>NC_136010.1:9768979-10368979 GCF_048128805.1 Centroberyx gerrardi
AGAGGGAAGGCTGAAACAACAACCTTAAGGCTCTCATATCCTTACGTACGTCAATACCAAAGTTTTACTCCGTCACAACTATAATTGCTGCTGAACTGCACGAGCATTAACAAGACAAGAACCCATCAATCTGATATTTTTAATGAGCCTAAGCATAGGCTAACATAGGCTCGATTTCCCAAATCCTTTTATGAAAATAAGAAATGAGCATTTCCACTATCTGTTTTCCATCCCCCCTACCATCCTCTGGTAATTTGTTTTGGCTGAAGCCTATGTGTTAGGCTACAGGTCTTCATTCTTGGCTGTGAAAAATGTCACCAGTTTACCTGTATCACTCAAACACCTCCGGCTTATCTAAACCGCCTTTGCCTTGCGTGCCTCGCACACAATAATCAGCAGTAGCCACGCTCAGTAGCTCGCTAAGCCTCTTACACCCTTCCCTCAAGATTAGCGCTTGGGAGCGACGACAGATGCGCTCCGTGGTGATAAAAACACACACACACACACAAATACACACACACACACACACACACACACACACACTCACACCCCACCGCACCTGTGTGAACAGATTTGGCGACGGTGAGCCGGCGGTGTGCTCGCTCAAAGCTGACACACACACATAAACGTATACAAACACACACACACACACACATACACACATACACACATACACACAGTGGTGATGCCGTAATGGTGACACACCTGCGAGGCCTGTGAGGTTGGCACGATGCCCCTGGTCTAGCCCAGGGGGGAAGCACAAGGCAAACAAAAGTTCAGTCAACAGCCAGGTGAGGAACTGAGACAGTGGGACAAAAGAGCCTGGCCAACGACACCCAACGTCAGGCAGCCATACTGAACTCAAGGCCTCTGAGTAGAAGACTGTTTTACGCTCTGCTTCTGTGAAAGCTTGGAACTGGATTTGATATTCATGCTGAGAAAAATTAACATCAAAGTTGACATATGTGCCTGTAGGGACTTTAGCGTCAAGGTTAAAGTGAAAGGCAGTCCCCCAATATGCACTCACATTCACTCAGTCACTTGCACACTAAGTTTCATACATGCATTGTGCTCTTTGGCAAGGGATAACCTTAATTAACTAGCTGAATTCTTGACCACCTCCAGTTAACAATGCGACACTCAACCCTGAACATCATGTCCACTGCAACAAAGTGGTCCTCAAGTCATTTTGTATGTAGCTTGCTCTAGTTGCCATGTTGATAATACAAGTATAGAAAGGCAGTGCAAACAACACCAGTATGAAAAATGATCAGAAGAGAGGTGGAATAATAATCTTACCACTGGAGATGAAATTCGACACCCAGGGCAATCACAGATCGGAGGATGTACCTGTAAGATTCCTTTGGACATAAGAGTCTTGAGACTTTTCCCTGCAAAAAATAAAGAGACACACTTTCAGTGAATGTGTACCAGTGAACTCATCACCTCCATGACACAGCATGTAACATCAACCTGACTGAGAACAGGCCCTTCTCTCCAGTTCATCAGCTTACAATACAAACCATTCAAGATACTTAGAATGTAGCAGCTGTGGTAAAATCCTGCTAAAATCACCCAAATCAACCATCCAAATCATGTTTATAACATAGGCTACATATTAAAAGAGTCACTTTGTTCACCAAGTACCTCCAGACAAAGTAAACTCACATCTCCATATTTGTGACACAAAGCTGAATCCTATCTAGAGTCCAGTGTGGTTAGGCGAACAGACAGCAGCCTACTGTCATCTGTCTATAGGCACCGGTAGATATGAAACTATTAGGCTATCATTTTTGACCCGGGGGCAACACCCTCCCCCAACACATCTTAACGCGTGTCAGTTCTGCATGAGTAACCTTTTGTGTGTGTGCGTGTGTGTATGCGTGGGGGAGGGGGGGGGAGGGGGGGGGATGCAAGTGCGCCCACCATGCATAATCAATGCATAAAAATATTAATATAAAAAGGTCAATATAAAAAACACTGAAACGATATTACTGAATTGATCTATTCTGTCAGCATTGTTACAAACCAACAAAAACTACAGCATGCACCTTTAAATAACAGCAGGAATATTTTTTTAAAAATCCTGGCAATTTGGA
Source organism: Centroberyx gerrardi (assembly GCF_048128805.1). Taxonomy (NCBI): domain Eukaryota; kingdom Metazoa; phylum Chordata; class Actinopteri; order Beryciformes; family Berycidae; genus Centroberyx; species Centroberyx gerrardi. Next base: position 9,771,079 of record NC_136010.1, read on the forward strand.
TAAGTTGCAAAACGATCACAACCCAACATTAAACACTGAGTATGACGTGAATTGGGCAATCAAAACAGTCATTTTCTAAAATGTCTCACACACCTAACATGCGATGCGTAAAAGTGTCAACACCCATGCACAAGTGTAGCTGCACTCAACGGAACGATTCACCCCATCGAAAAGTATTTCAACTGTCACACATGTTATTATCTAAGTATTAATGCTTTTTTCACCTCAATCCCAGTGCAGCCTATACTCCAGACGCCCCGTTTTGGTGTATGGTCGCTGCCCAAACTGTGTCAAAGCCTCCGAGGATACAGGGAGGATATGCGCCTTTTCTCATCTGTCTCCTTACGCACTGTATCTGCTGTAACCCTTTCACTACAAAACGCAGCACCAAACCAGGAGAACCAAGTTCCTATCCAAAATAAACGGCGTCCAAAAGTGTTCAATTAAGAGTAAGGTGTCCCGCTATATGTCTAACAATCAGGAGGACAGTGAACGTTGTTCTTACCTTTGTGTCTTATACTCCGTTTCCAATCTTTGGCGGTCTCTCTTCCACTGACAAACTGGAACTCATTGGGAGTGAGCCACTCGCCCCGGTATTTAATTGAGGGTCCTTTACTACCTTGACACAGTTTATTGATATAAAGCAACGCCTTGTTCTCCCCGCATTCCACCTCGATGCACGGCTCCCCGTTGTCGAAGAAGGGCTGAAAGTCGGGGATGGAGGAGAACCTCTCCAGCATTAAGTCGTCCGTGTGATGGTGGAGGTGCTGGTGATGCAGCGCCGAGTCGTGGAGCCCCAAGTACGCGCGGTGATGGGCGAAAATGTGGTCGTAGGGCGGCGGATGCGGGGTCACCACGGGGATAGCGGTGGCATTTAAAGGGGCCAGGTATTCGGACTGGTTGAACGCAGCCAATGCCATGTCGTCCCCATCCAACCTCTCCTTTTTGATGGCAGGCATGTTAGTGGGAGCCGAGCGCCGGTAACAAGTGAAAAGCTGCTCGCCCGATCCAACTTGAGCGTCCTCTCCTTCTATGAGTTGGGCAGACCCAGACTTGGAGACGCGCCGCTTGGTTTTACGCAGAGCCCCCGTGTCGCCGTGAGACAGCGGTCTGTTGAAGTTGCCGGATAGATTCCCATTCACTAGTTTCCAGCTCGCAGCGGCAGCGCTCTCCGCCAGCCTCGCAGCTCCTGCCTCCCACATTTAATCAGACTCGCTCTGTTAATACCTGACATGCTGGGCAGCCCTTAGCCCCGGCCATTATGTTACCTACGGTGATCATTGACCCGTCGCAGCTACACCTCGTGTGTCTCTTAGGTTTTGCCTATGGGGAAATTAGCAGTAGGAGACTTTTAATAACACACATTCACTGGTAGGGGCAAAAAAATTTGATCGGCAGTGCAATCCAAAAATAACGCACAGCGATTCAGTTAGGGGACTTTACACGTGGTCAGGATGAAATTTCACAGCCAATGAAGACCATACAAAAAGAATATGCAATGTTTAATTTCTCCTGTTACTTAAACCTGCGTGGCATGAAATTAATCACGAACACCATTCAGACAGGGCTTTAATATTCCTAAATAATATTTTCGCAACACTAATACTGTTAATGAAAGTTTGGAAAGAGTAGTTTTTAACCCTGTGTATGTCGTTAAAGTCACGCTGAAGTTCATAGACCCAGACCAAACAAGATTTGCACTCTCCGCCGCTTCTCAACTTGGCCCATTTAAACAGCGGAGGCTTGGCGAGCGCCGCTGTGGGCAGGGGGGTCTGCGAGGGACGTCGCTTCAGAGCGTCAAATGAAAGGCACTATGATTACTGAGTATGAGGAAGTAAAATCTAAATCAACCAGTGTAATTGCAAACACACTGAATCAAACACTCTATAGCAGTTGTTTCACCAAATGTGACACACAAGCCAAAAAAATATGAGTTTGATCATTTTGTCGCCCTATTCAGCGACAACAACAACAACACTGAAGTAGGCTTAGACTTTTTGAATCAAAGTACATTCATACTAAGACCGTCTCGATCATAGACGTCACAGACCACCAGATCTATCCATGACATCAGCCGCGGGTCAGAATACAGTGGGTGTTTTATGTCCTCCTTGTGTGTCTAAATTCAACCATCTATTTGTTATACTCCGCCTACATTGACACCATTTTGCCCTCTCTCCCCCGACAAACCTACTCACCTGCGGCAGCTTCACTGAGCCACTGCTAAAATGGTTCAACTTTGTGTACATAGCTGTCAGTTTTTTCACCCCACATCAGAATGTTTTTTGCACAATTAGCCCACACAAGTAACCCTTTTGAATGTCACAAAATCGCAAAAAATGTTGTTTCACTTTCGATCCTTTTTAGGCCTTTATCTGGAAGTATGAATAAGAACTGTGAGATTTGTTGACAACCGATAACCTGCAATAGGTGCTAAGCTACAGTATGGGTCTGGCTTTATTCAGCTTGTTGTCATATGAAGTTCGTAGTTACATTTCGCATGATATTGTATGAACTGTGTGGAACAGGAGGTGGAGCTCACCTGACTGAAACAGACAGTAGTTTGACATTGAAATAGTGAGGTGGTGGATGGCCTTCGACTCCAATGACCCAGGTTTGAGTCACGACTTACGTGAAGAAGTTTTCAGTGGTGAATAAAGTTAAAATTTTCAGTAAAAGTTTTTCTTAGTTAACCATGACTAAAATCTTACCCTAACTTTAACCAAACTGTTTTAGTTGCCTAACTTCAACCAACGTTTTAGTTTCCTAAACCTGATCCTAACCTTAAACTAAGTTGTTTTAGTCCACAAAAACAAACAAAAAGATCAAGGCACTCTTTCTCTTAAATTAAAAATGCCTTTATTGATATGGCATAGGTCTCTCGAACATTAAAACAACGAATTTCGGCTACATGCCTTCTTCAGGGAGTGGCACTACAGTCTCTACATGCCTCCATGACGAAGGCATGTAGCCAAAATGTGTCGGAGTCCCTTTTTTAATGTTTGAGAGACCTATGTCATATCAATAAAGACATTTTTACTCTGAGAGAAAGAGTGCCTTGGTCTTTTTGTTTGTTTTTTTGGATTGTACGAATAACCCCTCTACCAAAGAGCACCTTTTTCGCATTGATATTTTATGTGTATCCCAGCAGCGCTCCCCATTTTTCCTTTTTCTCAACTGAAAGTGGTTTTAAATGCCTAACTTCTACCAAAGTAGTTTTATTTGCTTTTGGTGCACACGCAGTCATAGATTGTGGCTGGCCATGCGTAGATACAGTACGCATCAAGAGTGGACAACTTTTCGTAAGATATGTACGACTGTTGCTGTGAGAGCACGTTGCTTTATTTAACTGGTGTAAAAACTGAGCGTGGAACAGCGTGTTCAGGTCCAGAAAGAGCTCGCTCTCCACACCGCCTGCAGGACGTGTTCCACCGAGCTTCTGCAGCTCGTGAGCCGGACCACATCTGACCCCCATCAGTGGAGAACCACCCAGGTGGATCCGCCACCGCCGACACATGGAATAGCCATTCCAGGAGCAGAGGTGGGGTCCAAAGCGCTGTGTGTCAGGGGCCTATAAATCAGGCCAAACAGCCTCTGACACACACAGGAAGGAGGCACGCCACACCGCAGAGGGAAGCGGTGCAGCGAAGGCCAGAGACCGCAGTCTGACCAGAACTGGTGTGTGCCTACATCTACGGCCATGCAGGCAAAGACACATTAGACACTGACAGAAACACACGCCAGCTACCTTACCAAAGAAGATGACGGACCATAGATTGATGTTTTTCTCGTCGGTACCGAGGTCCAGATGCTGTGAAGTCTGAAAACAAAGTAATGGAATTAGTGGGTTTGGGGATCAAGAACAGTCCAAAGCAGCTTTAATACTCACAGCTAAGGAAGAAAACATGGATTCCTAACATCACATATCCAAAAGCTAACCCATTACCTATTAGGTGTGAAAGTGACAAACAGCCTGACAGATGAAATCGAAAAGCAACATTTTTCAACTAAAAAATGTCACTTCCCACATGTTGGTAAGTATACTGAGCAGCAACACTGACATAAATCATGACTTGTTGACATTTATGGCTTGTGTTCACAAAGCCATTTCTAGGAAGTGGAACACAAGATTTCAGAAGAGAAACTCTTTGATTCTGTCTTTATCAAATCAACCCCTGTACCACGCCGAAATGCCTCGATGGAAACCTAGTGTGCGTGTGCGTCGGTGCTGGGGTTGCACCTTTGGGAGAGCCCTGGTGAAACCAGTCATAAAGGGGACACCCATGCCCACTCCCACACCCACTCCCTTCCTGACAATGACTCATCCTCGTTCTGTAATGGAGGCTCATCATGGAGGGGTTCCCCAAACTTCTAGCATGACAACACTTCAACTTTCACATAAAAGGTTCAGTGTGATTTTATTTTTCCATCAGCCCATCTGTTTCATCACAATATTTGTTGTGGGAGTGAAACCTCACTTAACCTTTTTTCATTTGTGTCTTTTACAGTAGTGTGGCAGAGTGCTGTGTATTTTTAGAGGAAAATCTCCCACCCCAAAACCCCACATCTGTAGAAGCTATGAATGAATGAGTCTAAAAGTATGTATTGGTAGAGACCACCTATACACACCATCGACCATCAATACACAATTCAATCAGTTATCTTGTTATTCATCAGTAAATATTCAGTTACTTATGCCAACATGTTGTGATGTGTTCTTATATGACAGGAGTGGAGGAGCTTTTATTTTGATCTGAGACTTTGGTTATATTTTAGATTGGACAGGTCTGTAGCAGATAAACAAGTCAGCAAGGAAAGTGGCAGTGCTCTACACTTGTCATGGTGAATTAGCATACATAATAATACAATAGTATTATATGCTGTTATTATTGTTTTATAGAATAAGGACAGTTCCATATTTTACCGGAAAACTGATAAATCCTAAAATGAGAAATCCATCCTTGGATGCTCTTACACTGTTAGATATCATCAAGTTGTGATATTACTTTTTGTTGTAGGCTACCCACTTTCACCCATCTGCCTCATCGACGTCCACTTCAGTTTGTGATCTCCCACATTTCCCAGAATTACTTTCAGCAAAACCCAGAAAACACGCGTGGACTTGTTGCATTCAGCTGTGGGTTACACATGTAGGTGGAGAGAGTGATAGCGATATCAGATCAAGAGTTTTACCAATCAAGGAAAAGTGAGAGAGTTGTTCTTCATACTCAAAACACAACATGTCTTGTGGCTGCATTGCATTCTGGTCTATTGAGGCTACTGTGAGTGGAGAAATCTGTCTCTCTGCCTCTTCTACGATGGATTTCTCCCTGTATGAGAGCTGAACATCGGTGCAGAATGGGGAGACTAGAGAGAAAGCCCTTTGCTCCGGACTGACAATCCTTTTTGATTGCAGTTGTTGTTTTAGATAGCTGAAAAACTTTGTGCTATCAAACTCCATTGCAGCAGCACCGGAAATTTCTCAACATGATGTCACATTGTCGATGTTTGGACAGTTATCCACAGAAATTAAAAAAAATAAATACACCACCAGACAAGAACATGGGCCCAGAAATTCAAGGTAACTCGTCAATAGCTGTAGAGTTGAAGTGCAGGGTGGATTTTTCCTTTAAAAACAACACAATGGTTCATTAGTTTTGCTATGAAAACTGGAACTGTCCTTATTCCATTAAACAAAAACTCACAATAGCCTACTAAAAATTGGACAGGCCCAAGAACAGTCCCTAATAAGTCTCCAATCTATAAACTATTAAGCCTATTTATTGCAAACATCTAGGAAGGTCACTTAATGTTTAAAGCCCGAAATTCTGTCCATCTTCACAATGTGTTTCACGGTCATTTCTTCCCCACACCGTCCGTGGGGAACCCCCCTACTGCGGCCCCCGCCTCTGCGCCGTTGTTGGCAGCGGCCCCGGAGCCGCAGCGCTGCCGGCGGGGGAGAGAGGTAATAAATAACCCGGGGAGAGGAGCGGAGACCGCCGGGCGGTGCACAGTCTGACCTGACAAATACTCACTGGAAAACCATCAGAGAGCGAGAGCCCACCCCTAGCGCTTGGAGCCAGCCTTTCAGACATGAGCTGCAAAATATATAGGCCTACCCCTATTGGAAAAAACAGAAGCGTCTCTCCCTCTCTGTCTCTCCCCCCATCGATATCCAGACACCGTCGCCGGAGACAAGGCGAGAGTAATTAACTATTTAAAGCAGAGGATGATTTTTTTTTTTAGAAAGCCCGCTCAACGTGTCTGTCTAATTTCCTTAGAAATATTAAACTGGATAAATACGCCTGAGAAAGTTCAAGTTAGGAGACGAGAAGGAAAATGAAGTTTTGCTCGAGTTATTCAGCCAAAGACTGCAATAAGAGAGTGGAGCTCGCCATTATGACAGTGAAATAGTTATCCTGTTTATTGTACACTTTAGTTGGCCCTGATTATAGATTGGATTACATTTTTATTTATTCTTACACCAGCTCAGTGCCAAAGTAGCAGAGACTATACACTGTTAGAAGTGTCTTGAAACACCCTGATTGTGTTTTGAACTCATACTGATGGGACCAAACTGAAAATGGGTGTTTGCAGAGAGGTTGAACCCAATTAGTGAACATTTAAATCACAACACTCTCGGAAATACCAAATATGTTTGTTAAATCCGACCTGTCAGGATCAAACACCAAAAAATGGTTTGTATACTCAAGCTTTTGATTCTCAATTTAAAATAGGAAGTATTTTTTCTCAGGATATTTAAATGATCTTCTTTTGGAAGTACAGAAATGACATGGCTTCACACCAGATAAAAGTATTAGGTGTCCAGCATGTTGTCTAATGAAGTGTCATGTTGCTAAACAAGTACATTATCCTGGAAAACTATCTTGAATCTAACTCCTACACTCTCTCAGCTTTCTCTTCTCTTTTCCATCCTTCTGTTCTGTACTATTTGATAACCAAAGCAGATGTTGAAAAACAAAGCTTCAGATCAACCTTATGTTTTTAACGGGTAGCAGTTAATGCTAGTTATGTCCATTTGTAATGCACTTTTGCAGACTAATTTTCATTTTATCTACAGACTTCAAGCTGCTCAACGGTCTTGCAGTCAGTTTAGCCCCTGTGAGATGGAATTTGTGGTATTTAATATCACAAAATGTTTCCAGGGATAAGGTCTTGGGCGTGTGCATGTTAACCAGCGATACAGAGTAACATCACACATTAGAAGGAAAAGATTTGTAGATCAGGGTTCTGAATTTTTGACAGGGGTCTTTTTAAAAAAACTCAATTTGGTGTTTCAATTCACTCCATCTGGTGGAAGCCCTAAACACCACATCATGTTTCAAAACTTTCGGTTTGTGCCTCAACGCACCATATTTGTGTCTCTAAATGCTCACCAGGCAGTGTTTTGGGGCTACTGTGTAAAGTCTATAAACACCAGCAATATGAGACCTCCCTTCAATAAGGTATAAGGTTAATTTCCACTGCATTTTGGGTTTCAAAACATTTTGAACAGTGTATGGGCCTGGAAGCATGAAGGCCTATGTGTTAAATGTTATTTTGGGGTGTAATCTAGGCCTAAAGCTAAATGTTCACTGAAATAATCATCTAAAAACTCCCAAAAAATGTGTTGTAAAACAAAACTACCATGGGACCAACGTAGTCCTGTAGCTCCAGAATTTCAGAGTTGGCAAGCAGGCGGGGTAACATTAGACCCGGAGGGGCTGAGGGGGTTTATGCTGGCGTGCCGGCGCCCTTGGCCTCCCCCGGCGGATCTAGGGGGTCAGGCGGCTGTCTGTGATCCCACACAGCGGCTCTTCCACATGGGATTTATTTCCTCGCTGGATGGGCAGGCAGGCGGCCCATGAGGATTCTCATTTTAGACCAGCGTCTGTAGCTGTCAACGCCAGCCGACAGAGGCGAGCGGACACCCGACCCCGAGTATCCTCCCTCAACACTCCCCTTTAGACCCCCCACCCCCCCCCACCCCATTCCCTGTTCACACACAAACACACAGCACATGGAGCGCACACACACACACACACACTAATAACACACTCAATTCCACAACCTCTCATTTCTTACAAACGACACTTTAAATAACATTATGATGTAGCTGGAAATAATTAAATTTAAGTCTTCATGATTGTTTATTCAGTTTGCTGTTTTAAACACATTTTGCGTCTCACTGGTTCTTTGTCCTTATCTTTGATTATACAGCCCTGGTGAACTCAAAGCTTCAAGAAGCAATGAGCCAGGTCTATCTGGCATAAGATGCACAGCGTCCCCCCTTCCTCCCCTGCACCGTTAATAATTTGTGCAGTAAAAGATAGCGTGCCTCTCCGAGTTTGTGGGAGTTATTGGCACAGTATTCCCCACCATATTTGTGCGAGGCAGTGATAGGAACATAAATTATTTCTTATCTCTTCCGCAATCCATTTTTCAAAGGGCTCACTCTGTGTTTGAAGGGTAGCAGCGCCAACAGCCAAGCCCAGATAGTGGGCTACATTAGCCTTCAAGAGATCCGACTTACTGATTTCAAACAATGGAGTAAGAATAGCTTTCATTGATATGGACAGCGCCATGTATGACCACAATAAAATACCAAATTAGGCTTCTGGCTGGAATGTAACATACAACATTGTTTCAAATTAAAACAATGGCCAGCATTTCCACTGGTACATGAGTGGACATTGCTGTGAGGTTAAAAACTTGGACCTTTGCATATCAGCATCATACATTAAGGATACCAAGAGTTAAAACTGATGGGGATTGAGAGATGCTGTGAAATTTATTGATAGACCAAAGAGATACAAGCTACCAATGTGTCAAACTGAACTTTCAAATGAATTTTGAGAGAATAACAGCATTATGTTTCTCAACACTAGTGATAATGTAGCGGTAATGATAATGTTCCTGCATTTAGAAATGTTTAAATATAGCATTAAGACAGCAAAATGGTCGCTTACCACTAAGTATTAGCAGCCACTGATTTAAATTAGATTAAAGTATAAGTAGCCACTGATTATTAGATCAAAGATGATCTATTAGGTACTGACACTGATGCCTTTGGGAAATGGTACAAGATTTACCCAGTGAATTGTGTGGTGACGAAAGCACAAGCACAGCCTTTGTAAATCAGCGGCCGCTTTTCCATAACAAGGTTTCAGCGGTGCTTACCAGGGGCCAGAGTATTTCTCTGTTGACAAGACGCAAAAAAAGAATCACAAAAAAAAGTTCTGAAATTCAGAGACTTGAATGATGAGTAAGCTTAAATCCTGCTCAGCCTTATGAACTCTTATTCTGGATCTGGACATTCAACCGCATTATTTTTTGGAAACTCGTCACAGGCTTTGTCGGCTGTCACTCTGAGCAATTTAGATATTCTATATTTAAGTCCGAACATATCTGCAAAGACAAAATGACAAATGATAAATATCAAACCCTCCTCTGCAAAGCATTAATGTCTGCTTGCAAAGAATAAACCCTAGCCTCTCCTAGCTCCTATTGATTTTTTTTTCCCTGTGTGATGTGAAACCAGCAATCAGCACTGCGGTTCGAAATAGCCCTGAAACCGGAGCCGAGACGTCGATGAGTCGCCGACACGTTTCAATTAGCGAGCCGCCCTGGCCGATCTGTCCCCCGGGGCACAAAGCACAGAGGGTCGGGCACACCCAGCCCAAGTCCACATACAGTCCTGCGTTGGCTCAATGAATCTGATAAAGCATTAAAGTGAATTAATACCTGCTGCATGCAGCCCGAATGATTTGTATCTTCCTAGGTTTTGCCCATTAAATGTGACGCGGAAAAATGACTTTATCAAAGCAGCTCCAGCCTCTGAAAACCTCCACAGACATGCGGGCAAGTTTGCAACGCACAGTTTGTTTCCGGTGGCGCACACAGAGGAGTGAGACAAAACTTCACTCCCTACAATTTGAGCCAATTGTAGCTCACATCACATGATTTCCAGATGCACAAGCAAACAGTCTGTCAGCTGCTTAACTGTTATTTATTTGAACAGCTCATCCAGAAAATAGTTTTCATTTATAGAATGCCCACAGCAATAATATCTAATGCCTAGAGCGGGAGAGTAACTATTCACACCTTAATGTTCTGTACTTGTGCAGATTTTTACAGTAGCAGCTACTTTTCTGAGTCTGTATTTTTACTTCTCCTCGAGTATTTTATTTCTGTATTTTTATTTTTACTTAAGTAGGTTTGTTTTGAGACATAAGAGTAGTGAGCACAAGGAGATCTGGCATTCGCAGTATAAGGTAAATACTGGACTTAGCTTTGTTGATATGAGTTCAAAAGGATGTAACCCGTCAAATTATGCGCAAGGCCATGCCAAAATGGTAGTCCGTTCATTTTGGGAGCGGAGGTCGGGGGCTTAGAGCATGTTTACAAGTTTAATGATTTTTGCTGAAAAAAAGTAAAAAATGTTTTTGAGTATTATTTCAGCAATCCACTCTTTCAGTTTAGCAATTTTTACCAGCAAGTCCTCCTCTGACTCCAGCAGTACTTCACCTTGAATAAAATGTTTCAGTACTCATTCTGCTTCTGTTATGCAGATTAGAAGACAACTGAAGTAATTATGATTAGGCTAAGATTAGCTATGTATTAACTGAACAGGGTATTCTTTCTGGAGGTTTCAATGAGAAATTCAGAATTATGACACATTTATAACAATGCCACATCGAAAGCACACACTCACACTGTTTTAAAGTAACACAGGATTAAGTACAGTAGGATGAAACATGTCTTTGTGTGTGTGTGTGTGTGTGTGTGTGTGTGGCAGCTTGCAGGTCAGCCCCTCTCTCTCACTCTCAGCCATGTTGTTCCGTTCCCTGACAGCTCTCATCAACAACAGCAGACGGAGTGCTGGTGGAGTGTGTGTGCATGCATGCGTATGTGCATGTGTGTGTGTGTGTGTGTGTGTGTGTGTGTGTGTATGTGTGTGTGTACATGCTGTACTTTCTCTACAGAGGGGGCAGGGGGTTACGGTCAAGCCACGGGGCCGCAGCGACAACTCGCTGCCCCCCCCCCCCGCCCTGCCTCTCCCAGCCCCCCTCCCCCTCTGGCCCTTTGCTCCTCGGCTGGCTGGCAGCCCTGCATCAAGCAGACTCACCGCAGGCTCTGCCCCCCCCTCACCGCCCCCCTCCACCCCCCGCTCTGGGCCGATCGATACGGCTCTTCGCCTTTCATCTGACCAGAGCTTTGGAGGAGCCGCACTTCCTGAAGAAAACCCAATACAGCACTCCCTCTCAGGGTAGCTTATTCTCTGTTATGTGTGTGTGTGTGTGTGTGTGTGTGTGTGTGTATATGTGTGTGAGTGTGCACGTGTGTATGCATGCATGTGTGTCTGCATGTTCATGTGTTTGGGAGTGTGGGGGTGTGAGAGGCAGAGGAAAGGTATTGTGTGAGTTGGAAACACTATGGCAAATGCTGTGATAAATCAATTAAAATCAAACCAAAAGACAATTAGGTCAAAGTCATATAATTTATGACTCAGCTACAATATAGAGAGACATATAGAGGTCATTTGATTAGATTAGAGATTTGAATGAAAGGCATAGGACCAGTCGCTAAAATGTGCACACAAAGAAGTGATGTTATACCTGGAAGAGCATTACTGTTTGATCAGTTGATCTGCCCAGCAGGACGCCCAGAATCCAAGCAAATCCCCCATGCACATTTTATCGCCTTTTTCAGTGTTCTTAATGTTATCAAAATACAACTACCTTAAAGCTTCACTGGGCAAAATAAGTTCTAGCTCCGCTAACACTCAACTCTGTGGAAAGGAAGTTCAGTCTTAGAGGAAGATCCTCATAAATACTTCAAAAGCAGGAGAGGCAACATTCATTTCTCTCTCTTTCTCTCTCTCTCTATTTCTCCTGTGCTTATCCCACAGCTTCCTGTGTTGTTTGAGGATTGGGAGTCCTAACTTTCTCTCCCCCCCCCCCCCCCCCCCCCCCCCCCTACTCTGCTTATCCTACAGATTCCTGTGTTGTTTGTAGATTGGGAATCCTGACTTCCTGTGTGGGAGACAGAGACTGAACCTCCTCACTCAGCAGTCAGGTGTTAAACAAGAGAGGCTGCTCAGGTCACACAGAGGTCAGGTAAAAACACAACCTGCAGGGACTAAAGCATACCACAGATGGAAAACTGCTTAGAAACCCCAATTGTCAACAATAGTCATATGTAGAGTTATTTCGCTAGTCGCTAGTTTCACTCTTGGAGCAGAATCATCAATCGGCAAGCTGACATCCAGAAAACTTTGATTTCCCTCCATTCGAGGTGGAAAAGGTGAGAGCCCTCTGATACACACAGGTTTGCACAAAGGGTTGGTTCCACACGCTACCTGCAGACCCCCCCCCACCCCTCAACTCACACACACAGGCACACACACACACACACACACGCACTGCCTACCCCACAGAGAAGCTCCAGTCAGGATGTTGTCCAAACAGATGTTTAGTCTGCCCAGAGCGGCCCACTGCCTTGTATTTTTATTGGCTCATTGAATCACTGGCTTTCCAGGGGAGCACCATCGCCATGGTCGCCACCCCCCCCCCCACCCAACCCACACAAACACACACAGGGGCTCTGAGGTGGGACGTCAAAGGGAGAAGCGGCAGGGGACAGAGGTTGGAAGTGGGCAAGCGGCTGCCAGAGCCACGGGGACGAGGACGGGGCCGTATAAACAAGACTGAGTGTGGCCACCAGGGATTGGTACATTGTCCCAGTGGAAACGTCTGGCCCTGGATGACTCAGCCTCCGACACGGCACAGGAGGAGGAGGAGTGGAGAGACACTGCTCTGTCCCAAACAGTTTCCAGACTATCCAAAATAGGCTTGTTAATCCCAGCCTGATGGTAACCAAATGTGAAGGAAGGGAGTGTTTGTCGGCTGTAACGTCATGCCCAACCGACAGAAACCCTCCAAACCTGCTTTTTGAGCCGCAGCACATGACCAGAGGCCGTAAATACGTGACGGACATATTCATCCTGCAGTTATTTACCCTGGGAGTAAGTCAGGTGATAGTGTGGGATTTCATTATCGTCTTTGTATAGGTGCCTGTGTATCTGTGCCTGTGTGTGTGTGTTTGCATGGATTGGGAAAACTGGGACTTGAAACTCTGCCAGGAATGTGCGGCAGGGCGGCTGCCTTGGCAGGTAGATGAAGTGAGGATCATGCGGGCCGGCGTGGGGGTGATTAATGCGCGGGGGAACGCACGGGAAAGAAAACAAGGCCATAAATCAGCCGCCGGGCCTCCATGCTAATTGTAATTGAAATGAATTTGTCTGGCCCATAGTGCCGGGAATTGCAATTGCTATTGACCAATAGGGCCCCGGTGGTCCCCGGGAAATGAAACGGGGAGCGCGGTGTGTCCATGCCAAGATCAATACGTAACCCAGCGTTGGCATTTGTGTCCCGTAAATAAAGGGAGTTAGGGGGAAAACATGTAACAGGTGAGTTATTGTGTTGGCTAGGGTGCTCCTGTGGTAGCTTAGGTCAACGTGTTGATGGAGTTGCCATTCAAGGTTCTGTGACTTTTGGCCACAATTTAGATGTGAGCTGCACTCGTGAAAAAAATGGTGCGAGATACACAGAGGTTTAGGCTACAGAGGGGAATCACTCCTGAGATTGGTTCAGCCCGGCCCATTTGTTTTTTCTGATTGCCTCAAAACAAAAAGAACTACAGTGAAGTGCAACACGGCCCTCTGAGTGAGAAAACATTGTCATACAGGAGAGTCCATTGCCTGTTGCTATATAGCCACAAGAAAAGCACTTGCCTGTAATACTCTATTCAAGACCAGAGCTGGTGAAACTCTTCTTGCTTAAAACACCGAGAGGAGTCTGCCTCACAGCTTCTCTTCTTTATCTCCCTCCCAGTCCACCTCCCACAGCCAAGCAGGTAGCTCCCCATTCATTAACCCATCCGCTCACTAGCTAATTGGGACATGCACAGACATGCCTGTGTGTGTGTGTGTGTAGATTTGAACGAGAGGATAGAGGCTAGACCTGAAGCAGAGACAAAACTAGGAAGAAATGTCTTCATGTGGTTATACTCTGTGCTGTTGAATCTCTCAACCTTTTTAATACTTAATATGTAGATGCTAACCTGCTTGAACCTATTCAGTCAAAACTGTTGTGTATTCAAGGGATTTTCAGCACCTTCCAGTCTACAATTCTAAATGGCTGACTTTGCTCAAAGGTAAAAGCAATAGGAGCCTTGGATGAGAGGGACCCATGTTGAGTTGAGCACCCAGGAGAGTACTCCCTGCCTTTGTCTCTCTGGGATTTGGTCTCCATGTTGCGGTCCAATAACTTTCCCCCATGGGACTGCAGATAGCATCCCGACCCCGCTGCAAGAAAATAACTTCCGCTTCCATTCATACACAGAGGAATACTGAGTTTCATAACATACCCTCATCTGGACACGCTTAAATGACATCATAGATACGGCGGCTATTCGTTCGCGCCATTTCCAGTAGGCGCAACACAAACCCGCTCAGTAAAACATGGGCTACACATGCATCATCAATAGGTCATTTGGCATTGTTGAACAGGAATGTAATATATACATACAACATATGGCACAATTTCCCCTGACATGTCTGAAATTGCACAATAGATTTCACATGTTCTGCGACAAACTGCACAACAAACGTTCACCCCCGCAATTTACAGCTCTTTGAACCCAGTGGGTGCAACGAACAATAGGAACAAAGCGTTGTTTTTCAATTGTCTGTGACAGTGTGGGCTGCTCAGCACAGAGGCCTTAGCCCTAACTATTGGGGCTGTGTTTGCTAAACGAGCCAGAGCAACGCCGCAGAGCCTCCGCAACCTCCAATCGGAGCCCACAAGGCTCCACGCTCTCTGATACGACCAGGGGCTTTTCTCTGCCTGCGTATCCCCCCCCGCCCCCCCTTCCCTCCCTCCCTCCCTCCCTCCCTCCCCTCCGTCAGGAATCTATATTTCATAAGCGAGCTGTGGAGCTCCAGTGCCCAATTATCAGCAGATAAGGCGCAGGAAGCCCTGGAGCGCCGGCACGGCTATTTAGGCGGGGAGGGGGGAAGGAGCTGGAGAACGAAAGGCAGGCAGGCAGGCAGGCAGGCAGGCAGGGACCCAACCCCCCAGGGGCACTTCGCCCTCACCACGCTCTTTTTTTCTTCCTTCTCTTTTTTTTCCCTCGCTCTCCCTCGCTGACAGCCGCCTCCTCCTCCTCCTCCTCCCTTACCTTAGCGGCAGGGTTCAATTAGCGCCGGCGGCGGCTAGCACCCGCAGCCCCGCTCAGCCCAGGAGCTGGAGCCTCTATATCAGCACACCACCAACAACACGCAAGGCTGAGTCCAACTAGCAAACTAATGTCAAGGCAAGCTCCGTGTTACAGAGCGCACACACGCACACACACACACACACGTACACACACACACACACACACATACACACAGTCCGAGAGAGGCTTTTAGTATCTGAGCCTTGAACACAGGAGGGTCATCCATATAAAATTTAAACTGAGCGTTAAGGTGAACTTTTTTCTTTTTCTGCTAGGCCTTTGCAGTTTGAAACCAGAACAGGGAGTTATGGTTGAATTCATGGCTGGCTTTTACTCTAAGGATTACAAAACCACAATATTTGATATTTATTGTTGCAGTTCATGAAAATTAGTTTGGGACTAATCTCTGGGGTTGTACTTTGACCTTTTCTTTGACCTCCTGTAAAGTCATCGCCAACTTCGCCAAGTATTTCCTGTTAATTCATCGCCTCCTCCGAGCCGCCTCAGATAGGCGCGTTCGTGTCAGGACTTTTCACACCGTCCAAATGAATGGCTGCGGCCCCGGACCTCTATTAGCGAGGGGTAAAACTCGATGTGCCTCTCACGTTTTCAGACCCCCACAAAAAATCCACCAATGCTGAGCAAGGTCGGCCAGAGGTCAGGCACAGCTCACGGATACGAGACGGATATCGATTCGTTGGGACAGGCCGCGAGCGCGCACACACACACGCACACTCACATACGCACACACACACTCTCTCTCTCTCTCTTTCTCTCTCTACAGTCACAGGGCAGGCATCAGCCAATAGATCAGCCAGGGGCAGGAAACGGCCTGGGTCAGAGGGGACAGAATGTGTGTGTGTGTGTGTGTGTGTGTGTGTGTGTGTGGTGATAAGACTAACAGCCTGCTGAAAGCCGCTCTCACCCGGAGCTATCCAGGACCTATAGGCTACGTTGATCCCACCTCGAAGCAGCAAAAAAAAAAAAAGCTCTAACAAAAACACTGATGGAGTATTTATCATACTGTCACTGACAGATGCATGTACACACACACACACACACATACACACACACACACACAGCGAGCACTCTATCCAATGTCCACGGTCGGCCCATTCTATAATCGTTGACCTGTTTCACTCAAGACTGCCACACAAGTTGTCGTCGTGTGTCAGTCTCGCCGTCAGTTGGTAGTTGATATTACAGAACAGTTGTCACCACAGGAGAGCTTGTGTGTGTGTGTGTGTGAGTGTGTGTGTTGTTGTTGTTGTTCTGTTGCCTACTAGCCTGAATTTGGGGCTCCGCCACTGGCAAACAGACTGGGTTAAGACTGAGGCGAAGCTTTAGCAGCCTTGCGTCGAGCGGAGGCTGAGCTGGAATCATGTGCACTCCAGTGGTGTGTGTGCGTGTGTTCATGTGTGTGCACGTGCCATGTATGAGTGCTGTGCATGACTGCATAAGTTAGTGTGTGTATGAGACTGTGTGCACGTGTGCTTAAATGTTTGTGTGTGTGTGTGTGTGTATGTATATGAGAGAGAGAGAGAGAGAGAGAGAGTCAGGGGGCAGTGAAGCGGAGGAGGGCAGGCAATGCTCCCAGGCATAGAAAGCAGGCCAACTCTATCTCCCACTACGGAGAGAGAGAGAGAGAGGGAGAGAGAGAGAGAGAGAGAGAGAGAGAGAGAGAGAGAGAGAGAGAGAGAGAGAGAGAGAGAGAGAGAGAGAGATGGGGTAGTAAAAAAGAGAGAGGGTATATGCCTGGTTTGAGTAAAGGTGCGTGAGAGAAGCTTTTTTTAGGATTTTGTAATGATACAGGATTTTTTTTTTTCAATTAATAAATAGTTAAATAGTTCATATTCAGCACAATTTAAAATGTTCTATTCAGACTTAAGCAACCACTGCAGTGCATACTGCTTGCATGTTCATATTTTCTGAATGCAATTTCCTAACTTCTTTGAATCTTTCTCTGTCTTTGTCGTCCTCATAATAACGGCAGATTGGCCCCTTTTTCATGGTGTGAGGTGTGCAGTAAAAAAACGATCAAAATTAAAAGTCTTTCTTTCTCACTTCCTCTCCCCCACGGCTATTTTTATTCAACCACTGCAATGGTATCTTTCAGCTGTCTTAAGCTCATATAACCGATACATCAGGTGGTTTTGACAGAGACGGAAGAGAGAAAGGGCTCTAAGACAAAGGAGAGAGACAGAGGCAGAGCCGAGAGAGAGAGAGAGAGACACAGAGATACAGCCGAGAGAGAGAGAGAGAGAGAGGGAGAGAGAGAGAGAGACAGAGATACAGCCGAGAGAGAGAGAGAGAGAGAGAGACACAGAGATACAGCTGAGAGAGAGGGAGAGAGAGAGGGAGAGAGAGAGAGACACAGAGATACAGCTGAGAGAGAGAGAGAGAGAGAGGGAGAGAGAGAGAGACAGAGATACACCCGAGAGAGAGAGAGGGAGAGAGAGAGAGACACAGAGATACAGCTGAGAGAGAGAGAGAGAGAGAGAGACACAGAGATACAGCTGAGAGAGAGAGAGAGAGAGAGACACAGAGATACAGCTGAGAGAGAGAGAGAGAGAGAGAGACAGAGATACAGCCGAGAGAGAGGGAGAGAGAGAGAGAGAGAGAGAGAGAGAGAGAGAGAGAGAGAGAGAGAGAGAGAGAGAGAGACAGAGATACAGCTGAGAGAGAGAGAAAGAAACACAGAGAGACACAGAAACAGAGAGAGAGGAAGACAGTCAGGGGGAAGAGAACTTCCCCCGCTGACGCTCTTGTTCCACGGTGAGAATCCCCCGGCCGGTAGCCTCAGACATCTGGTTCCAGTTAGCTAGCAGCGCTGTGACGCGTTTCCTGTGCTGCTGCTCCACGCAGCCGCGGCCACGGTGCAGCCCTCCCAGCGCCACGGCAGCCAAGCTCTCTCCAGATAATAATGTCACTCATACACACACACACACGCATGCCAAAACAGGCTAGAGGACGCTGAGGCCCTGTATTGATATTTATTTATCGACACCTTGATGTAGTTCAGGCTTGCTACAACGCTTCTCAAAGGCTTCACAGATGTTTGATATACGTTACAGAAATAAAACAACAAGAGACTGTAATTCCACATAACTGGCTCAGGGTAATGATACAATAAATGGAGTTAAAGTAATAATCCGTGACACTTTCATATAAATGTTTGTTTTGCTACTCTCAACTGATATGACACAGTACTGATTCAACCTATATCCAGTTCATGAAATGGCTTTGCATTTGCTGTTCTAAGCACCGAGGAGCAGGTTGCGGTTTCCAGCAACCATTTCCAGGGAAAAATGCTCTGGCGCAGAGGAAGTAATGCATTTAACGTTTTCAGCAGCATCAACAGCGGTTTGTTTAGAATTAAGAGTAGAAGAGCTCCATAGTTAGCATGAGCAGCGATAGCCACCATGGCTGAAAACAGACAAAGACAAGGCCGGCCCCTACAGAAACTTCATCAACAGAAAATCCAGGGAAAATCCGAGGACAGCAAGCGTGCAAAAAAGGAAAATTAACTGCCAAAAGTAGATTGAACATCAGCACTGGCTTTCCAAGATATAAAGCACTCCAAGATGAGGACTGAGGAGGGATGCAGATGTGTCTCTTTTAATTTTGGACTGGCAGGCTTTGCTATTGTTTATTAGCCGCAGCCTACATTGAGTCACTATTATGTTTGGCCAGTGCTTAAATTGAGTGTCAGCTTATTACAGCTATTGGTAAGTACTAATGTAGGTCAAGTGCTGACATTACTGTAAGCAATTGCTGTCTTTTGTCGATATAGCGTTATTATCGGTTGAGTATTTGCTTGCGGCTATCGACTGTAATACATATGCAGTAATAATGTAACTAAACAGTTATCACATCATTTAAAAAAAACATGTTTGATACATTTATACAGCGTAGATACTAGCAACTGTCTTAAATACTGCCGTTGTGCTATAATCCTGAACTTAACAGACCTTTGGATATCTGAATGTGCGGCATTGTGTGGCAAATGTCTGCTGTTGTTTTTGTGTTTCTAACCCAGGCTGCACTGAGGCAAATTCCAGCCAACTATGTTGACATGGCAATAAAGTACTGAGTCTTGAGTATGATACACAGTAATAAGGATGCTCTGAGGCATACGCTGTGTTTTGACCTGTCAGGTTCGGGAACAAATGGCACAGCACATCATGTCACTCATACTGGGTAAGACACTAGCGTTTCAGTGCGACTACCCGGTAAGTCAACCACACTGACTTTCAGTGAGGTGATTCCCTGTGTGGGGGAGTGGAAAAGGGTGACCCCAGAATGGAGAAATACCAATGAGAGGTAAAAAAAAAAACAAAAAAAAAACATACATGAGCCCACACAGCCCTGCTGCTCTACAGAGGAACACTGTAACCTCGTACGCCACACCAGGGATTATGGGTAGTGAAAGTGCGAAGGAGGGGGAGACGAGACAGAGAAACGAAAGTGCAGTGAGGAGGAGGCGGGGAGAGAGAGAGGAAGGAGCTTCACAAAGGCTTTCCTGCGTTGGAGGGACTCCCTGCACCATAAACACAGTGCAAAGAGCATTGTGACTGGAAATTCACTAACCTCATATTCACCTACATCAATACCAAGGAAATGCTAGTTCCCTTCCAAATTAACCGGGTGTATGCTGTAGACCTGTTCTTTCAAATCTGCCATATTGACATACCTTTATGTACTGCTGAATCTTTGTCAAAGCTCTATATCTGAGATGTTTCGTGATCAAAACAAAACTTACACCAACATTCCAGCTCCTTTACATTTTTCTCAACTTGTAGGAAATACATTGCGCATAAAAACTCCTCTATCCAAATCCAATTTGAGCTAAAAATATGTTTTTGCGACTCGAGAACATTGCTCTAATTGCTCCCAATTGGGGTTGAGCACGAGCAAACGAGGACAAATGAAAGTTTAAGGAGGCAGTATTGATTTGTGTGGAGGTCAGGTGTAGGTCATCCCTATCAGAGAATCAACAAACAGCCGCCAGCGCCCTCCTCAGCTAAGCCAATCACCTTCTGACCTGGTCC
The DNA here is from genome assembly GCF_048128805.1 of Centroberyx gerrardi. Taxonomy (NCBI): domain Eukaryota; kingdom Metazoa; phylum Chordata; class Actinopteri; order Beryciformes; family Berycidae; genus Centroberyx; species Centroberyx gerrardi. The sequence goes on from NC_136010.1 coordinate 9,791,412, forward strand.
GCCGTTACCATGGCAAATGACCCTCACACCACATAGACGATATACTCCGCTCCTTGCTGAGTGAGAGCTCCACAAACAAAGATGGTGGAGCTAAAACAAATCCTTAACTAGAGGCTGTTAATTGCACTCGGCATACTGCACCTCTTCTGCTCATCTCCCTCTTATGTCATGCTCTTCCCATGCTCCTCATATCTCATTTTCTAGCCATTTCTGCGGAGAAAATTTCCAACTACTCCCATATTCCCTTCCTCCGCTCTTGCGTCTCTCCCTCCCACTCCTCCCCGCAGCCCTCGCTCCCTCTTCTCCCCCTCCCTCCCTCCCAGGCAGGCAGGCGGCGGTGGTAACCAAGCCTCCAGCAGTGTGTTCCTATCCTGCAGGAGCCCTCAGGTTCCAACCTGTCAATATCCCAGGCAGCGTCTTGGCTGTGCTGTGGCCCAGTTAACCTCCTCACCCACCGCAACCACACAAGGGGCTCCTGTCCCTCTGCCAGCCCAGAGACAAGCACAATCCACCCCACCCAACTCACCCCTACCCGCCCGCCGCCTCCCCCAAACCGCACACACCCCTCTCACATCCGTAAAGGGCAGCAACCTGGCAGCAATGGCAAGCAATATGGCAGCTGACGACAGTTTTCTGCTCGCTGACTTAGTGGATATTTTGGATGACGGTCACGTTGGGAGCTCAGAGAGGGTAAGAGGGTGGGGGGTGGGGGGGGGTAGTGGAGAAAACTGTTATGGAGGGCTCCAAAAGTCTCTGGCTGAAGCCTGAAAGAGAGAAAAGCTCAGTGACTCAGTGGTAAAGGTCTGGTCATCTATATCAATTTCAGGGAGAGGAAGGGTCAATGTGAAAAAAATCCATGTGTTAACACATCGTGGAACGGAAGATTAGAGTAGTTTAGGGGATTTACGTGTAAAGTTGTAAGAAAGACAAAGTCAGGGGGGAGTTCTAGTGTGTGTGTATGTGTGTGTGTGTGTGTGTGTAATCCGCACATGCACATAGGCCTGATCCCCAACGTGGCAACAAGCGTGTGGCAGCATGTCACCCATCCCATCTCACTCACACTCAAACACACACACAAACACACACACACACACACACACACACACACGGTGCCTGACTGCGAGGCACCGTGGCTGTCTGCTGGGAGCTCAGGTTACGGCCGACCGGCGGGACAGACTTTATGGAAGCCTCTCCCCCACACCCGCTCTCCCCCTCCGCAGGGCTCCGGAGGAGGTATCGGGTTGCCGGTTCAGCGCCGGCCAGGCTTGGCGCTGGCGGCGGCTTGTGATCTTGGGTGCCTGTGTGTGTGTGTGTGTGTGTGTGTGTGTGTGTGTGTGTCAACTCCCACTCTTTGGGGGTTGCGGCACACAACGTTGCTGTCCCCTCCAGGTATGTAGGTGTGATTTACACTGTAGACGCTTCACACACATGCACACACACACACGCACGCACACACACGCACGCACACACACATACTCTGACCTCTTCCCCTACTCTGAAGCACCTGAGTACGGCACTAAGGAGTCCTCACATGATAATGAATGATCAGAAGTCTTCAAAAATGAATCCTTCATTTCATGACTGTCACTACTACAATCATACGCACAAAACTATCAACCATCGGCACATTATTTGCTTGGCTTCCAAATCCCATGACACTGCCTCTGCTCTGACAGACGACCTGAAACAGACCATCCATGAGAAGCTGCCTGTGGCCTATTTGCAGTAAGGAGTTGTGAAGAAGGTGCACTCACAGGTCAGCATGGGAGAGACCCTCTAAATGCGAGGACGGTGCGACGGTTCTCCCGCTAGCTCGCTTGCTAGCCCGGCATGGAACGGCATTCATGAATAATGCATTGGGGCATCTGCCACCCCTGAATTATAGATCTGTGGAGGCCCAGCATATGGGAACAGCCCAGCAAGTGCTAATGGCTAACTCCCCATGACAAAATATGGGTTAGAGACACGTGAATGATAGCTGGGTCAGACAGTATGGCATGCAAGCATTCAGTCATGTTGCGTGAGGTGGATTGTAAATGTGTGTGTTTACATGTCTGCGAATGTGTATGTTTGTGTGAGTGTGCATATCTGTATTTAATGAGGGGTGGCTCCGCTGGATCAACTAGTGCGGGTTTTGATGACATAACCATAAAGAAGCACCCGTGTCGGTAGGCATCCGCCCTGCTGAAGTGTCCTTGAGCAAGACAGAATCTCTACAAACAGCAGTGGGCAGCTCTGTAGCTGAGCCTGCGCTCTGACATCCCTGTGGAGGGGGAAAGTGAGAACATTTCCCTACAGGGATCAATAAAGTATCACATTATTCCCTGTTAATATTAAAGCACACCATCATGCTTTTTCTTATCCAACAATTTAGCTAAACCAGTGGGTGTAGCTTTAAAAGATCTGCCTCAGAAATCCTCCGCCTAACAAGTGATGGCTAATGTATTTGAGCCTTTCATGTAGGCCTCCCACTGCTGAAGTGCAGCCCGCTTGAATATTCTATACTCTCTGGTTACAAGTCCCGCTCTTTAAAGGAGCAGGAGTGGGACGGGGGGTGGGGGGGGTGGATTTTCTTCCGGCCCAGTCGAGCAGGAGGCCCGGTCTACCGGGGACCACTTCGATCTCAGCCTTTCTCTCCAGGATTATCCTCTTATCAGCGCCGCAAAAGCCGGGCTAAGAAGCGCCAGTAATTAGCCTATCTTTAATTAACGAGCACCTCGCTCCAAAACCACCCACGGTCCATGTAGGCTCCCTCTTGGAAGGCAGTCAGCGCGGCGTAAAGCTGAGCAGACTTGTTCTTGTTTTTGTCGGAGCAAGAGAGAGTGAATGTGTAGAAAAGGGCAAAGTTCATCTTGAAGTAGTTGGGGAGTTGCATCATGCGGAACGTCCCTCATGCACGCGCGCTCGCAAACAAGCCTAACTGCACCGCAGGTTTCAAAGGGAATCCTTCCACCCACCACTGTTCCACTTTGTTGTGCATGTGTGTGTTTGTGATGTGTGTGAGTGTGCATCTGAGTATATACTCCAGTGTGTGGAAGGATTACTGTACTCAAATTATGCTACCACTCGCCATCGCTCACTGACTTAACAATTTCCATGCTCATTGAAGCTTGCTTAGAATCTACAATGGAAACACATGTAGGGGAAGATGGGGGACAGAAATCACCTAGATGAGCTTGCCTGAAGTTCAGACCACACAAACACTCACAGACACATTTAGCCCTGTCACCTATTGGAGCAGCCTCCAGACTGGAGAGAGTTGCATACATTTGAAAACCTGCAAAAAGCTGCCATGGTAAAGGGCCACACACACACACACACATATAACACCGTCGGTCCACTAATTATCTTGCTAATAGAATCAGAGAGGGCTGGGTCATCTGAAGGGGAATGAGAGCGAGATGACGGCTCCAGATGAAAAGAGAAAGGGGAGACAGGGAGAGAGAGCGCTAGCGGTGCCCTGGCCTGGCCCTGGCCCTGGCACTGCCAAACAGGGGGGGCGGCCCCAGCATGCATACATTAGCGGTGCTCAGGCGCACTAATTGCTTCTCACTTAGACAAATCTCCTGCAAATCACGGCTGTGCCGCCAGCACTGCCCGAGCCCCCCGGGAAGGAGAGACGGCAGGCAGGCGGACGGAGCGAGAGGAGGAGGAGGAGGTGGTGGAGGATGGGAGGAGGGGGGCGGGGGGGGTGCCGAGTGGAGCGTGTGCACCAGAGGCGCCTTGGAGCAAGATGGAGGAGGGAGGAGAGAAGAAGGGAGGGGGGGCACTCCCATGAGAATGGAGAGAAACGAAGAGAGAGAGAGAGAGAAAAAAGCTCCAACACTTCAAGAGTGCCTCTCTCTCTCTCTCTCTTTCTCTCTGCTCATCCATAGTCCAGGCTGAGTGCCCCCCCAACCTCTTACACCCCTACCCTCAGAAGCCCCACCGCTGCTGCACTCCTCCAACGCTCCATCCCTCCATCCCCCCTTCTACCAGCCCTCAGATCTCTGCTCTGCCCCCTTGCTCGCCCCTCCTTTCTTTCCCTCTCTCTCTCGCTCGCTCGCTCGCTCCCTCCCTCTCTCTCCATCGCTCTACAGAAAAGTGGAGGAAAGATGAAACTCTACAAAGAGGGAGAAAAAAATCAATAACACAGATGGATAGCTGGATAACAGGGTCCGGCATGCTTCGGCGGTGAGGCAATCCAGAGGGTGCCCACACAACTTCCACACAGGCGGAGAGACGGGCAAAACAAGACGCTGGGAAGAGGGTGGTGATCAGCCTCAGGAAGCCAATATCACCCTAAACACACAAGTACACACTCGCTCACACACACACAATACACATGTGCATCCGCATGCATACACTGACAAAAAAACAAGACACATACGCAAGGGCACACACATAAACTGAGCGAACACATAAACAAACAAACGTGCTTGTTAGCAAATACACCCACATCCACAGAACACCACATCACATCTTCAGCCCCATGCAGCTAATTAGGGACACGATACAATACAATAACAGTAACCAGGTAACCTGAGGTGAAAGAAAATAGCTGTCTTTAACAATAACATAGATATTATGTAAAAGATCAATATTATTGCCGGGTCTACATTATTCTACAGGGGTTATTTGAGATATTGGGTGGCTGCAGGCAACATTTCTCCTGTTATCTGTGGTTTAATGTGCTGCAAGGTCCCGGCAAGAACAATGTATACAGGATACTGCAATACACAGTACCGGCCCTTCAGTATTCATTATCAGGGATGGAAAGCAACTAGTTACAGTTATTCCATTAGAGAGGTTTATTCGCTTTTTAAAAGTCTAGTCGTGTTTATTTCTACTTTTTTTATTTGTAATAGTTTTTTAAGCGTTTACTCCTACATTAAAATAACTTATTTTCACACAGAAGGGTAAAATGAGACTTGGCATTTACAGCTATGATGGAATTTACCTCCAATAACTGATATTAGCTTTGTTAATATGATTATGATTATTTACATGAACCATGCTGAAGAGGGTAATATGTAAATTTAGGGGGGAAGGACTTTGGAACAAAATTTGAATGATTTGCACTTGAAAATAATTACATGTTTCATGGCTTTTTAGTTAGAAACACTTTAACTTGATTTTCTATACAAGTAGTCTAGATTAAAATAAAACTGAAGTAGCATTTATGCTTCCTGAATTCATATTTCATACTTCAGTACTATTTCCACCATATTTAGATGTATGAGTACAAAATTCAATGAGATTGGTGAATTTAGTACTTTGTGATGACTTTTATTTCAGTGTTTACTTCTATGTCTCCATGCCCACAATGTCTTGCATGACATCTCTCCTTCCCATGTCCACATAAAACTAGCCATAAAGGCAATGCTCAAACCCATTTTCCTTAAAAAAGGTTGTCTGTTAGTTGCATGGCTGGGCAATTTCTGGTTAGAGTTTGGGTGTTCTTTTTAGTTATTTGGGATGCCAGAGTGGAACCAATGACGCTTTTGGGAATGATTTGCTCTGACACAGACCAAAGCCTGTTAGAATGTAGGATGAAATCTTTCAGTCTGTAGCTAATTAGCTACAACCGTTAATCCCTACAGAAATGCATCCATGTTGACATGCATTACATTTAGATTTTACATTTAAGGTATTTATCTGAGAGGAACGTACAATAAGTGCATCAGTAGAACAAGCATCAATTCCCAGATGGACAACATTATAAGTTACCAAAAGTAAGAGGTGCAAGGGTCAGAGAGCCATAGGGCACTGACAATATTTCTGAGAGCATAAAATGATCATGTAAAACAGAAGTGCATGCAAACAATTCAACAGACTTGTTGAGCTTAAAGTTGTATAGCTTGGTGTAAGAACTGCATATGTAGAAATCAGAGACAAACAATGGAATTTGAGAGGCATTGCATGGGCACACCTTCTGTTAAACAAACATTCTTTCAAACAAATGAAACAAGAGGCACTTGAGCTGCCTAATGTCCCGTCATAATCACCATGATATATTAAATGTAGCCAGTTACGCTAATGAGGTCATTAAGCTGATTCATGCATTAGAAAATATGTCTATGTCAACATACTAGTCCTCACATAACACATGGGTGGTATTAATATGAACTCTGTGTCTTTAAACATTCAGGAGTTATAGAAGTTTCAAGAAGGAACGTTTTTCATTAATATGTAAATTCATGCAGCAAGGTTCTCCAAAATCTAATCAGATCATCTACTCTATAGAGTTACCTGTAGTGTGAGTATGAAGTTTCTATCATGTATTGTATCTGTCATGTACAGACAGACAGACAGACGCCATCATGTCCCGCATACCATGTACCATGGTGGCGGGACATAAAAAGGCCATTTTCTTCTAGGTTTCTGACATCACCACAAAAAGGAAGACTCAGAGTTGAAAGCTTGTAAATGGCCTAATGGGATATAACTTTAATGGCTGTGTTGTGTATAGAAATTCAATCACATTATTCCATTACAAAAACATTGTTATCCAAATAACAACTTCTAATGAGTTATACTTTCCAAAACGATTTAAGAATAATAATTAAAAGGTGCTACATGTAGCATTAAAAACATCAATATATCATTATCAAAGTAATTGTGATACCTTGGTATAATTACTGTAAACAAATGAGACCATTGGTAGCCTCAAATCTCACACCAGTAGTTTTGCCTGTGCTAGAGTTTCTCAAAATTAAGACTGCATTTCCCATAAAGCCTGGTGCTTACTGTCACAAAGAGGATGATGGTTCTTCGGTTAAAGATTTCCTCTTTCGCTTTACTGAAGAAGATCAACATGTTAGAGGTGATTTTTTTCCGTCAGCTTTTCACTCCTTCCACCATCTGACACTGCATGAAACTCTGAAATCTTTAGCTCTGTTTGCTCTGGAATAACAGCGCCGTCTTCCTGTTTTGTGCCATAAAGCAATCCAGCAGATTTTGCGCAAAATCCAACCCGGTGGCACACAATGTAAAATGCAGTGTAGCGGCCGGTAGAGGCGGACAATCTTCTTGGTAATGGTCTCACTTGTTTATGGTAATCACACTAATGTCTCAAAATTAATGTGGTCATGATTTATAACGCTACATACAGCACCCACCTTGAGTAATAAAAAGGCTTGCAGTGTTTCATTCAATTCTGACAAAAAAATAACACATCTTAAGAAAGCAATCTAGATTTTGACGTAATTCCTTGTTTTTAGGTGTCCAGTCATGTGTAATGTAGATCTGCTTGGCCTTTCCTCTCCAACAAGTGTGGGAGGGGTCAAAGGTCAAAGACACCATTATAACAGCAATTATAATGTCACTCCTTCCTACCCCTTACAGTCCAATCTTTGTGGCAATTACTACAATCCTCTCATGGGCACAATGTTTATATTTTCTCATTCAGCAAAGAGCCATATGACTATATGAGGGAACCATAAGAGAAATTCACATCTTAAAGCCACTGGAAGCCTGTTACAGTTAGTATGTAATAAATATATTGTTTTTATTTGGTTATGAACACATTATGCAGGGTTTTTTTTTACTTTCCTCATTTGAAAATATTAAATTAAAAAACAATTTCATTCAGTTACCAGGTGTTGGATGGGTGGGGTAAACGGATATGTGGTTATGTAAGCACATCTTGGTCCCAGATTAAATTGAATTGGATTGGTTGAATTTAATTGCTTTAAACTTGAATTGAATTCCATCCATTCAAATCATGTTTAGGCTACATGACTAGGGTGGGAAAGCTGAAACTCTCTGCCAGTCAGCGTCCAATACCACACTCAGCCATGTATGAGTTTGAATTTTGTCCATCAATTCAGTAAGATGAATAACCTTATCATTTATTAATTTACCACTGCAATAAACCATGAAGCAGGCTGATGATCGAGGTGATGATGAAAACAAATAAACAAACCGGGGCTTTCAAATCCTTTAAGTTGATTTTGGGGTGTTTTTTCATTTAAGCTTATTCATATGAGAAATATCCAATTATCCTATTCAAAGAGTCGTTTCTAAGCTGATAAACCTCTAGCGCCATCTATTGACTACTGTAGTTCATGTGCACTTTTTCCTCCAGTTCACAACTACACTGTAGTCAGTGCAAAGCTCCAATACCATGAGAGAACATGTATGGTTATAGCGCCATCTTGTGGAAAGGATCAGATATTTATATTTCACTCACCGTGTTGACTGTTGAGATGATGGTCTTAACACCTAGAGGAGCAAGGATGTAGGAAAGGCTGAAAGCTGTATAGCAGTTTAGCTAAATGAAAAAACAATACTGACGTTTATGGTGAAAACAAAAACTTCCACATAACCTACTCAGACTTTTTGGTCATTTCATGATTTACCAGCTGGCAATGTTGTGGCTACGTTGTAATTTTACTATCTCCACTCCCCTTTAGCAACTTACCATGTTGCAAGCTAGGTGCTCTGATAGTAAACACCTAGCTAACGTTACCAGTCGCTGGTCAAATTCCCTCCGTCGACGTGGGCTGGTTGTTCAGGTTAACTACAAATTATGAACAAACGAGATGGCAGAAGCTGCAGAACACTGCATAATACTAATAATTTCATTGTATGTTCTTGATTTCGGCCACTTAGGCTACTTACCAACTATAGATGAAGATACAGATCAAGATGTTAATCACCCAATTAGAATGTTTAACTTGACACAGTATTGTAGTTAACGTGATTAGTATTGATTAGGGACCTGCCAGGCAGGATTAGCCTAAATTCTGTGTTGTGTAGTAATGTGTACCAGTGTCAAGTGTACCATCATAGAAGAAATACGTCTTCCGGTTACAATTTTCAATGTAAAAGCTTTATTGACGGAAATCGTTTTTCAATAATGCAAAGTAACAACTATCAAAGAGAAAATAAAGACTATATATGAGGACTACTAATATTGAAATTGATGTTGTTTCCCGAAATGTCCTATACACCAACGGAATCTTTTCCGTTCCCACGCCAAAAAAGTAGCAAATCTTACGATTTTAATTTGAAGGCGAAATCGTCCGTTTCCGGTCTTGTCCTGGATATCTCTGGCTGCTTCACGCAGGCGCACATACGACCAGCTGTTGGTTGTTATGGAGATGTGGTAAATGACTATGGGTTTGGCTAAAACTTAGCGATTTTTGGCTAGTATAGGCTAGTAGTAGCATAATCCTACAATAGTTGATTTATGTTTTGCTATCAGATAAACCGTTACCGTGTTGAGTGATAACCTATCACTGACAAAATAAAGCTTGAAACTAGGTTTTCAAAAGTTGAAACTGAAAGCTTGAAGATAGTTTTCAAAGGTTGCAGCTCAGTTTGTACTCGTGTTTGAGGCACAGTGGTCGGAGGAAATTTTTGCACATTTGAAAAAAAAAAAAGTATGTAATTCTAGTTTGAATAGGCCTAGTGAGAATTTTTAAATGTGTGTATTAAAGGTAAAATCCACCAAACACTTAAACATTGTTAAACAAAACAGCTATTGGCAATGTATCTTGCATTTCTGGACTCATTTTGTTGTTTGGTAGCATATTTTTCTTATTCCTGTGGACATGACATCACATGTCTAAATACGGTACTTCCAGTACAGCTACAATGGAGTTTTATAGCAGAATAATTTTCAACTGTCTAAAACATTTTAGTGTCAGTCCCTCAGAATCAAAGAGCAAGAGCAGATTCAGATTGTGGGTGTGTATGAATAAAAGTAGGCTCACCATTTAACACCAACATTCAACAATCATACAGGGAGACATCCATAATAGAAGACGCAGAGATACCAATTTCTCCACCTACAGTAGCCTCAATAGACCAGAATGCAATGCAGCAACAAGACATGTTACCTTTTGAGTAAGAGCGGGACTCTCACTTTTTCTCAACTTGAAAAACTCTCGCTCTCTTGCTCTATACCATCGTGATCACTATCACTCTCTCCATCTAGACTTATAACCCACATCTGAATGCAACAAGCACCACACCATAGGCCCACATCTGTCCTCTGGGTTTTGTGGAAAGTCATTCTGGGAAATGTAGGAGGTCACTATCTGAAGTAGAAATAGGAGGCAGGTTGAGGGGAAGTGGGTACACCAAAATAGCAAATTGCAACACTTATATAACAGTGTAAGAGTATCTGAGGGTGGATTTTTTTTCCCGCTTAGGCCTGCTCTCTCCACTTGGTTACAGAATTGTAGCTAACTTTTTCATTCTGAATCTTCAAAATCAAACCCTGACAAATGTGTACTACTAATACTACTACTACGACTAATAATAGTAATAGCCTAATGTTTTTTAATGAGGAATCTGTAGCAGGCTAAATGAAGATACGATTTTCTTTTCACGAAATATTCTTTCCACAGCATATATCCATACCCATAACGGGGCCTGCCAAAACTTTTCTGCCAGACAAAAACCAAATTGGCAGTAAGAGCGAGTTCGGTTCCTGAGGGTTTGAGTAGCTCTGCTGCTTCGCTAGCTAGCAGCGAGTGAGGCTGTGCCCAGTACTTCAACGAGCCCAGGGGTTTTGCTGAGAGCCGCCACTCCAAAATCCTATCTTTTCCACTGATTAAGGGTAGCCTACTACTCAGCGAGCACTAAAATAGCAAGACTCAGTGGCAGCACAGCGCTCCTTTTCAGGTGATTAGTAATTAGTGAGGCAGAACTGGGGCAGGGACAGGAAAAACCAATCAATACACTTTTCAATTACACATTTTTATTGTAGAGTTTTGTTTCATTGTCCTAACTGTCTGGCTCTAGAAAATGACATGCTGTAACTGTATCGTGTGCTACTTGTGGAACTGTGAGGTGTAAATGAGTAACTCTGAGTGTCTGAGGCGGAGAAATAACATTGGCTTATAATAGATTGCATCAGATGGTACAGAGTAAGATTTGAGTCCTGCCCCAGTCCTACTCCATTTGCAACAGAAATTTTATAATGATAACTTTTTTGTCATTGGAGTGTTGAATGACAGTTGGAGTGCTTCTGGACTGTGAACACCAGCTGCTTTTTGGCTATGAAAGAAAATAAGGGAATTGCATTTTTCATCCTTTTGTTATTTATTTATTTTTTTATCCCTGCCTCTCATATCTTTATTCAACCTCCTTTGACCCCCCCCACCCCCACCCCACCCCACCCCACACACACACACACACACACACACACACACACAGCCAAGGCCCAGACAACACACTCACACTGTGTCCACCCCACTGTTGTAAGGTTGCTGTCGACCTCATCAGTGGCAGGTAGTGATTTAGTATTATGTGGCGTTGCAGAAGTAGATGTGATTTTTATTTAGCAGTAGTTTGACCTTTGACTATTTCTATGTAACCTAAGTTAACAAAACTATCTCTCTCTTTTGCTGTAGTTCATCCTCTACCAATGTGAAGTATCTGGTAGTTTGTAAAACTAGACTTTCAAAGTATCTTCCCCAACACTTTGTCAGCCGCGCACACACACACACACACACACACACACACTCAGAGAGCAGTGGTGCTGGTTCCTGTGGGGGCGAGAGACAAACAGGGTGTGACAGGTCCGCTCAGCCAAGCCGGGACAATGGCTCCTGCTTACAGCGGGGCTACAGACAAGGTCAGGCATGATGAGGCTGACTAGCAACACTGCAGGAGATTATGCATGATAAGTCTTCGTTAACCCAGTCACTTTCCTCTCTTCTCCTTTACAGTTTGATATCTCTCTTTCACAAAGTCAAGTCTAAGCAGTTTCCGTCTCATTTTGTTCCACTGAGAGTCATTTGTTTAAACAATATCGCCTTGCTGCAGGGCAGCCATGCAAGGGCATATTTCCCTTAATGACAGGAAGCAGGCAAAGCAAAGAGACTACTTTTACTACCTACTTTTATTCATACACACCCACAGGACACACACACACACACACACACACGCACACAGACATACACACCGAGCAGCGTCTTGATTTAGAGAGCATATATTGTTGCAAGAGAGTTAACAAACCAGCCACACTTCACGCCCACACACACAGTAACTGAACTGTTTGTCAGCACTGAGTGGGAGAACATGGCACCACAGTGTGTTTGCTAACAGTTAGGGAACCAAGCAAAACACACACACACACACACACACACACACAATGTACACACACAACCTTATCACTGTTTACACATACTGCCAGTTGAAGCTCATATATGCACAGAGCAACTGTGCAAACTGCAATAAAACTTACACCGGCCTGTGTGTGTCCATAACTGTTGTTAATTATATGAGTAATCAGATTGCATGGGCTGGTAGGATGTGTAGAAAAGCTATTGCTGCAATCTTTTGGGCTGTTGGCCTATTTCTTGATTCTAGTCATCCTAGTCTAGTCTAGTCATATATGTGCAGGATAACTTTAAGCAGACTGGTATTGGGAGCAGACCCGCCCTTTACATCCTACCCAAACCAATCTGTGTATTGCAGATTACATATTTGCTATAGCTAATTAGTTTCCAGTTAATTGTTCTAGAGAGGACAATTTGAAAAAAAATAATTTGGCCATGTCTGCAGGCACCAGTAGAGCAGGCCAAATAAAATAAGAAATACTACAGGCACAAAATGAAAAGTAGACACTGAGCACCCCCCATTCATCTCTCAGCCGGCTGAAGAATAAATGCAGCTCTCGCTTCCTTTTGAAAGATCACACGCAGTAAAACTTTATATTGTAATGAATTTGATGCATGTGTCAGTCAGGGCCAAACTGTTCCTTGCACATTGTAAAAAATAATAGACATAAACTCGTCCACTCAGAACCATTTTCTGTCTATTTACACACTTTCCACTAGAGGACTCTCTATACCAATTTCTGTCCAAACACCATCCTGCAGCTCATCGAAAGCAGATGTGTTGGAGAGGTTACAGCTCTCCCTGAAGAGGGCGGCCTAGACAAGTGCCTTTGGAGAACCTTTGAAATCCACCAACCTTTGCTCTCATTTCATGAATTAGTAGCCTCCACATCTACTGTGTAACCTTGCACTGTACAGAGCAAGCACAGTGCAACCACATAACTGAAAGGTTTTTAAAAAATACTCTTTAAAGTGGGGCAAAATGATCAAAAGCACTCGTAATAGTGCACAAAACCCGAAGCGGCACATTAGCCAAAGTCAATCAAAAGAAACGGTGAATGAAGACAGGCTGTAAAGCAGTTTAATAGTTGACTACAGGCCCTGTGGCAGCGCTGCGTTCGGCGCAGGCAGCTCCAGCCCGTGTGGTGTGCTCGCTGCTCTTTGTTCTAACCAGAGCATATGCCACAAGCCCTCACTGCTTTTCCTCAACAGCTGCTAAGCCCATTAAATCTGCAGCCAGCCACCGGAGTGGAGGGCTTACAGGGAGGGAGGAGGGCTCGACAAAATCCTGCACTGTTCCACCGTGACCCCAGGGGCTGCTCTAGAGAAATGTTCAACATGAAGATAGATAATCGAGATGAGCGCTGCATCTCACTCGATACGCCTGCTGTGTTTGCAATAGTAGAAGTAAACAGTTTCCTCTCTTGGAAGTAATGCATATTCATTAAATTTCCATTTAAATCCCCCTCAAATCATATGACAGAATATCATTTCTGTCATATGATCACAACACATGATGCATTTATTACAGGGATGTAGTTTCCCCTCAGGAAAATGAAGTTAGTCTATTCTATATGATGCAGTAAAAGGAGAATTCATGAGCAGCCTGGTGGTTATCCAGCATCCATTCTGCATCATTTAGACTGCTGCCTCCCCTGACTGTTTGCTCTACAGTCCTGCGCCTCAGGCTCTGCAGCTCAATGGCTCCCAGTGCTTCTATTTGCTGTGCTTCAGGATATCACAACACCATTCATTTCCAGGCTTCACATCACCTCATTAAACTGACCCGTCCCTCTGCTCGGTATTAAAGCACAGCTTTATGAACACTTTTTCTTTTCTAAAAAAAAAAATAAAAAAATAAAAACCTCTTCTATTTCGTCTCTGTTTGGCTCATTTCGAGGCTCAGTGATCTGCCTGGGTTTGCTTCACACATCCATCTCCAGGGGGCTACAGTTTGGTCCACAACCTCCTCACTGCTCTCAGCTGGTGAAAGCTCCACAGCCAGGGGATTAACCACAGCCTCTGATTAGCTGCCTGCTACTGTACCCAGAGGGGGTTTGGTTCTCAAATCACAAATGCTCACTGTCCCCCCCACCCCCCCCACCACAGATCACAGTTCTCATAAGATGCTGTATTCTTCTGGATTGTCATCATTACAAAGATATCAAATATATATATCAAATATTGAGGTTTTTCTTGGAAGTTTTTCATTGCATTTTCTAAGGCTGGTGGTGCTGGGCAGGTTAGGCTGTGTAGAATAGGCAGGCTGTTATGTCTTGCTAAAATCTGCTTGTGCTTTTCCTGATGTTTGTCCTGTATCATTCTGTTCTATATTGTTTAGGCTCATTCTGTACAGTCCTTTGAGATATGCATGTGATATAGGGCTATACAAATAAACAAACTTGAACGTGGTCAAATGTTTCTCCCTCCTGTCATGACAATTTATGATAAGTATTTACATGCAGTGGATTATGTAGCTCGACTGACAGCTGTAAGTCTGAGGAGCCCGACCCCGTACTGCTGATACAGTGCTGTCAGGCCAAATATTAAGAGAGCGCTCTTGGTTCCTTAGTGTAAAAACCACATGTTCTCTATAAACCTACTGTGGTATGCTGTGTCAACCAGAGACCAAACATACAGGCCTTTAAAGGGGAAATGAACTGATATTTCCTCTAGTTTCTTTTCTTCTTTTTTTTGTTTTATCAGAAAAAGTATCTTCTGTTTTCCATAGAGACTTTGCCCTTTGACCCTGACTGCTGTTTCTATAGAGCAAAATGAACTGGGAGGCAAAGCATATTAACGCAATTATTATTTGGATTAATTCTTCCTTTAATAGTCAATGGCCAAGCATAAAATTCAGCATTTGTTGAACTAATCCTTATCAGTGTAATATGGCCAATTTGCAGTCTTAATATTGATAAATTCAAACAGAATATAAAAAAACAGCAGATCAGATATGTTCATTTGGTTCAAGCCATTTTCTCCCACAGTCTTATTATCTTGTGAAATGGAGCAGAAAACATGTGGTATGGGAAAGGCAATAGGGAGAGAGAAACCAGGCCTCGGTGTAAAATATGTGATGGCAGAGGTGCTGGAGAGGGTCTATTACGGTTGAATCTTCCCAGAGATGCTATTTTCATCTAAGATAAATTGCACTCTGGAGCAGGGACAAATATTGTGCTCGCTGCCTCTTCTTCTTTTGATAACCAAGGTGAGCGAGGAGGCCTGGAGCGGCATGCATTTAAACATCTTCTTTGGCCATCTCCTGGGTGGCGCTTGTCCTCAGGGCCTTGAAAGCTGCCTTTACCCGCCCGCCGGTGAGTTTATCGGCAAGCGGCCCGCAGTCGCAGAACACTCTCTTCCACGGACTCACGCCGAAGATTAATTACACGGTGGAGGTGAGGGAAAAAACAAAGGCCAATCCATCTGCGTCAGGGCAAGTGGACAGCCCCGCGGCGCAGCGGGTGAACGCGCTGGCACCACCATCTATCACAGGGACGGCCATTACACAAACACAAGGTCAGGGTGCTCCCTGTCTCTCCTGGCCCCCGAGCCACAGCATGGCAGCCTCAGTCGCACCTCCAGGCCCTCTGGCTGCCCCTCAGCACACCTTTTACTTCCCTATCCTACTTCCTTGTTTACCACAACCACTGGAACACAAAGAGAGGGGGCTAACCCGGCTCCGTGCCGCAGGAAAAGCCAATACTGGGTTACTTCGAGGTAGCAGGCGACTGACAGCATGCTATCAGTCCTGGCCCACAGACTGATGATAGCTGAGGAAATTGCTGAGGAGTAGAAGCCATTTACTGGCTGTGATTTATTTAGCTGTGGCGCTGTTGCTACCCTGAGACAGGCAGGCTTTATAAGGCTGCCACAGCGAGTATGACAGGCTGGGGTCAGGCCTGGGTTATCTGCATGTGGTGAGCCTGTGTAAGGCTGCTGACCTGGAGCCTATCAGGTAGCTCAATTAATGATATGGGCATTGGATCACCAAATCACATCTGGTACACTTCCATTCACAGACATTACACATGGAACTGAAAAGTTACCATGTTATTAAAATTGGTCTTGATTGGTCGTGATATTGACATGAATGACGAATATGGGAAAATATAGATGCTCAGATATAATTGTATTAATTTCTTTACTGTGTTAAAACTAAAAGCTGAACTGAATGTCTATGTGTAGCGTTGCTGGCAGCATGGAGGCAGTTGTCCATTATTTAAAGAGGGAGTCTCCTGAGAACTAGTCCTCTGTTACAGTGCAGCCTTCTGTACAAAGAAAGAATCAAAGCAAACTGCACACTTTACATTTCAATAGAACAATAGAAAAACAAAACACAAACCGGAAGCAAGCAAACAAAGCAAATTTGTTTGCTTGCTTAAATGACATCACTAAAACAATTTTTGCGATGTAAATCAGACTTGGACCTGATGACTCTGACTTTGCACGCACAAGCCTTGAGACTCGACTCTGACTTGTGGCATGATGACTTTAATGAATTCATTTTCCGTGGCATTGGTGTTAATCTGATGTGTAGTTTATGAAGTTTCATTGTTATCATATGTTATTGTTTATTGTTTGTTATTATTCTCTCACAGTAGCAATATCGTGCTTCATTTTACCAGCATCTGCCAATGTAGTTTGTCAAATAAACTGCAAAAAATGTAGATTAGAATAAAGAAACTAGTTAGTGAATACAGTAAAGATATAGGCCCATCCCAAATGAAACAGCACAGTCTGGTTTGCTAGTTAGTTCAGGGACTTAGGAAAAAAATATCAAGCACACTGGTTCACTGTATCCTTTTCTGGAATAATTTACTCACTTAGGAAAGATTTAGGCCGTATTTTCTAAAGGTGAAAACAATTACGAACAATCCTTGACTTGGCTAAAATCTTTTAGTTAAATTGACCTAATTTGGCCTTCCAAGACTTGGACATATCGACTTGAGACTTAGTTGGAGCTCGGACAGAGTGAATCGATCCCATCCATTTATTCCACATAGTACCACAGTGGCAGAGCAGAGTCCATCCTTCAGATGAAATCCCACTGTGCACACCTGAGATTACAGGAGCTGACTACAGTAAACTGCCATTTCTCTGATTGGTTTTAAATAAGAAAGAGACCCTAAAAGTAAAATAGGAATGTTATTGACAAAAACTCTCTAGCAAAGGTGAATAAATTGATGTCATTTTCAATATACTCTATTTTTTCTGTGCTTTTGGGGTAGTACTGGAGGTGGAGGGGCAAAGGCCACGGCATTAAACTCACATAAGGCGATGGAGAAAAGTTGTCTATTCACAGTTTCTGTTTATTTCATATACTTTACATAATATAAATGACAAAAAAAAAGAATAAAATGCCACCATCTGTGCCATCCAGCTGGTTGAATGAGGAATCAGGGCAAACTGAAGTGCTTGAGGAATGAATGAGCGCTAACTGGTGGAATGAATCATACAGGTGCATGCTGCTTTTTTTTGTAGTAAAGGTCAAGGCATCAAATAGACTTCTGGATTATATCATAGCTGCAATTTATGAAACCCAGTGTCTGTGCAAATTGGTTTAATACTCATAATGATTCGTCTCTGATTTTTAGACATGACCAGAAATATTGAAGATTAAAGGCCCAATCTGTAACTGCAGTATGGTTCCCCACCTCTGGCTTTTTTTTTTTACATAATGATTTACTGGATTTAAGATTATTAAAGAAATGTTTGTATTTTTTGGTTTGAGGACTGACAGAATTTTCTAGGGTTTGTGAATGCGAGGGTTAAACAAGCCTGTATTTGAGTTATAATGGGTTGAAAGAAACACACATGACTACACATTAAATTTTGTTTCTTTAAATTCATTCTGGGTTTCTTTCGACTTTAAACAAAGTGGTAGTAAGTCACTGGACAGCCTGAACTCTTATTTATTTTCATCTACAAAATAAATTTGACAGAGTGCACCGCCAAAAGAACCAATTTCACTCCACTGTCCCAATATTTTGAGTGGACCGTGGAAGACGTTTATGCAGACTATTGCCCCAACAGTCTCCTATTTTGTTGCCCTTCAGATTTTCCATGGAGTGAGTGGTGAATTGAAACGCTGCAGTATGAAGGAGCCGAAACATCAGGTCTGTGTGACTCTGACAGTGCACAGACGGAGCAATAAGAAACATGTATGAGGACAGCTAGAGTGCAATACCCAGGGCTTACTGCGCTCCAGCAGCATAGGCACAGTCCTACTAAAAGTTAAGTCTGTGCCAGCTGCATGTTTTATGACAACACATTAAAGAGGAGTCTGGAAGTCTAGCATGTGAGCCTTGCATTGTCTATTCTATTCTCTGCCAACAAGGAACCAAACCTGGCACGCTTTATTGAACAAAGAATTCCTACGGCTCTGACTAGAGGCTATTCCCTTGAAATCCAGCGCAAGACAATAGACGGTGGGAGACGCAGAGGGGGAACAGGGAGTGTGGGAGAGTGAGAGGCAGTGTGTGAGGTTTGTGGTAGGCGTCGGCAGGGGCCTCCAGAGGGTGTGTGTTGTGTGTGTGTGTGTGTGTGTGCGTGTTGGGAGCGGGTGAGGAATGCTCAGCCTGGGCCAGTGGCTGCGCTGGGCTGATCTGCTGGTGCAGACAAGGGGGAATCCAGATCGGCTATGACAGGAATGCGAGAGCAGGATATCATTAGAAGCATGGGAGCTGCAGCCCAGGCCCCAAACACACAGCGGGGAGATGAGATACGGCAATGCAAATACACACACACACACAAAGATACGCAGAGTCGCAGAGCGGCAGAGGCAAACACAGACACACAGATGGACAGACACACACAGGGAAAGTCATTACTGCGCACATGCTGGGAGAGTACATGGGTAGTTTAAGGCGGGTCAAAATGGCAGCCGACTTTTGGACACAAGACATGAAATATTATGCTTTGGAATGCAGGCCTGCAGTACAGTACACGCCCTCCGCCATCCATTTCACTGTCTCCCTGCTGGAGATAAAAGAGCCAGCGTCTTTCTCCTGTCTCCTCTGTTTATCAGAGTTAATCCTCAGGTCTGAACTACCGGACCACACACTGCCAGCACGCTCCTTACAGCACCTGCGCTGACCCGAAGGGGACTCGCCGCCTCAGACGGATACATGATCAGCGGTTGGTGTGAGGGAACAGCAGGCCGTAATTACAGGAAGCGAGGAGCTGGGGAGGGGAGGGGAGGGGAGGGGAGAGACTGGGCAAACTCTGGGTCAGCTAGCTACAGCGATCTGGAGGATGTTGTTGTGTGTTTTGTGTGTACAATGCTGCAGAGTGGGACCCGCTGCCTCAGAATAACACGATACAGCCGGTCTCCAGGCTGTGGCAGCAGGTTTGTTTTGTGAAGGATGCAGAGGCTGTGTTCTCTGTGGGACAGCTATTCACATTTTAAAGGGATAGTTGACTAGAACTGCAAAAAAAATAAACATTTGTGTACTTGAAAGCTGAATGTATCTGCAACTGGAAGTTATGTTTTAAAATACAAACAGAAGTCAACTCCCAAGCTTAGTAATCACTCCACTATCTATGTTGCTTTAACCTCTCCCTGGAAATGGAGGTTGTTTGAACTGGTAAAATATTCACATGCCTGAAACACACTGAAGTACAGGGCCAAAACTTTATTTTAAATAATATGCATGTACACCTATCTAGGACGGACTCATTTGAATTTAAAATGCCTTTAATTGCCTTTATTTGCATGCATCATTTTCCTACAGCTGTGCACAATTTATTGAATATCATTTTCATTTTGCTTCTTTCCTTTTGCCTGCTCAGTTAACTGGTCAGTCCAGCTCTGTTTGAATGAGTGAAATTCTACTTTTTTCCAGAAAATAAGGAATCCAGAAAATATTGAATTATCAACAGAAAACATGGAACCGATGACCTCTTTCCTTCTACACATAAAGCAATGAAAAGGGCCCCAGCTGTTGTATCATGTCCCTGGTTATCTCTAATTCAGAAAGTGGAGGAGGTGCACTAGAAGAGCCGATTTGCTGTGTGTGTCAACACAGCTCTTTTTGGATAAACACAGCCTGCTCGGCTGCAGGGCGGCCACAGAGCTACCCGCTGAAGGAACACCGCTACCTTCCAACTCAACGCACTAATAGCATGTAGGCTCCACTCTGCCACCGAGCATCACACTCAGCAGCAGGCCCAGCGGAGCGAAAGGAGAGACAGCAGAACGGAGAAGATGAGGAGGCTCTATGTCCAAGACCTCTCGCAACAGACAATACGCTCCCTGTGAACAGCACAAGACATATTGCTATTCAGACAGAAAGACCAGATTTCTGAGACTGTGTATCCTTGTGTGGCTGCCTGAGGGGTACACACAGTATTATGAGAAGGATTTGAGTTGACACAAGTCACAGTCGCTCCATCGCCGGTGTGGAGGAGGAGGAGGCTAGATGAATTATTCAACCAGCCAGCGCTGCTCGGTTCTGACGTCTTGTTGTGTCTTATGGGGAGGTGAGGCGAGCCAGCAACAACAAGCAGCACCTCCTCGCAAGGCGGCCGTCACATGACAGCCCCAGGATAGAGCATCCAAGGAACCTCGATTTTCCCGAGGACAGGGCATCATTTCAGAGAGCGGCAGAAGAATAATAGCTCCCTCTCAAAATGACAGCCATCGCTGCGGCACACCATCACAGATTGCTGGTCTATCACTCCCCACACACAGGATGAAATGACAACTCTGCCCCGCTGATAGCAAGGCAGCTCAGCCTGAGTAGGTGTTCCTTCTGGCTTAGCCCGGGCTTTGATGTTATTATACCATAACGGCGCAATATTCAGCTCCGAGATTCACTACCTGCTGCTGGGGCGGTCTCATAAAGCACAGTGTTTGTGAAACTGAGAAAATGGAAGGTTGAAGAATTGGAACAGCAATCCTCTATCCATTTTGTAACACATTTCCCCCCGTCAACCGAAAGTTGTATTATTCAAGAGCAAATGTAGGACAGGAGTATTATCAAAATAGAGGCACAAACAGTCCCTCTGCTTAACTGAAATAGAAATAGAATAGAAACAGAATATGGAGGTATAAAGTGTACATTTCTGCTGTCTTCCTGGTGGATGCCAGCCAGTGAATGATCAGTGAGTAATTCAAAATGTTTACCCTTTAAAACAGGATTAATGTGTCTCATGGCTGCTGAGATTTAATACTAAGGCACAGGTTAAGAATTCTACAGTCAATCCATTTACTACCAGCTGCTACTGTATATCATAACAGTTAAGAATTTACAGAAATATACATTCAGTTCATAGATGTATCACAAAGCATAACAAAAGGATAAAATCATATCTTGTGGTGTAACTTAGTCGTTTATTTTAATTCCACAAATTTTTCAAAAAAATTACAAAATACTCAAATGGAGAGAACACAGGACTCACAATTTTTCTTATTATTTCTACTTTTTGTTTACATTGTGTCATCCCATGGCGACTACTAATATATACAATAAGCTTCAAGATACCAGTATATATATAAATCTTAGCAGTCAGAATTTACATTCTGCTATTGCCGCTTTGAAACAAGAAGCTAAACCATTGACAACACTTAACATCAAAGGTTTCGGAGACACAAAAGAGGGACTAAAAGGCAAGGGAATCGTCAGGAAACGAGGCAAAGGAAGATGAGGAGTACATCAGAAGAGAGAGACAGGAATCGGTAGAAGATGGCAAGACGGAGTGACAGGTTCTTGTCAGGGCTTGAAAGACTTTTTAATTTTTAAGGGGGCATGACTTGGATTATATTTTCAAGCATTCAAATGGATGTCGTCAATTATAGTGCTCAAAGGGAGAATATGATCACTTTCAAACTAAGTACAGCTTCTTTGTGTGGTTAAAAAAAAAAAAAAAATGCAAAACAAAAAGCCACAGTTTTCTAAGTGTCCATGACAGTCAAAAGGTCTTAGCGCATGGAACAAATAAAGAACTCATATCTCATGGCCACAGAACAAGGAAAAAAAAAGCAAACATGGGCGAATGTACACTGGTATGACAGGTGAACATTACTTGTAACAGTCAGTGGCACACACACAACACACCACCCCTGAGACCCAGGAGGCTGTGTGTATCCCTAAGGAACCTAGGCAAAGGAAAACATTGTGGGGAAACACATACACACACCATCATCGACCCTCCACCTCCTGGTCGTCACGTGTAGGCAGGCCCCCTCTAGTGTCACAGTGAACATTATTACAGCCTGGCTGGAGGATGACCCGGCCAGATATGAGCCCTGCAACAAACATGAATGACTAGACCAGGTAAAAGAAGGGCACACCACAACACATCTAGCACCGACACACAACCATTCACACGTTAAAACAATCCTAAAGTCCTATTAGGCTCCCATTATAGTGTAGAAACGTTAAAATTCAGTTCCCGATAATCGGTCACAGAACTGGAATTAAAAGAACATGAAGCGAGTTTACATTTCTTCAGTTCAGCCAAATATGTTTCTAATGTCAAAATTCATAAAATCCATAGTTAAAATCTCTCTAAAAACAGTAATGAAATATTTTTTCATTTTGTTGACTTAAATACTGATTTTAAGCAGAAGGATAAAACCAATTGGTGGAGCTCAAGGATACACTCTCAGTGCAAATTTTTTTTTTTTCCCATGGCTTTAGTGTGCGCTCCACAGAAGCCTCAGTGGCGACCGTGTCACCTTTTCAAGTGTTTCAAATCATTAACTCAACGTGTTGAGTTTAGACATTCTGACAATCTGGTGCGTGTCAAAGGTGTGTGATGAATGGATGTGGGTGTGACAGCTTTATGGTTTACATAATGGATGTGGGACTAAATCTTACACAGCGATGTCAGAGGAACGTCACACCTGAACCTTAACTCTCTCAGAAACCGCTGTCTGCTCATATAATGCCATGGTGCTCCCCTCTGAAACAAGGGATAATGCATCAAAACAAATATATTGGAGGTTGAAACGACTTGGTTTGGAGTCCACACCTAGTAATAATAATAATTATAATAATAATTATATGTTTATATATACTATTTACAGACTCAAAAACGCCATGCTGTAGCTTTTCTTAAAATTATGAAAAACCTCCAACAATGTATTAAAATAAATGTTGAATTTAAGATAGCACTTGTTATTTTTCCATAAACGGCCTGACCGGTCTTGTCTTTTTTTGTTGATAAGCACAGTGTCTTGTTCTAGCACCTACAAAAACGTCAGGGAAGCTTGTCATGCAGGAGTCTTGAGGACGTTGTCACTACTGGCTATATACCAAAGAAAGTCAATGTCTTGAAAAATAATAAAAAAAAGTCCTTGACAGGAACAAAAACAAATATCAGAAGAATTCTCAGACGATCCACTTGGCCTTTTCCGTTCTTCAAAACTGAATGTGTTCAGAGGAAACTCGAGTGCCTCTGCAAGACTGTTCTGTAACAACTTCCCGTGTCCTGCGCCTGTTTAGCTCTGCCTCCCTTGGCTGGTTACAGCTGCTTGTCGCTCTCCTTCTTCAGCCGGCTGAAACACAACAACATCTAGCTTCAATATCTGGAAGATCTTTTCAAAATAGAGGCATATCCAGTCCATTTCATTTTTGTTTTCCCTTTATTTTTCTATATGTGTTGCACATCTGACCTGTAGTAGTCCTCCTGGCCAGGCAGCGGCCCTCCGTGCATGTGGTGGTGTCCGTGGAGCCACTGCTGCTCCATGGCCAGCCTCTGGAGCTCAGCTGACTGGGCATGCATGGCCTGGAGCTGGTGGGCTGCCGACATGGGGGGCGGCAGACCTCCTTGTAGTTCCCGTGGGTATGGAGTACCTGGAGAAGACACACATAAGAGATTTGATCAGGGGATAGCAGAGCTTTTCATATCCAAAAAGATTAGACTGATAAATTGACTGTGATATTAATGTTAATAAGAGTTGATATTGGCTGAGAACTTACCAAAGACTGGGTGGCGCAGCATCTCGTGTTCATGCGGCTGGCCAAGGAGCGGGTTGGGGATGGCGCCGGGCGGGTAAGGGAAGCGGGCCAGGTGCGGTCCGGCCAGGGGATCTACTGCCAACGGATGGGCCCCAGAACCTGGGGGACATACAAGGCATTCACCACCGCCTTCTGGGTGTCAGTCTTTTAGGGTCAAGGTACACTCATCAACAGATAATGTATCACAGACATTGCATGCCACAGCATGACTGAAAGAGTTTAAACAGCAAATACCAAGTAAAACGTTTCATTCCAAAATTAGATATCCACCATTTCCAATGACAAACTGACTGACAAAATGGTGGCTAGCAAAAAAATAACATTTTAGTCAATGTAATTGTTTGTGTTTTTCCAATATTGAGCAATGAACATCAGAATATTTATTTTTCTCAAAATCAATATAGGTTTTGGAATGCAGCTCTTCAAGCTACTCTCCAAGCATTCCTTATGATTTCATTGGTTGGTAAGCGTATTCATATTTTTTCAACATTTAAACTGTAATGTGTAATTAACAGTGATATTGATGTATACAAGCAGGGCTTTCTCTCACCTTGGTGCAGGGGGTCTTGCTGGTGGAGATGGAGGTGTGAGTGAATGTGCGAGTGCTGGTGGTGGTGCGGCGTGACGTTGAACATCTGTAGGCGGGCGATGGGGTCATTGGCCACCGAGGCCATCCTCTCAGCGTGGAGTCTCTCTGCAGCCAACCGCTCTGGGTAGCTCATCTCCGGCCGCAGCTGAGGCCCGGCGAGGGCCAGCCGCTCACGCTCTAAAGGGTTCAGGCCCGGGTGGAAGGAGGCGAAGGGGTGCGGGCCGGCCATGGGGGGCAACGTGATGGCCCCGTGCCGGGCAAAGTGCTCCATGGGGTTTGTTGAGGGGTGTAGACTGTCCAGCTCTGGAGGCTTGACCTCGAAGCCAGGTTTCATCCTTTCCCTCAGCTCCCTCTCGCGAATCTCCCTCTCGCGCATCTCCCGCTCTCGCAGCTCACGCTCCCGCATGCCCGGGTCGGCGTTGTACAGGCCGGGCATGTGATAGGCCAGCAGGGGGTCTGCGGGGTTGAGGGAAACGAAGAAGGGGTGGTTGCGATTGGTGGGGGACATGACGTGGGGACGGGCGTACTCGCTGAGGGTGCGCAGGGCAGGGGTGTCGGGGCCGATGTACGGAGGCACGGCTGCAATAGTAGTGGGAGGGCCGTCAAAGGGCGGACGCATGTGGGCGGGGCCGCCCATGTGGGGCTCGCCCATTCTGCCCTCATGTGATGAACTGGCTTTCTGTGAGGAGAGAGATACCATGTTTAGTAACAAATTCTAAAGAAAATTTTTAACCACCGCCAAACAGAGGTAAAGGGAGACGAACTAAACCAAGAACTCACCGCAGCTCTCTCTGCTTCCTTTTCTCGTTCCCGCTCTCTTTCTCGCTCTTTTTCCCTCTCTCTTTCTTTCTCCTTCTCTTCCCTTGCTTTCTGTTCTACCTCTCTCTTGGCTTTCTCCAGAGCCTCCTCTCGTTTCTTGGCCAGTTTGGAAGAAGCCAGCGGAGTGAAGTAGTAGTCTGTCCTAGCACACGAGTTGTAGCCTCGGTCCAGGCACTTGTAGAACCTATGGTCATGGTGGAGAAAAAACATTTAATACCATCAACATTTACTCAACAGAACATTCTGAATTCAGTTTCAGTTCATAAATGAATACTTGTTACATATAGACAGAACATACTAGAGACAAGGAATTCCTGCTTCATTTTGCATCTCCAGTAGCAAGATAATGTTCCATTAGATGAAAGATAGATGGCTTATGTTAGCCACATTAGGCCATTATTCAAAAGGAAACAAACTCCCTTGGCATTCACTTTTGCTGCTATGATGACTATGTATTAAGAATCTCATTGATATTCATTGGCAGTCTGAGAGCCACTTAAGCACAAGGCAACTACAGATACTCATATTCAGATGCCTCAGTTCACTCACATCTCACTGTAATTAATCTCCCAGCTCTCCATCCTGGATAATTCCAAGCCATCAGCCACTCAGAGCTCAAGGCTAATTGTGGCCTTGGATGCCTGTTTTGCTGAGGACATTCAATTTGCTGCGTACATCAAAGCCTTAAAATCTGAAGGCAGAGACTCTTTGTTGTTGATGTTTTTGAGAGCTAATCAGCATCCCCAGACAAGACAGTCAGCAGCTCTCCAGACTGTTGATAAACAACAGCTTGGGCAGGTGTATTTTTTTTTTTTTTACAGCTAGTGTGGGGGTGGAAGTCAGTGTGAGTGTTGGGCAGACATACCGTGCTGATTGGCTGGCGTGGCTGGGCGTATTGACGACGGTGGGCTCGGGGGAGGGGCTTCTCTGTGGGGGTGGCGGGCTCTCTGGCTCTTCTGTCTCGTCCAGAGGCTCCTCTTTGATGTGTACAGGCGGGAGTGCAGGGCCCGGGCCAGCACAGGTGACAGAGGCAGGAAGTGGCATGGAGATGGAAGAGGAAGAGGCGGAGGAAGATGGAGGCTGTAAGCCCGGCATGGAGTTTGATGAAGACGGGGGAGGGCCGGTTGGAGGTAGAACGGTATTGAAAGGATGCGGCGGGAATGGTGGCTGTGGTGGCCCGCTGGGGTGTGAGGCTGCTGCGGAGGGGGGCAGAGGGGGAGCTGGAGGAGGCTGGTGGCTGGCTGATGGTGGGAGGCTTTGGGACTGGGTGAGAACTGGAGGCTGGGCTGGGGGAGGCTGAAGCTGCTGCCCCTGAGGCATGAGCTGGAGGGGAGGTGGGTGCGCTGATGGAGGATGGTGGGTGGATAATGAACTGAGGGGCTTGAGAGCAGGTGGTGGGGGCAAGTTGGAAGGCATCTGAGGGAACGGAGGTGCTGACAGGTGGGGTGGGTGTTTGTGGGACTGTGGATTGGGTATTTGAGGGATGGGCGTGGTGGGTGGGGGCTTGATGTGAGGCATGGACATGGGGGCGGGGGGCAGGGGCTGCTCTCGGGGAGGCTGGCCTGAGCTCTGGGTGGATGACTGGGACTGGGAGGGAGGTGTGTGTGGTCTCTGCTGTGGCTGGCCAGAGATTGACGATGGTGGGACCTGAGACTGCCCCACAGGGAAGCCCTGAGGGGGCATGGAGTGAGGGTGAGGCATGTGTGACGGGCCAGCCTGCAGTGGATGTGGCATGGGAGGAATGGGGCCGTGATGTGAGCTGGGTAATGACTGGGGTGGGACTGGGGGACCAGGAGGTGGAGCCTGAGTCATAGGTGAATGTGGAGAGGGGAGCCTTTGAGGGTGGAGGGACGCTCCTGACTGGATAAGAGACATCGGGCTAGCCTGGGGCAGAGGCTGGGGAGGTAGAGAGGTGGAGGCCGCTGTGGGGGAGACCTGTGGGGGTAGTGAGGGGGCTGAGGTTGTAGGTGGAGTGGGGGCCGTGGAGGCGGCAGAGGTGCCTGGCTGACACTGGATGACTGGGGGGTGCTGGCCCTGCAGGAGCTGCTGCTGCTGGGCAGAGGAGTCTGAGTCGCTCTCATTGTCACGGGGGCTGGGGATGCTTGGGGAGGAGCTCCGGTTATCCTGGTCAATGTCCTTAGGATCACTGCTCAGCTCCTCATTGATGCTGCGTCCATCAGAGCTCTCGCCCTCTCCCTCCCCTTCCCCCTCGCATTCTGAGGGCGAGTCGGGCCGACTCAGCTCCTGAGGGACAGAGGAGAGAGAAGTGTGAGCATCATATGACCGACTCTAGGCACTACTGCAATCCCTTAAAACACATGGATAAGCAAATCAAGCACTACAAGCTTACTTGTGTCTTGGACTTCTTTGCGCTAGCCCTCTCGGGCTCTTCTGTGTCTGACGCCCCCTTCTCTCGCTGCCGTTTGGCACTCTTCATAGGTGAGGGAGCCTCCTCCTTAATCTTCTGTGTGAACAAAGCAGATGAGACATTAGGGTATATTTCACTGAGCTTACACAGATGCATGCATAGTAAAACAAAGCTTCAAGGAGCCTATGCTGTGTGTACCTTGCTGGGCTTCTTCATGGAGTCTGTCTTGCTGTCAGTGCTGTCGGTGCTTGCTGCGCTGGGTGAGGTGCGTCCGCTGGAACGCAGGTCCTCATTGGTGGGCGAGGCTCGGCCATCAGGACTGGCTGTCTGCTTCTTACGACCACTACGTAGCGTCGACATCTGTTAACAACAAACAGAACCAGCACAAGTCACAACCAACTTAAGCCTCCACATAGTGTTGCGATATAAATTGGAAGAAATTAAGATGGACATATGTCATGTTCATTTCCAAACTTGTAATTTTGTAACTGTAACTAATCTGTAAAACCAAATATATGAAACAATGCATGATTTAGTTGTACTTGTGCTACTTGTCTAAAGACAGTTATTGCTTGATGGATGCCTGCTTTTGTAGTCTGGCTCTACATGGCTCTAGGGAGAACTCTGACGACTATGGGCGGTGAAGGTGTAAATAGAGGGATAGATGAGGAGTGTGTGCGCACCGAGCCTCGGTTCCGTCGGGTCCTCATGCTATGCTTCCCGCTGAGTCCATCCTCTTCCTCTTTGACAGGTTTGAACATAAATGGCGGCGGGTCCACAGGCTTCTCGATGGGGGGCAGCTCACCGTACTTCTTGAAGTGAATGCGGCAGTCTGTGCACAGCAAGATGTTCTCCCGGCCCCCGTGGTGCCAGTCCTTGGAGGCTGAGGAAAGCCATTTACACTTGTGAAATAACACACTCACACAGGCGGTAACAAATACAAACAATACATAGAAATGATTTCACAACCACAGCAGTATTGTAGCTACAGAGAATGTGCTTAACTAACTTTGTAAATCGACACCCAATAGATGTTTGTATTATCATTCATGCTTGAACTGAATCAAAGATAACAGCTAACAACAGTATATCAGCAGATATACTCCAACTCTGTCCTCCTAAATATTGGATTAATTCAAATTCTCACATATGAATACCAGTGGGGCCTATATGGGTTAACACTAAACAGCCAAAGTTATTAGCCACCCTTGTTGTGGTGGCAGTCATGTTAAGTGTCGTCAGATGGGAGGTTGGCACTGGGAGCCAGCTGTGTGGAAAGAGGGGAAGGATAATGAGGTGGAGAGAGTGAACGAGCTGTGGGCTCATGTCTGATTTGATCAAATTAGTCCTGACATCCTCTGATGCCCATCTGTCACACAGCGCTGGGTGGTGCGGGCTCGCACTGATCACAATCAGGATAGGAATAGTCATGTAGGTCCATATGACATCTAATCGCCTGTGAGTGTGTGTGTGTGTGTGTGTGTGTGTAGATGGAAGGCTGTCTTACTGGTGGTAAAACAGTGGCGGCAGGCGTAGCCCTTCAACTCCTGTTCGCTGTCTTCACTGTCAAAGTCATCTTCACTGGCTGAGCTGAGGTCCACTGGAGGAGTGCAAGAAAGAAAACACACTTAACGCACATCGCTCTAACACCAACAACAGAAAGTGCCACCAAAATATTCCAAGTCGTGTTTCCCTCATTTCTCTCTGCCCATTCACAGCGGGTTCAAGTATACTTACAGAACTCGCTGGAGGGGGGGCGTGAGGGAGTGTTGACAGGAGTTGAGGCAGTCCGTGTTTTGATGCGGCGGAAGACGGGCTGGCGACGGTGTCTGCGGTGGGCTCGAGAACTGGCTGCCTCGGGAGTCTTCTTCCAATAGTAGTAGAAGGTAATTAGCTCCCCCTGCAATGAAACACAGAACGGATGCTGTTGAACAGGCAAAATAACACAGGAGTACACACAGGCCACACATGTATTTGTAATAAGGAGGGAGAATCAATTTTGTGTGCAAAGAAAGATGAGGAAAATTATAAACAGCTGAAGGAGTGAACATTAACATAAGGTCCATTTACCCAAAGATACTGAACATTTGTAAAATTGCCACTCTGTGAAATATTTGAAGTTAGGTTGCACAAAATATGTGGAAAACACTCATTAGCAGTCACCACAGTATTTCACAAAGAAAGGCCACAGAGTGGGTCACTCCATGCCAGGTTTTGTAGCTGGCCGGGTGTGTTTGTGCTGCGGCCGTGTCTGTCCCAGGATTAGGCGAGGAGGCTCACTGAATGCAGGGGTATTAGGATCAGTGCATTGGTGGCTGCCTGGGTGGCAGGCGCTTGAATGGGAACAAAAGAACATGTCGGGGAGAGCTTTGGCGCTACAAATAGGGAGTGAAATGGCTCCTCGCCCCTTCACTGGAAGAGTCAATTGAACTTTAATCAAACATTCGGAGGGGCGCGCTTGCCAGCGAGCGAGACGGATAAATCCAGTGCACAAAAGGCCGCCAGGAAATCAATACCCAACTGAAACATTAACACATGCAATCATGGATCAGAAAGCACTTTGCTGAGGCAGCCTGTGCAAATTAACTGCCGCTTTCCGGCCACACTCAAAATAATACACAAGCCTTGAAAATTGGCGACAGGAGTCAGGGACAATTATGTAGTTTCCTGTGGGGTTTTGCCTTTCTCCCTCACTATGAACTCTCACTTGTTAGTGGTCTTCCACTGGCTCTATAATGAATTCATGAAGGGGTAGTGTGATTGTTAGGTGAGGTGTAAGTCACCTGTAATCTTTAAAGCCCAGAGGACACTCATCTACTATCTAAGGTCTGTTAAACTGCTGTTCAACAAAGCTCCCAGGGTTTAATGGCTATTGATTGTTTTCCTTCCCCGCTTCAGCTGGGAAACTTGACATAAATTAGTCAGTACACTGCGCTCTAAAATGCGTTAACAGCTTTGCAGCAAACAGCTTAACATCTTCTATCAAAAATTATCCAAAAGGAACAATGGCAGGAAAGGTTTTGATGAAATGATGGACATCTTAAGATGGCTATAAAAGGCTGCTCACTCTGAACACAATGTCTTCTGACTATATATTTACGCAACTGTATTAACTTCTTAGTTCTTATCTGGGTAAATGCAAGACTATCTCAGGCCTGTTGGTTCCACCATGTTTACTGTGAGAAAACATTGGCCAAGGATCACGTGGTTGTTCCTTTATCGCTTCAACAAGCCTTGTGAATATCTGACATTAAGGTACAAGATTAGTCTTTCTCAATGACTGCTTTGATTGGCAGAAACAGCTCAACTCAGTGGGCTTAGGCCAGTTTAATAAGATCTGCCTTTATGTAGCTCTTAGGAGAAATTCATATCTACCAGTGCCTGTAGGACTCCATCTTATCAGGCGAAGCAGTGCTGGGAACATTTACTGAGGGTGTTTGAGCTCAATGAAACCTTCTCACATTGCAGGGTAAATTAAGGTGCTGAGCTGTGCCAAAGCCATTGCTCCAGCATAAAACTGTCCCAAACCCCCTTGCTTGTACTAAGTTCTCAGACCGAAAGACTTCTGCAGTTGAGCACATCTGGATTAGTGGGATGGATTCCACATGCCTTGCTGAGTGGGAGCTCAGCAGAGACAAATCACCATGAGGATTCATAACACAAAGGCCAGTTAGATGAAGAGGGAATGATGCACCTTCTACTTGTGGGACAACATGTACGGTACTTCAAATAACCTTTAAAAACTATTTTTGGAAGTTCCACTTTAGAGAACACGCACATGGTGAGAGCAAAGCAGCCAAATGCCCATTATTTCCCCTAAAAGCTACTTATGCTCTATTATGTTACCATGTGTTTGTGCATCTACTTCAGCTGGTACAGAACCTTCTAGTTGTTTTTCTGAGTCTGCCTCCCTCTTTAGCCTGGCTGGTCGGTCAGGAAGGCAGGGCGCAGGTGCTAGCTGAGGGAAGGCAGGCGTCCTGATGCGAAATCTAATTGAAATGTGCAGATCAAAAGTGTCGAGTGGTGCCGAGCGCTGGCTTTGCTCTGTGCTTAATGACTGTTCTCAGCAGTGCCTCTCTGCCTCCTCGCTGCAGGCTGACAACCACACGGCCTCAACAACAGCTTGGCAGACACAGGGAAAGGTCACCCTGCCCCTCCATCACTTACACTGTGTCAAGTACCATTACATTAGGCAGGGGCTAATGAAAACATTAACTTGAGCTTTTGAATGGGAACTAACAGGTGCACTGATGAGCTTGTAAAGCCGTATGTAACTGGTGCGAAAGAAGCAGCAAAACACTCTCAAAGTCCATCTGCCGGGTTGAAAAGTTACTTCTGGTGGAGAGTGCATTGTTATATGACCAAGAAAAAATTAGGTCTGGGGTGCCCATTAAAAAAAAAAAAGTTTATTTACTTAACCAATTTTGATCTGTAGTCACATAGACAAAGGAACGATTGATCTTTCCAGAGACAAAAATTTACATGTGGAGTGGAATAATGTATGATGCCTGGATGAGAGGAGTGCTGCCGAAGATGAACATGGCATTCCTGCGGTTGAGAGGCCTCACGCTGTAAATTAGTGTCAAAGAGAGATTGACAGGTAACCTCTGCCAACCTGCCTATGTGTCAGGTTTGGTTTCTCTGAAGCCACACAAGTCCAATCTCTCAGACTGACTGTGTACGTTTCCCTATCATAAATGTCACTAAGTCTTTGTCATGCTGGCATATGCCCAAGGCAACACTGTAACTTTCATTACCTTCCGTTTCTTCTCCGAGTACATGTATATCTAATGAGGCTTCAAAAGCAAAGCTGCCCCTTCTTCATAAAATGAAGACTGCGACATAATAGAAACAATTTCATAAACCTCTACCAAAAACAATTCACTGGTATGTGGTATAAAAAAAAAAATACTTAATGGAAATGCTTGAAATAGAAATCAAGAATGGCCCTGGCCTCCGCACCATAATTTTCCCCAACCCACTAAATCATTGCAGAGCAGTACAGAGTGTGCTGCTGCTCCCCAGAACATGAGATAGTGACAACATAAGCTTGGTATTATAAGGCCTTTTAGAATGCTTCCATCTGCAGGAGCTTGCTGGCCGGTGGATTATCCGACAAGGAAAGGGCTTACCTCATATCACGACACTCAGGGCTTCCATTCCAGTTATTGCCACTTAAAATGGTAGTCTATATACAAGTATGTATGTGTGAAATTGACAGTATACGAGTTCCAGATTGTGTGCAGCAGTGTTTCCTTTACATGCATTCAACCATGGCTGAGAAACGTGGCAAGATCATCACAGAAAGATTTTTACTCTTCCCATTTTAACAATTTAAATTGCATGTCTGCTATGGTGCATTTTTGAAGGCGATGCATTGTAATTTGCAGAAACTACATGTAAAATAATCCAGGCTGTGTCTAGAGCATTAGCCGGAAATTTGTGGGATAACTATCATTACAGTGTTTGCCCTGAAAAGGGGAAAGTGTTGGCACAGTGTTGCCTCTTCTGAGATTTCACTTGCACTAGTCAGCAATGAGCTTAACATGAGAGGAAACAGGTATTTCTTGGCCTCTTGATTAAAACCTTTGACACAATGCTTTTTAAGGAAAATGTCATAATTAAAAAGCAAGCCATTACAACTCACTTGTAGAACAATTTTAGCCTGTTTCTATTGGACTTGTTTGGACTTCACAACATGTAACTGCCGCAATATATTTGAACAAAATGAAAGCCACATCATTAAAACAACATACTACACTGTTTCCAAAATTATTCCTAATTCATGAACTTGACTTCCACTAGTAATAGTTGTTTATTTTTAAAGGGCAAGTGCACCTCAAACATACATATTGTGCATTGACATTTTGATAGAATACAAGTAGAGGAAAATGTACTCAGTCTCTAAATACTAGCAATTTTATATTATCAGTGTTATAATTCATAAACACCATTACTGATTGAGCCAGTTTTCTACTCAGTCGCTTTGTTAAATTGTCTCATGTCATCTTATTTCCCTGCCTGTAAGATTTAGACTTGATAGGATTTATTCTGAAACCATTATATCCACTATAAAGGCTGGGTGGGAGTGCAGGCTGAGACTGAGTGGGAGTGCAGGATCCTTCACTGGGCTCGGTGGTCCTGTGTGCGCGGGCAGGGCTGAGGGCGAGGGCTAAACTCATGTATTTACACACTCATCCCCTCTCAGGCCCAGGCCTGAACAGATGGTTTCTGTTTTTCCTGGCAGATTTGTGACAGAGCCACAAAAGGCCCCTGCTTTGACATGAAGCCAAACGGTTAAGGCCGTTACTGGCAAGAGCAGGGGAAGGAGGAGAGAACAGGGGAGAGCAGGGGAGAGCAGGGGAGAGCAGGGGAGGGGGAGGGCCAAGTGTGGAGGAGAGCCGAGAGGGAGGAATAAAGAGCCAACGGAGGATAACAATGGACAATCAACCTTGAATCTAACCACAACCCTTCCTAAAAAAAAATCTCTCGGCAACTAAAAATCTCTCTCCTAAAAATTTCAGACGACTTAGCGGGAACCAGGAGAGCAGAGAGCAAGGGGAGCATGTGATTTCTGGGTTCTGGTGGCTGATACTGAGTTGTGTAAACATCCATTAGTGCAGCCAGGCTGTGCTCCTCCTGCTTCCTCCACAATCTGCAGCCTTAGGAAGGAGGAGTGCTGCCTGACTCATTTCAGTAAGGTGGAGGGGAATGTATTTCTTTGAGCAAAATCAAACCAAGGTTTAATGATGCATCTGCTCTACCAATGTACTTTTTAATTCCTCACTAAGCATGACACGTTGTATAATATATGCTTTCAGTGAGAAGTACTTTTCTTTCACCCTAAGGCTTACTGTAGGGGGTAAATTTGTAAAAGCATATATGGCCAAGCCTACTAGGAGCATAATTACGATGCCTACAGGGCCAATTAACAGTTAATTAGGTGATAAAAATGGATGTTTATTTACCTAAATTCTTTCAATGGCAGTCCTAGTAGAAAGTATCTAGATGCAAACATTAAGGGATACAGACAAAAATTGTCTATTACTTCACTTCAT
Source organism: Centroberyx gerrardi (assembly GCF_048128805.1). Taxonomy (NCBI): domain Eukaryota; kingdom Metazoa; phylum Chordata; class Actinopteri; order Beryciformes; family Berycidae; genus Centroberyx; species Centroberyx gerrardi. The sequence continues at coordinate 9,826,274 of NC_136010.1, forward strand.
CAGGCATTTGTCAGATAAAATGCAGATAACCAGTTAATTTGCTGCTAGCAGCTACCATCTGATTTCCAATAAAAATTATAATAATGTGCACTAGTTACTTAGACAACATAAATGCAATTATAAAAACATTTTTGCTGCAACATGAGAAATACCAGGTGAAATTCCAGAATAAAATGTTAAATGTTACGGTATCCCTATTATGGTGTTAGTTTTATAGAATTGCTAAATGTGATTACATTTTGCTATTTACGGTGAAGGACAGTATATTTTCATAAATTCACCATGCCAGTTTCTGACACTAAAAGAAAATATCAAATTAAGTTTTATATTTCATCTTATACTCCTGAAATTGCCACAGATGCACAATTCACCGAGGACTTTTTGTGAAATGTGGTTCAAAGAAGGTCAAAAATTCAAAGTACCAGCCGCATGTAGCCGATTCAAAAATAGACCTACAGCACAGTGATGCCTCCAAGCCCACGGACAGACGAGGGAAAATGAACAGTGAAAGGGCCTTGGCTGGTGGAGCAGAGTATATGTGAAAGGCGGTTAAATAGACAGCCGTTCCCTGCTGCGCAGAGCCTTTCTGCCGGAGAATGACTGAATAAGCTCTGCTTTCACAGGTCAGGGATGCACATGCTGAAGAATCAGCACTCGTGTTTTTCCTGCTGTAAGCGCTTTTGCCAATGAAAGCAGATTGGACGGCAACAGTGCCTTTTTGCTGGAGGGTCGATTCCTGCGTGTTCTGCTGATAAGCTAGTCCCCAAAAACCACAACATGAAGCCTACCAAAGAACTCAATTACACAGGGAGCTCCCCCTCTCCGTGCTCCATCTATTAGGCTGAGAAAGATTTTGCCTACACTCAGGCATGCTAAATTGCCTGTGGTCTGCTAAAAGAACATCAATACATACTGGTCGAGCTTCTGCCGGCCGACAGTGTTTCCCCTGCATAAACAAGCTATATCATTTACCAAAACACGGAAGCTATTCTGTCACACTCCTGACAGCTGTTGCCAACTGGACCGGGCCCCCTAGTTTGTAACTGGTTTAATTAGTGCTTGAACCAAAGTATTTATAATCACACTCATCCCCAAGGCTCTAGCTGCTGAGCTAAGGACATGGCAATGAATTCAATTTGACGTTTGTACAGATTGTACCGGGGCAAACATCTGCTGTGAGGTTGCGTTGAGAACACTGCTCTCCTGTTGGCCATCCTGTAAATGACAGGGCCTGGGGGGCTGCGCGCTCTCTTTTCTCCTATAGAACAAGGATGCTGCAGTACAAACTGCTCAGCACATCGTCGCCAGGTTGATCTGAATCTGAATGTCTATACAAACAATGCAGATATTTCACATACAGCCCAGGTCACCATTGCCCTCAATCTGGCCATGTATCCTGAAGATGATTGCATGCCCTACAGCCAAAATGGCTTTTGTGACCTATACTGCAACAGTCACCTGCCACAGTCAAAATGTTAACAATAAACAGCAATCGTAAGTGGCTTCTCACTGTTGTTCTGTCATTTGTATTCTTGTCGGAGTTGGAAACTGACCCTACTCAGGTAAAACCAATTCAGTTTTAGTTTATGTGCTGCTGAGACAAGACGCAAGGATTACTCTGAATGTAAACAAGCAGTGACTTGACTATTAAATTATATGGTTCAAATGATTATCGCTAGCATATTTCCAACTGTCAGAATCAGCCACTACCTTGCTAACTATTTCCTATTTCAGCACACTTGTTTCATTCCTAGTGAGGTAGTGAACATTAGCCACCTAGATAATGTGGCTTCTCCCTTGTTAGCTTTCTAACACACTAGCACTACACTTTTCTGCCTTTTCCACAATCATGCAAAAACAAGAGAGGAAGCAGCAGCAGCATAAAACGTCTGCATGAATCAGCTCAATGCTTTTTTCATTTTTTTTCTCCCCCCCAAAAAAAGTCTGTCCTATAGCTAATGTTACAGGTCTTGTGGCTGATGTTTGGCAATGCAAGTAGTAGCTTACTGTCTTACTAAAATATGAATAAACTTTTTTATTACAGATAAAAGTTTACTAACAGAAATTTATAAGTATCACTAAGCCACAATTGGTCATTCATGTCAGTGATATTGACAACACGGTACCAATAAATATATCTTAATACTTAAGAGTAAGTCAGATCAAGTTAGGGGGAAGAAACAACAGGCACGGAAAGAGTCTCAAGGGAAGTACTGATATAAACACACACACACACACACACACACACCCACACACACACACACACCCACAGACAAACACCACGATTTTGTTCTGTGCTTGTAAATTGCCTCATTGCGATTGTAAGATTATGATTTTTCTATTGTGGATTGCCTGACAAATTAAATGTATTTTGACAAGGGACACTGTGTCCTACTGTAAGTTCCTGAAATCGAAAATGAAATTTTGTTATATTTTTTGTATTTTATTTTTGTATACATGAGCTCTCTCTCATAGAACACAAAGACAAGCTGTACTGCATTAATTATATTTTAGCCATTTGGGGAGTACAAGTTCAAGCATGAGTCAACTCTGCAGTAAAGTTAGTTCTTTACTCACGGCTCCACATTTTACTATACTCAACAGCCTTAAAAAATTTAGTGACGCTGAATACTGAAAATAGCCTTGCCCCTAAAATGGTAAAATTCCAGGTCTGGTTATGATATATAATATATCATATCTGTACTAAACTTAATTTGCAAGTAGACATTTAACATGCTACTAGCTAAAACACAAGTGTGTTAGCGCTGTTCCTCTTTCCACCAACAAAATAAGTGAACAGTCTTATACAAAAATAAGCCACAACTTAAGCTAATTTGATCTAATTTTCAACTGTCAATTTCTTTCAAGTGCATAGCAAACGGAGCTATAGTCAGTACAATTCTGTTTAGCAATGAGGGGCGGTCCACTGATATCCCCTAAAACCACATTTTCATGAAAACCCTTTCAGTGGAAATATCAGGCAAAGAGTTATCTGTGATCTGCCATTTCAGCATATTTAGTTGTTTGAACACTGGGAGCAGCAATCTCATGTTCCATGACGTCCTCTCTGGAGTGAAGGAAATGGTGGCAGCATAGCCAGTTGCAGACGGTCAGACGACACACCCACTTCCCCCTCCGGGCCTTTATGTGACTTTATATAAAGCATTCCTGAGCGCTAGTCAGGCCTGGTGTGTTTACACAGCGCTGGGTGCTTACCCTTGGCACTGCCTGTTCGAGCCGCGCTGGTGCTTCAGGAGCGGCCCAGCTAATAGGGGCTAGCGGCAGGAACAGTGAGAGGCAGAAACACTGTACTGGCCTCTGAAGTCCTGGCTATCAGCCCAAGGGCTTTATGGTCTGCACTCTGGCTCAGCACAGCGGTCTGGTCTGGGCCCAGGGCAGGACATGTTGCAGGAACACCCGCATTTGTGCAAGGCACTTCTTCGTGGATGGCTTGGCATGCGAGTGGAATTATAGAAATATATGTCTGTGCCGAGAGATAGGGGGAAAATCTCTCTCGTTTCCCAGACCTACAAAATCTTGAGAGATTGTTATGCTCCATGTTCCAGAGATACAGTGTGGGAGTGAGCGGGGAGAGAGATTGCCGTTAGGAAAATAAATGGAGCTTTCCTCAGGGTATTGACTGGCACTAGCTCAGATCAGGCTTACAACACAAAAGCAAGTTCAATCATAAGCAAAGAGGTTTTTTTTTTTGCTGTGTGACAACCCCGGCTTTTCAGTGTCTATATTGGGCTAACCCCCACCTTACCCTTCTCCTCCGGTCGCTGCTACCCTCCCCTTGCTCTCCCAGTCATTTTCTCCTCTTTTCATATGTTTAAAGGGCAGTTTATTTTCCATTTGCAAGGGGAAAATTAATCTTTCCCTGCTCTGTGGTGGTGGCAGGCCTAGATCCTGGAGGAGGTCTATTACCTCTCCTGCCAAGTAGACTCCCCCTCCAGGTTGAATTGCATTAATACCTCCTTTATAGCCAATCAACCGGACTAGTCATATATTTCAAAACCAGTAAAAATAATTGAGGAAACCTCTGTGAGGAAACTGTATTCACACACTTTAATCTCTTATTCAAGAGGTTCAAATTGGTTTTGAGGAATAAAAATTCCCTTTCTCTCCCTCTCTCTCACACACACAAAGGAGGTGACACTAAAGAGTTCTGAGTAAAAATATTACATGATATATAGGGATGTCTGAGAAGCAAGGCTGACATATCCTCAGCTCACAGCAGACAAGGAAATGAAGCAGTGAAAAGTATGACAAACACCTTTGATTTTCCTTTGATGTCTGTGTCAACACTGTATCTGCACACTTCCAGTAGGAGCAGCCTCGCTCAAATAGCAAGGTCTGCACTGCTGTATAAAACAAAATACATATCTATGAATAATTTACCTGCTAAGGCAAAGGCATGGAGGACTTTGCAGCCATGTACAACATGTCCCCTGTACAGCCAAATCAAAAATCAAAAGACTCATCAAGCTCTAAGGGCTTTCCTTGTGCAGTTTCAGGAGAAAGTGAGGTGTATAGTAAAGGAAACACTTGGACTCAACCCATCAACACATAGTCAGTGTGGCGGCCATGTTTTCTTTTCAACAGAATGATCACCTTTAATAAGGTAAGCTGTTCTGGGTTAATCATTGTTAGGCCTGGATTTGACCCATTTGTACCATGTAACAGGTCACGCAGTTGCTCAGCGATGATTAACACATTGACGCACACGCACGCACACACACACACACACACTGGAGAAAGAGGAGGGAAACTCTGACAGAGGAACATCCCACTGCCAAGGCACATAAACAAAACAATTACAAGAGCTCCTTTGAGCGTGACAGATATTAACTTGCCATGTCTCCTTCAATTGGAAGCATATCAGTGACTGGCAAACCTTAAAGCTACCAAGATGCCACATCAAAAGGAATCAGAAGAATGACTCCATTGATTTGTGAGGTTAATTTTAGTCATCAATTCGGACTAGTGCCGCAGATGCTTAAAAGGTTGGCATCAGAAGAAGCGCTTCAGAGGAGAGGAAATATGTAAACATTACTGGACTGCGGTGAGATAGAAGTTATGTGCTGCTCTTATCTATCTACCTGCCTCGCCTAAGTCAACAATGTTACAAGGGTAATAAAACTTAAGAGTACAACAACAATAACAATAATAATGATCATAATAATGACAACAATAATAATAACCATAATAATATTACTAATAATAATTCTAAATAATAATAATAATAAATAAGTGCTGTGATCATTCTCACTGTTGTGCCTGTCCGTGAAACAAGGACGATAATTTCTGTTAAAATTGCTGCTAAAATTAGCCACTATCAGCTGCTAAACATAATTCAAAGTTTCCTTTAAAAGGAAAACTGTTAGAGGCTACATGTTTCTTGTTAAAAAGGTCATATGCTGTTTTGCAAACCGATTCTTGTAAAAGCCATTATGCCATGCTTTTGAGTTTATTATTCCAAAAGTTTGTGAAAATGTAAAAAGAATTATTAACATTTTACCTACCTGTTTTACAAACACTATAGTAGATTGGGTGCAGTTTTGCTACCCTTAGTGGCTAGGAATTTCTTAAGTGCTACTAAACCTTTTGGCATATTTCACAAATAAGACTATGAATATTCAAGTGCAAAAATGAGATGAAGCGTGCTACTTTTCAGAGCTGAGATATGGTAGGAACACAATGATTCACACCACATTTGCACGACTTGTTTACTACTTGCAAACTAAGGGTGCTAATTAATGTTCAACATGTGAACTTGTAAGGTTTCAGTGGTTGTCTGCAAAGTACATTTTGGCCTTTTCTCTTTTCTCTCAAGTATAACAAGTGTTTTTCAGAGAGCTAAAGGCAGATCTGATAATACTGCAGTACAGTGGTTGGCAGGCAGCACAAACTGCTTATCAATAAGGCCTCAGGTTAAAAACCTGTCACCCTAAAAATATCACATTAAAACGTTTTACTGTGGAAACCTTTCCATTAGTTACTAGTGATACGTAACCACATGTTCCTCATTTTGTGTGTTACATATCATTATCAATTCTACAAACTAATAATAACTTTGCCACACACACTGAACAAAATTCTAAAATATATAGAGAAATAAATAATAAATAATCTTACCGTTTCTTTGTTGGGTAGCAGCTCTTTCCGGATCCTGAAGAAGTTCTTGCCGAACTGTCTCAGCCCTTTAATGAAGCGCTTCTGTAAATTTTCACAGAGGAAAAGACAGAAAAAAAAAAATCAGTCAGTACCTGTGAAGTCAGCTAAATTGCGACCACATAAAGTTACAGGCTAGCACCACGACAAAAAACGGTGTTTTCTTTTTGCTAGTCTGTGGTTGGAGAGGTTTGATGTGTATCTAGAAACCTCTGTAGCCTCCGTTTAAACTCCGGAGCAAACACAGCCATGTCAGGGCAAAACGAGAAAGGAAATGACAAGTAAGGCAGCGAGAGACGCTGAGATTATACTCGCTTTTTCATGTGGGGAGAAAATAACATTTAGACAAACCTGATTTTATATAAAAACATACAGACTAGACCTGCTGATGAATACGTTGTTAATCATGCAAGTAAAAAGTTCAAAGTCAAAACCTAAACTTGAGAATTCAAAAGCAAAACATGTCGCACTCTGCATGTTGGATAGTCTTTCAAAATACAGCACTATTTTTGTCTGTACAATTGGCATTTATAAAAGCAAACATTTGAATTTCAGAGTTCATGGAAAACGTGTCGAAAGCTAAAATGTACAAATTTATCCTGACAAGAGTGAATCCAAAGGACATGAACTACAGCACGATGACAGAAATTACTACTTCATAACATACTCTGATTTAATCTGACATGAAAACTGAATGAGAACGCAACATCTAGCCATCAAAGAACACAAGAACAAAATGAGAAAAGAATAAATACCAGAAAGCTCAATAACCAAAATGCATTTCTTCTCCTTTAAGAGCCACAGACTGTGAGCCATAAAAAGCGGAGGCTGAAAACATTCATAACCAGCGAAGCAGACAACCAACAGATTTACTTTCTTGTTCCAGAGGCGAGCCCCGTTCCTCAGTGATCTCAGCCAACCGTTTCCACCAAGTAACTCCGGCAAAAAGCAGGGAAAAGTCCTCAGGGAGCACGGCACAAATCTCTACGTCCAGCCACAGGTAAAGGAAAAATTAGGGGGCAAATCCACAATGTCTCCGACGGTACATCGCTTTTTTACAAGCAAGAAATAGCTTGTCACTCTCTGCTCTTCCACTACAAAGGGGAAGGCTTTACATGTGATCTTTCTGCTAGAGAGCCTCTGGTTCGCAGCAGGCTGGAAAACCCGGAGTGGAGTCCTGTGCTTCACGCTTGTGCCAGGCGGAGCGCTCATTTCAGCCTGTTCTGGTGCCTCTAACGTTTCCCAAGCAGGCTTTATGTCTCTGCCCCCACACAGGAAAACCAAACCACTGCTTTTTCTTAAAACTACACCAAAGCTGCCCATTTCCTTGCGAGGAAAACTACAGCATTCCTTTATATGCATTCAGAGCTTGGGGTGAGCACACACAGAGGCACAAACTCCACTAGCAGTGAGCGTGAGAGGGGAGGCAGGCTGATACAATTTGTGTGGAGAAAGGTCTTGGACACGGTGAAAGGAGACAAGCGAGCAGGAAAACCAGACATGGAGCTGCTGTGTTTCCGGAGTCCATTTTCCATGCCATGTACAGTACGTTATGTAACCACAGATTGTTTACATACCCAGCTTTGGTGGGGAATGAAGGGCAATTTTACAGAAGTAACGCAGCATACAGGCAGCTGCAAAATACAACCACCTTTAAGCAAGAAAGATTACAGACGACAAAGAGAAACCTATCTCAACAAGCGGAACGGATTTCTATATTTATCTCCACTACGTAAACAAACTCAATAGCCTAACTTTTTACAAAACAATAACACCAACACAGAGTAATTGTGAGTAACATAGTATAAAAATATAACCCCAAGTCATACCAGACTAAACAAGCAGAGGCCTAATCAAAAGCCAGATGGAGAGAGTCGTGCTCGCTGACAGCTAAATAAAAAGGCCATACTATCTGTGACAAGAGACAGGAGCTCATTTGCATTAATCAGACTGAAGGTGTAGTGGTTGATTAGCCAGTAGATGGAGCCGTCTCCAACACAAGCGCTCCCGCATGTGACACCCATCTCCTCCACACTCAAGGGGTTAAGAGCAGACTACCTTAGGACTGTCAGTCAAAACCTCCAAAGAGCTCCACATAACCAGAGGAATACCACTGCAGAGATTCAATGAAAAAATTGTATAGAGCTTGCTTGACAGATGACGACTAAATTAGGTAGATATTCATCTGAAATATTGGCTTAAAATGTTTGTGTGAGAAAGATTTTGTGTAAAATTGCCTGAGGATGCACTACTACTATGTGACTGATCCTCAAACAGAGTGAGTCCTACGGATGAGGCGGTGTAATTTTCCATGATGTGCTTAATGCCTGTTTAGCAGCCGTAAGGTGAGAGTGCTGCTTCATTACCTGGGGCCTGGGCTGTGGACCTACTATGACAAAAATCAATTAGACCTGTCGCAGCAGCCCATGTCTCTGTCCTAATTATGTCACCTTAATTATGTTCCCCTACTGTACTATTTACACAACCTGTCCATCCGTCTGCACTGAGGAGCTGTGCGCACGCTCCCTCTCTCCTCCTCTGCCCCCTCCCTCTCGTTTTCTTTCTCTCGCTGGCTCCCTCCTCCCTCTCTACATGTCGGCTCCAGTTTAAGGCTCCATTTCAGCTGCCTGGGCTCACTGCTCTCCAGCCCAGCTAATAAATCATCCGCCAATCTGCTCCCTGAATCGCTCTGCCCCTGCTCCGATTGCTCCAGCCCTCCGTTGCTAGGCAACACAGCGGCGGAGGAGGGGCTGAAAGAGCCAGAGCGAGAGAGAGAGGGAGAGGAGGGGGAGGAGGCAGGGTGGAAGCGCTACCAAATGGCCAGCCGCTGTGCAGAAACAACAGGCTTCTCTCTGTCGGAGAGTGTTCCAGAGAGCTGGCTCTTTTCCCCCCCGAGTTTCCCCTCTCTTTCCCTCAGTGCCTAACAGTGCACTATTGTGAAGCTGGAGAGGAGAAATATAAAGGGAGGAGGAGAGCGAGAGCAAATGGCTCAAAAGGTCATTGTTTTGTGTGCGCACTTCCTGCTTGAGAGTTGATTGTTGAAAGTTGTAAAACTGGTTAAGATCATGCAGGCATATGCACAAAGATGGTATCATTATGATAACGACAGGCAGGCTCGCACATGGAACATAATTCCTTCTAAATGTCATTCCATGAAAACACTGATGCAAGTACAACATTCAGACCCTTACGCTGTCCAACAGCAAACAAAGCCACTTTCACCCAATATGGAGTCATTATACTTGACTCGTTGTTAAAAGCTGACCTTTCCAAGCCTAGTGTGTATAAACCCCAAGGGCCCGTGGACAATCAGTCAGCTATCCAAAACCAAAGGGAGAAAACACTGCCGTCTGATATGAAATATCAGCTCGTAATGAGATTGGCCACGGTGCGCAGAAAGGAAATCACAACATGCTTGGAGATTCGGGGAAAAAGACCACATTGACAGACATGAGACTCCCCACATCCTCTCTGCTGTGACATAATCCACAGAAATGACAATCTTTGCTTAGATATGCTTAAGTATATGTTAAAGTAGATTTGCCCTTCAGTTAGGAAATCAAAATATTTTTCAGTGGCCAAAAACCTTACAATATCAGACAATAAAAGCTGCGTTTTTTTTATTTACTCAACAATGTAACATGAAGATATCCTGCCAACCTTTGGCATACAAAGTAACATCCTCTGTTTCCTTTGGCTTACACTGATACAAAAGGTGACAGGAAATTCCAGCACACACCCATCCTGCCTGCTATTTAGTTACTTAACAACCCTAAAAAGCATTGCTGGCACTGTACCATAACGGTGATAAAACACACTGTCGACACCAAACCCTAGATGTAGCTGAGAGAGCTCCCTCTACAGACGGGGACCGCTGAGGTAAAGCGTCTCAGCTAACTTTAAAATAATCAGCGGCTTCCAACAGGAGATACTGTGTGTGTGTACCCAGGCGAGAGGCTGGGAGGCACGGTGTGTTTTATCTGCCTGTGGCGTTTTTTGGGTGGGCAGTGTGTTTCAGGTCTGTGGGCTTGTGTTCCACCACTGGGGGGCCACTGCTCTCCTCTCCCTCTTCTTCCTCCCTCCCACCTCAGCGCTGTCGGAGGCCTGCTCCAGTCATCCATCAGCTGAAGACACAGCCGGAGATAAGCCACGGCACAGTGCAGTTGGCTGAGGAACAGACCCCCCGCCCCACAGCAGCGATACATCAGCCTCTCTCTCTCTCATGGCGACACATAGCATGGCTGTTGCTGCTGCTCCTGATTGTTTATATGGCACCTCCTGTTGGCCACTGCATTATTAGCACCTCTTATTTACAACTTGTTTCAAGTACAACAGCAGCTTCAGGTAAAGAGAGGATTTCATTACATCAAGTTTGCTAGTGCCAGTATCCTTCAATGACAACTCAAAGTATGAAGGTATTGCTTTTTCCAAGGCTTTAGGTATGGGTAGGCGATAGAGCATGAATTTCATATCACAATATTTTCCTTATTTTGGATGATAATGATATAATATGATGCATCAAAAAAAAAATCCAATTGCAACTATGAAACCAATGCAACTCTGAACTAATAACAGATTGCAGATTATATTATCAGAGGTTGACAGCATTTTTCATTATGGTAAGTAAAAAACATTGGAACGAGGTGCTGTTGTGGGATAAAATCAATTCATTTGATACTCTTCAGATCCACAGAAGCTAAATTTGCTCTAACAATTTTCAGGTTGAGTATCAAGAGATGAGGTATGCCTTGGCTTACTTACTTGGCTTATAACCTAACACCTTTAACAATTGAATAATTCATTGATCACTAATTGAGGCTAACTACAGACTGTAAAGCAGGGTTTTCAACAAGGCCTTTCACCGACACAACACTTTATTACTGCAGCGAAGGCATTCTCTGTACACCTATGTTTTGAGGACATAATCTAAATTTGGCTACAAACCTACTAGAAACATTCAGACTGTGATAGTTAACATTCACAAAATAGGAATTAACAGAGAGATTTTAAGATCTGTGATCTAGTACCGTATTTCACAAATTGGAAGGAGTGCAAGCATTTTAATTAAAAACAGAAGCCTCATCTGTACTCGCCTAGACAGTGTCAGCAGTGGCCAGCTGCAGCCCAACATGGGACAGCCAAACTTTCATTACCTACAGTCAGTGTCAGTGAGCTCAAAGCATCCCATGTAGTGGTAATTTAGCAAACATTTCTAACTGTTTTTCTCTGCTTATAATTAGAAGTTGATCCTCCTGTTGACAATCATCTACTGTCATGTAATTGTGGTTACATGTGTTACAACAAGCAGCCATTTAGATAGGAGAACTATCCAGAGTTGCAACATCATTGCTCTTTTGTAAAAATGCATCAGTTATGAACAATTCAACAGCAACAAAAGGGACAGCCTATGTGCTTCTAATTGGAAATGTTTTGAGTTTCTATTTCCTCAGTCAAACTGTCACAAAATCAAGGAAAGTGGGAAGAGAGTTGTGTGTAGGGAGTGTGTTGGCCCATAAGAAACAAAGCTCATCCAAAAAAAAACAAAAACAAGTCCTGCAGAGGAATTGCCTCCCTCAGGTAAACCTTAAAAAAAAGCAGAGGATTGTTCCTTGTCCGACTGTCTGAAACTGCTTCACCCACCCATAACAACAGATTACATTTTTTTACATTTTCCCTTTCTTGGTGGTTAAATCTCCCTTCTTCTCTCTCACTCCATTTTTGCTAACACCCAACAGACTCCACACTAGTTACAAGTGGGTTAGGTCAAGGGATGGGGTGTCGATGTTTTCGGTGATTTATTTATAGTCATGTCATTTAAAAAAAATGTTGATAAAATGCAAAAATATCCAACTTTTCATAGCGCACAACAAAACATTGTTCATTTCAGCAAACTTAATATATTTCCAAACCTTGGTTGTTGGTATTGGTACATCAAATACTGTGACTGATGTTCACATCAAGGTGATAGATTTTCAGTCTCTGAAAGATGTACTAAATAATTTCACAGTGAAATATCGCATGGGGGTTGACTGAGCATTGGGCTGTCACAAATCTTGCTGGTGCGAGATCATTTTCTGTGCCGGTGACAGGACGATAAAAATGAAACAACACTCTGCTTTGCAGTGTTGTCACTTTCTCGCCAGTATTAATAAAATGATTTACAAATGATCATTGTGCTGGTCTTATCTTTCTGTGGGACGAGTGTGGAGAGAAAGTATAGACCTATTTGCAGAATGCTCAAGAGTTGCAAGGAGGTCCAGGCTCATGTGCTATGTGGCAGCAGCTGCAGGCAGAGAAAGACAGGGTGGGGGGTGGGTGGGTGGGGGGGGGCAAGAGAAGTCAACGGGGGGAGGGGAGGTGACAAGTGACCCTGCAGACAGGCTGATTCTGTCATTTCAGTGGCCCCTGCTGTCACTTTTATTCACATCTCCAAAAGAACGGAGGGGGGAAAAAAGAGCAGGAAGGAATAATGAGGCTAGTCCTAGAGGGGATGAGATGGAAGAGCGAGAGGAGACGGAGAGGAGAAGCCGAGCGAGGGATGATAAATAAATGAGGAGCAGCAGGGCCGGTGTCTGTGTGTGCGTCAAGGTCGGGGGCTACATTTACACCTGTCCCTCAAGGCTGCAGGGCTGAAAAGGCACAACTGGTGATCAGATCACTGGGAGCCGTGTCCTTGGCAGGCCAGAGCCAGGCTGCCTACACAGGCTGTGGACACTGTGGGGCATGACAGCAGACAGCCTGCTGACCGCCGCTACCCGCAGACAAAAACACACCCAGCACAGCACATGGCTAACACAGCGTATTACACTTCGGCTTAACAGTGCTGTCTGAACATTATGAAACACATTCTTGCAAGTGTGCATGCTCTAAACAAAGAGTAAAGTAAAAAGTAGTTGCCTTGACCCAAGTTATTTACAATATTTAAAAGGTTAGGAATACATCAGCTATGTGAGAGAAGATTAAGTTGATAGTCAGCCTTTTTTCCATACTTGTGTTATTGAGTTGAGTAATGCTTAAGGGCTTCAAATATAATATTTATAGGTCTATTATTCCAGATAATTAACAGTCATGCAAAACTTTGTGTAACACAAAAAAAAGCCCCTCAACTGAATTACTGAATTGATCGCTTTATTGCCTGAATCGGGTTATTTACAGCTTCTAGTACTGTTGGGTCACCAGTGTGGTTCTTTAGCAAGTGGTTTGTGGTGGGTCTGCTATGGAAATAAAGTCTCCCATCAACATGCCTGTCCCCCGCTCTGATCATCTTTGCACGGCAGTTTAGACCGGCGCCAGCAAGCATGCATAAATAAGGGGAACTCATAACTAGTCCACAAAAGGATGGCTGACTTAATTTGTTGTGATTCGCTGTGGTCCTGCCGTAGGCTCTGGCTTTATTCAAATGTGCCCATCATGTTCAATTACAAGACAAATACAACCATTCACTTCCATTTGATCTGAGCTGCTGCATTCAAAGCTTGTCTGCTCAACAATAGGCTACCAGGCGTCAGAATTACCATGCAATATCAAAGTGGAAAAAAAGAGGATGATTCACCCAGGAAACCAACACACAAGAGCGTCAGTGGTGGAGCCTTGTGTTTTTCTAAGATCAAGAACTGAACAAATCTGTAATGTACATTCACATATGTGTAGTAGTCTTATCTTTAAAAAAAAATGGGTATACAAACATGGAGTATACTGTGTCATGTAGCATCAAAGCTGCAGCCACAGCTCTCCATCATTTTGACATGGTGATATCCAGCGCTCTCATTTCCTTCCTACCCGCTGTATGTGGTGTTTGATCAGAGAGAAGGGCTGCCATTTTCTGATTCCAGCCCTTCAACAGCTGTGGTGAAATTCAAATCTAAATTCAAATGGAGGCCAACATTACCAGCCCTCAATCTTTTCCCTTTCCAGTCTTTCACGGTAAAGATTTATTCTGTGGGCGATAAACAGGATGCAGCTGCTCTTGAGCCTTGGAGGGGCTGGAAACGGACGAATGTTTTACTGATGTGTTATGAGCTCAGTCCAACAGCACTGTTTTAACTCTCAACAGCTCCCTCTAAAGACGCAAACCAAGCTCTCACAGTGGGAAGCTCTACAAGAAATACCCCAAAATATCAAGAAACCCATGGAATAACCTGAAATAACACGATAAAAATGATGATAAAAATGGTAAAAAATACAGACTTCCTTCCCACTTACATCCTTTATAAATTATGTTTTTTTTTTATGGCATAGTGACTTCATCATTTCCAACTTAAAGGCATGATTCTCTTACCACTTCATCCTCAGACCAGCACTTCTCTATGAGTTTGGGTACAGGCTTCTTCACCAGGCGCTGGAGGGCCTTGCCTGCATCATAGCTGCTCTCGTGAAGCTGTGGACAATCACAAAATGACATCAGCACATCATTATAAATATGAAACAATGCTTGAAGGCACTCAGCAGAACATTTATTAAGGTGCCTACTTTTTTACAGAGTGGTGCAAGAGGAACATTCTGAGCTGTATGAACACATTTTATTGAGCTCGGATGTAATACGAATAGATTTTCCATCCAATTACAGTATTAAAAAATCTCAGGAGAGACCGAGCATTTTACTGGAAATCTCAACCTGAAGCAGAGTGCCAGAGGAAATGCCATGCAAAGATCTAAGACCCAGTGTGGATATAAACAACACAGTGACAAAGGCAATCGGTGCACAGCTTTAAGCCCTGTGTCATATTCAATTGGGTGAAACAGGCAGCGCAAAAGCTCTTCCACAGAGAATAAACAAGCATTGCTCATTGGAATTGCAAATACAGAGAAGGTCGAGAGACAATGACCTGCCAGCTATGTTAATTTTCCAGTTTATAGAGTCGGAATATAAATGCCCTGTTTATGATGATTCTAATCTCTTTCTTGTGCTTGATTCCTCAGCATTCATTTTCAATGTGAGGGACAAATCTCTCATTACGCCTAATGTATTGTAAGCTTCAGAGGCCAGGTTTATTAGAGGGGGCTACTCCACTGGCTTAGGAGCTCTTATCATCGCCCATCACTGTAGAGCTGCATGATAGCTAATCTTGCAGTGGAATCCCTGCATTCCAAACGCAAAATAATATTGTGAAACTCAGATGGATTATTGTTTTCCTATAATGTACACTTTATTTGTAGTGCCAGACTTGTTGTGTGGCTACTTACAGTGTTAAGTGCGTTTAATGTAGTGTCATCTCGAGAGGCTGCTAGACACCCGTCTTCTGTTGAGCCTCCGTCACACATCCCTGCAAAGGCAGCCATGCTCCTGTGGAAACAACACAGAGGAACAGCTGAAAGAGGAAACTTCCTCTCCACATTTAAAAAGCCACTGACACTCGACTACAAGGTTCTCGGGATACTATGATTTTACCCCACGATACCACACCTGACCACATGTAACAATACCAGGCAGTGTTACAATACCACTCCATAGACCGCAAGAAACTACAGTACTTTGGTTAGACCAGTCCTAGGTTTAGAAACAAGCTAATGGTGTAAACTGGCAAGCTAAAAAGCTCTTAACTAGTTCATCTTGGATTATATCTTCATCATTTTGGACATGGGAGGCATTTTATCATATATTAATGCAACAAATACAAGCTGCTGTATAAACCATAAATCCTAAACCATAAATGCGGATAATAAGATACTGCTTTAGTATCACAGATATTGTAAGGGTTTAGTATCTTGATACTTTTTTATTACTGAAGTCATGCAACCCCACTATTATTCCAGTGAGAGGGGAAAGACTATCATGACTACTTGGGTTACATATTAATTGAGTTTTATTTAACTTAAAGCTCATCAGTGATAACTTTCTCTTTAACCAACAGATTTGCCCTTGCAGGTGCACTCAGCCCCACCAGATCTCCTGTGTTTCTCCCAGCTCACCTTGCGGCTCTGAGGTACATAAGAAGGTCACAGTCATTGACCCCTGGCATCCAGACCAGCTCCTCATTCTCGGTCACAGCCTGGCCACCAGGAGAGGGGAAAGGCTGCAGCTCTGGGAGCTTGGCCTAATTAGGTCCAGGGAGAAGGAGAGGGACAGATGTCACACTACAAATAGCACACAAGCTTGAAGAAAATATCAGCTTTCAAATGCCTGTCATCTACTTTTCACTGTGTGGCTGAAGGTAGTGGCAGTGGGGAAGAGGGACAAGTTACAATCACAATGATTCAATATCTTAACAGACTTGACACTACTCGAGCTATACTACTTTATGTCCTTGCCCCAGGGCAGACAAACAAGATCGTCTCGTAACTTTCAATGCTTGCTTTTTAAACGTCTAAAAAATAGAGCATGTAGATCCTCTCTGATTTGTGAGACAAAATAAATCACTTTCTAATCTATGTAAACACAAACAAGCTTGTACAAGTACACAAGTTGTTGCACCATTTCAAATGAGAGCACAGGACAGCAGATGCAAAGATTACCGTAAACATGCAAAAAGCATGCAAAGTTCTAGGCAAATAGGACCGTATGTCCACTGGAAGTCAAATGCTGGAGGACATGTGACTTGTATGATGACTTACTTGATGACTGGGGCCCACTCGGATTTCCCCTTGTGTGCTGTTTAGTCGCCTGAAAAAGAGAGAAGAATAGCAGATTGAAACAACACTTATTTGGCAGTGTTTCAAAACTAGCTCAAAGAAATCTGTCCGGGGTGTGCCTGTTGAACCAGCACAGCAATGGCAGAAAGTACAATCTCACAGCTGGGTATCATAACTGACTGAAGCTTCAAAGCAGGGAAGAAAGAAATTGTCAGAAGCTAAGAATTCATGACCAGGTCAAAAGCAAATCAAGACCAAAGGCACGGGGGCTATACTTTATATTGTGAAAATCTTTATCTGTAGGAAATTCACATTTGTGACAACTACACAGTGTTTTATCTTGAAAAGCAAAAAAGATAAAGAGAATACTCCTTGTACAATACTCCTGCAGACCGAGCTGAGCAGAGCACATTTGCAGGCCTGATATTGTAGATGCAGCAATAAAACAGAATCCCTTAAAAGAGGGGGTGGAGGGGGGTGGGGTGGGGGTGGGGGGGGGCTGGCTTTGGCTATGCAGGGAATAGGGAGAGAGCCTCTGAAACGACTGCTGGTACAAATGTTGGTAGCCATAGCAACTGCAATTTAATAATAGTGTTCCGAATCTCCAGCTGCAGTGGATTAAAGAAAATGACAAGATGTTCCTTTTGAAAAGCCTTTCCCTCTGTTGCCTAGGTAACAGCGCCGATTTTCATAGAGCCAAGCGCGGGGCGGCCCAGAAACTGTCAGCATGATTTGCACCCAGAGAAGCTCTCACTCCATCATGGGGACTGGCTGAGGAGACCTGGCTGAAACCTGAGAGGCCAGGTCCCTCCGGTCGCTTTACAGTCCTCCAACCACAAAGCTCTGTGACGGGTCCATATTTGACCCAGCTCCTCTTCAGCCCCCTCTCAACAGACCTCCTTCCCCTCCGCCCTGACAGGCAGGAGAGAGCTGTCTGGAGAATAATCCATACTGTAATAAAATATGACGAGCAGAAGCATGGCACAGACGATATCAGCACAGGCCAACGTGAATTTCAACAGCAGCAGGCGACCCCCTGGCCTACCATGACAGCTTGTTCATGCTGTTGTTAAAAAATACTTGATAACATTTCATTACAAAGGTTCTGAGGAGGTAACAGAAACTAAACCTAAAGCAATCAGAATGTGGCAAACTACAAAAACCGAAAGTGATGAATGGTAAAATTAAGATGTGGTATTTTACTATATCATCAGTGTCTGAAAAGGTTTCATGACTATTTTATTATGATCAAATCTAACTATCAGGAGCATTTCTTGTATCACATGAAACTTTTGAAACAGTTATTAGAAGTGAGTAGCACAGAACTAGCCGAGAGGAGCTTAGGAATTGAGCACCATTCCTCTGGATTTATGATAGATGAATGAACCTTGAAACAAACAAATAAAAAAAAATCCTCTGTTTTTCCAAACACGCCAGCCAAACAGAGGACAAACCAACAGGAATTCTGGTAACATATATTCACATAAAACACAATATAACCCTATAACCCTGAATGTTTATTAAAAACACACAAAAAACAACACCAACAACAAAATAATAATAAAAGGGGCTACTCCTGGAGGGGGGACCATAGTAAAAAATCTGATCATTTCTCTGCATTCGTGCAGGTAGTCAACTGAAATAAAAATGTGAAATATATTGAGTGGGTGAACATCTAGCCTGTGCTCCTGTGGGAGAAAGTTCTACAAACGTGTTCCCGACAATGTGCAGTCGGCCAGGTCCACATGCGTCTGGCAGGAGGCTGTAAGGATGACAAATGAGGATGTGTGCACCAGAATAAGAACACAGTTTGAAGACAGCCATGTTTTACTCAAGAAAATCCGTAGAGCAGACGGCCGACATTCAGATGGAATGCTGCAATGTTCCTGAGAGAGGAGGCAGAATACAGATGTATCGCAGCAGAAAGCTCTCTGGGGTTTTCATAGGGACTACAGGTATACTTGAACAGATAAAGCCTACTGAATGAGCAAAGCACGTAAAAGCATGTGATGAAGTTAGGCCTATAGTAAAAATGATGACATATCCTGCAAAACTACCCTGCTCGTAGGGATTTCTTAAGAGTATTTGGTGTATAAGCTTCAGGAGAAATAAATGACTCAAATTTGACAGGAGCAATCGAAGAGAAGTTGACATTTTTATTTTTCTGATTTATTGGGAGTTTCCATAATGCTGAAAATATTCTTGAGGTAGGTACGCCAGAAACAGAATTGAAAGGAATCCATCAAGCATGAGCTTAGAGAGCTGGTCTGGCTAAACTATTATAACAATTGATTCTGGTAAAATTCTGGTAAGATTCTGTTTTTTTTTTTTTTTTAAATAAGCTTCTCAAAGCATGTTTCCTCCTACAATAAACATTCTGAAACAAACCTAGCAATTACAAATAAGTTCTGATCTAACTCATTATTAACCTACAATCCTGTAAAGTAATTACAGGCTTACTTACTAAACCCAAACAACAACGTGACTGTCTGGTCAACTTTTTGTGTGCAATCAAGGCTAACCCCGCCCCTTCCATCAATTTCAGCCAATCACTGCACGAGCCTGTGGCACACTGACATAATTGTAGCACACAAAAACAGACTCAACTTCAGCATTTAAATACAATATGGAGCAGCTTCTATATAACACATCTTATAAGAGAAGTGGCACAACCAGTCCTGCTTATGTGAAGGTGCACAAAGCATCCCATTGCTCCATACGCCATGTCATCTCGATTGTAAACATGAGCGCACAGACGCTACTGCAAAATGGAGCCAGGGCAGCCTCTCTCTCTCTCTCTCTCTCTTCTATTCGTCATACAACAATACACATTGTACATTTTCACACTAATATGCGCGGATGCATTACAAAACACAATGCATTAGGATTTAATGGGGAAAAACTATCTCATGCCTTTCGAATTACCTTTACGGTAGCGTTAACGCGTAACGGTATGTGATATGGAGTGAGACTGTATGTTCAACTGCATTCAATTCCCATGTTGTAACGAAACGTGAGGACTCGCTTTCGCCTTCCCCGACAAAAGGCAGTCGGCAAAAATAATGACATTGATGCAGGTATCCTGAAAACACGTTACAGTTTGTCATACAGATGGAATGCGAGTCGCAAATGAGACGAGTGAATACTCGCGCAGCAACTAATACGGCTAAGCACGAGAATAGGATCGCAAACCTACCTCCGCGGACTGAACAAATCGTCCATTTCTGACATCAAGCTCTAAGGTTGGGTGGTGACACTTTGTGTATAATGCTCGTTGGAATTAACTCCCCTCTCCCACCTATTTCTAGGTGCTCAAAATGGAGAACCACGCATTCGCTCCGGAGAGGTATTCACTGAGCTTGTGCTGTGACCTCAGCATGCACGTACAGCGTAGCCAGCTCTCTTCTCTATAGACACTACTGAGCATGTGCTGCGACCTTACACACACACACACGCACACACAGAGACACCCAGACACACATGCAGGATACGGAATTCATCTCTCCTCGTATGTCTGCGCCATAATAAACAAGACTGAAATTGCAAGGCTGCAGACGCACCGCTCGGCATACCAAACAAGCGGAGCAAGCGAGGGAGGGGTGCGGGAGACTGAGATTGAACGGGGCCCTGAAGTGGGGGGTTCCCAACCAGCAACCCTCGGTGCGAATAACAAGGACTGCTGTCACTTCGACACGTGAGGCACTGTAACCACCAGTGTATAACAACAACTGAATGCAATAATTCTACTAATTGTTCATTTCGCTTGAGCAAAACTCAACAACTCTTATGCAAGACACCCCCCCCCCCCCCCCCCCCATGCCCTTTAGATTTAGATTAAATGTTAATGATCCCTGTGGGGAAATTGAGTCAAGATAATATAGAAAAATAGCAAATAAAAATCTGAGCAACTACAACATACAGAAATAAAGTTGAAATATTAAAATAAAGTTGAAAATACCAAATAATGGCTGTGATATTTTCAGTTGTATTATAGCACAATAATATAATTGTAAGTTATGTAGTAATGTAAATTGTTAGCCACTGTGCTTTTGCATTAGGCCTAAACATAAGTTGAAATATCTAATGGCATGTTCAATCTCTGTCTTTCAGCAGTTTCATAAGCAGAAAGTTGGCACAGTTAGCCATACTCCTATCCATGGGGTTTGCTCAAGTCGCGAGTTTGAGTCTTGAGTTCATCTCACCAAAAGTGATGTTATCGTTCAACAATAATGCCAATGACAGTCATACTGAATAGGAATACTAAAGACAAACCATATGATAAAACTGTTATTTTCTTGAAGCATATCATCACCAGCATCACAATTTAATTGCGAGCCAAAAATGCCAGAACATATAAAACAAACAAAAATGTAAGCATCTCTAGTATTTATAACATCAAATTGCACTGATACTATAAAAATGTGACCTTTGTGATATTTATCGAAAACTTATAAAGAAAAAAAGAAAGAAAAAATGAATAAATCAGGTTCACCAAAAATAATTACTGCTTTAACCAATGATGCCACTACACAGCTTTTTGAAACAACTCATTTACTTGCATTATGTGCAATTCTCTGTAATTAGCAGAGAGGCTCCTCCCAATCAAACAAGTGATTCATATTATAAATAAAAGAGCTCCTTGTGGATTTTACACTGTAATCTCGAATTTAACAGATATAGAAGAACCCTAATTAAAGCTTGACATGTGATATGACATAACAACAATAGGGTTGTCAAAAGTATCGATACTTCGATAAGTATGGATACTAAAAATTTGAAACGGATACAATACTCATTTGCAACAGTATCGATACCAGCAGTGCTTCCTCTTAATGAAAAATCAAACATATTATTTCTCCGCCTCCACTAGCCACACACACACACACACACACACACACACACACTGCACCGCTGCCCACAGCCCCTCCTCTCACTAGTAGCAGTCAGCTGGGTTGTTGCCTCAGTCAGCAAACAATGCTACAGAGAGGTGTCGACGAAGGGGGGTAACACGTCAAACTTGGCGAAGCACCTTAAGGACCGACACGCCAGTCTATATAAAGCATTTCGAGGGGTTAGCGAAAGCTCCCGTTTCAACATCACTGAAGCATTAAACATTTATCATAAACGTTAACGTACCCTGCACATCATCCGTTTTAGTTTAGCTAGCAAGCCAAACGTTAGCTACAGAGCTAGCTAACGTTATCAAGTAGGTTTGCCAGATGCCCGGTTTTCGACCGGACTGTCCGGTTTTCAGATGCATTGTCCGGGCCCGGTCAGAAGGCTCGACCGGACGTTGAAATGTCCGATTAAAATAATTCTGTCAATAATAATCCACTAACTCTAGCCCTGCTGATTTTTCCCTATCATTGGTGGGTATCTGTTGCTTCAACAAGCTAAAAGTGTTCTGATAGGCTGATGACTAGAGCAGGGGTAATCTGCTGTGTAAATGCAAAGTTTTGAATGAGTTTTATCGGGCCTACGTTATGGAGAAGCTGTCTGTCCGTCTGTCCGTCTGTCCGTCCATCCGTCTCGTTTGCACTGGGATTTCCCCCTCCGTTGTCGGATATTAAGGAACTAGTTTGGGTCTCTGTGTCCGTGTTTTTTTGCTTGGTTGCTTACAGTCTATGCTGCAGAGGCCAGGAGGCAATATGATGTTTCACATGCTTGTGCAGTATAAGCTCACTCCCCTCAATAAAAAAGAGCAAATCATGATGGCGATCGACACCTGTCAATCAAAAATGTGTTGTTTGATCTCAGACAACTTTAAAATATTGTTTTCATGTTAAAATTATATTTTAACATGAAAACAATATTTTTTTTAAAAAGATAGAAAATTCATTTTTTCCCCCGTGGTATCGAAAATGGTATCGCATATCGATATTTTCCTGGGTATTGTATCGAAGTTAGAAATTCTAGTATCGTGACAACCCTAAACAACAATAGCCCTTCCAATGATAAAGCCATGGGGCTTTGCTGGCTCGTGCTCCATAATTATGACACATTGGACCATGCGCCTTGTGTTTTGCTGTACTGATAACATTGCCTGCAGTAATGAGCAGACAGCATCATTTGACATTGCACTGTGCAACCACTTCTGCCTTACAAAGACAAAGAGCAGCAACCACATGAGTAGTGAACTGAGAAAATATGACTTCTAGGTTTATCTCCTCTTCTGACAAAACTATTATTGGTACAGAAGTGGACTAGATATAATTTAATAGCATTTATGAGTATAATTTTTGTTGATATTAAATCTAAATCCTATTCATGACCTTTGACCATTAAAACAGACAATAGGTAGTTAGTGCCATTTGTCTTTGTTGTGCAGACTTGACCCAGTATTTCTGTCCTGGGGAGGATAAAGAAGGGAGTTGTAGCAGTGGAAGTGATTGGATAAATTGTTTCTCACCTGGTCTCTGGGTTATATCCGAGGATATAGAAAAAGGAGTCGATGCGGGCTTTGAACTCCCTGGCAGCAAAAATGTCGGAGAAATGGGCAATGTTGCATTTCCCCCTGCAGAAGAGAAAATAAGCTTTATTAGACGAGAAACAGGCATACGACAAAGTGATAACCTAGCAGGAGGAGTAGCCCGCGTAATTAGGAAGCTCTTGGGCATGTTCATCTATTGGAGGTGACAAATACAGCAGCAGGTATCTAGTCCCTGTCAGTGCCTGTTGACTTTGCTGTGAGGCATCGGGCTCTGGCTACTGAACCTGTAAACACCAGCTGAACCTGTCAACCCTGCCTCGTTTGCTGCAGTTGAGGTGTGGCAGACAGACGCTGCAGAGATTTGGACAGGAATTCAACCTGTGTGTCTCTCTCTAGACATGATTACCCCCCAATGAGCTGAGAGGGCTGGGACTCCAACCACATCTTGATACCATTTCTGTTTCCAGCACCCTGGTGTCTGGGTCTATCAAAATAATAGACATCACAGTGGTGTGGAGCAAGGCCGCCTCGCTGCGAAACCGTACCTTTCTCCCCCTCAAAAGATTAAAGGGAACTGGGGAGGGCGGCCTTAGGAGAGCTGCGGCATTACAGCATCCCACTGGAATTCCCTCCCGTTTATCTAAAGCCTCGAGAATAAGTCAAATCAAAGGTTGCTCTGTGCAGGAGAAGTTGCAGCTAATTTGCCCTGAAATCAGTGGTTTCTGGGAGACATGGCTTTGACTACCCGCCGCTGTGGTGCTCACACATGGTTTTGGTTAAAGGAAAGGGGAAGTGGGAGAGGTGGTCAGCCAGGAATGGATAAAGAGAGAGAGGGAGGAATCACACGTGCACGCAGGAGAATATCTGATTTCAGACCGAGACAATAATTATGCCTGTGTGCCTTTTTTCTGGTGCACAGAGAGTCAGAGTGTGATTGCTATCAGTTTTGCTCTAGGAGGAGCTTCACGTTCCTTCAAATTGCAGGTTCTGAAATATCTTGGCCAGAGCTCAGCACATAAAACTTCCAGACTATGTGTGTTAGGGCTGGGTAAAAATATCTATTTTCCGATAAATTGCTATTTTCATTTGGACAATCCGATATTGATTCTTGAAATCCAGAGATCAGTCTTTTAATATATGCCTTTTTTCAGTGGATGTGTGTAGATATATGCAAAATGTTATCTGTAGTGGGCCTCCCCTCCTCCAATTGTCAATGTTAAACATTAAGCTTTTTAGTAATGCAACATATTATAGAGGGTAATTCAGAGCATTAATTCTCACAGAATTTATTTCATATCTAACCAGTATTGGTATTCTAACTGATGTACCCTAATTGAATTGATATTTAATCGAATCGGGACTTTGTGAATCGAAATTAAATCAGGAGATCAGTGCCGATACCCATCCCTAATGTGTGTGTATATGCAGTACGTGTGTTTACCTGAGAGCAGCAGCATGGTAAGTGTCCACATAGTCGGAGATGAAGAGTTCTCGACTCTTCACCACTGGGTCAGTGATGACCAATTCCCGGCCAGAGTCTGAGGAAAGAAAAACACAGTTATACCGGAGTATATTCACATTTTATGTACTGCCAAAGATAACCAAACACATTAATCCAAGGCAGAACAAAGTGCTAAGATAAAGTAGCCTGGGTATTCAAAGTCACTAATAAAATCATGTGCACAGTGCTGCGTACACCCAAAGTAACGAGTACCTCCACAGAGGTCAATATTATGCCACATAATTCAATAAAGCCAATAAAGTGCGGTCCCCTGAAGAGAGGACATAATGTTCGGTTCTCCAGTGAAATGACCCTTGTGGGGGTTAAGGCGCATCAGCGGCACCAAATATGAGCCGGGACTCATAGTTGACAAATGACCTGAGTTGTAGTGTGCTGTGGCCACTGCGCTCCGGCCTTGTGACATCAATTCTAATAATCCTGAGTCCCTGTTGCAAGGACAGACTGCAGATATCGGTATGCCGCACTGTACTGAGACTGCTTGGGTTTCGAGAGGAAACAGCATTTGTGGCGTTTTCTTGATAACCTCAATGACACACAAGCGTTCAACCCTTCCCTCTGACTGACTCGGGTTTCTCCTTCTTGGATTAGGGAGGGAAGGGAAAGCAGCATCACATCCTGTTTATTTGGAATTGTGAATGCATGTGTGTTACATTTGTTGTCTGGATACAAGAAAGTTGTTACGCAGTATGCACTTAGTAGTGACTGTATTCGGTATGGCACAGTGTGGGGAATGCATGGAAAACTGACTATTGCTCACCCATTTGGGGCATGTTAGCTAATGAGAACTGGCAACTGCTAACAGGTATGTCTGATAACTGATAACAGGTGAGATGTCAACAGGTGAGTGTGTGTATTTGTGCCAAAGTGTGTGTGCACTCTGCCGCTTTTTCCCAAAAGTTTGAGAGTTTGAACAGAACCACTATCATTCATCCAAGTATCCTTACATTCACACACTGAAACGATTAGTCGATTAATCGACTGACAGAAAATTAATCGAATCGATTTAATTGTTTTAGTCAATTATCAAGTAAAAATACCAAACATTTGCTGGTTACAGCTTCATAAATGCCAAGATTTGTTTTTCTCCGTTTCATATCATTATAAAATGAATACTTGGGTTTTTGTTTTGGCTGTTGGTCAGACTAAGTAAGCAATCACTCTCACTCACTTTAAGACATCACTCTGGAAACTTGTGATGGACATTTGTCATGATTACTCTAAAAAATGTTTACTCTAAAAAATGATTGACAGATTAATCAATAATGAAAATAATCGTTATTTGCAGCCCTACTTGCTGCCATGTCAGGCAAGTTCTACATTTGAGAGTAATGCAAATCACATGTCAGCAGTTTCAGGAAAATATTATTTTCAAGACTGCTGAAAGTAATATAAAGAAAATATGCTGTAAACTACCAGCGACCTGCTTTCCTGACAGGGTTCTGATTTCAAAGTAAAGCTAACAAAAGCACTGAGCTCTCATTCATCACAACAGAACAGCAAATACCAGTGAAAATACAAACTATAAGTCAGATTTGATGTGAAATGCTGGTATATTTGAATCAGCTTGTTTCTATGGTACCATACAGAGAAAACCAAAATTGAAAATCTAATTGTGCAAGTGGGTTTGAGGCAGTCCACGAGGACAACAGAGGAATTCCTACATCAAATCTGACTTTCCTCCATAAAATTTATTTTTTGTCAGGAGATTTGAAATTCAATTATTGGAAAAAAAAAAGTGACAGGGCTTGTGTGTGTGCGGATGCGTGTGTGCTTGTGAGAGAGAGAGTGATGAGTCCATTGCTACTGATGGTGTTGAGAGTGTTTGCTCAAGGGCCACATGACACTGCAGGTTATTAGCACTTGACAGTGCTGCTGTCTGGCCTGAAGGAGTGTTACCCAGGGAACAGCACAGAGCCACGGGATTGGTTCGGCTGCCTGGGACACTGTGTGTTCTGGTTTCTGTTTGAAATGCAATTCACGGCTGGCTCTTACATCCCCTACAGTCTGGCGAGCAGAGCCAGGTGTGTGTGTTTGTATGAGATAGAGAAATCGAGTGTTGTGTCACAGAGCAAGTATGTGTGCAAGTGTATTTGTACTTTGTGTGCGCGTGTGTGTGTGTATGCACATGTGCGGGTGTGTCGATGCACACAAGGCGGCCTCACCGTTCTCATTGTTGCGATCCTGCACCAGGTGCTGGTAGACAGAGTCGGGAACCTCTGATTGGCGGTAGTACCATTTCACACTCATCAGCAGATGGTCCCGTTTACTCTGCAACACAGTGAGAGACAGAGTGAGTGAGGAGGAGAAGAGAAGGAGGATAAAAAAAAATCCCACAGTAAAATAAACAGACATCATTTTGTTTGTTAACGACGTCACAAATTGGCCTCTTGGCAAACAGAGCTCTGTGCAGACGCGTTGTTTATGATTCACACCGGCTGATGCCAAAAAGCCCGCAGTGAAACCAAGTCAATTAAAAAGGGATTGCAGAGCATTTAGAGCCTTAATAAAGTAAACAGTGGGATGGCCGGTGCAGGAAGAAGTCTGGAGAGAGGGGAGAACCAGAGGGGAGGGAGGGGGTGAACGAGTGTTCAATCTCTACCTTCTATAAAGCAATCCTCTACCCTGATATCCCTACACTTAATGACAATACTCAAGTGACCTATTGAGTGATTTCAACATGCTATCAGTCTTTTAAAGCTTACAAACTAGTTTGCATAGGTACAGTATCCCCTCCACCTTGGCTTGGTCATAGTACTCTTTAAGTGCTGCCATCCACTGGGCTGTTGATGTAGTGTAAGTAAGCAAGGGCCTGTAATTCTTCCAGGTGACCAGCAAGCGGCAGCACTGAGGTGAGAAGGGAGCTTCCAGGGCCAGTCAATGAAAAAAGAGAGGCAAAGAGGGGGGAAAAAAAGGAAACCGTGGAAACTGAGGCCAGGGCTGGGGTGAGGGATGAAAAGGGCAAAATACTGTTTTCATTCCACGTTATAAAATATTTATTGTGCCTTCACACGGGCCCAACTGACCGTCACCGTGGTTTAAGAGAACATTAGAGAGACTAGGCTGGGCTGGGTGGTGGACTGCGACACGGTCCCATCGACCACAGCCATCTTTATTAGGGGCTCCACTGCACTGCATTGCACTAACCCACTGAGACACTTGCACCACCACCACTAACACCAAACAAGGACCAAAGAAGGAAGGAACAGAGGGAGAGAGGGAAGAAGGAGAGCATTGGCTATGTTAATCTAAGACAGCTCAACATCAGCCCTTTGCAGGCTGGATTGTTAATCTAAAAGCTGTGTGTGTGTGTTACCGTGTAAAGGAACATGAGGTCAGTGTAAAGATATTTAAAGCCTTTAGAGTACATTGTTCGGTTATGTCACTGGGGAGGAGGCTGTGCACATGCAGCCAAGCAAATCATCACCTCCCAAACCCTCAAGCCCACCTCTGCTTTTCCCATTCTTCCCTCCCTTCTTGTCTGACCCTTTCTCCTCTTTCTCCTTCTGCACCTTCCTTTCCCATCTTTCTCGTTCCAACCCTCCATTCCACCACCTCTTCCACCCTCCATTTTCTTGCTCCGCTCCTCTCCTTCTCCCTGTTTCTCCAACCTTGAGTAGGGAGGGGGAGTGAGTGAGGGAGCCTGGACGTGTTAAACAGCAGCTGGCACACAGTCAGTCAGCTGCCTTTCTGCTCTGCCTGATTGTGTGCATACGCACGCATACCACACACACACACACACACTTCTCGTGATTCAACAGAGGGCTATACTGGAGGGCTGAGACAGACCCCAAGCACTTACACACACACACACGCACAGTGTGAAGAAATGTGTGCGATGACGTCATGTTCCTCCCCCTCCCTCCAAGCCTTTAGCCCACCCATCCCAACCTCTCATTTATCCAGTGTACAGAGACTGTTGCCTTCTAGATAGACAGGCTGCCTGCCGCGGCAGAACAAGTAGTCATCCAGTGCTTATACATAATTAATGCTTTTAGGAGATTGTAAACGCTGCCAGTGTGCTACCTGAACATCTCATTTTCTGCCTGTAAAACCACAAAATCAAAGGGATTTCAGAGAGCTGGAACACAGAGGCTATGTGCTTGATGCAAACATAGAAGCGTAGGCAGGCAGGCACATACACACATACACACACACACACAGGTTCTGCACCTCATCCATGATCCTACATAATTTTGCACAAAAAATGAGACTGAAGCAAAGACTGAATGGTACATCAACTATCATCAGTATCCTTGTCATTACAGAGTAGTTGCTGCAGATTGCTGTTTAGAAGCCGACAGTGGCGTTAAGCCCTCTCAGGCAAAGGAGAGAGAGACAGAGAGAGAAAGAGAGAGAGCGCAAAATATGGAGCAAGTAGTGGGAGTGAAGCATAGCTTTCAATTATCACAATTTTACAAACATGTGGGGTAGAAAATAATGAGAAGATAATGCAAGAAGAAAATAGAGGGAATGATAGACAGTTCAGACTCTCCACACAAACTTATACTGCTTGTATTGTTGGGGTTTAACCAAGCCAGTCATAGAAAATAATTGAGAGAGAGAACATATAAGAGACAGCCACAATGCTGAATTGATTAGGGACATTCCACACTGCCTGTAGAGAGCTAAGCAGAGCTGAGCCCAGCACAATGTCGGCCATCTTTGTCTGTCCTGCCAGAGGCTAAACATGGCCCTGCCCTCCCTCCTCCTGGGCCCTAAACCCTGGGAATGCTGCTCTCTGTGGAGAGGCCAAAAGACTTACTAACCCACTACCGAGAGAAAGAAATGAAACAGGAGAAGAAAAAAAAGAAAGCACAAGGGAGAAGAGCAAAGGAGATAGAAGAGAGCAAAAAAAGGAAAGAGAAAGGGGTGAATTAAGGGAGGAGGGGCCAGACCTTCTCATTTCCTCAGACTTAAAATTACAACTATCCTCCTCCTGCTTCACTGAAGCCCCCAGGGTATGAGGCTAGCCCTCTATTCATTGAGCAGATATAAATCTGAGAGTCATGCTTTGGGGCTGAGCACAATGGTACCCCCCCCTCCCTCCAGTGGCTCAGCCTGGCCTATGGCATTCTTGGGCACA
The DNA here is from genome assembly GCF_048128805.1 of Centroberyx gerrardi. Lineage (NCBI taxonomy): Eukaryota > Metazoa > Chordata > Actinopteri > Beryciformes > Berycidae > Centroberyx > Centroberyx gerrardi. The sequence goes on from NC_136010.1 coordinate 9,856,052, forward strand.
CTCACTAGACTAGGGGGTGGATGGTGGGGCCACTGTTCAACAGGCTAAATGTTGGGAAATGTTTCAAACAACTAAGCTATTAAGTGATACAAATATGTGTCTTGTAGAGTGAATAAAAAAATTAATCTCTGTAAATAAAAACCAGATCCTTGCATTCATCACAGTTCTAAATGTGGCCAAGACAGACTAGGCATTGTGTCAATCGGTTAATTCTCCCTGTGACTAGCTAAAGGTGGCTGGCCCCTTGGATCCATAATGGCTGTGTAGTTTTCTTTGTGTGGCTGCGTGTGTGCAGTCAACTCTGGAGCTGGGCCCCTGTGTACGACCACACCACTACAAAGACTGGGGAGAGGGAGAGAAATACAGAGGGCAGGCTTTCCCTTTACCAGGAAAGGCTTTAAAGGATAAGGCTTTAAGTGTGAAAAGAAACCAGGTCCACGTTATCCAAGGGAGGAAATCTGTAGGGGTATATATACTTAAAAATGGGCCGAGTGCGTAGGCTTAATTCCATGTTTTCAACTAAGACTGTGAAATCAATATAGTGCTTTTCAATGCAAAACCAATGACAAAGTGGGCTGACCCCTCCCTCTGAGATCTCTCATTGGTGGGAGAGTAGACTGACAGTGACAGAGACTAACCACAACTTTCTCCCAGTGCTCGGTTAAAGCCCACATCTGCTCACAGTGGCCTTGACAATATGGACGTCGTCTTTCAGCCAACCAAAGCCATGACAAAACTAAGGGAACGTTGTTACAACCTGTAACCCTCAAACCTAATGCCCTATTCCTCCTCCTCCCAATACTGTAACACTAGAGCTTAGTTTTAAACAAAACCAGACCCCCTCGCTCCCACACGACAGGCCCCCAGTGCACCTCGTTAACAGGAAACCTCTGTTTATTTTCCCCGCTTTTCAAACACTCTCCTCTTCCTCTGCTAACCCTGTTATTGACCCCCTCCCCCCGTCTCCTCCCTCACTGGTGACATCAGCAGCCAGGATCTATGACTTCCTTCAGGAGGTGGCGGCCAGAAGTAAGGAAGGAAAGACAGATCCCAAACCCAGACAAAGGAGAAGAGAGAGAGCAAGGGAGGGAGGGAGGAGGGGAAGGTCAAACGGAAGAGAACAGCAGTGGCGGCTAAACGTTAGCCAGGAATGGCAGGCAGTTCAGCTAGGCTAGCAGGCTGCTAAGCTAACAGCTTAGCTAGCTAACGCCCCCGGGCAGGGGGAGTCTTGGGCATGGTAGATCGGGGCTGGTAGCGGTGTTACATTGACAGGCAGAGGCTCAAAATGCCATGGAGGGCGGACTGGGGGAGTCTTCACCTCGCCTGCCGCAGGGGGAGAGAGAGCACAACCAAAGAACAAAAGGCTGATTGTAGCATTGGGAGGCAGAGATGGGATCTGGGAGGACTAATCTGCTGCTCCGACATGATAAGATTAGAGAGGGGAGGCAGGAAGAGCTGGCTGGGAAGATCACACATGCACGCACATATCCACACATGCACACGCGCACACACAAAAAAGATGATGGATCTGATTGGAAGGGTTTTCAACTCCGCTTTCTCTCTTCCTCATTCTCTTTCTTTCTCTTCCTCATTCTCTCCATCTCTCTCTGAGACAGAGAGATCTGCCAGCACACCAGCACTCAATAAGCACTTCCATCTGGACGACAGAACACACACACTCAAACCGTGCGTGTGTGTGTGTGTGTGTACACTGGCGAGGTACAAGAGATCTGCTGTGCTCACGCAATCTTCGACATCTCAGTGACTGACAAAGGAGGTTGTTAAAAAGAAATGCCAGCATGCTGTGTGAACAAACACACATACAAGCGAATGCTCGCTCCCTCACACACACACACACACACAAATAATAGGCTTTCAGGATAAGCACTACTATTCTTCTCCCAACCCTGCAGTACAGCGGGGCAGGCTGGGACTCTGTGTCAGAGGTAAGAGAAAGCACCTCTAAATCAGCCTGTCAGAGCCAGCAGCAGCAGGATTCCACTCTCCAATCCTCCTCTCCTTATGGGCTTTGTAGTGTGCACTTGGCGCCTTGGAAGAAGGAAAGGAAACCTGCCCCTCTAGCCTACCTCTCTTAGGCAAGCACATATTATAACGCTAAACAAATGCTGATTACAATGTTTGCAAGGGACTGTGTATAGCCTGCTTCCCCGCCTGGCAACAAGAACAAATGGAGCGAGTGTAGGAGGGAGGGGAGGGGGAGGGGGAGGAGGTGAGTCCCAGCTGTGATGGCGGTGCTGTCAGGACCTTTGCGCTGTGCCGACACAGGGGTGTCTCTCTCTCTCTCTCTTTGGCCCGACCTGTTTGGATATTAAATCGGCGCCCTCTGCTTTGAACACACTGGGCCCATCTGTCAGCCCGGCTCCATATTGGATTGGATGAGCATTAGCTGTTTCAAAGTGGGCAGATTTGCTGTTGTTGCTCCGTGTGTGTGTGTGTCTGCGTTTGAACATGCGCACCCACGCTCTAAATTTAAAGGTCCCTTCAAGGAATCGAGCAGGCACACATAAATCACTTTTCAATAGACTCCTGAGTCGTGTCACTGTACAAATTGACGACATGACAGCATCACATCTTAAGGATGTTAACAGGTCCTCTTATCTTTCAGGCAGAGGGAAAGAAAGAGGGATGGAAGGAGGAAGGAAGAAGAGAATAGGGGTTGAGTCACGTGGAGCTCACAGATGATACTAATTAAGATTTGAGGGCTGAGGGCCACTGCTGGTGGAATCATACTGCCAACCACAGGCACACTTTACAGAGTGGAGAGTCACAAGCACCGCACATGACCACCGCCACATCTGTAGATTGGCTCGCTCAGCGCTTTGCTCCACTCCATGCCGATAAACACGGCTTGTTACAGCAGTCTTTGTTTCATCTCTTCCAGACTTTATATGTGTCTGACTGGGCAAGAGTAAATGAATGGCGCAAATACTAAGAAAAATACACAATGTTGACCAGATGCCCTTCTTCGAGACAGAGGTGGGCTGTGAGAATCGATGCATGCTAAGCAAGAGTATTAGCCTCGCTTGCTCACTTCATAAAATGACCTGGTTGTGTCCAACTTAAATATTTGTCTTTGCCTCCAACACACTTTTGCTGCACGGTGGTTCTAGCCGACACACTTAAGACGAGTACAGTGATGGTGCAGAAAGCAGCCCTCTGAAGCTTATAGGAGAGAGAGATATAAAGAATACATTCACTAATAATGATCATTATCTGCAGCACACAGACAGAGAGCACCAGGGACCTGACAACTTATGTTCAGTGATTTAGACTACACACAAATACACTGACACACACAGGCACTTTTTCTGAGAACACAGTCAGAAATCCTTGCAGCACTAGCAGGGTACAGACTAGAATGCAGATCCAAGTGAGACTTCAAACGCAGGCTGCGCGAGGACAGATGGAGGCGGTTAGCTAGCTCATATCTGGGTGTTCAGATCATAATACTGTCTTTACTTCCCAAGCTCTCCCTCTCAGCCAGACATACAGTTATAGCCAGCCAGAAAACATTGTCATTTCTGCCTTCAGACTTTCATTTAGCTGCTTCAAAGCCATTTCTCTTTGATACCTGGCTTCCTGTGTGTGTGTGTGTGTGTGTGTGTGTGTGTGTGTGTGTGTCTGTGTGCTTGAGTGTACACAGGGGGAGATTCTCTTGAGAGACTATTTTGGTCTCCAGGTAATACCATGAGTCAGGATTCAGCTTTCCTCAGTCAGACACACACAGACACAGACACACACACACAGTATAAAAAAAAACTGGAGAATGTTACTCCAGTCTTATTTTTTTGGACTGGTAGCGCTGCCACAACACAGGCTTCCTTTGTACTGTAGAGTGTAGCGTGCAGAGTGTTTAAACGGCCTGGTGTTTTGTTTGGATGGCCGTTTGCCTGTGATCCATTGTGTTAGCTTTGCCTTGTTAGCATAGCCTGGTGAGCTAATGAGACATCTTACTAATACTGACTGGACTACTGCTGCGGAGGGAGAGGGAGGGGCACAGAGAGAGAGAGACGAGCAAGAAGGATATGAATATGAGGCTGTGTGTGTGGGTGTGTGTCGACTTGTCATATTGGACGTCTGCCCAGCCAGCTAATCCGGACCTTGTGTGTGTGTGTGTGTGCACGCGTGCGCACATGACGACCAGTGGCAGCCTCCTGAGCGTGGCGTGGCAGTGAAGGAGCTGTGGGCTGATTGAGCGCTGTAATGGAAGACAGGAAATGAGAAGGCCTGCTTAAGCCAAGGCTAATCGATCTCCCTCTCCGTCTCCTTCACACACACACACACAAACACACACATTTGGGCTAAGGTTTAGCTGAATGCAGTAGTGAAATGGTGGAAAATGAGTAACACTTTGTAAAGGGCAGGCTGTGTGTGTGAAGGTTGTACAGGTTGCGCGTGTAAATCATGTCAACTATTTGTCTCACTGGGGAGTCTGAAGGTGCAGCGTGTGTTTGTTTTTGTGTGTGTGTGTGTGTGTGTGGGCATGTGTCTCCAAAGACTGATGGGGTGTGTGCTTTGAAAAAGATGACGGGGGGTTGATAAAAAAGGAGCAGTGTGTGTGAGCATGTTTTTGAGGGTTTGCTTCATGTAAGAGCAGCTGTTAGGGGCTCAGAAGTATGTGTGTGTGTGTGTGTGTGTGTGTGTGTGTGTGTGGTGGGGGGGCAGAGAGTGAGTGAGAGAGAGACAGAGAGAGAGAGATACAGAGAAAGCGAGACAGAGACAGGGTGTGTGTGTTTGTTGGTCGGTCTGGTTGGTTTACTCACGCTGATGCACAGCTGATAGGAATATTTATGGCCCTTACGACACACACACACACCCATTTCCGCACACATACACAAACATATACAGCTGCTTACGTGCACAAACACACACCCAGGCGACAGAGTGGTGGCGATACGCAGCAGGAGAGAAAAAGCAAATAAGTAGGAGAGAGAGAAGGACAGAATGAGAGAGCGAGCATGCAAACAGATAGCGCTGCGTGTGTGTGAAACGGGACAGAGAGCAACTGAGATAGCCTGCTGCTGCCTTGAAGTGCTTATATCACCATGAGCACAACTAGGGTTGTAATTGTACTGTTTTATCTGGCCACTGCCTCTGAAGATATCCATCTCATTCTCTCCCCCTATCTCTCCGTCTGAAGGTGACCTTGTCTGTCTGTCAGTCTCTAGTGATGACACCGTTCCTATCAGTCATACATCATGTAAGCTGTGTATCAGCCAGACGCCACACTAGCCGAGCAGTGGGTGGTCCGCCTAGCACGCTTTCTCTATACATATACAGTATGCAAATAATCACATGCAAATTACCTACCCATGTGTGTGGTGATATATCAGTGTGGATGCAAATGCGGTATCAGGTGTGTCTGCATGTTCACAAAAGATTTGAAATGTTTAGGGCCTGTGACAAAACAGCGAGTTAAACCTCAGACAAAGAAACTGGCTACTCGCAGCAACTGTACAGAGAGTGCTGGGGGAAGAATGTTCCAATGTTTTGGCCGTGATTACAACACACTCACATACACACACACACGCACATGCACACACACGGGCCAGAGGCTTTGAGCAGCCTCCTGCTGCGCTGCAACAAGAGATGTATTGTAGACAACACAGCTGCAATAACAAGGCTGGCCCAGTGCTAGAAGGGGCTGTACTGCATGACTCTTAGTCTAGACCGGCAACAACAGCCGCCATACTGTAACATGGTTATGGTCAGGGTTTCTGCAAGTTTCAGAAAGTCAAATTTTGTGTCTTTCTGAAACCACTTTAATGCTAGCTGGAATTGAATTTGAGACCAATTTAAAAACCAAAACGAAGCACAAAGAGCAAAGCAAAACAAGCCTATTTCTGATTGAACATGTTCTGAAACTATAAATGAGTACGAAAATGACAACAGGATATTATTAACGGACATGTAGTCCCATTGTGTTTACAATACAATGGAAAAAACATGCATATTGTACCACTAACTCTGTTTTGTATTTATCCAGGAGTGGACATGAAAAAAATAAGTCCTCTAATAGTTGTATGTAAGACATTTTAATATTTGTTAAAGACCTTAAATTTAGATAATTTATTTTAAGATTTATTTTCCCAGTCTTTTCAAGGACCCGCAGATGCCCTGTATGGTGTTGTGTGTGTGTGTGTGTGTGTTTGGTGTGTGAATAACCAACAGAGGATGGAGGCAACCTTGGAGCTGGGAAGAAAAAAGGTCTTTTAAGTATCACAATTCTGTCTTTTGAAATTCTGCACTGATGTGCAAGAATCAACATTGATTTTCTTAATTCAATGTTCTGAATATTTTCTACAGTTTTTCCTCATTTTGCACATTTACACAATAAGGGGAAATGTACCTAGAGAACATTGAATTGACCTAGTATTTAATCATCAAGGGTGACAATTTTTGAAGTGAAAAAAATGTCATGTCTTGAATTGTAATGCATTGAGAATCGTTTTATAATTGTACTGTAACCTCTATGAGTCAAAGCTGCATCTTATTGCAAGGTCCCTGCTGATTCCCAACACTACAGTACAATAAAATACATATGGTTAAATAAACAATTGCTCACTAATGCAGAACATGGGAAAAACATGGGAGTCATGATGAGCATACTGTGTCAAACAGATTGGTTATCATTCACGCTCACCCACGCACACAAGCGCACACACACATACAGAGCACCCACCGAGAGAGAGCGAGACAAAGAGGCTGAACAACACACACCAACATCTCTCCTCTCTGCAACCCAGGCACATCAAAGCCTTCTCCTCCCATTTATCTGTGTGTGTGCCTGTAAATCAAAAGGCATACTTTGTGCGCACACACACACGCGCGCGCGCGCTCAGACTGCATTTGCTTTGTGAAGCAGCGTCCAGGGCTGGGTAGGGGAGGTAAAGGATTTTGCTGTAGACAGGGGAATTACTCGCTTCAGCTCACTCTGTCAGGGAGGAGAGGGGGATGACTGTTTACCCGCAGTGCTGTGTGAGACAGTGAGACAGAGAGAGGGAGAGAGAGAGAGAGAGAGAGAGAGAGAAGGGTGAAAGGTCAGTGCTGTGTCTGAGGCAGTGCTTTCTTCTCTGTGTGTCGCCTATCAGTTCACTTTCACCCCTCACTTGCCCCTGCCACTGTCCTCGCAAGGTGACGTGCACGCACACAAGCACGTGCGCACACACACACACACAAGAGCATGTCTACCTCTGTCTTTAAAAGTGGCTGTGGAGTCTGTTGGATAAGAACCCAGGTCAATGTAAGCAAGCAAGATACAAAAACACAAGGACAGAGAGGAATAAATGCACAAACATTCAGAAACCCATAAAGAGAAAACTGCGCACACACACACACACACATGACCTGTGCATCCCAGTGTGACCATATGGTTTGGCGGGGACTTCCTACCCACCACAGAGGAAGTGTCCGTGTACAGTGTACCGTTCAGTTGTCGACCATCACATCCTGTCTCCTAGCTCTTAAACAGTCATTTGAAGCCTGCTCGCCTCAGCCCAGTCACGGCTTTGAAGTTCAATCGAGCAGAAAGGAGACACAGTACACTATACCATGCAATCAGCATCAATATGAGATCTGGTTAGGGCGCATGCAAGCTAGTACAACAAAGCACTAACAATATAAATAGAGAGAACGAGCTCTTTGTAGCTTGTGTGTGAAGCTAGTCAGCCTTCAGCCCCTTTCGTTGATAGATTCTTGCTTTTTCCCCTACTGTGGTAATGTGATTGACAACCACCTGTCCTTGGGTTGGGGTGATTAGGTTTTCTTCCAGCTGGTCTTTGTAACAGAGTGGATGTGTGTAATAGATTGTGTAGGCTGAGTGATATGATAGGCTGATGATGGAATGATCCAGCAGACATTGACTAACAGTCTGTGGAACACAACAGGGCGGGGTTATTGATGACTCTCTCTTAAACAGCGGGTATCATTGCCATGGCAGCCCATACATTATCACCGTGCAGTCACGCCCCCTCACCGGTCTGGTCCAATGAGCAGGCGGCTGCCAAGCAAACAATCCCCAGTAGTGGTGGAGGGGGCGAGGGAGAGAGTAGAATGCTAAATGTGCCACTTCATCTGGTGATTGACACAAAGCCTCTTGTTTACTGACGCCACGGAGATTTGCATCTTTTTACCGTTGCCCCTCCCTTTCCCCTTCTCTCATTCCTCTGTTCTGTTCTTCCTCGCTATGTTCCCCCCCCCCCCTTCACTCCCACCCTCTCTCCCTCCTTCTGGCAGCCCTGCATGAAGAGGATATTACCCCACCCTGCTGCTATGATATTGATCAGCCTCCTCCCTCCCTTTCTCCTTCGTTCTCTCTCTTCTCTTCATAGCCCACTGCATCGATTCTACCTCTCCCTCTGAGCCTGCCAGCTAGGAGTGATTACACACACTGCTCACACACGGATGCAAGCACACATACACACACAGTCTTTAGTAGGTATGTGGGGATGTGTAGCCTTGCTTTAAAGCCTATGAAGCTCGGCGGCTGCTGCTCCAGCCCTGTGCAAACACTGCTTCTTTTCATTTTGGGCAACCAATGACTAACCCTGCAAGCTTAGCATGACATATTACCATAATAAACATCATTGCTGTAACATGTTAGCATAGCACATCAACAGGCTGGCACTAGCCCGGGTGTGCTCTGGTGGTTTTTCTCAGGCTGGTGCTAAAGATGGCTGTGGTGGGACTTGACAGGTGGGTTCCAGACACCTTGTGATTCTGTGCAGAACCACAGAGCTGATACACACTCCTTATATGGGCCTGCGGCGCTGCGCTCTCCAGCAAAAGACTAGCAGCTAGCCAGCTAAAGCCATAGCAGTTAAAATGAAAGAGCAAAGAGTGGGTGTCAGAGCTACATAGACAACGGCCTTGAAGACTTTATCAAAGAGCAAAATCAGCTGTGTACTGTGATAGGGGATTTGAGACTGAGAATAAAACAGCTTTCCTAGGTGAGTGGAAAGCTACACTGCCTCAGTGAATTTCCACACCAAAAGCTGAGGTAGCCCCAACTGTGTCAGCAGCGGGGGCGGACCATTGGCTCATCTGTACACACTTGCACATTAATTAGTTAAATACCTACCCTCTCCCATTTGCCAGATAGCATCTCTGCTAACAATAGCTGGCGGGGCTCTAAAGGTTTTGAATGGGAAGTCCTAGCTGATGAGCTAACAAGGGCAGTGTGAGCCCCTGGCGCAAGTGCAACCACTTATCTCTATGTAACCCATCTCTGGCCTACTCCAGCGCCAGCAACAATCCAGCAGAGAATCTACAGCAACAAGCCAGAGAACCCACATATTATACACGCCCTTGCTGCCATTTGGCATTTAAATGCCATTTTAGCGTGGCAGCAAACAGTTTGCGCCTAATTATGGCTAGCTGCTGCTGTGTCCTGAGTAGCGTGGGAGTCTAAAAAAGCCATCCACACCACAGTAGGGCTGTTATATCTGCTCCCTTAAGGTTAACCAATACCTCAGCCTTTAGGCTTAATGCTGAAATGGACTGGACGCAAGTGTTTGATTGTGAAAGAGAGAGGGCTCTATATCTCTACCGTGTAAAATGTTAACAGGTAAGGACAGTCCAAACAAAGACAAAGATGAGGGGGAGAGCAAGGACAGCGCGAGCGTGATCAATAGTAGTAATCAATATTCTCCCTCTGTACCTTTCACTCTCTGAATTAGCAGTTCTATTGCACTGCAAGAGAACCTCCTTAGTCAGGCTCAAAGTGACTTTATTTGAACTGTGTGATCTGATACACAAAGAATCTAAAATTAACCTACTTACACCATTCAATTATCAGCAGCTTCAAAAGCAGCTGCATCAAGCAGCGCTTCATTATAAAAAAAACACAAAACATAATGTCTCATTATCACTCAAACTATCAAATAACCCTGTAATGATCCAGTGAAGCATCTTCAGACATGGCGTTTTGGGCCAAAAACTACTCGGAGAGACATTCAGCCATCTGTTAGCAGCAAGCTCCATCAGTCCCCTACAGGTCCTGTCACAAGACTACAGCTAGAAGTGTGTAAGCACAGGTTCCACTGCAGTGCACACGCTGAAGAAATGAGGTGTGTGTTTTTAAGTGTGTATGTGAGTGTGTGTGTATCTTGGCTCTGTGGGGAGGAGAGGACGAGAAGTCACTGTCTGTACAGGGAGCACACCTAGACAGACGGGGGTCTCAATCACCCTGAACCCCCCTCCCCTCCTCCGCTTGCTGATGGAGAGAGCCTCTCGCACTCATCCGCCAACTCCATTACCCTCTCCGACAGGGCCGCACATTAAATCATTCTATTTCACCTGGAGAGGGGGGTGAAGGTAGGAGAGAGGGAGGTGGGAGGGAGAGGCGTTTTTTTTCTCTGTCCTCTCTCTCTTGCTGGGGTGTGAACCGATTCGGACACGCGTGTCCACGTGCTGGGCCCCCATCAATAACGGGCCTCCTCAGCCCCCCCCCCTGTCCCACAATGCCTTGAGGCACAGATTCATCACAAGGACCAGACAGTAGAGGAGAGGAAGAAAGGAGGGGAGGAGAGGAGAAAAAGAAAGAGGGAGGTATAAGGTGAGGAAAGGCGCAAGATATGAAAAGTGCAAATGATGGGGGCCTATAAAGAGTTATTCACCCTCAAATGGGGAGGGCATTACGGCGATTTATAAATGGGCTGTTAAGCTCAATAGCCCAAGGTTAGCTTGTCGTGGTGCTGCAGTGCTAGTCTACATGGCTGACTGTATTAGTCCTCCCAGAAACACCCAGCCAGTCCCATCTGGATCAAAAACCCGTCTTTAAAATGCTCTGATTATTTCAATTAGCTCCAGAGTGAGAAAGGGGGGAGGGGGGATTAAAATTGCACGTCAGATGGAGCTCTCAACACAGATTGCCATGCAGGGCAGCAGCATGCCTTAACAACTGCATAGGGGTAGAGGAGAACCCATTTGATCAAAGACATAGGGATTTGACTACTGGAAAAAAAAGAGGGACTTAAGGGAGTTCGGTATTTTCTTAATCATTCCATTAAGATAGTGCTTAGCCTAATTTAACAGTAGGCTTAATAACGCCGACTTTCCTCTCTCTATTCGGTACACAAGTGTTAACTGCCTGCTGGAACAAAGGCAGCTCAGTTCACAAACACAACACTGCCAAACTGTTAAGTACATTCCTATAAAGAGAAGAACAAAGAGCGTTTGAGCGTGGCGGGAGCAGAAATGAATACAGCTACTGAGGGGATAGCGCAGCTCGGCCCTTTGATGCCAGGAAATGTCTTTACCATCGCGGATAGTGTTTACGCTGCTTCATGGCATACGGTTTAAGATCGAGGCAACAATAAAATCGACTGGTAGTAGCGTGAAATCTCGGTGGAAATGATGTTTGGGAGAGAAGGGGCTGAGAGGGAGGGAGGGGGAGGGAGGCTGAGGTATGCGCTGAAGAACAGCAGATGAGCAAAGGAGAAGAGTAGAGGAAATGGTAGAGGCAGAGAGAATTTGGAGGTTGGGACTGTCTGGTTTATGGCAAGCACGGCAGAGGTTTCAGGGTTACACAACCCAGGGATAATGAAGTGTGCGTGCTTGTGTGTGTTTGTGCATGCGAGTCACAAAATGCGCAAACACCTATGTGCAGAATAAATGAAGTGCGTGTGTGGTGAAGCGTCTCCAAGCCCTCGCAGCTGTGGTTTCCCTCAGTCCATGTGATCTGTTGGCAGTGACAGGCAGGCAAACGCAATTTAGGCTTGCCCATCAACACACATGCAACACCAGTCACAGCCACTGTGGGCGGACATGTGACGCACTGAACAGAAAACACACAATCCTTCTTCTGTATCCAAGGAAAGACAAGTCTAAATCGGTCATTAATTAAAATCTCCTAAATCCAGAAATGAGAGAGCAGTTTGTCTTGCCCCTAATCTGTGTTTTGTTTTTACATTTTAAGTTTATATTTTTTGGTGTTTTACATTGTCATGCCAACGTACACCTCCACAGAGAATCAGCTGTCAGTCTTGCAGACGGTGAGGCTACACAGGATGAGTCTCTAGGGATGTGGGTATATTTTGTGGTTCTGTTCAGACAGCACCACCAAAAATGCTCATTTGAGTGTAAAACCTTGAGCAGCAAGCTCTCAGACTCTCTCGTTCATTTGTTATGGAGCAGCTCCAGTCTGTAAATCTTGATGACATGACAGATAAGGCTCTTGGTTCTCTGGTTTGTAGGTTTGGGAAAGAGCTGTTCTTGTTCACAAATACAAATTGGACGGCCCTGAGCTACAGTAATGACATATGTGAATTCTTAAACCGAGTGGTATTCCCCTTTCAGGAGCAAAGCGCGAGCATATGTGAGCCAGTTGCGTTGCATTAGATCAACAAGCGATCAGAGACAGAGCGCAGATAACAAAGCTAGCAGTGAGTCAAGCTGCAGTGCATGTACAGTACAGAATGTCAGAGGGCCTGTGTGAAAATGCAGTGCTGCTGCAGGGGAGCCACAGGAGCTGGCAGCCCATGGTGATGTTGCTGTTGTTTTAAGGGCTGTGTGAGTCAGTGGGTTCCAAGGTACAAAGTGTAGACATTCCTCAGACCTCACAGCAATCCCTGAAATTTCCTCTTCTCGTCTCCTCTCCTCTCCCTGACCGATGCCCCTGCCCTCCTTCCCTCTTTCCTTCCTCCCTTTCCTCTCTCTCTACTGGTGAGAGTTAATTTGCACCATGTGTTCTTTAATGGAGAGAAAGAAAAAAATAAGAGAGAGGGCTACGGTGGAAGCGTGTGAACCCGATACCACTGTAAATCTCCACTTCCACAGCACCCCCCAACCAACCCACCCACCCCTCTTCCTCCTTCTCTCCTGTTCTCTCTCATTCTTTTTTTATTGGCATGTCACACTTTGGACAAGCTGGAAATTACACTGTGCTGAGCTGAGAACCAGTGGTGAGGCACGCCAGATACCCACTTAAGCTGTGAGAGGGGAAAAGAGGAGGGTGGAAAGGAGAAAAATAGGGGACAAGAGGGAAGAGGCGATGGAAACTGGGGAATGGAGAGGGGGAACAGGAGGAAGGGGGGTAAAATTAGCTGTCCATGTCAGAGCAGGGGCCAATCCAATTAAAGCTTGACCAATCCACGCAAATGTGTTTAGTGTCAGGTTGCTCCGCTCAGCACTGGGTGGCCTGGCAAAGACAAGAGATTCTCCTCTAAATACAACACTCATAACAACTAGTCACAGGATCAGATTTAATTTCCTGAGATACTAACGGCCAAACGATGTTGAGGAAAGGAAGGCTCTGGGGGGAAAAAAAGGGAGGGACTTATCTTTAATGCTATGGAGCACAGACTACCAATGGAAACCATCTAGCACCAGTGTTTGTTTGGCGCTATGAACACTAACCTACTTCAAAGGACCCTTCACCCTCTAATTTAGTGTGCAACCTCCTCCAGAGCAGTCGGCCATTTTAAGTGCGCCAGGAAGACCTGGTCATTGTAATTAAACAGGCCCCATCATTATTTCCATATACGACGACTGGGTTGGGTGTGCTGTAAGTTGTAAGCGTGTCATTTCTACCTGCCTATCTTTGTGTCTTTGCTACATTTGTTTTCCCTCTTTCTCATCAAAGCCGGTGCCAAAGAAGATAGCAGTGTCTGTTCACTCCCCTGCTTTAAAGATAAAATGTGCCGCTTGATGCAGGAGCACAGTGAGTTTTCCTCAGATGTTAGTGAAGACATCAGAGGAGGCATTTTCACTTGTGATGTGCCAGGGAAAAAAAAAAAAACAGTGGCTGAGGCACCGCTGAATATTTCAACGACTCAGCGACAAGGGGTGAAATTAACACTCGGATTTGGGAGGCCCAAATGACTCCTGAAAATGACTTGACAAATTTGCATGCATGTGTCTGTGCGTGAGATGCAGCCAAGCCAGTGAAGGTAAACTCAATTAATGAAACTCCAAGAGGGAGAGTGAGCAAAAGGCTTCTCTGCTGAATAATTTAGCAGTGGTGGGTCATAGAGGTGGCTATTGATTGAGCTTTTAAAGAGCCTTATGAAAATGCTATGGCGGCTGGCCTGGCCCCTTCACCCCTACCAACCCCCTCTGTCCGGAGGCTGCACCCTCTCCATCTGGGAAGGTAATCACCACACACAAAAACACGCACAAAACTCCATTTTGATTCTAGCCCGTCTCCACTTCCCTCCCCTTCCTTCTATCCTAGAGAAAGAGATAATCCTATTGGCTGAACAACCGGTTTCCATAGCAGCATTTAACTAATGCACAGGGAGGGCAGTGAGGGTGAGACAAAAAAAGGTTATCTGTCCAAAAAGATGAAAAGAGGGGGATAAGAGAGAGAGGAGAGGTGAGGAGCTAAGGAGAGGGTCGGGCAGGTTGGTTTTATACCCCCAAGCGGAGCTGAATACAGCCGCCTCCACTCATCGGGCCTGAACTGTGTTGTTATCTCAACCTTGCCATTTGTATTGCTTTATTTATTCATCGCCGCGCTCGTGTGGACAATCAATCTAACCTGCCTCCCCAAAGAGAGACAGGGCTCTGTAGCTGTCTGAGAGATGCGTGCCTGTCTCCATCCAATTTGAGAAATGCACCAAGCTAGCAAACTGACACCAGAGTACGACTAGTTCTTGTGAGTCTAGCAGATTGTTTCTGTTTGAGAATATGCCTGCATGGAAACAGCAGCTGCTGCAGCTAGGAGTAAGTGACCCAGCACCTCAGCTAAATGACCTAATGTTATTACAAAGAACAGCATTAATGCCTCATTCAATGAAATTTCAAGTGTGCAGAGGGAGGGAGAGAATGAAGGAGGAAGGCAGGATTGGGTCCGGGGAGGAGGAGGAGGAGGGGAGTGGGGGTGCAAGCAGCATACCTCATTGAGGAGCATTAATCAAAATGGTCATAATGGGGAGTCGCCTGATACTGCATAAGCAGCAGTAAAAAAGCCTTTGCTCACAGGAGCTAGTCACAGCCAACCGCGAGGGGGAGGGGGTTATTTGTCAAATATACGAAGGGTAATCTGAGCAGAATTAATTTGTCCAAATTGAAAAATTATTCCACTCCATGTATTAGCCTACCACAGTTAACAGTTAGGAGTATGATGTCAGCAACAGTTTCTGGTCTGGTATTTTTTTTGTTGTTGTTTGTAGGTAAGTGACAAAGAATGGCTATTCAGAGTTTAGTGGGTGTTGTGCTGCGATTCTATGGCTTTAAGGCTGGTACTCAACGGGGAACATTACAGGCAGAATGCTTCAATCAAACAGCTTTCAGCAGGCTCGCCTGGCCAGCCATGTCTATAGACGCCTAGATGCCCTTGTCAAAGCTGCTTCCTCACAGAGAGCACAAAGACAAGCAGACACTTAAGACAGCCACACACACAATCGTGAAAAGCTGCACCTCCACATGTTCATGCCTGTGAAACGTACCAGCTCGCTTACGGCAGCTGAGTGGACCGTGGAATGAAAGGGAGAGCTGAGCCTCGCATACACACACAACTATATTGCCCCTAATGACTGCAGCCCCCCTCTCTAAAGAGATGGCAGCGGCTGCCGCTCCACTCGATAAATATTAACAAGAAGTGCGACTGATGGCGGTGCTCACTGATCCATAATTGCATTTCAAAATGTTCGATGGGGGTGGGGTGGGGGGTGGTCGCGAAGGGAGAAACGGGAAGATAAAAAGAGAACACAGTTTTCTAGGCAGCGAATAGAGACTAGTGATGCCGGTCTAGTCAACCTCCTACCACCATCTCAACGGCTCAACACCGACGGGAGGGTTTTTGGTGAAAAACACACAGGCTGTTCATTACAGTCTAACGCACTCGCTTTCACTGACTTGCTGCTGCATGCATCACAGGGCACTTTGACACTCTCCGTGGCTTTACATAAACAGAAATCTGAAGATGGCTCATAGGGATGGCAAGGAACTCCATTTGCCAACGCTAGGCCATGCATTAAGTGATGGTTTTGAATATGCGCAGACAAGCTAGACGCAGCCTAATTAGCTAGCGGATCTAATTGTTAGGCTAATTCTCTGCACTTTGGATTCCATTAGGGCCATACTCAGGGTCCATAGAAAACGAAATAACTGCCCATTTTGTGCATGTGTATTTATGCACATATATTTGCATCTTTATCAAACATTTTTAATTAAGGGCTTTGAATGGGTGGCATTTTCCAAGGCTGTATGATAAGCACCAGCTAAGACCATCAGGAAAGAGTTCTGTGAAATGGAATTAGCATTTGGTGTGTATGTGGGTTTGTGTATGTACCGGAGGTGTACACATGCTGTTTACATGACAACTGGGAAAACTAGCTTTGCTGTTATATGCTAATATAAACATGCTTTCCAATACACATGTAACCACGCATGGACAGTGCATATGCCCTGGCTGCATGCTCAGAACTATGGATGTTGATGAATAGTTGAAATGTTTTTTTGTTAGGTAATGACGTCTTAAATTAAAGTTAATTTAACAAATTATTATCAATATTGTGGTGTAATGTAACTTTGTGCAAAAAATGGCAACATTTAAAATCTGCAGAACAAGAGGGTATATAGATTACTTTGGGGAATGGCTCTGGCATAAAAATTTGAAGGGTTTTTGTGCAGAATTAAAATGCAATTGCAAAATCATAAATGCCTAATTTTCTATTATAGTCCCAAGAATAATTATGCCACAATACCAAGTAAAAGTGAAAATGTAAATGCAAATAGAAAAAGAAACATTAAGTGAATCTGAAAATAAAAAGTAGCATACTGAAAATCGTAAATTGTGATTTTCATCATTGATTTTCAAGCTGTATGCAAATTAAGAGACGTGGCCCTCCCATCAATCAATTCAAGCAGGATGGGTCCCAGAACGTAGAGGAAGTGACAGCACCTTACAAACACCAGAGGAAGCCACACTTCATGTGGGAAGAAAGTGTCAAATACTTCCAAATTGTAGTGAAGTGTACAAAATTTGGTTTGGCTGGCTTTAAAGATTAAAACGTTTCAGCTCTTTTTTTGGGGGAGCAGTCAAAAAGCGTTTTTTTTTTTTTTTTCAAAAAGATTCATTTCTAATGATTATTGATTTTTAAACATCCTTTTAATGGTATTTCTGTTTTATTAGTTCACAGTAGAGAGAGAGGAAAGATGGGTGAGAGAGAGGGATATGACACAGCTACCAGGACGCCCCTGATATTTTGTTTGTTAATGTGAGTGAAAATTATTTACCACATGTATCCTTAATGATTAGGCATACAGAGGCCATGTGAACCCACACACACAAATCTTGTAGGCTAGATGATACACGGCAAAACACTAATCGATAGGAATTCAGGTTTAAAAGGCAATTAATTTCCCCCACAAGACAAACATTGTTTCCACACACCTATTCAATTGGATTGATGTATAACAGCTACCTCCAATAACACACATGTACGCAATCTGCATGTGTGAGTGTGTTTACTTGACAGGACTGGATACTTAGACAAACACACTCCATCACAGCATCCGTGCTTTCACTGGACACACATGCACACCTTATCACAGATTTGCTTGCACACATCTCACAGCGCAAACTGTGCTCACTCAACCTTGAGATGGCTACAATCTTACACTGTGTTCTTACACTGACGCCAAGACAACAAGGGGCACATAATGAAAACCAGTGACTACATCTTTTTTTTTGCCCCCCCCCCCCACTGTATACTGGTTATATGACAAAGAAAATCCCTCATCCTTTTAAGCTGATCAGGCCTGCAACATATGAGCTGGACTCCTGGCAGATAATTGCATTGTACATGGCATCTAATTAAATGTCCATAAGCAGAGGGATCCAAGGGAAGGAGTGTGTGTGTGTGTGTGTGTGTGTGTGTGAGAGACACAGAGAGAGAGAGAGAGAGAGGAGAGAGAGAGAGAGAGAGAGAGAGAGAGAGAGAGAGAGAGAGAGAATGCTGCATGTGTGTGTGTGTGTGTGCTGGGCTCCTCAATCCCGGGGGGAGAAACACTGCAATCACTCCATTAGAGAAAGAGGGAGGGAGACAGGGATGCTGGGAGAAAGGCAGGGAGAGAGGGATGGGGAAGGAGGGAGGGTGGAACACAGCTGACTTCACCAATAACAGCAAATGAGGTTAGATACGAGCAGAGAGGGGTGTAGGGGGTCAATGAGCGTCGAGGACATGGACACAATGACTAGAACATGGGATGGGAGAGGAGGGAGGGAAAGAGCTGAGTGACAGCAGATAAAGAGGGGAGTGGGAATGAGGGGGGAATGAAGTGCAGAAGCAGATAGATGAGGAAGAGAAATAGAGACAGAGGGGACGATGAGGGAGGAAAGCAGGATGGATCGTTGAAGGCAAGGGGCCAATGGGCAGATACGGCTGCAGATTGTTCACTGTTCGCTCGTTGTTTGATTAGCTTCTCCCCCCATTTCCCCTCACACCAACTATCAGCTCACACAGGTGTGGGTAAGTGTGTGTTGTGTTCATCACCAAGTACAGACGCACACAAATTGCATGATGATCACTGAGAATACAAACATGCTAACATCGGCACACATGTACACACACACACAACGGCAGGCTCACTGCATCACTCTCATCAAATATAGATTGTAAACACATTTCAAGGTCACGGCACCAGGTGTAAACTGAAACTAGCCCTTGTGGAGAACACAGTGGAGCATTAGCGTTAAGCTTAGTGACGAGAGCGGCTATTTTCCACGCAGAGGGGAGGACGTTTTAACAGGAGGAGCACCAGCCCACTGCTAGTGTTGCTACATTAGGGCTAAATGCACTGTGCCACTTAATTGACCGGATCGCTCACATCAGAGGAATACTGTGCTACGTAATGATCTGAACATGGGCACAGCAGTGAATTAATGCTAATGTAGAGGCTGTTCTTCGATGCCCCCCACCCTCACCCGCTTTCGTCTAATACCTCTACCGGTTAAAATGGCCTCCCACTGGTCACTTCTGTATCTGGGCAGACATTTTAGGAGCTAGGCAGGAGACTGCAATCCATATGGCTGGATCAATATGTCACACAGGTCACAGTGGGCACCAAGGCTGCCACTATTGAGTAAACAAAGCAGGGAAAATGATTGTCCTCCAAGTCCAGAATGACCCCAATAATGTTGCAGAATGGATTTTTGTTTGCATGATGGCATATTGCAGAATGACTGTGCAGCGTGTGTACGGAAGGAACAAGGAAGCACACGTGCATGCAACAATGCTAGTCTGAGAATCATTACAAGGCAGAGGGGAAGACAGAGAGAAAGAGAGAGACAGAGAGAGAGAGACAGAGAGAGATATGGAGAGACAGAGAGGAGGGCTTCAATCCTCGTTCTTCCCCACGCTAGGGAGATTGATGGCTGCATTCAGGATTTCTACACACCACTAATTGGATTCACAGGTCATTAGATAAAGTACACGGGTGAGACTGTTACAGCCTAAAGACTGAGGGAGGAGAGAAAGAGAGAGAAAGAAAGAGAGGGGGGCGATATTGATGAGGTTGTTTGGTTCAGGACCGATGCAATTTCCTCCCCCTTCTGCTGCGTCTCCAAAGCTCTGTTCCCCCACACGCAGAAGGGGGCTGATCGATAATTTGCGCGGCAAGCAAAAGCGGGGGTCGGAGAGAGAGAGAGGGAGGAAGGGAGGGATGAGTGGATGGGAAATAAAGAAAACGATTTGACGTCTGATGACTGGCTCGCTTATATGGCTCTCGACTCGGCTGCTCTCTGTCCCTTTCAAAATATTGTGGGAAAGGGATGGGAGTGAGATTATACTGACGATTATGTTTGACAAAAGAGTAGGACGAGGGGTGGGCGGGTTTGGTTGGATGAGCATTTTTCTTCTCCCAAAGGCATTAGTTTGTGCCCCAATTATGAGTGTGCGGTGACATGGTAGGGTCAAGGTTGGCCAGCTAGGTGGTAGTTTACTCCAGCCAGTGCAGTCACAATCCGCCATCATCCTCAAAGAGGATTTTCTGTAGTCTCGTAAATAGAGATTATGAGTTTGCATAGTAGCTAGCATAGAGCCAACCTTTTGTAATTTGTAGCCCCAAAACAAAGTGAGCTCATTGAAAACGCTGTACTTGTTTAAAGAGCCAGCAGGGCTTGTTGTTTTAACATAGGAGGACAAGGGTACAGTCTGCTCAAACACACACAGGCATGCAGATGGCTGTTCATTAATTACAGATGGATGGGGGGGAGGGAGAAACAGAGAGTGAGAAAGACAGAGAGAGAGAGAGAGAGAGGTCAGCTAATGGAGCCAGTGTTCTCTCTCTCTCCCTGGACAATTACCTCTGTCGGCCCCAGACCTCTGCTGGCGCTCTTAATCAAGGTGCAGGTGCGTGTGTGTGTGTGTGTGTGTGTATGAGATGGGGTTCCTGCCGTCCTCAGCACTCTCTAGCAGCAATCCGATTAAAGCCCTGCTGCTGTGGGGCCTGGCTGCTCTCCCCTCTGCAAGGCCTACAGCCCACCTTAAAACCACTTCTACACACAACCGTTGCCCTTCCGACATACACACAAAGATATGTAAGCACACACACACACACAGAACAAAAGCGCACACACACTCATCTCAAATGCACACACACATACATACACTATTCCACCTTCCCACCAGAAGTGGTGCATGTGGCCCCTGAGCTGACCTCCCATCATCACCCTGGCTGTTGGCAGCCATTACTTGGGCCCCCTGGGGCCTGGCCGGCCCTCACCAAGCCCTCTGCACTCTGCTCAGACAATGGAGCTGTTAAAAGACAGACAATTCTCACTGCAGCAGGCTTAGATGCTGCTTCATTTAGCTACTTAGACCCAGAGTTTCCTCTCCTACATTCACAGATTACATATTCCAGTAGTCCCTGCCTTTAGTCTACGCTGTGGGAGGAAATGGAGTGTGCGTGTGTGTGTGTCTGTGATATATTTTAAGTGTCCTGTTGCTGAGAAAACAAGCGTCACTTTATTCCCTAAATTGACCAGCCCTGATGAATCAGCCCTTCTCAGCAGCAAATTAAAAAACTGATTTCTTTGTTCGGCAAAAGAGGCAATTTGGCTAATTTCGGTTGTTAAAAAAAAAATCAATTCAAAACAGAAATGGTGAAGGCCTCCTTCATTAAATCAATTAAGTGCTTCGACAAACATCTTTATTTTCATTAACGAGCATTAATTTACTGCCACTGGATTGTGAGGCTAGTTACTATTCAAGCCGTATTCTCAAAAGTATTTTTTCCACATGAACCGTTAAAAAAAAAAAAAAAAACTCTGAATATAAAGCAATTTCAATTCAAAGTGTATTCCACGATAACTTGTGCTCAATTCTCATCGGACTTCCATGGTGCAGGAAAAAAGTGCAAGTCGGCATCTTTCTCCTAACACTGGTGCACAGGCAATTATGGCCCTCGTTTCCCAGGTCACTAGAACAACTGTGGTGGGGTTGGCAGATAAGGACAGAGATGGACGGGTGGGTGGGTGCTGAACCGCGGGCCAGGGTGAGGACACAGGGACATGCAGAGGGCAGAGAGGAAGCAAAAGGCTACTCACCAGCTTAAAGTCCTGAATGCTACAAATGAAGTAGGGAGTGTTGGGCCGCCGACTCTCAATATACACACAATCTGGAAGAGAGAAAAAAGGAACAAGAGAAAATTTGTGGGTTAGAAAGAAGATGTTCACACTTCCCAAAGCTTTCATGTTTTTATGCAGTGCTGCGAAGAGATGCCAGAGTCAGTAATATATTATTTTGCGTGGTGTTACCTCTGCTGAAAAGACATTTTTCTCCTTGAGTCAAATTCAATTGGAATGCGAGTAATAGGATTAAGGACTTTTGGAGCGCTACAAGGTTGCCTTTCCAAAGCAAACATTACGCCCAAGGGGAATTATGTTATTGTTCCACTCCATTTGTACACCAGCGAGCAAGACTGGCTTTAACACCCCCCCCTTCCCTAAAAAAGACAACTTCTGTCATCATACCTAAATATGTCCAGTTAGCCTTACTTTTGATTGGTGTTGAGATGAAAAAAAAAACAAAAAAACAACCTCTTTCCTCTCACTCATTTCTTAAAATGTTGCCAAATTACATAACCCTTACAAGTGTACTCAGCGGCCCTTTCACATTGTGTGTGTGAATGGGGGGGAAGCCTGGGCCGGCTGTGCTGTTAAATTGAATGTGACTGGTGGTATGGCCAGGTCGTGAACCCTCATCTCCTTAACAAAAACATTCACGCTGCACAGGACAAAAACACACAGCCACTTCTGTAGAAGAGAGGAGGAGGTGGTGTGGAGGGGCGGGGGATGAAGTACACAAGGCTAATGGTTACTGCTTAGCCTGGCACGGTACCTTCCAGAAAGAGCCAAGGGTTAGAATTATTATTAAAAAAAAGGAGATTTGAATTCACAAGAGTCAAATTAGCATAATGGCCTTCCATTCAACTTTGGCTTTGAGTCAAAACGCAAAACCAGGAGTGAGATCAAACTAAGCAAAAAATGGATTGATCTTGGTTTATGTAATAGCCTGTAACATAGGGTTCTTGCTGGCTGAACAGGAAAGTCATTCAAATACACATACCCACATACGCTTAATTGACTGAAGAATAGATCAAACACACTGAGGGCGGATGTTCAATTCAAATGGGAGCCATGTAATGGGCTGAAACTTATTTGAGTGGTCCGGGCCCAGATGAGTGGAGAGCTGGTTTTGCTTGCCCTTTACCCACCAGCGGCTGCCATGACTGACTGGGCAGCCTCCGGAGCGTGGCGCACTGGCTAACATCAACACATACACAGCCATGGAGGAGGGCTACTCTGCTCTCCTCCAACAGCCGCTCTGTAAGCTTCAATTCACAAAGCTATAGCTAGGATTTACATTGACAACACAAACTGACTAGGCTGGTGCTCATTTCAGCAAAAGCGGTGCTGAGGTGTTAGGGAGCCGGGCTCAAGGACTAAGCCACGCTTTCCCTAACAAAAGATGTGTGGCTAGCTTTTCAGTGGCTGACAGTGGCATCATCTGTTATTTATTTGTTTGTGTCAACAGAGTTATCGATCTGGCTGTGGTTTATCTTCCTGCTTGCAGTGGGGGGGAAGCAAAGATATTAAATAGCTTTGACACCCCAGATACCATTTGTAGAGGGGCTGTGTGACATCATGGGCTTTGTTTTTTGAGAGGCTATGTGTGTGTGTGTGTGTGTGTGTGTGCGTGTGTATGTAACCCCAGGGTGGGCTTGTTATCTGCTGTGGGCTGAATGAGCTATTCTAAGGGGAGGGGGTTTATCGCCCTCGCTGGCTCTGAATGACGCATGTATCTCTCTCACTACTGCCCTCCTTCTCTCTCTTTTCCCCTCTCCCTCCCTTCCGCCCTCCTTTTCTCCCTCCTCTACACCATCCCTGGAAGTCATTTACAAGATAACATGAATGAAAATATCCATCAGTGCTATTGTGTGACCTGTGAGCGACACTGTGTGTGTGTGTGTGTGTGGCGAGAGAGAGAGAGAGAGAGAGAGAGAGAGAGAGAGAGAGAGAGAGAGGGAGAGCGGGTAGCGGAGGAGGAGGGAACAGGAGGGAGGGGAGTGGGGGGAGGGCCGAGAACAAAAGAGACTAATCTGAATGAGATGACATGTTTCGGAGGAGTCAAATCGGGGGAATTAGGGCTTAGTGTCCCTTCACCTCGCCGGCACATTCATTTAGAGAGGCCGGATCCCCTTGTCTACACACCAGAGCACATCAACAGGCACAAAGAACAGACAGCGAGAGAGAGAGATAGGTGGGAAAAAAGACAGGGATCTAGTTTAATCATTTACAGACAGCGAGCGAGTCTGTTCTTCCAACGTCAAAAGCACATTTTGAATTCATCCCGGGCGCTAAAAGTCTACTACCTCAAGGGCATTTTCTGAAATGACTACAACACAAAGCTAAATGAATGTGAAAGTAAAAACTGAGCAACGCTTAAGACTGCCTTTTAAACCAAAAGCTCAGTGCAATTGGGGGGTCTCGGGGTGGGCCACACGGTTCCTCCAGGGTCTGCCAGGCTTGTTAAACATTCCAGCCATTTTGTGCATTTGGAAGTGGGTCTCCTCGCTCAAGTGGAGAAGTGGAAAGGGGAGGGAAGGGGGGTTTAGCTGTGGCGGCAGTGGTGGGGGTCTATGTGGGGGATGGGCGTTTTTTTTTTTTAGGGCTGAAGTGTGTGCTGGCTGGATGGATGTAGCCTACGCTATAGGAGGGAGAGCCACAGCAGGGCCTTTGTAGTAGAGTGCTCTCTCTCCCTCAGCGGCCATAAGTTCCACCTCTCTCTCTCACACTCTCAGCACATACTGCTCGCCCCCATCCTATAATCCACCATCGACCGCCACGCCACCCAGACAGAAAGAGAGCAAGAGAAAGTTCAATACTTCAGCAGAGAAAAATAATCATCAGCTCCTCCGACCTGAGCGCTTCATTGAAACCTGATCCTCCGACGGTCATTGTTTCTCCAATTACATTGTCACTGCTGAGTTCAAGAGCCTGAATATTCGTTGTTAACCCCCCCTCACACACACACACACACACACCATCTCCTCCTCAGCTGTAGCTCATTGTTCAGCCAGCCATTCTCTTACGGCTGCCAAGCATGTCTAATCTAAAACACACCTAGCCTCAGCAAAACAGCCCTGCTCTGCTCTCTCTGTATCAAGCAAATAAGTTGCTGTTTAATTTGCTGCAGCATTAAAGGGGTGGTGTGGGGGAGTTCTTAGGTAATATCGGCTTGCCTTTCTTTTTATGAGCCAGCAACGATGGAAAAAGTCGCATTGTGAACACGGTCATACATACTGGTGTTTTGTAAACAGTGAAGGTGGGTGTTTTGGCATGAGCTCAGCAAAACACAGCAGGAATATGAGCATATTTAGGATGCAGGGCAGGCTTATTAAATTGAGAGGAGCTTTTGCTTAAGCCATGCTTGGGGGTGTTGAGTTTTAGCCGTGAGGCAGGACGCACCTGCATTGTTAAAAGGGGCGCCCAGCTCACACTCACAACGCGCACACGGAGCAGGGTAGAGCAAGGCTTTAGGAAAGCTGCCCCCCTTGAGTTTACTGATCCTAAAATTAAATAGCACAAGGAATGCAATAATGGAACCGCAGGGGTGTGAGGGGACTAGAGGAGCAAGGGAGATAGGGCGATAGAGAGAGTTGGGGAGAGAGAGAGAGAGATTCAGAGAGAGACTGGTGTGTGTGTGTATTATTACTGATCCACCACCAACAACAGTGCTCCTGCGAGGGAGCCCAACTGATGACCCAGGCCGCCTTGTGTCACTTCCTGCTGGGACGCTACTCGTGGCGTGGTGTAATGAGCAGTGAAGGCCTGGAGGAGCCTGGGCACCTGATTCTTCCCCAACTTCCCTTCCTCTCTTCTTCTATCACCCTGATAGCCCTCCCTTCCTCTCACTGGAAAGCAGAGGGAAATACCTGGCAGGCGATACCATCAACCCTCTACAATAGGCAGGCCTACAGCTGACTGGGCTCCTAGGGGAGAACAGAGGCCCTTTGACAAGTCCCCCCCCTCCCCATCCTTTCCCTCTCCGCTAGCCCACGCTTTCTCATTTAGCAGTCGGCAGGTGGTTGGATTTCACTAAAAAGCCCTTTTCCCAGAGTCTCTAGTGTGGAGAGAGATGGGAGAGCAGAGAGGGCTTTTTAAAAATAGATCTGTTCAGTTAGCGACGGGCTACAGATTCGCACTGCTATGCTTCAATATGAAACGACTCCAAGGGACTGTCCTCATGTTAGGCTTGACTGGAAACAGCAAATGGATCGACAAGTAGCCTTTGTATCAGAGAGGATGTACTATGCTAATCAGGCTCTGGTCTATGGTGTCTTGGCTCCATAAAAAACAATGCAAGACTCAGTGAAGCGCATTACACTGGCTTTTTAAGAGGATCCATACTGAAAACAGAAATTGATATGCCAGGTGTATTGTATGTTAAGTACATTTTAGTTTAATTTCAATGAGATATTCATTATTTGATAAAAGGTTACACCCACTTGTGGTGTGACTGCCAGCACAAAATTAAGACTAAAGGATAGCAGGTACCTTAAGACAAAACAATAACGCTTTAACAGATTGCATCCTCTACATTTTAGAGCCTTAGTGACATGAGATGGATGCAGCCTCTATGCCTGTTCACAGTTTCAGGGAGTCAACATGGCTGAATACAGCAGCCAGTGCAAGACAAAGGCCAGGCCTCTTAACATGGCTGTGAGAGCTAATGGTACTAACCTGACCGCGAATTGTCTCTCTACAAGCCGTTAAGAATTTTAACAACATCTGCATGTCAGCTTGAACGTCAAGTAATAATGTTTGATTTAATAAGTGTTAAGGAGAAGTATGGAAAAAATAAAGTATTTGATTTATTGAATTTTAACTTAAGCAGCATCCATACCAAATAAGGTAAAACCAGAGTCCTGGATCTTTGTTCAGACATATTGAGAAGAAAAAACTAAAGTATATGCTAAGAGAGCTGAGATATGTGGGATACAGCCTTGCACACTTAAAGGACATGGCTGTTTTGTGTGACTGCCAACAGTTAGTTCTGAGTTTAAGGAAGGGAGGGGGAGGCAGAGAGGGAGGGCTGGTTGCCTAGTGCTACATGTGTGTGTCAGACATACTCCTGCTGCACAGCTCACTATGTGTGCGTGTGACACACACACACACACACACACACACACACACTCCAACATTCCCTAGGGTTCTGTGGTGGCTGCGGCAAGAAGTGCCAGCTGTCCACCTCAACACACATCCCGTCCACTCCCCCCACCCCACACACAAGAGGTGTTTATCTGAGACTAGTTGGCAATCTCTCTGTACAATACACTGCAGTAAGCAACACTGCACTAGCTACACAAACCTACCAGGTTCCAAGAAAAAACTACCAAGCTAAATCAAATCTTTTCTATACCTCTTCAAGAGAGTGACGTCCGACTCTTCTATACCATTAGATAATTAGCGGGTTGGCTGTGGCAGCCATGTTGTGTGAGATAACAAGAGGTAGAGGGAGGGGGGGGCAGGTGGTTTCCATTAGCTCTCTCCATTTTAAACAGGCCGGCCAGCCAGTCAGTTAGGAGGGAAGGAGACGTGCTATGGCAGCCAGCCACCTGCAGCACCAAGCCATACTGCAGTGGAGAGAAGGGATGAGCAACATAGCTGAGTGGGCTACAGCTGGAGAGGGATAGCGCTGTGTGTGTGTTTGTGTGTGTTTGTGTATGTGTGTCTTAGACTGAGCTTGTGTGTGTTAGTACATGAGTGTGCTTGTGAGAGTTAGTGACCATGTGCACATCTGTTACAAATGTGCCTAGTTTGTGTTACTGTGTGCGTGCATGAGTTTGTGAGTGTTCACAAATGCTGGTTATCAGTATATGTGTGTGTGTGTGTGTGTGTGTGTGTACTGACATGTCTTTTTGTGTGTCTCAGTGCTTCTAGGGTGTCTCCTATTGATCTCCCCCATGGCAGTGTGTATAATCTCCTGAGAGAGGATCTATAATCTGGGGAGGGGGGGGGGGCTGGCTGAGTGTGGAGAGCGGGCAGAGAGCTGGAGGTGTCTGGCCCGGGCCTGGGGAAGCGGTGAGAGCTCAGCCACAGGGCACTGATCGATTAGCCAGGTCTGCCTGCACTGCTACAGGCTGTCCACCCCAGCAGCTGACCATACAAATGGCCTGGGCCACTCTCCCCTGGCCACCATCACAGAGACACTCCTCCATCCCTTTAAAACAGCAGTTGAGCTTGAGTTAGCTATAGGCCCCCCTATTGGCTGACTGCACTTCTCCTTCCACCGTCTCCCATCCAATCGATGTTCACTAAGCCGCCTGCTCCCATCTTTCAGGGATAGAAAGGCCAAACAGAGAGACTGGAAGGGGGCTAGGACTTGGAGTGTGCAGGAGGTTTCAATACTAGCTTACCTCTTATTTTTTATGCGATGTTCTGGGCCTATGTTTGTCAGGCTCTCTGTGACAAAAGCAATTAAAAAGGTGTTTCGGCTCACATTTTCTTTCCTTTTTCTCTACTGCTCTACACCACCCTCTTCCTCCCTCTCCCTGTGTCTGGGGCGGCGCAAATCCCTCTCCCAGGGTGGTCAGTTTTACATATTGTGTGTCACTAGACGGGTATAAAGGGATTTAACATTTAGCAAAGCATAATCCATTGCAGGCTTTGTGCCTGCCTAAGCCGCGCACATCAAATCTGATTGCAAGAAGGCTGCTACCAATGACCAAGCAGGAGGAGGAAAACACACATTGCGTACACACACACACACACGCACATACACACGGCTGATCACTTGAACAATAAGCGGAGGAGACAGCAGGAGGTCAGTGGTTGGGGTGGAGGATCTCCCATATTGACAATAGGAGGTAAATGACAAGCTAGTGTACTGGCGCTGGTAGTGGCTGAGGCTGGGGCCGCCACAACCCAATCCTGGCCCATCCCTAATCCAAACCAATCTAACAGCTCCAGTCTATATGGTGGGAGCAGGTAGCGACACTCAGGCCATTCTAGCCCTGTCAGACTAATTGAAGGAGAAGACAGGAAACATAAATACTCCCCATCAACCAGCGGCTGGCTCCACTGTTCGCTCGGATGTGGAAATATAAATATTCGGCAGGGCTAATCCACTGAGACGGTCGACTTTGTTTATATGCCTTTTGAATGTTTCATTCAAGTGACTGACTGCTTCCGTTTTTTTTCGCCCCTCTCTCTCCTCCCCCCTCTCCGCATGGTTGACTGTGAGACAAAGCGGCGGTGCTCTCTCTATTAAACATGAAATGCAGAGCAAAAAAGGCTTCAATGGAGTCCATGTCATAGAGTGGGAGAGATAGAAATAGAGAGAGAGCGCAAGAACAAGGCTTTGGTTTAGTGTGACTGCTTGCTTGAGGACCTCCACTGATACCGACGCAGAGATAATTTAGCCAACAAGATTACACAGCTAGAAGGAAAGGGTGGGGTGGGGGGGTCTGGCTGTTTTGCTGCACCTACTTGAAGGCTTCTCTTTAGCAGTAAAAGAAAAAAAGGAGGGGGCGGGTGTTTGTGTAGATGTGTGTGGGGGTGGGTAGTTAGAGAGGAAGATAACCTAACACACTGGCTGTAATTTCCTACATCTTCCCATTAAATACCCGAGCAATGTGGGCCGCCCCCCCACTACTTGACCTTTCGCTGGCTGCTAGATAAATGAAAAGACATGGCGGCAATGATTTAGGTGCAGGGGGGATAGCACTGAGCTGTAACAGAGAGAGAGAGCAGACATGACTACACACACACACACACGGCTAGCTAACCTGGCTTCCTTCCGACAGTGAGTGTTGACATTCCCCCCTCTAGTACAACCAATTTATAAACAGCAGGTGAAAGAGAGGCCATGTTTACAGCTGCGGAAAAGGTTACTTCTCTTTTTAAACTCATTCATCCGATGTAATAAAGACACTGTACCGCACCTCAAATCTCTCTCCAGGAAACTAGAGTGCCTTTTGGCCCCAGTAGTGATAGCATACTTTCAGTGAGTCAGATGGCGATGGGATGAAATCATTATCATGGCTGTCGTCACCATCGCATCATCTAGTGAAGCACCACTTTGCTTTATTGACTTATCCCAAGACAAAGGACGGAGTGAGTCAACTTGGAATTGATTGTATGATGCATAAGCCTGTAGCCTAAGGGAGTACTTGTGCTGCTGGAGAGCTGCTACTTCGGAGAATCTGCAAAACCCTTGGCAGCTCATCTGGAGCATTTGAGCTGGAAAGGACTGGGTTTTAACCAAGGAAATTGACCGTGAATTTAAGGGAATTAAATATTTGGCCTTGTTTCTTAAAACAAGCTCTGAAAACAAAATGGGATAAAGCAAAATAAATGAGATATAGTAGAAAATTGGCTTACAATTATCTATAACTGAGCAAATTGATAAATGGAGATTGCCTGCTGTTTGCTGCAGTTGGTGACCATGCCAATGAGTGCGGGCATGATGCTAATGAGGTTAGGCTGGGACTTACCGCCAGGTCTGTAAACAACATCATCCTCTGTGATGAAGGAGGTGATTTCTCCGTTCTCTGTGCGCTCATAGCGTGACTTCTTCTTGGGCGTCTTCTTCTTGCCCTTCTTGCCGGCCTCCTCAGCCGTGCCGCTGCCTCCACCTGTGCTTCCGTTGTCGTTGTCCTCATCCTCGCTGTGCTCACTCTCTGCGTAGTTTTTGGCTCCGCCCTCCAGCGTACAACTGCGCCGGGGCCTGGAGCTCTCGCTCTCCCGGTCGCCCCGGTCTCCGTCCTGCCGGCGAGACTTACCGGCCTCCCTCTTGTCCCGGTCCCTGTCTCTGTCCCTGTCCCGCTCTTTCTCCCTCTCTTTCTCTTTGTCGGCCGTCATGATCCGCCACGTGCCTTCCTCAGTCCTCTCACGGCTGGGCCTCCGTGAAAGGTAGACTGTGAGCCTGGGCTTCAGTCTTCTGAATTTACCAGTCAAATCCAGGGAAAATTCGGCCACACCAACAACCCCAGTGTTTCAGAAAAGCTGCGGACAAGAACAAACGGAGACAGAAAGGACAGTTAGTATTAGGCTGAGTCAATAAACATTCCACTTATTATACCTAAGGTTACATTTTGTGAGTGAATAGGGTCATTTTGTGGTGGAGGAAACTTTTGAGGATGAGAAAAGTGGAGATTAGCTCCTGGAGGTCAGGCAATGAGATGTGCTGGCTCTCCTTAACATCAGAGTAATTGTTGGCGCTCCCCTGCACAGCCATGTATACACTGGAAAGCACTGAGCAGCTCTATCAAAAGAACACAACCTTCAAGCCTCCTGCTCAAACCTACTTGCCTCATTTCAGAGAGGGAGTTATAAAAGGGGAAGAGAATGGAAAAAGAGGGACAAAGAGAAGGTAGAAAGAGACAGGCACCACATGTATTTCTCACATAATGACCTAAAGGGGATTCTCAACTGTATAAGCACTCTTCAGAAAGGCTGTGCTGCACTTTGGTTGAGGATATGAGGCTAACAGCCAGTAGAATTCCTCAGAGATGGTGTGTCCAGGGGCTTTTCGGCACAAGACACTGCTCGTCGCCTGCTATGCCACTGGAGAGACGCAGCATAAAGCCCAATGACGGTGCTTGCTAGCTTCTCTGGTGAGCAGCTGTGATGACACCAGGCTCAATTTTACTCATCTGTGTGCGTGTGGCTGTGTGTGTGTGTACTCTGGCTGGCTGGACTGCACTCCACCCCAGCCCTCTGCCCTGGCTGACAGTCATCACTGTGTTAATGTGAAGTGACAGCTCTGGAGGGGAGAACACAGCAATCCACTGGTGGGGAGAGAGGCTGAGCCAGTAATTTGCCATGCCCAGTCCACTGCCATTTTCAGCTATCATCATTCACTCAAAAGAAGTAAGCTACCACCTTCTCAGGCCATAATGAAATCCTCCATAAACACAGAGAAGTGGGCAGAGCAATAGCAGCAAGCTGTCTGCACTACACTGCCCCTACACAGGACGCCTACAAAGGAGGCTTCTCACTTACTTGCCAGTGTTTGCCTCCCCCCTGCCCCACTACAGATTAACTAGAAATAGCTATTACAGCCCCCAGAGGGGCCAGACCTGGCAATCAGCACCCGTGTTGCCATGGCCATGATAGCAGCCCGAGAAGGGGAGAGCGAAAAAAAGAGGGAGGGATAGAGATCGAGCCAGGTAAAGCAGAAACCAGCTTCAAGTGAAAATTATGCAGCGTGTCTGCAAGGAGATGTGCGTTTATTGAGAGATAGAAAGGGCGTAAGGTAAAGAATACAGGGAGAGAGGAAGGAAGGTGGAAGAAAGGCTTTTGGCAGGCGCACACACACACACACACACGGTGAGGCGCGTTTGACAACGGCGCTCCTCAGCAGCGGGGGCTGTCATCTCGTGAGCAGACACCAACTGACAGGGCAGCTGCTCTTGTCGTCGGCTTCAACACAAACACCGGGCCTGATTAAACCGCAGCCTCGTCACAGCCCCATTAATCACCTAATGATGAGTTACCACGGCGACCACTGGGCTGCCAGCACATACACACAAGAACATGTGCACGCACAGAAACACACAGGCTCAGGAGAGTTCTCATATGCACGCGCGCACGCAAACACACTCTCCCACCTTGTATACACACCTCCGACGGTGTGCCAAAATACATACTGTGCCCCTCCGGTATCCATATCCAGCAGCGTGTCTAGGAGGTGTGAGGAACATGAAAATATTGACGGAGGTATCATTTGATAGCACAGCTCTAATCCTGGGGGCTGCCAGAGTCTGTGTATGAGCTAAGCACCTCTTCTCTACTCTAATCAGTAACATAAGCCTCTTCCACTGAAAGCAACGAGGACTCTGAACTGTTGCAAATGGAGGGCTGGCCCATTCTCCTTTGATGTTATGGACTGCTACAAGCCTCTATGAGCACCTTTACAATCTAAGTGCTATTAGTTTGCATCTGGACACACTTAACGCTACTGTGTTGTTCCTAATCCTGTATCTGTAATTACCTTGCTGATGCAATGTTACATGATTGTGTTTTCTTTTTTAATCCTCACAGCAATAAGAATTCTTTATGTGGATATGTTGGTGCCCAAATTGAATTGTGTTAAAAACTCAAATTGAATGTTAGTAGTTAATTAGCAATATGTTCAAGTGTCTATGGTTAATTTGTTGCACAACAGTAACCGTAGTTTGATGCGGATAAAAGAGCAATTTGAAGTTGAACAAATCGAGTGAATAAAAAGCAGTGACTCAGTGTGAAGCGAAGCAGTAATATTGTGGCAGTGAAAAGTCATAATGTATTGATGGCTGAGAGAGAGAGACACAGATAGAGAGGGAGAGAGAGAGAGAGAAAGAGAGAGAGAGAGAGAGACAGAGGGAGAGAGAGAACGCTCTCCGCCCACTGCCAGGGAAACAAAGTGCTCAGTAGAAAGCAGTGCTGGCTGCCTGGCCAATGAATAACGCTGTGAGGGGGCAGGTGAGGCTTGGAGCTATTACACATCAATCACTGGGCCAGGACCCTTTGAAAGATACCAGCTGTCTTAATGGAAAAGAGAAGGAGGGGGCAGTGGCTGGAGAGGGGGTGGGGGGTCCCAGCCAACGGCACCTAATCCACCATTTACATTACTGCAATAGAGTCAAGGGCTAGCAGCCAGCGGGCCCCGCTCAAATACATTTCTCTTTTCCGTGCCTGTTTAAATGAGACCTCTGGCCTGAAAAACCACACAGTTTGTGGCTCGATTAACACATCATCCCCCACAATGGCCACACAGCAGGTTTCTGTTACTAAACACTGCTTTTCTCTCTCTCTCTCTTTACCCAACAGGCTTTTAAAAAGCCATGTTTTATTCATTCCAATCACTCCCACGTTTACCCAAATACATGTTCATCTCTGTAGTTTCAATCAAAACCTGTCTAAGGATAAACATCCAAATTAGCATGGTTTGCTTGAGTAGCTATACAGCAGGACAAAGCTGTAGGGTTTCTTTTTTTATCCCTCCAAATTTTAGTAATTGATTATCTTGGGTTATAAATTTTTAACCGCTCAATATTTTTTTCTTTAGCATATCATAGAACAAATAACAGAGACCAGATATGTCTACATTTAAATGCAAAACAGAACCTAACAACGATAAAACCAGCCCAGTGAACCACTCAGTTTTGGGGGTGAGACTGAAAAGTCATTCATGGCATATTCAATTGGAGAATTATGAAGTAGCAGAATGTGATTGGCAAGGATTTAGGGCCAGCTTTGCGAAGGGATTGAATGAAATACTCGCATGAATACAGATTAGAGGAGAACAATATTAGCATGAATATACACAGGGTTATTAACAATGAGGGCGACTCAAATTGATCCGAATAAACCAGCCAGATCCTCAGCAGTGCACGGATCCTAGCTGTGGTGATGTTGAGCCGCAGCAGCTTTTCGTCAGCTCCAATCCATTACTCAGTGCGATCTAATCTAAGCTGCCATCCAAGCCCCCTAGAAACAACAGCACAATGAAAGGCTCAGCTGGAGGCAGGGGGTAGGCCACTTCATAAGGGATTCTCTGTGGTCTCTGCACCCCGCCTTCTTTGTCTTACCTGGTGAAATCATAGCTTGCTTTATTCTCTGAGGCCCTCTCTGTTTTAGTTCACATTGGCAGGGCAAAGACACTTGTCTGCTCCACTTGTTTCTTCAATTCACTGATGAGTAACCACATCTTTTCCCTCTGCTAAAGCTGTGCTCACAAAGGCTCTATTTTTAGCCGGCATCCGGGGTTAGTTTAGTAGGTAAAAGCCGTGCTCAAGAAAAGACAGCTTGGGGCTTTCCAACATGAACATTTAAACCTGCCTAGAGACTGGTAAAAAGCAAAGCATTGCTGCACAAGAGACTCTCATGCACAATGACACTGTGTGCAACAATAAACCACCACTGTCTAAAAAGATTAGCCAAGAAAACTAACAAAATCTGTCTTGGCTAATGATAGTTCCCTGTAATTTTTTTTTTTTTACAAACCGATAGTCACTAAGCCAAACCTATTCTCTGTCCAACAGTCACAGGTACTACCACAGACATAAGGATCAGACTGTGCGCTCCACAGGGTCTAAGCCCCAACTCCATCTCTAAAAGAGGACTAAATCCTCCTCTAGTCCCTGTTTGTGTGCTCTCCGTGAGAGCTCCAAATGGCCCTGAGGGGGCTGCTCCACAGCCCAGGATGTCTATTATCTACAGGGCCTGTGAGCAGGACTTCATTTCACAGCCTAATACCAGTTACATCAAGACACAGTACCTCTCAGTCTGCCACGTTTGTCTGGCTGGAGCAAAGCTGAAGGCCATTTCAGCTCTTCTGACTGCTTCATGAGGCATTGTGTTTTGACATGGCTCCTGAGGGAAATGGCAAGGTTGTCCATTGTCACCCTTCCCCTTTCCTCTAAATGAGGCACCCTTGAGAAATGTAATCACGGGCGGTCCAGTGGAGGACTTCTCCCAATGTGTCATTGATAAGAGAAGCAGAAGAATGTGAGGTATATGGCAGTGACAGCACTATCATGAATCTGGCGCTTAATTGAGTTTCCCTGTAGAACTGTGAGGCGTTTTTTTCAGTGTGAATGAAGTGCCTGATTTGAAGGGCTTTCTAGTATCTTTCACCTCTGGAGAGGCACTGACAATTCAATTTTTTGGTGAATTATGTTGTTCTAATGAAATTTATCCAAAGGTAAGGCTAGGGTCAGGCAAGGCATAAATACACACTGGGGACACATTGAAGCCCGGCTTGTACTGACTAAATCTCTATCCTATACATACCTCCTAACGTTTTATCTCTATAAAATGGAAAATAATTCCAGCAGGGGAGAGATATGTCTTATTTTAATCAGATGCATGAAAAAAGATTTGCTGTAAAATCAAAATAACATCCTACCACCAAGGAAAAACAAGCTTGATTTTGCACCCAATCTTGATTTTGTCTTCTGTTACAATAAAAGGACTCTTGAGATTTTAATATTTGAGCACTCAATCATGTACCACTTCCAGTGATCTTCTGCAATCAAATATCCCCTCTCATCTTCCCCAATCTGCCTATCAGCTTAACGATCCTATCCATCAGTTCAACTCCAACTGGTAGTCTAAATGAGTGTGTGAGAGGAGGGAATGTATTCGGCTGCCCTACATCCTCCAGCTACTCTAATCACTATGCCATACAGAGTGACGTGCCAACATAGAGGAAAAACTAACATAAATAGATTAGAGTGACAGATAAGACAGCTCCGAGGTTTCAGACTGACAGCACGGGCCGGCAGGAGCGTTGAAGGATGTCTTCAAGAAGAGTTCCCAGCAACAAAGGCATTAGGTCAGTGCACAAAACCATTTTTCTGCCTAAATTATTTAGCTATGTGGTGGCTCACTCAGCTCCATCCCCGAGCAGATGGTTGGGGGGGGGGGGGGGGGGAACAATCCCTCCATTCAAAGGCACATAATGATTCAGGCCAGAAACACCTCCACCTCTAGATACCACAAGATGGTATTACCTCTAATTAGGGGGGCCTTTTATTTCATAGGCGAACACCTCTTCTGTAACCGCTAACCACCACCTAACCAACCATCACAACTGACTTAAAAAATAAATAAATAAATAAAGCATAGTCTTCTAAGCATAACATCCCCTTTGTTTGTTAGCCTCCCTTCTAATTTCAGCGTTCTCACAACCGGTGCTATAACTCACAAGTCAATATGTAAACACTGCAAATAGACACTGTCAGTGAACATTCTCCTGTTGAAGATTTGTTTGTTCAAGGAAGAGGAGGGCTTAGAAAGCAGTCAGCAGGGGAGGTGACTGGGGGAGTGGAATATTCAGTGTAGCGTTCAGCCTTGTCATCCACCATCTCAGTGGTGTGGGCCAGTGATCCTAGGCAGAGGGGAAAGCACCCTCTGCAGTGCGCATGAGGAGAATAATATGAATCATGAGTCTGTAAGGCCTCTGTGCAGCTATCCACGCTATTTAAACTATAGCCACAGACAAGGCCATGTTGTAAATATTGCCTGATTCTGGATGCGTTTCCTTTCCCTCATCAAAAAAAATGCTAGGGGGGAAGTGGCCAGGAGTGATGAAAACGCTGCTGGAACAAGCAGGATCTGAGCTTGGAGCTCCCATATCCTCTGAGGACAGCTCATAAAACATGCAGTGACTGGGACTGGGCCTCTTACAGCAGTGGCATTTTAGTGCACCCCAGACACTGCCACAAACACACAGGCCACACACACAGGTAGGCTACAAATACACATAATTAATTTTGGACAGTTTGAAAGAGGTAGACCTGCATGGGTTACATGCAATACAAA
Organism: Centroberyx gerrardi; assembly: GCF_048128805.1. Taxonomy (NCBI): domain Eukaryota; kingdom Metazoa; phylum Chordata; class Actinopteri; order Beryciformes; family Berycidae; genus Centroberyx; species Centroberyx gerrardi. The sequence goes on from NC_136010.1 coordinate 9,892,836, forward strand.
CAAATGCTTACGTCGTCACCTAAAAATACATTTTGGCTACAAAAGGCAGCTGTTTGCAGAAAACATTAGCAGCAGGGCCAAGAACAATGGGCTTTTGGGCAAGTAGGAGAGTAGAGGCTGGTTTCTAAGCGGTGTACAGTAGCGATCCACAGATTAACTCTGCCCGTTCATGTGTGAAATGGAGACTTGATCCCTAACTGATAGTGTGCTGTGCCTCCAGCAAACACAAGCTGCATATTTTTCATCTTTTCATAACGCCTAACAACTGCAATATATTGGATTACATATTGCATCCTTCACTGTGCAACAACAATGGCGCAGTAAAAATACCTCCCGACTCACAACATAGCTTGGCCAAGGGATAGGCCTGTTGTCTTTTTTTAACCAAAGGTGAACAGAGCCGGCTGCTCGGCTGAGTTGCAGTGAATAAGCCTCAGATATTCTTGGAATGTTAATGTTAAGCTTTGACCATGGCAATCTCACTGAATTCTACTCCTCATTTGTTAGTGAGGTGCCATTAATGACAATGAAAATACTAATTGCACTGCATGAAAACACTCTTTAAAATTAAGAAAATTTCAACTTTATGATTTTTCTCCTTAATATTTAGGGAAGACATAGGCGAACAAGAAGCCTGTATATAGCACTGAGGTGGAGTTGCCCTAACCCTTTAACACCACTCAATTACCACAATGTTATGCGACACAATCGTTGACTAATCCCCTGCTTGCATTGTGTTTAAGCAGACCATATGCTGCGCTCATGCATAGGAAATCAGCCTCCAGTGTCTCTGCCATCGCAACACTGAGTGAAAATCTAGGAGGGCAGGTTTAGTGGAGCTACAGTCCTGTTAAAATAGCTTGCCACTGCATCTGCAAGCTTATAAAAAGCCACTGAGAGCATGTTCGCCACAGTGCTGCATTCATCCAAGTGTATACACATGTGTCAATCTAAAATGTGTAGGCCATTGACACACACATATATAAACAAAAAAAACTGCTGCTGCTGAGCAACTGTATTTGCAGTCCAGGTCAGACTATGTGCTCAGCCAATAAATGGCTTGAGTGTAATGTGCCTTGACCTTCTCCTATCTTTCTTTCAGCAGCTCCTTACATATATTGCTGTCTCTCCTCATATATCACTCGGGCAAATGGCGCCCTTCACCCTGCTCCCTCCTGTCCCCTCCTTAAAAGGCTGAGGGGACATCTTTGCCTGCTGTACTCAATTGACAGCCCTGGCCTCTTCCTCACTGAGCACAAGGGGAGGGGGGGAACAAGGCTCATCGAGGGGAAGTGCTGCAATGAATAATTATGTTTCATAACATGCCCCATCCCCCCTCCTTTATTAGCATCAAACAATAATTAATGGGGAGCAAGGGGGCACTGGAGAGTCTGCTTTTCAGTTTCTAGAACAAGAGGGTCAATATGCCCTTCAACCCTTTGCTTTCTGCTCACCGTCAAAGCAGGAGACACCTCATCCCTCTAAAAACATGCTCTTAGCTTATTTATGATGCCAGTTGCTCTGCTGGAGAAAAGGCAGCATTCCTGCTACACTCAGCAAAACTGGCCGGATCACTTTACGCAGCAGTTCACCCCTTCTATCTCCACACCTCTTCTCAGTGGGCCAACCGAACAATTCAATAATGAATATGAAATCCCTCCTAATTGATGTCTATGGGAGTTGGAGCAGCTGAAAATATGGGCTATTGGACATGGGCTTGACTTGATTAAGTTTTTGTTTCACATAAAAAAAAATAATCTCTGATCAGCAGTAGCAAAGCCAGTCCTGATCGAATTAGCTTTGCACTAAGAGCTCCATTGATCTTGGCACTCATCTGGGCAGATGAGGCCCGGAAAGGCAGCTGGTAATCCAATAGCAGGGATGGGAAGTGCTTCAAGGACTCTGCTGTGTTTACCCACCTATTTCCTACACAGAAAGGCAAGATGTTAGTGCATGCCACTCAGTGGACTGATTGGAAGCCATGGGGCCTTGGGAGATCCAGTGAAATGAATAAGAACCGCAGTGAGACCAAAAGCAAGGTGCTTGAAAGCAGAAAGTAATTGCTTTTGCCACAGCTATCATGTAATGAGTAAACAGGATGAATCAAGTGCAAGTCTAGATCAGTGTTTAAATGAGCTGTGCAATAACACTCAGTCCCCAATATAGGCTTCAGTTCATAATCCTAGCCAAGAAACTAAAAGCCAGGCTGCTATTAATTTAGAGGTCAAATTCGCTCAAGTGTGCAAGCATAAGGTTAGGAGAATCAACTAGCCACTTGATTAACTGACATATTGATCTAGATCAACTATGGTGTAATAAGATGTTATTGCACAACGTTGACATTCAGATCTTCTACCTTTACAGTGTAATAACTTCATTGCAGCATGCATCGATGCAAGCCTTTGCAATCAATTTTGCATGACACAGGCCTAAATGACAAAACAAGAACCCACAGGGTAGAAAGCATGTGAAGTGAAATAGAGCAAAGCTAAGGTAGTAGAGGGCAAATACACAGCTGTTTTGCTCGTGGAAACAGTTGAAGTAAACTGTGCCTGGATAGTATCGCTGTCATGCATTTACCATAGTGCTCCCACACAGCCCTCACACACAGACACACACATTCATTCACTCTCACACACGCATCAAGGATTCATGAGCGAATGCTCAATAACAGACTGAGTGCATTTCTCTCCTTCATATCACTGCAGTAAGAAAAGAGTGAGAACTCCTCAGTAGATACACACACACACACACACACACACACACACACACTACTCTCATACCACACTAATAACCTTGGGCTGTCTACCAATGCCATGACTTTATGGAACAGTATGGGCTCTAAATAGAAGCTCCATTTCTCACCAGCAGTCTGTAACAGCTCTATTTCAGCCACCCTGTCATTAAATATTTATCTTAGCAGAGTGGCGGATCATACCGAGGTGATAAGCATTTAAAAATCCAAATCTGGGGCTTTTTCTGCCCCTCACATCCAACCCCACCACCGCCACAACAAAGACCCATTTATTCAAAAGGATTATCTACAAGTGTTCATTTAATCAGCGCATGGCAGAACTGTAGAAATCCCTCAACAACAGTCCCAGAGGAATACCTTTCTCTGTGAAGCCTTATCAGGCAGAGGATCTCCTCCGCCGACAGGAGAGTGTGAGTGGGAGTGAGTGTGTTTGAGGATGAAAAGATGAGCTGCTACCGTGCTATGACGCCCTCCCCAACAATCTGAGAACAAAGGCCTCCATTTTGAAGTGGAGTTATGATGGCAGGGTACCCTTAAGGTCCCTTGTTGCCGTGTGTCCTATTGGTTTCCATCCTCTTTGTTAGCCCAGTGTTTGTTATGCTAGCTAGATAAGCGACTGTTGCGGGTGGCTGGGTGTGCTATAGCAACCGGTGTACTGGTGGAGTGCCAAAGCTGACAGTCTGTGGGAGGGATTGTGGGCGTTATAGATCACTAGGAGACAGATGTCCAGTCTTGCCCTGACGCTGACTCAAACACTAACCCCAACAACCATGTGTTTGCAAACTGGACTGCTTCCTGGTGGAACTTAAGTTGGTCTTTATCAGTACAGTACAGTCAGCTCACTTTAATATGGCAATCTTCCTCTTATACTGGCATGGGGCTGAGCAGCTTTGTTACTTATGAAAAAAACACAAGAGGTGGTAGCCTACTCTGCTACAGCCTGATAAGCATTACAGCCTTCTTGTGCAGGCAAACGAGCAACCTGACTCTAAGTGCGTGAAAATGACACCAGGCGTGAGCACCCCAAGAGATCTGAGGTTTGGATAAATGTATAAACATTAAATGAATATTGCAAATGTGTTAAATGCCACTGGAGAACAGATGACTGGCGGTGCATTGGTGAGAGAGCATCATTGTCTAGCATGAATAAATTGAGCTTCTCCACTGCACTAAACAAGTGTCATGCTCCAATAAGCAGAATCAAACACTTTGAGCATCTGTTGTCTTTAACTCTCCCTCCCTTTGTTTTCTGGTGTGCCGTCGCAGTTAATGATTTCCTCAAGATCCCCATTTTCAACATGTGATTTGCATGTTTGAAATGCTTAGTTGAACAGACACAGGTTTGTAAAGCAACTGTATTGCCAAGCTAAATCCAAAGAATGTTTGGGCTCAGCTTTGAGATTTCCTTTCAACGGGTAGGTTGATCAAGAGGAAACAGACAAGGTATCAGCATATTGCTTTTCAGTTTCTTCTTGTTTACATATCTGGATTGTGCAGTCATCTCTTCCAGAGAGAATCACCGCCAGCAAAAACAATTACACTCCCCCCACCCGTGCACAGGCCTTTCACTGACTGCCTCAGCTCAGCTTGACAATCAAGCCCATTAGATCTTTCTGTGAATTAACGCTAGTTAACTTAAAGCACTGACAGACATCAAGCATAGTCATTAGCCTGTCTTTTTAGCATAAAAAAACTGGAATGATTTGCCGGTTCAGAGAGATCATCTCCCTACATGCTGCCTGGGGCAGCCCTTACTGTCTACCTCATTATTTTTGGAAGAACAAGGCCACTGATGAATCCGGCCGGATTAAATGGAAGGTGCTTTCATTATGACCTGGCTTACACATGGCAGCGGACTGCTTTAAGCTGGTCTTCTTACGGACAAAGGAAATGGAGTAGATAGCCAACACTGTGGGTATATACACAGATAAATCTCACTCAACTAAGCTGTAAAATCAAAGTGGAATTGTTAGGCTACATCACTCCCACGCAGTTGCACCTTCTGCAAAGAGAAAATGCTGTCAAATGTTGGATTTTTGCAGATACTAGCTGAGCTGACAAGTGCCAATGATACACCATGACTGATAAAGACATTCATTCCTGCTTAAAAGAGAGGTTTTCCAGATGTGATAGTCTGCAATGCTCCAGTGCTTCATTACTGGATGGAACGAGACTGTTGCTGTGTTTTCCCATTTACGTTGCCAGGGCGACAAATGAAAAGCAGAATCACCCGCACGACTAATCAAATGAGTGAGTGACAACAAGTCAATATTTTCTCATTGTGTGGACAAGCAATACATCTGCACAGTAACAGGCTATGCTTCGAGGCTTAGGCAACACTAGACTCACAGCATTATACGGATAATGTGCCAATAATCTGGCTCGGCCTGGCTGTTAAGAACAGTGCCAATAAAGAAGTGCTATCAAAGAAAGACCTTTACCAAGTATGGGCTAAATCACCAACTCACTAGACACAGTCTAGACTCTGTAGTTCAAACAAACACACTCTGTCCTGTAATGGCTGCAAGCCAACAAAAAGACAAAACTGTAATTGGACATTGATCTGTTGAGGTCTAAGGAAAAACAACTCATCCTAAAGGCAGCCAAGAAGAGAACAGTATGTAAACACACCAACCTTACTAAGATGTTAGGCAAATGGCAGAACTGAGATCTAGTACTAGCTCTTAGTAACATGTGCTCAGAGAATTCATATGGTAACCCCTTTGCTTTAATTCCTTGGGGCTGACTTGTCCATTTTAAAAGACATCTTATTTTTAAAAACAGACAATTAGCTTGCTTTTGATTACATCCTTGAGTAAAAAGCTCCCTAAATGGAAAATGGGGCGAACACCATCACGACACAACTGGTTAAACACAAGCAAGATCAATGGGTAAATTTATCAGCAAATATTACCATTCGCTGCCTGGCAAGTAATCATTAAGGAATGGCACTGATGCATTATTCATTGGCTAATGTATAATTCAGACTTAACAGCAGATTCTATGCATAAATAAAGCTGTGATACATTTATACACATTAAATGTTTACTCGCTAAAATAGGATATGAAAGCGCAGCATGCCTGCTTCCCCGCTGCTGTCACTCGATTATTTGTTTCCATTCCTGATGATGCAGGGACATAAGGTGGATATTGGAATGTAGAGCGTGACAGCTCACTCATCATCAAGCATACACTAAATGGACACAGACAACTGATTCCAGCATTGCTAAAAGATATAATTTATCTGGTAGGAAAAAAAACAAAGGCTCTCTTTGGGTGTGGTGTATACTAAAATCCCACAGTGCGTCAATGCAGGCTAGCAATCCAACCTTGCTTCTTTGTTGTAATAAGAAATTAAAAATTAAGACCGGTCAATAAAACCGTACATTACAGCCTTACGATGCGCGCTTTTATATTCTGGCACATGGAGGTGGCACATATTTCACCATTTATGTACTGTCACTTTATCTCCCTCACACTTCTGGGATAGAGATCAGCATCTGTGTTTAAATTTCATAGCAGGATTGTGAAGGCGTTCTTGTCGAAGTTCTCCCGCTAGTGTAAAAGCCGGTGTCAAAGGGGCAGTCAAACAGTGAAGACAAGGAGGCAGTGAGGACACACAGGCTCCATCTGACCGTGTTCAGAGCAGGCAACGCAGGCCGCCCTGTGGGGACCGCCATTCCACTTTATGACCATGCACTGAATTAACGAGGCCAGATGTCCCCCACTTAACATGTGTGAAAGTGCCCTCCGATGGGCTCAGCTGCTTTAAGGATGTACAGACAGAGAAGGGGAAAGAAGATAGGGCCTATTTTCAATTATCCCAATTTCTCACTCTTCGTTGGCTCCTGAGGTTTGCGTTAATTAAAGATATCACAGTCCTTCTTCTATGCATACAACAAATTAGATGGAATTTTCTATGAAAAATCCAAGCACCTCTCCACTCCTTCATCACTCCCAATTTCAGTAGCCACCCACCAGAGGGTACTGCCTCCTTGGCTGTACTATCACTGTTTCATATGTTATATGTCAATCTGTGGTTAATGTATTCTAAATGAATCTCTGGTACAAGATTTCCTATAAGGATAACACGCCAGGAAGTGACAAGCTAGGCTAGGCTCTTCCATTTAGAAATGAAACCCATCTAAAGAATCAAAAAGCACTGAAGAGATTTATCATTGCGCTTCAAAAACCTGAATCTGGCTCTGTGTAGGGGGATGAAAATGGTACCAACAATGGTGTGGAAGCCATGACTTCTCATTGATTTTCCGCCTGGCTTTATGACCAGGCAGCTCTCAGATTTCTGTATTGTGGGGGTGAGAGGTGGGAGGGTAACTGTGAGCTATACCTTTGAAGGGGTGAGAGCTGTGCACTAAGCCACATTCAGACGGCCCAAAAGCCAGAGGGTTTAATTTCAGCTGCCCGGATGGTTTGCCTAAGTTGATCTGGTCAGCCATTGAAGAGCATCTTGCATAAAGTATTTTTTTCAATGGGTCAAAAATCACATCTGTTTTCATTCTTATACCTTATTAAAATAACAATTTGGTCATGTCTTTGTACAGTGGAATACAGTTGAGTAATTCATGCTATTACCCAAATGGAAAAGATACCTATCCCCCAGCAGAGTTAGTCATTTGAAACAAGGCCGCCAACATCACATCAATTACAACTCGCCTTTCTCTGATTCTTTATGCATTACATCATACAGTTAAAAAAAACAACAACACACAGACAGCCACTGAATGTTTTTCTGCCAGCCAGGAACTGCCATCATCCCGACACAGAGAGGAAAAGGGGGACCGAGACACAGCGTGGTGCAATCCCAGTGAGGGCCATCATGCGAGCAGATTAAATAACATTTTTCCAATGCCCTGTCAAACATTCAGCCGCCTCTGAGCAGCAAGACAGCCGTTACAGCCTCACTCTATGAAGCATCTCTCTCTCTCTCTGGTCAGAAACAGTCTCTTTGATCCGGATATCGCCCCTCAGATTCCTCAGAGGTGACACTCATACATGCGCGCGTGTGTGTGAGCTGAATGTTTACTAGCATTCTGTACCTTGTCAGTGGTGAGACTTGTGTTTGTGATGAGAGGTGACTCACACCGCTACTATGCCTCAGAGGGTTTACATGAATCGACAACACAGACTGCGGACTCAGGCCCAGATCAAATTACACATCAGATTTCATTTCCCACAAACATGGGTACGGCGTATTGCAAATGGAGATGATGTGCAATGATACAGAGAGCATAATGGCAGTGTACACATAATTAAGATTTAGACTTCCATATTTTCGTCTGCTAGCAGCAATATTGTGAAATGTTCAGAGCTTTCCTCCCATACAGATGCCTCACTGCAGAACAACTCCAGCTCTTGTGTACAACTCCATTAAGAGGATTGACCACTTCCGCTCTCATTCAATCCACAGTAGTGAAACTAAATGGATATCCTACCTCTGGGGAAGGAGGGGGAGTCTCCAATTCAAAATGTTTTCTTTTCAGAAAGGCGAGCTATTTAAGTTCAGAGAGGGGACCAATTTCACCATGTGACAGTGTAGGTTATATCTGAAACTCTGACTGCACCTAACCCATATGATGCTGCCTCACCACAAAGATACTGATTACAGTCACACTACTGGTTACTATTTTAGCTATAGGCTTATCGCTCATATATCAGAGTAACGTTCTCCTGCTTCAATAACCACCCAACAACAGATAAACATTCTCGGTCCAATGTGAAAAAGTGAACTAACCTGTAGCAAGGTCACGGTTTCAGCAAACCTACATGTCAACCAGCGAAAGCCGCCGTGTCACACACATGCGACTGGAGTGCTCAAACTCCACCCTCCCCCTCAAAGCAGTGAGCAATGAATAGGAGGGCAGTAGGGAGGTTCTTCTCAGTAACATCTTTACACTCCATTTGTTAATGATAACTAAATCAAAGATAAGCAGCTAAGCCAAATGAAATTGGCCTGTATCACTCCCTTTAAGATTAGAGAGCCCTGAAAAGCGTGCCATTTTACAGTTCAAAGAGTTAATCTGGGAGTCATTCTTTCCTGTAACTCAGAACTCAATGAAAGCACTAACAAAAACTACTATGGTTACGTTTTCAACCATGACTGCACTTCAGGCTTTATAAAATTACTAGTGTTTGCATTCCTGTGTGAGATTTATAAAAAGGTATTTAGAGTGTAAACATTCACACGATTTTGAGGGACTAAAGTCTCCTTTTTATTCACCCAATCATCCATTATCTGCAGTGCTTGAGCCATGCATTAGCCCAGGCAGTGTTGTCCCACTCAAGTGGATTAATCACATATGAATCATTAAGCTAGAGGTCACTTCTCAGTTAGCAGGGGACAGAAAATATGCCAAAGGAAGCTGGGCATGGTGGAGATTAGCTCCTAACAATTAGTGGTGCAACATCTGAGTCCATGTAATAGCTCATTGAAAAAGAGTAGCAGCAGGGGGAGGATTTCAGGAAGAGATTGTTTTTATATGGCGGAGATTGAAGGAAATCACTGCTTCCCCCTTCCTCGATTTGAATCTCGTTTCAGGGCTAAAGCTATCTTTGTGCTTATGTGTTCAAATACCCTGAGGATTCAGCTTCTGACTGCAGTCACATGAAGATTTACTATGACCAATTTTACAGTGATTTAAGTAAACAACCACCCCCCTTCTACTGTAACTGGAAAACATTAGATAAGCTGCCTATGAGACAAATAACTCTAGTCTGCTTTCAAATCCCAAATCCCCCCTCCCCCTCAAAAAAAAAGACAAAAAAAAAGAAAAGAAAGAAAGACACACACACACACATATCCCACCAGCCAGTCCCCCTTGCTCTTTTTAACAACAGGCACACAGCACTCCCCCACAGTGAGAGCTGCATGTGCTGGGGGCAGAGTTCATAGCCTCTGGGGTGCTGAAGAGGGAAGTCAAGTTAATTTGGTGGTCCTTCAACAGTTTGCAACTGGTCCAGCCAGTCTCCCACACAGCTCACTACCACTCTTTCAATAGCAGTCAACTATGTTCCATTGTAACAGTCCAATAATCAATTTATGACATGAGCTAGGCTGTAAATCCAACAGCCAATCCTTTATGTGAAACTTGGGGAATTCCCCCCAAAATTTATGAGCAACTGACTCATCAAGATCCATTTAAAAAACGTCCCTGTCAAAACTAACTTTTCCTGGAGGCTGATTGATTACACAAGCACACAGATTGTTTTTACAGTGTAATGACACTTTCGATGGGTGTTTACAGGGCAGCAATGCTGTCATTTAAGCCCTTTGTTTACTTCATTATTCTGACTTTAAACCATTAGCTGCTGAAGCCGTGTTACAGGCTGCCCAGGTCATGGGGGTTGCTTGAAGGTCTGCTACACACTCCAGAGAGAGCTCAGTGGAACAGCCAAGTTTTACAACAATGCAGCCAACTTTCAGCTCGCTGGAGCACTCAAAAAACATTTGACTTGAGGTCACACACGCTTCCTATTCGGAGTATCACCAAAAGCATAACACTTTTAGCTGAAAGTGTAAGTGCAACTCATGCTTTAATCATTACTATTGCCCACATTCCGTCTCTTTATCCCCCACACATTGCTCCCCCTCCCTACACCCCCCCCTCCCCTCCCCTCCCCAATCTTTTTTTTGTATTCAACTACTCACCCGCCAGTCTGGTGATTCTGGAGTCCCAGAGACTGCTGCAAACAACTTGAAAACGCAGATGACCCGCCGAACTTAATAGTCCTGGGCCAAATCCAAGAACCGGGAACTAAACAATACGAACACGGACACTTTACCCTTTTAAAAGCCGCTGCCCGCACGGAGGTGCTCAGACGAGCACTTGCCTCAACAAAAGACGGTTTCACTTTACTGATAGATTCACGTCCCGATCGCCAAGGCACTATTCCCCCCCGAAAACTGCTTCTATTCCCTTTGGCCGTGTTGTTGCTCCCGGTTATAGTGTCCACATGAAAAGTACACAGCGCTGTAGTTGTTCGAGGGGTAGGAAATCAGTGAGTTCGCCGTTTACAGGCTCCGCTTCCTTTTTCCACACACGCGCTCTCTCCCCCCTTCTCGCTCTCTCTCTTTCCTATGCACACACTCCACGTTCTCCCTATCACTCCCTCCGTCTCTGTAACCCCCCCCTTCAGCTGTTCAACAGACGCATCCACATGGCTGACCTAGTCTTTCTTTATCCAGACACTAGTGAAGGAGAATTACCCCCACCACACTCAAAAAACGCCGAGCGAAACAAAAACATGGACTGGATTCAAATTATCGTCGGGACAAAGGAACGCCAATGGGGCTGCTGATTGATGGCAGCCCGCAGGGAAATGCTGTGTTTGTAACTGCACCAGGAAGCAAGATGCTCAACAACCAAAGTGTCCCGACCATCGTCAACCGATCAATGATACGCTTATGGGAATGTGACTGAAACGCTAAAGCGACACTATGAAAGCAATTCTAATACCTTTGTAAAAAAAAAAAAAAAAATGGCTTAGTACATTTTCCCAGCACATTTGTTGAATGCTACAATGCGATACAGGAATAACCCGTTTTAAATACAAATAAAAGGGACGGCTCTTAAAACACTGGCCAATGATTCATATCTAAAGAGAAAAATTAGGGAATGCATCTGCTGAAAAATACACGAGAGGTAGGCAATTGAATGCTGCTCAGGCTTGTAGAGCTAATTTGCATTTTTAGATAATGAATTAATTAGTCACCCCACCCATTAAAATGGCAGGAACAAGCAGGGACAATAATCTGAATAGTCCATTAGCAATATTTGGCAAGTTGATTTGGGCGGATTTAATGGTTAGCCTGCACATCATCATCAAATGTGATCCCTGGCTGTTTTCAAGGTCTCACTACTCGTTTTGTATTTTTTTATTTTTTTGCTTAGAAAGATACAGCTCTTTTCCTCTTTATCTAAATCCTCCCAGTCTTAATGGAAAATCTGACAATCTCCCCCACCCATATAAGAGGAGTAGGAAAGCAAAGATGGGCCGCATTAAGTTATAAATTAATAGGATGATTTTCATTTCACTGAGCAAGTAGCTTGACACATTTTCATTGTCTAAAACATGATATTGGATCACTGTCAAAATCCAATTAACTAAAGCAAATAGAGAGCGCATTGGGCTCTTTTGCACTAAAGCCAAACACGGGCAGGAGAGACAGGCAGTAAGGATCAATAGAAATTGAGTTGAGGGTGGTGTGTGGGGGTCCTTCATTGTGCTACAAACCATGTTGGCTGTCTTCTTTTCAATAGGAGGGGGGTGGGTTCCCCAGTGGTACAAAGTGCTGGCAAACCTTTTCTAGCTCCTGAGGCGACTGGCCTGAGAACTCCTGCTCCCCCTCCTCATGGTAACCGAACACCACAGCAGCCACAGCTCCTCCCTCACAGTATGTATACATTTCACAGGGTCAATGTTTATGATAGTTACACACACACACAGTCTGTCCCGTTTCCTTATTCAGACACACATAAAATGGATCAATAATTGATAAGGAGGCGGAAATACACGTCGCCCCAGATCAAGATAAATTTTTCTTCCACACACAATGTGGAAGTACAATAAAAGCCTAAAAGAAACACCATGAACAAAGGACAATTTCACCCTATCATTCTACAGAAGAGAATTCACACCTAATTATTATATTTTTTTTTTTTTAAAGGAAACCAGTCAAACGCCAACCATTTCAGTAGGTTTGCGGGGCTTAAGTTGGCCCGAGACAGCAGTGAAGAGTAAGTGCAGTGAATCCTCTCTTAAGGCAGTGCAGAGCAAAGCTGGATTGGCTGGTGGGGCAGGCTCCCCTCCCCGGCAGATGAGATCCCATTATCAGGCAGACGAGAACTCCACCTCCAGGATTTCACAGCTCCTCTGTTTATCACATGGCTCTGTCAAGTTGGGCACCATTAACCGATAATGAAAGGAGACAACCGGTGCAGTTACAAGCAAAGCACTCCACATTCTACAGGCCTAAGCATGTATCTGGGAAGCTGACTGTGTCTATTCAATTCTGTTCAGCATTCAAACGGCCCATCACAATACCTTTTCCCCGAGCACCCCCTTCTACAGCTACAGTGCCTTCAATCCCCACAGAACAAAAACTGGTTACTTTGTGCCTCTCTCTGAATTCAGAGGAAATGAAATCTAACAGAACCGTGTGCTGCTCAAAAGAGAAAAATGACACCTTCTGCGACATCCTATTTCCTAAAGGAGATTATTAAAAGGAGAACAATTCCTTGTAAGAGCTAACAAAACCAGAAACTGGATGGGGGGGGGGGGGATGGGAAAATAGAGCAACACTAGCTGTCATTTAAAAATATGTTTTCCACATCCCATCCGAAACATAATCATTACAAGTGTTACTAAACAAAAGAGCTTGCAACACTGCCACTGAATCAAAGGCCAAGCACCCCCCCCTCCACCCCCCCTCCCAGACTGACTATTCCATTTATGGTTTATAGGATTCTGTAGCCACTTACGCTCATTAAAAATGAATACTTAACAAAAGCAGGGGCTGACACACACTGTTTGCTTTAGCCTGATTTCTCCACACTGGAGAAAAACAAGCTGCTCTGAGGCAGCGAGCAGAGGGAGCATGAGAGAGAGAGAGAGAGAGAGAGAGAGAGAGAAAGTGCTCGGCAATACAAATAAGTCAGCCAGTAGCTGAAACAACAGAAAAAGGTGACATGGATGAGTGAGCCAAGCTTCTGAGAGACTTGGCAAGCCTCAGAGGCCCTGGCCTCTTAAGCACTCATATCTAGTAACTTCATTTAATACATTCACCAGGGATGAGCAGACAAGTTGAAGGAAAAAGGGATTGAGAGAAGAAAACAGTCTTGTAAACCAAGAGGAGGTGGGGGGAGGGAGTGTGTGTGGTTGTGGTGGTGGTGGAGGGGGGGGGTGCACTTCAGAAGCTCGACTTTCCTCTAACACATGACTAAATCTCAACAATGTAACAAGTTAACTTCCTTTCTGGCAAGACATTATACGGTGAGACCAAACGGATGTGTTACATTGAACTTTGAGACCATTTTGCTATTTTACTATTCTTAGGCAGGTATTATCTATCGGAAATGTAGTTTCTTCTCATAAGCCTAAGATTTTGAAAGAACAGTGCTTTTCCAGATATAAGCGATGTGGCTTTAAAGCAGTGACTCTCTTTGCCATGAGTCCTATACCCATAAAGAACAAAGACTCCGTGTGACTGCTGCTTGAAGTCGCTGTTCCTCAGACTGACGGCAAGTGCTGATAGGCCCTCCTTCTCTGTTGGCAGGCAGGCAAAAAGCTGACTTCAAATCATTCATTGCCCTTTTAGCCTTCATGGTATCTTAAGAGAGTACTTTACAAGTTGGGGGAATCCAAAGGGAAAATAAGGTCTTACACGACTAATTAAAACATAGACTTCGCCTGGAGGCGGTTGAGAAAAGGGGAAGCAATAAAACAATCCTCTCCTATCTCCCAACAAAGTAATTCAGGGAAATTACTCAACTAAATATGGTTAACTACACGCTTGTGGATATGAAGATTCAGATTTGCAAGGACCACCATTTCAGCTAAAAAGAATAGTACTAGACAGAGTCAAACCCCATCAACACAAAAAGAAAAACAGACTAACAAAAGAATAGGAGTTACACTGTTCTGTATGCAAGCAAACAGCCCTAAGTGACAAAAGCCTAACTGGAAATCAAGATGTCTGTTGGAGACAATCCAGGCAGACAAAGGCAGAAACTAGCCCATTCAACAGCTACTAATTAGGGTGCTACCTAGCAAGCCTTTATTTGGGATCATTAACACAGTTGTAAAAATGTGAGGGAAGCCAAGGAATGGTATTTCACTTTAGGCAATCAGTGCAAGGTCTAGCCTCACATAGCTATCTTGTTTACATAGCTATTCACAGTCACATTTGGCAGCCTTGCAACACTCTGAAAACCAAGACACTTGTAGGATACATATGTCTAATCTCTTTGCCAAGCTACACAAGCTACTCAGGAGAGTGAAACTTGCTTGCAGCAGCCCTTTGGTAGAACTATTGCATATTACAAAAAAAAAAAAATGAACATAAGTAAACTATATTCCAGATGGAGGTAGCAGCCACCTGGTAAACAAATTGATCAAATGCAAGTGAGAGGAAACACAAGCATTTTCTCTTTATAACAGAAGAGAGCAAAACTATATTGCTCATTTGCAGACTTTGATGTATATGAGCAAACAACCCTAACCATAAACACTGCTTTCGTTGGAGGCTCGTACTACTTCTGTATTCATACTTGATAAGTCTATAGTCTCCTTTGCTGACATGAAGAAAAGAGGCTCAACAAAATGGCAAAAAGAAATTTGGGTGTGATGTGTGTACACACCCTAAATTAATCAACCAATTGTAGATGGTCACACACACACATAAGACACAAACACACAAGGTGAATGCAGACACACGCACATGCACACATGGAATACCTCAGGTGCTACCTCACTAAGCCCCTGATTTTCCACAGACATTCTTCAAGCACTCACATGGACTGTCTGTGCCTGTCTGATTCTCCAGGCAAACAGGCCTGCATTCATCTGAATAAAAGAGCAGTTCAGCCTGCCATGGTTGCACAGAGAACAGACTCTAAGGAATGAGACTGTACACTTTCCAAGAGGGCCACAGAGAGACAGAGAGGGTGTAAGCTCTGGTGCAAAAGAGGAAGTTTACATTTCAAGCAAATCCTTTTATGAACAAAGACATAGCAAGAAAAATAAACAGTGCATGTGTTTGATAAACAGCTCTGGATCCAATTAGAAAGACCCCATTCCAATAGGATGAAACTGTATGGCACACACATTTGAAAGTGATCAGCAGTCACAAAGGAACTGCCCATGTTTGCCAATGGGTACCATGAGCATAAAGGCAGGGGAAGGAGAGTGACGGTTGGTGTGTGTGATTCCTGTGTGGTTACCGTCTCCAAGCTAATCTGCTCAGATAGCCAGTGTCTGCTCCATTTCACACAGAGCACATGGCTGCCTCACCTCCATAGACTGCCACCCCATGGCCACTGGGTGGAAGCACAGCTTCATGCTGTTGCTGTGCTAAACAAATAAATTAAGGGGAAAAAAAACACCCAGCTGATAATGTGTAAAACAAAATTAACTCCACACACTATAATTCATAATGTATATTAAGATACTAAATATGGTGGAACAGCCCACAATAGCTGTATCTATTTTATTTCTCCACTTCCAATGCTTATTCAGAAATCAATTATTCTCCTCTGGTCACACTTGGCTGCTCTCAGTGTGTAAGATAATGATTCAGCCATCTAGTTTACAGATAGATAGTGATAACTAGAATAAGCACATCTATTATAGGTCAGAGGAACAAGATCCTGTAGTCATTCAAGTTAATTTTGCATGTCTTGAATTTTTCCTCCTCACTTTCCTCATATTCCTTTTTTTTCCAGTTGGCATGAATAGTAACAGAGAGAAGTAAATCTCAAAGGCAAATGTACGGTCAGCATGTCAGCATTGGGTGCGGTGAGAAAACGATGTGTTATTCAAAGAGACGGCGCGCAGACAGGGTGTTCAGGCTGTGCTATGAGATTTGACTGTTTTCATGGGAGCGAATGGGTAAAATTGTCTGTGTGCAGTCGGAGCAGACAGTTTGGAGATCAGTGCCGAGGTCAAGAGGAGCCACTTAGCTGTGCTTTGGCCTTCCAACCCCTACAGCGTTCAGAATCAACCGTGCCACTGTGGGAGTAGATAAAAAGCTTGGCAGCAGCCTTGCATCTGAAGACGGCTACATTTACTAATGCATGCAGGCTTTATTTATGGCTTTTTAAAGGTACAAAATGGAAATTAATGGGAATAGGCAGGAAGGTGGAAAGCTAGCTCATTAGCCAGCGTATATTAGCTTAGCCTCACTAGTGCAGATCCCCATAGGCATTACATCTAGGGGCTTGGTATACACAAACACAGCAATAAACAATCAAGACACAGAACCATACATCTCTCTCATTTACAACTGAACCATGAAGGTCATTTTTGATTTTTTTTAAGCTATTAGCAGTATAGTTTAGAATGTGAGTTAATCAGAATAACACCAGATGTAACACTGACTTTTGTTCCCATTACACATTATTACACCAGCGAGGAGACAAGAAGAATAGCTGCCCCTTTGATGTCAGCTCTGTTGCCGGTGAGGAGGTAATGTGCAGAAATCTTAGAATAATGTGGTTGTTGTCATCTATGATTAGACTGATAACCAAGGAAACTACTGCCTATGTCCTTATTGTCAAGACTCGTGTATCGAGTCAGCATGGCAGCGTCTCTCTGTCATCATGTTGTTGTGGATGCATAGAGAATTTATATTCAGACGTGGCAGATGGGAAATTCCACAAATGGCTTGTTTGAATGCATGTGTTCTGCATAATGCATACAGCATCTATCTAATAATAGATATGTGAGTGTGGTAGGGAAGTGAGTGTGTGCATAAGAGAGAGCAACAAAGAGGGAGAGAGAAACAGACAGAAGAGAGAACGAGAGCACAAGAGATACTGTAACGCTGTTGATATTCGATATTGAGCAGAGTGGAAACATATCATGCACCAAACTAACTGTCTTTATAGGCGCAGTGGGTAATGGATGGAGGAGGCGTGGTACGGCACTAGCTCTGAAAGTTAGCTAGTGGCAGAGGGATGGAGGGAAGGAGAGATGGATAGAGGGAAGGATGGAGAGGAGGAGGGAAGGAAGGATGGAGCGAGGGACGGAGCGCCAGCCGTAGCTCCTGTGTTCCTGCACACATCAGCAGCAGGAGGGCAGGGATGCGCGGAGGCCACAGCAAGCCAATTACCAAACTCATTAAGTAACCTGCTAGTCGGCTTTGAACTGCAGCCCCCTCCATATCGTTACTGGATTCTCCGCCGCTGTTGTGGACATTCAGATAGGCGCTGCTCTCAGTCTCACACCTCTTTTTAAATGGCTAGAGAGAGGAGCGGAAATGGCAAAACCGTAATCACATTTTCACATGCCTTCACTGGAATTACAAGTGCATGTAGAATCACAAGTAGAATTGCAATGAAAA
Organism: Centroberyx gerrardi; assembly: GCF_048128805.1. Classification (NCBI taxonomy): domain Eukaryota; kingdom Metazoa; phylum Chordata; class Actinopteri; order Beryciformes; family Berycidae; genus Centroberyx; species Centroberyx gerrardi. The sequence continues at coordinate 9,910,670 of NC_136010.1, forward strand.
AGATAGCTGGCTTGACAGTAAGGCATTGCCAAAATGATGGTGGACTGGCTATGAAGAAAGGAGAAAGGCCAGTTAGCATAGGCGCAATGATAACAAAACATTAAATAGCGCATCTAGACAAATATGAGAGTGGGTTAGCATGAGCTACCAGTTGGGGGATGAATGAACACTGACAGGCTTGAGCCGTTCTCTCCTGTGTGAGGGCGACTAGCAGGAGAGATAAGTGGGAGGAGGAGGACGAGGAAGAAGCATGCTGAGGGGTTAGGAGGACATGGAGGAGCGAGGCTGAGAGCACCACAGGCAGGTAGAGAGAATTATCAAGGTCCATTGGGTGGAGCAGGAACAGAAACAGACTGGGGGGAGGGGAGGGAGGGGGGAGGGGGGAGGGGAGGGAGGGGGGGGGGTTACAAGGAGGACGGAGGAAAACGCTGCGTTAGTCGGTGCTCCAGTAACACGCAGCATTGTTGACTAACCTTGACTGCATTCACCTCCTAGCTCTCCGCCACACTGCCTCTCAACAAGTATTGACACAACGACACTCTGGAAGGGAAAAACTGAAGGAAACAAAAAAACAGAGACACACACACACAGAGAGGACAGAAAAAAACATGAATGATGTGTAAATGGAACAAATGAGGTGATAACAGCTTGACAGTAGAGGTGTATGCATGGTTGAAATACAGCCAATGAAGAAAGCTGCAGCATTTGGCATCATGTTGAACACTATGAATGCAGCTGCTGAAAGACATGAGCGTGCACAAAAAATAATAATGCAATTCATAGTGCAGTTGACATTTTCTGTGGGGAGATTGTGAGCATTTATTCTAAGCCAGCATTCATTTCCCACTCTCCTATGACTCTCTTCACATTCACACACAGAGCTAGGCACTCATACCTGATATGCTACACACACTCTAAAACGCACACACACACACGCGTACACAAACATACACACACAGTCCCCCACCCCAGAACCACCCCCATTATCCCATGAGCCCTCTCTTCTCTGCCTCGCTCGACAAGAGCTTGGAAATAAAAACATCACAGCTCTGCCTCGCAGCACCTGTTCAATAACATTGACATTTCACATTCAGCATCCACACACTGAGAGATTCCCTGCATTTACTCTCTTTAACACCCAGAAACACAAGACACACACACTATAAATCTCCTACACTTTCAATGTAAGCATTTTAATAATGCACAGACTGGGGATGTGTGTTTGTGTGTATTTCTGTTTTTTGCACGTGTGCCTGCAGCCATTCATGTATGCAGTGTAACAGTCCACCAAACTCACAGTTCAGTACACATTTTGTTTTGGGGCCACACATGGGTAAATAGCCAGTGCATGTGCAACATAAAAAAACATATATAGTGGCATATTTACTCCAGAGTCGGAAATTAATGTATTTTTCCATAGGGTTTTTTTGGTCATAGTGGAGTAATTTTGTGGGGGGAAATTTTAGACATTACAAATGCATTTTTACCAAGGGAATCATAAAACAACCACTCACTGAAAAAAAGATAATGTGAGTGATAAACAATTACGTCATTCTGTTCATGAAAATCACACAATTACCATTCAATTGTTGAAGTCAGTTCTCATCCATCAATTGCATTAATCTATCCATGTGAATAAATGGGAAGCTACTCCTACTGTTGCTAAACAGAAAGGAATGGTGATAATGATAATTTTCACTATGTTATCAATGTAGTGTCAGAATATAACAGCATATGTTCTTGTTGTATTTAATTAAATGTAGCTCTGAATATTATGAGGATGAGAAAGTCAAGAACACCTTACAGACAAGACTAGATGACAAGTGCATAGTGCATATAGAGGGTACTTTCACAATTTAGTGATTCTGGCCAAACTGTTTCTCCATTTAGGAGGAGGGGGTCCACCAATTACTTATTATTGGCACAGACAAGACAAAGCAACATCCCTAGATGTTTGAGAGATGTACAAAATGATACTGTTTGCTATTTATGCCCTGATTCTGATTCCATGCGCCTACTGAACTCAGCCTGCACTTTGAAGTGAAACGGTCTGTTTGGTTTTTGAATTTTAAAATAATACCAGGTGTGCAGTGAACAAAATCAAAGTATTTCTATGCACACAGCCTGAGCACTCTACAACAACGCAACGTGCAGAGTATATTGTTGTCTTATTCTTGGTGGAAATAACACAAACCCACACAACACCCACTCAGCTAAGCCTATAATATTTGAAATCTCTACAAGATCAAACTTGCCAAAATGAATATATTGGGTTCGCAGTGAGTTCTGGACGTGTGATTCAAACGTTTGGTTTGCTTTCATTCGGTTTGGTTTTTTTAGATGTGCCATTAAACCATAATACATGTTTTGATACAATGCTTGAGATCTGAGGATAAAACAATGAAATGTGCAGTGGGCCACCCAGAACCAGGGCTCCATGGTGTCACCAGGTGCAGCCCAACCTGGCTGGCTGAGCAGGGACATCTGTTTGATGGCATTAGAGCCATCAGAGCCCTGCCATAACCACAGATTAAATGGCAGTAAATCTGGGGATTAGATCCATGTATGAATAGCTCACATTGATTTTGCAAGCCCCTCAATAGCTTTGGGATTTCCACAGTGACAGGCAATGTGGTCATCAGGCACACACAGGAACTCATCTGTCCCCCAGTTTTTAAAACCACTAAAGCAAGTCTGTGACTAACCTATCTCCATTTTAATCTGCTCATATCTCGGCCTAGAGGCTGCACCCAAATAGCACAAGGCATAAGACATCATCCCTTTAACAAACTGCCCGTCCATCCAGTCTCTCCCACTAGTCACAACAGACTAACTAAAACAAGCTCAACAGGCCTAGAAATGTCCATTCCTATATTCTAGTATGCGTGTGCTTGTGCGAGAGCAAGATTAGCTCCATGTTCAGTGAGTTGAGGGTTATTAGATGTGAGCACCATGGGGCAATGTGGATGATGACGAAGACAAACTGGCCTTTCCTTCTTCTGCTGCTGCCTAGTCTCAGTCTTAGTATCCAATATGCACATGACCGTGCATGTGGACGCGTGCACATACACACACAAAAACAAATTCACTCAGTCCCAATCAGACCCTTTTGACACAACAATCCGAAAATCCCATGCTGAAACCCCAATCCCCTCCGACCACCATAGCTCTTGGAAGCTGGCTGACATCAAAGACAAACGCTCCGCTTTCATGACTTAGTTCGCCTCTCTGTCTGTCAGTGTCTCTGCCTGTCCACCACATGCTCTTCAGAAAAGACACTGCTTTGACACCAGGCTCATGCTAGTCGCTTCAAACACCTCCTCATCCCACCATTACGAAACTGAAGATAGCCTGTTTTCTCTCCCTCTCTCTCCATTGTTTCCATGCTGAAAAAGGAGAGTGAAAATGTGCTGGGCTATGTGCCATGGTTCCAAAGGGGCTGATAGAGAGGAGAGAACATAAGTCATTTAGTCGCTCAATCTAATCCATTACACACTGTGATGTTAGCTAACCTCTCTGGGGTAAACACACTCCAGGGGCGGCAAAAACCACTACATATGCGATGGGACTCATAAGATTATGCCACACAACACACCATCTTTATCTTAAGTCAGCATGGCAACCATTTTTGGTAGCCAGCACAAACCTGACTCCCTCACCCAAAATGGCTGTACTGGTCATCATGGCTGACCTTAGCCGCCTATCAAGCCAAAAGAAAACGATTACCTGGTGATTAGTGTGCGTTATGAGGCAGCTCCATTAACCTTTGAGAAACTGAGAGTGTGGAGGCTGCAGTGTCTAGCCAAGTGGAACACTCTCCTTACCATCTCCGAAAAAGACATGGGCGAGGTAGGAGGGAGAGAGGGAGGGGGAAAGAGAGAGAGAGAGAGAGAGAAACTGCAGTGTGACAGAAGAGCAGCTCCCATTAGGTAAGCACATTGAGCCGTCAGGCCGGCACATTCATCAACACACACAGAATGCCAGTCAGCAGCACCAGCAGGCTAGCCTGCCTCACTACCGGGAGACTGTTGTGGTGAGGTGAGGAGGGGAGTGACAGGAAGGCGTTTACAAACCGGTTTTGGACCAGTTTTGGCTGTGCAAATGTTTCTATGCACGGTTCAGGTGTTTTTTACTTGCATTTCCCCTGCTCTGATAGTTTGGCCACGGGCTGCTAATGATATCATTATCATACATGCACTGTAATTGGCTGGACCAAGGCTGCGCCAAGATCAATGGACAGCTAAATCTGGATCAATTGATTAGCCTGCCGCTGTTAAGCCGCTAAAACATATTTTGTGTACAGTCAATGTGCTGTTGGATGGGCTGTGAATGAATTGGGCCCTTGCCTGTTTCCAGAGTGAGGCAGCCAGACATGGGGTTAGGCAAGTGGATCAGTGCCATGTGAGAAGTGAGCTGAACTGGCAGGGCCGAAGAGCTCCCTCCAGTCATCTTAATGTCAACCACATCCGCTACCATAATACTCCGAGCTCCAAATTAGGGCTGAAACGATTATTTGGCATTATCAACAATGTTGACAATATCAATAAAATTAATAATATTTCCGTTTTGTCATCAAGCCTGCTCAAGCCTCAGGCCTCTCACTTTCTGTTTATATTTGGAAAATGGCCGAAGCACATAAGAGTTTCAAAGGTGAGCCTGCAAGTTAGCATTAAAAAGAAAAAACATCAAAGCACAGCAAAGTGTGGGAACACTACAAGAAAAAATCTGATAATGATGTAGTGCACACACTGTGCAAGGCTAGTGCACTGTGCTAGTTTGTTTCAGTATGCTTGTATGGGACAACAGTCTGAATGCACATCTCTAGTACTTTCGTTAATCGTTCTAATCAGGACCTATTCAGACTTAGTATGTGAGGCTGGCTATGTTGAAGCCATGTTAAAGGAGCAAATGTTGCATAGACGTAATTACTAATAAACATGAGGGTCTATTTTTTTTAAATCAAATACTGTTGTCAAAACAGGCTCGTGTGGCTGGAGTAAGTGTAGTAGTGTAAACCCACAAACGCTGTGTGTTTTCTATTTTTTTCTATTTCTGTTTTTAAAAGACAGACAGCTAAAATAAGACAAGTTGATACATTTTCAAAGTTTTCTTTCTCATTATTTTGACTATGAAAAGAATAATTTACTGTAGTCCTTCTCATTTGCAATTTGGTAATTTGCATGTAAAGCAGATGAATTGATTAATTGTTGTAATAATTGTCCAACTGATCGAAAAATAAAAAATAATTGTTTGTTGCAGCCCTACTCCCAATCTCTTGCACTGGCTCCCATGGTCGAACAAGATTGTTGATTTATAGTGTTCATGTCTGAAACATAAGTCCTCTGTCTTTTCCTGCCATTGACTTGGTCTCAATCATGACTGAAATTTGAGAGCAGCCTGATTGTGTTAGGTGTTGATTGCACTGATGAACAGAGAGCCACTGAAGAAAAGAAAGGGGATAAATAGTGGCATCAATAACAACTCAGGCGATATTCAGCTTGTCATCAAAGAGACTGCATCAATTTCAAGTGAATGCCTCGCACCCACTCAGCAAAATGCAAACTGGCCAAATACAATGTAGCATGAATTCATTTTCAATAGCTTATCTAAAACCTTGGACCAATGCCTTGCCAACAGTGGTACTTTTGCAATGTAGCAGCACCATCTAAATTACATTACAGTTACGTCAATCTATCCAGAGGCTAAACTCTCTCTACAGCTATGCCCTGTCAACATCTTCTCCTGGTGAAAATAGGCAGCAGTGATACAACTTATTTCTGTATACAAAGGCTAATGCAGGTAAAATGCACCTGGTGGACTTGAATGCTTGACACTGAGCTTCCTGGCATACTAGCTAGCTCAAGTGGGCGAGAAATGAACCTTGTTATGCGTCCTGACACTGGGCCCTGCACCCCGGCAAATAAAAACATGTCTCTCACTTACTGGCTGCCTGCACCCACAGCCCCATACATCAGCATTATAAAGGAGCTAGGCAGCCTCAAGGTCAGCTCAATTTCCTCCTGCCGTTATGAAGTATCAGAATCACAGCGAGAGGGGGCACCCACACACATGTAAAGAAATGATTTAGGGAGAGAGGGAGAGAGAGAGAGAAAGAAAAGGGGGGATTTGGAGTGTGAAGGAGAGGCGGAGTATAATACAATGGGGAACTGTGACAAATCACCAGGAGAGAGCCAGCCTGTTCTACAGTAAGGATGTGTGAGTGCGGGCATTTGTGAGGAAATGTATTGGGGAAGAGAACATTAAGCCTACTTTCTTATTCCGCACACTAAGAGAATATACTAGTCTACCATTGCTATATCATGGAGCTCATGGTGTAAGTAATGGGATTGAACAGTTTTTGTTTAACACGCCGATTCCACTTGTGTAATCGCTCAAGTGTAGTCTGTGAAACTACAAAGCAATTAGGACTACTAAATTATTGTGTCATAAAATGCTACAAAATGTGAATACAATATTTACCATTTACTGTAATTAAATACTAAGCTGTAACGTGGGCATAATAGCGACCTAATGCAAACCTAATGCCTTTTTTTCTTCTGAGATCTGGGCCCATTCATCACATGCCCAAGCAATTTGATAAATTACACAGAAGCATGAAAGCTGATCTTGTGTATGGTAGAGAGTGTGCGTGTGTGTTTGCCTCTGCCTGAGTCGGCAGTCATCCTTGGCTGCCTCACTGGCTGGGCTTGACATCTTCAGCTAAGAGCCTGGGGAAATAACAGCAAATTCACTTAATGGCACCACCTCATCTATTCCTCATACAGGGAGAGGAGGGAGAGAGAGGGAGAGCTCCTTGAGGTGTTACAAAATGGCTGTGTGCTCTCGGCTGTGCCGCCGTCTCCCATCCGCGGGGTGCAGGTGTGTGGGTAAACACAGAGTGCATCAAGATCCATCACCGGCCTCGGTCGGCCACCAGCTGTAATTTGCAGTCAACTCTGACCTGTTGTGAAAAGCCAGCCAGCCTGCCTGCGCTGCTGCTACTAAGCTTTTTGTGGTGACAGTGCAATCTGGTTTGATATGTGTGTGTGTGTGTGGTTGCATATGTGTGTGAGAACTTGTGCAAAGATGGAAAACCACACACACATACATACAAGCATGCACAACCATGCTACGTGCGCATGGGTGCATGTTTATGCATGCATGTTTGTGAGTGTGCAAGTATGCATGCGTGTATAAGTGTGTGTGTGTGTGTCTGCAGGGAGGGTGTTACAGAGCCAGAGGTATAATGGCCCCACTCCATCTTTGTGTGAGGCATTGCAGAACAAACCGAAGCACAGCACAACAGCTGGGAGGGAGCCTAGGCTGGCTGGTGGCTGGATAACATCTCAGGCTAACAGCAGGTATGCTATCAGTGCAGCCCCAATCCCCTCAGGGCTATTTTCAGAGCCCCTGACCCCAGCGTGACTGGCTGGATGACCCCTCTCTGCCTGGGACACAGGAAGAGCAAGGTCCAGAAACCACGCTGACGCTTCCTCTCTTCTCACACAACATTTCATTCCAACAGCCCCGAGCAGCTCTGCCTTTGTTCAGCCTTTTTAATCAAAAGGACGCTTTCTAGCACACACACATTGGCAGCGCTCTCACTGCTCAATGACACAATCACACCCATCTAGCTCGCACCAAATGTTGTAGAAAATAAGAGAGCAACAGGGGAGCAGGCTATTATGATTTGAAATGTGGCCAGGTTCATGCTTCGTGCAGCAGACATGCTATTATTAGGGGAAGTGTTAGGCCATGAATGAACTGGATTACAGGGAAGCAGCACACTGGGAAGTCTGCAAGCTTCCAAGTGACAAACCTTGTCTAAATAACAGGCACAGCCAACCACCAGTCACAGTACAAAATAATCTACTGCTGTTGTAGCGCTATAGACATGTTGAGCTCCTTGCAGAGATTACTAGCCTAGTAGTGGTATCTGTTAATAGGCCAGGCGATAATAGCTGGATAATATGTATCAGCAAGTGCAGTGGTGCTGGAGTGGGGAGCTGCCTGCCTCCTGTGTGCTTTACCCTTTCATAAAGCTCTCTCCTCTCCCATCTGGGTGAATGGCTTCCCACTACTTGGCTCCCCAGGGTTAGCTTGTCATCCCCTCTCCATCCCCCTCTCTGCACCTGCACCTGACACTGCTAGTGTTCTGTCACCCCCTTCCCCTCATCCCCTGGAGAAAACGCTCTGCCCCGCCCACTTAGCTCCCAGCAGCCCCTGGGGCATGGGACAATTAAAAACGAGGCAGGAGCTCAGTCGGGTGTCATGCTGGGTCTCAGATGGGACTCTGCCTGCATCGCTGCAGAGGTGGGGATTTTAGTATTGGAGCCAAAAGAAAATAAGATAGCATGTCTGTTGTACTTGAGATCAACATTCACTCTAGTGCAAGGTGATGTCAGCAGATCAACACATTCAAAGCAATACAGTCTGGCTGGAGCAATACATTTGGCCTTACAGTATTCAGACATAGCCTAACTGCATATGTCGCACACACACACACACACAGAAAGTGAGAAATCCACACCACTATATTCTGGTGTCAACCAATTACAAGCCTGCCCTGACTGCCCTTGACTACGCTGCCTAACCTCGCTCAACTCTCCATGTCAAAACCCTCTGCACTGATTTTTTTTGCCCCTCTCTCGCTCTCCTTTTTCTAGTTCTTTCCTCTGCTCAGAGTCTCTGTCCTTATGGCTCTGAAATATTTAGCAGCCCCATCTCAGTACACCTTTAGGCACCGAGACAGAGCTGTCTCCCTCCCCAGGTAAGAAGTGACGGGAGAGGGAGAGGAGGACGGGTTGGTGTAATATCTCATCAACATTATTAAATCATTTCTCCCCACGGCAGTCCCTGGGTGGTCTTGGGCTGTGTTATTTCTCAGTCAGGGTTCAGCGGCCTCGGCTCCTAGGGTTGAGTCTGGCCGCTCTGCTAGCCTAGTGCTGTGCTAAGCAGGTGTCAGGGGAGTTTCCCCTCAATTAAGCAAAGGTAAAGTAATGCCTCTCACCGTGGCGGCGCCATGAATACATTAGTCTTGCTGTCACCACAGGCTAGAGTACCGAGCAGCATGAAGAAGACAGACAGCTGGCTGCTTCAAACACTGCTGAAGCAGGTTAAGGAACTAGCATCGGGATTTGTATTAAGCTCAAAAGGCTTGTTACATCTCTGATATTAAATGGACAAAATGGAACAGCCGACAGGATATGATCTGAAAAACGTAGTTTATGTGGTTGAAGACATCAATATAATCAACTCAAACATATTCCAAAACTGTAAACAGTGTCATTTCATTTGGTTTTTGAGTTACTGGGGGTTAGGCTAATGAGTTTGTATTAGCCCTCTGAGTGGATGACATTGGAGGACACCGAATCCTTGTTGTGTTAATTAAAGCTCAATGAAATGATGTCGATGAAAAATTAGCATGACCCACAGCCTCAGTGAGGGATACTGCCAGGAAAAAGGAGCTCTCTGTTAATAAGTTGTGTTCAAGGAAAAACTTAGTGGCGTGAATAAGCCTTTTAGAAATTCAAATCAAAATAAATCATTACAACCAATTATCTGATGAACTAAAGGTCGCAGTAAAAATATGAGGAATTAATTACACCCAAGATGAGGACAAAGAACGTAAGTTTAGATGCGTTTCCAGTGAAATGTCCATTTAATATAGGTTGATGTTTTTGTGAATTCCCAAATAAATAACCAAATAATAACCAAAAGGTAAAACCAAGCTTAATTCAATAACACTCAAAAGAAATCCATTTTGCCTCACAATAAATTTTTCGCTTGCACATATCCATAAGCCTATTTATCTGAAATGGCCAACTGAACAAGGGGGTTTATAAAAATATGTCAACAGCAGCAATAATGTCGTCCTTTGTTCGTCTTCATGTGCGAGTATTACTGTGTGCTGGGCTGGCGTATTGAAAAGGGGTGATTGATGGCTTCACTATAGACTGTCTGTCCACCTCTCTCCCTGATGAGACATGTCAATGTAAAGACACATGAATGCAGCAGCCTGTCCTCCATTTTCTCCTCTCCTCCTCCCTTGTCAGAGGCAGGGAGAATGACGCAGTAAATACAGATGCTGTGTGCACCGTAATTCTGGGCCCCGCTGCCTTTTATCTGCCATGACAGCTTTTGCTGCTGTCGAAATCAAACGCGCGGGCGTGAGGAAAAAGCTAGTATTCCCTTTAATAAACTGCCAGGGAGAGCAGAGTGAGAGTAGAAAGGGAGGCACTCAGCTCTGCTCTGCCCTGGCCGGGCTTGGCTAAGCAGCAGCTGAGAGGAGAGGCGATATAGTAATGGGGAGAGCGCTCCTTCAGGCATTAGCTGGTATTATGCCGCTCACGCAGGCTCAGGCATCTAGTATCATTGCACTTACCAGGAGCCGTCGGAGCCAATCGGTCAGCGGGAAGTGCTGGCTACTTGGCCAAGATATGAACACCCAGATTAGGACTAGCATAGGGGACAGTGGGCAGCCCAGTCTGCACCCGCTCCCCGTCTCGACCACAGCCCCTCTGAGCTGCCAGGGTCAATTAATTACCTCCCCCTCTTAACGGCCCCCATTAGGATAAACAGAGAAATAAATGCAGAGCAGTCTGAGGACAAGGGAAGCTCTGAGCTGGGCTTCAGTCTCTCACTACCTTGCCATTGCAGCTAGGACACACAGGTCCCGTCTCACCAATTTCTCTCACTGACTCACTGTGTGTCTGTGTGTCTCTCTCTGTGTGTGTGTGTGTGTGTGTGTGTGTGTGTGTGTGTGTGTGTGTGTGTGTGTGTGTGTGTGTGTGTGCGCGTGTTGGACAGGACGAAGAGGAGGGCTGCTGCTTTGGAAATAGACAGCTTTTTGTTCTGACCCCACAGCTGTCACTAGCATAAGAGAGCCAGTCACCGGCAGCTCACATAGCCATCTTACTTATACATATATATATACACACACACACCCTTGACAGTGCAGCAGGGGTGGGACAAGAGGGTTGCGCTGGAGGGGCCATTAGGGCCAAGACCCCTGAGGATACCGTTGCTATGCACGGCCACATGACACGAATCACAGAGGGCGGGAGGGGAAAACACTAAATACCTGGTCAGTGTTTAGAAGCCAGCTCCACCACTGTGCCCCTAACACCATTAACGTCCTTCCTTATAATCCAATTATGAGCCATGTGTGTCCACATCAATCAGCCATTTTGATTTGAGCCTGTGGTCTCCTTTATCACCATTAGTGCTGCAGTAATTGAGGCGGCGCTATGGAGAGGCTGCGCAGTTTACCTCCATCTGGGAGGTCAAGAGGAACGCACAATTGGTTGACAATGATTACGCTCTGGCTGATTAGGCTATGGGCTACCATTGAATATTTAGCACTGATTAGACTAAGCCCTGTGATGAGCCATGTGGCTCACTAACAAAGGAACCAGCCATAGGGCAGAGAGAAAAGGCTAGCAATCAGCACAGCCTAGTTAAAACAGGCTAACAGAGACTCTTGTACATTTCTGAAAGCTGTATCAATCAAATTTTCACATTTTCACCTGGTGTTCAGCAAAGCAGTTTTTTTCTGATGATATTATTGAGCAGTTAAAACAAATCTGTGTAGAGAAATAACAGTGTTGCCATTAAAAAAAAAAAAAAGGTTTAACCGATATCCCATCAAAAGGTAACCCTCTGAAGAAAACTCATTAGAGGAAAGAAATTAATTGGAAGGGAGACATTTATCACTAAGGGGAAATGTTATCCTGAAACGTTGGCTGGAGAACTATGTGGGAGTGAAAACATGCGTATTGCAGATAGATTTATATGTTTGCCTGTGCGAGGGGAAACAATCCATTCCATACTGCTCACAGGGAGCGAGCGCGAAAAAGAGATAGACACATTAATAAGTGATACACAAAATGGCTCCTCTAATCCCCTTGTGGAGATGCCAGCACTTTTTCCTCATCAGTGATTGTGATATTTACACAGAAACTGAAGTGCACTCCTGAGAGAAAGAGGGGGAGAGGGAGGACGAGGAGAAGAGGTAGAGATGTCGAGAGAGAGAGAGAGAAAGACAAGCGTGGTGGAAGTAAGATGGGAGAAGAGAGGAGAGACAAGGAGAAATGACTAGGAAACATGAGCGTTGAGGAGTGTGGGAAACAGAAAGAAAAACAGAGATTGAGGGAGGCAGGGAGACCTGCACTTATTTGCAGAGGCTTTAACTGTCTTGATCCTCAATAAAAAGGTGAAACTGATTAGGTTTATATCAAACGGCTGCTCGTGACACGGTGCCTGTCGCTGAGAGCACAAATCACAGTCGAGTCAGGTTTTCTTTTTTTCCATTTGAAAGAACCGGTTCTCCCCTCCCTCCTTCAATCTCACTTGTCTCTCCCCTCGCTCTCTCTCTCCTTTATTCAATGCCACACAGCCTCCTGCAGCGGCGGCTCGTCAGAGTGACAGATGCAGACACGACCACTGACCTAAATCACTCTTTTCCAGCACATTAACCCCCGTGTCCCCACACACACACACCTTCTACACAAAACACCAACAGAGAAACACTCCAACACAATCCTTACAACACATTACACAGTGAGAATGACTCTGCCCACCCACTCCACAGCATAATTATCCTCCTCCCTAAATGAAGGCTGTTCTTGAAACGCCTAAAAATTGAGACGCCTAAACAGGAGAAAAAAAGACACACAATCAAGCTAAATCACTGTCTTCTGTTCCCAGAGGGACTCTTTCAACGTGACACAGTGACAAAAAAAGATGTGTAAAGAGGAGGGGGAAAAAAACAACTTTTTTCCACCTTGGAGCCGACGTGGAAAGGATCAATATTACTTTAATTACTGAAAGCCCATGTTTATGAAATGTAATAATCCTTCATTAAAGATGCAGGCAGTGGCGGGCAGGCGGCCGGCCGGGCGTCGGGGCTGCGTGCGAGGGTAAGAGAGGGGAGGGGAGGGGAGGACTGGCGTAAATGATTCATGGTTTGATATCTCTCCTGTATAATGGGCTCCTCCGGGGAGCTGCTGGGCTCCACTGCAGTGACTGGCTGCCTGGCTCGCTCCGGCTCTGCCCAGGCTGCCTCTGCTGCTGCCACTGCCTGCTGCCCAAGATGAAAAAGCCTTGCCTACCATGAAAAGCGGCTCAGTGCAAACAGAGAGCGGGGACGTACACATACACACATAAAAGGAAAAGACTTGATTCAATATCGTCTGACAAACTATCTGAGGGCATGGAGAGCGGGGAGTGAGGGAGGGGAGAGAGGAAAATATCAAAATCCTTCTAGGGAGAAAACATTGGCTGCAGAGATACTGGGGATACTTGTAACATCTAATGGGAATATGGGAGCATTTCTAAAGCCGCCCCCCCATCATCCTCCTTTACCAGCCCTCCCCTCTCACTCCATACCTCCACCCCACCCATGGAAGGAGAAAGAAAAAAATGAAGAGATTAAGGTTGTAACGTGTTGGGCTAATCATAACATAGACAGTTTAGTGCCATCTCGCATAATTAAATGCTTTGCACTAACCACCTAATGCATACTAATTTGGAACAATCCACTCCTGGAGCTGGCAGACCATGAAGCCCTCTGAAAAGGAGGTGTGCGTTTTTGTGTGTGCGTGACACACACACACAGTTTTGCGGGGGAGTAAGGTGCTAAAGGTCAGGCCGTGGACTTGAAGGAAAAGGTCAAGCATTATTACAACATGACTAAATAAACAGGCTGCTCGCAACCCCCAGCCCAGCTGTTGTGGATGCTGGTAGTCTCTACCTTCATGCAGTACTACCTGCCTGTCTGGCTGGCTGGGATTCAGCCTCATCCCTTGTCTTTATCCACATATCCTTCTAGCTCTCAGACAGCTGACATGAGGACTGTCATATCCTGCCTAGATTCTTATCCCCTGCTGGCTTTATTGCTCTCTTCCTCCTGAGTCACACATATACACACACACACACACACACAAAGCGAGAGAGAGAGAGGCGAGGCTGCTGGAGCGTGCTTTAAAGCACATTAATATTAATTGCGGCACTAGCTGGAGTGATAACACAGACAAGATGCCCCTGTGAGGGAGCTGGGCGCAGGCAGCCCCAGCCTTTTGTTAGCAGCACAACTCATCTGTTGGATGGCCATGGTGAGGCGGCAGAATGATGAGCATTTCATCTTGGAATCGCTTGTTTTATATTAGAATGGGCCAACCCTTGTTGTCGCGGGGAATTTGTGTTTGTGAGTAGTTACTGTGTGTGTGTGTGTGTGTGCGTATGTGTGTATAAGCGTGTGGGTGTGCGTTGCGTGATAAACACAAGGGTAGATGAATTATCAGGCTAGTGGCTACATCAACAGCAGTAGAAATGTGCTTCAAATAACATCGAGCACTTAAGCGATCTCGCTTTTATCTCCCTAACAACTCTTGGCTTGGCTACCTTTTATGTCCTCCACACACTGAACTCAATATTCTCTGCTGAGCAATGAGCTCTACTAAAGATGTAAATAATCTGCCGTCCTAGGGAGAGAACCAGCTTGGTTCAGCGCAGTGGAGTAAAAATACAAATGGGTGCCTGGGTGCTGAAGTCCATCTCCACCTCTTAGCCTCTCTCTCCTCCTGGAGGAATAGCAAGCGGCCGTAGGCATCAACAGATGACAGCTATATCTCTTCAGTCCTCCTTTTTTACCTCACCCTCTCTTTTTTTCTCCTTTGTCAGCTTGTGTTGAGGAACCTGACGCCGTCTTTACTGCCGTCTCACAGCAGCGGGGTTTTTTTTCTGTACGGTTTTGTGCTCCTTTGGCCGATTTCCCCCTAGACTCATCAATGCCCCATTACCAAGTCAAATCAGGTGGTGCTGCAGAGATTTGCCGAAACCAACACTGCATGCACACGCGCACACACACACACACACACACACACTTTAGAGGATTCATTCAAAGAGCCTGGGAGGTTTTCCACTAGCGGCTCCACAGGACAGCGAGTAGGGCTAGGAGGTGAACAGAGGAGAAATCGCTGTTGGCTAAATGCTAGTGAGTGGTTTATGGCTCAGAGGGGCAGAGAGGGAGACAGAGATGTGGTAATGCATCTCCCTGACACTCCTTTAAGCGGCCGACCAGATTGTAATCTCCTGGGCCCACTATTCACACATTATTGTTTCTCATTTCACGTGTCACAAACAATTAAAACACGCCTGTCGATTCCTGCGCCGCAAGAACGCTCCCTCACTCTCCACTTGCTTATACACACACACAGAGCTAAAAATCCACTCATATGCGATCCCCTGTGACCCCCCCTCCCCCCCTCACACACCCACATTCTTCAGCTAAATTCCCAGAGAAGGTCACGCGCATTTCTCACTTTCATCGTCTTTATCGCTCGGCGACAGCAAATACAAGGTGGACGAGCCCTGTGTAATGTAAGCAGCTGCGTTAGCAAGGTAGAGTGATAGAGAGAGAGGCAGAGAGAGAAAGGGGGGAGACAAAGACGATGTGTCCTTTTAGTTTTCTCTGCCTGTTGTCATCCTCTTCACAGCAGCAGCAGCAGCTGCACAGGCAAGACAAAAAAAACTCTAGGGAAGAGTCAGGCAGAGGGAAAGAGGGAAAAAAAACAAGAAATAAAGAAGCATTGTGCATTGTTTTATGTACAGATTTTCACAAGCCTGTCGTTGATTAGAAGAAAAGACTGAGCTGCTAAATACAGAGGGACAGAAAGAGAAAGAGAAGGAAGGACTACTGGTTATCCAAGAAAGGGTCTCTGAGGGCTGCCAGAGGTGTGGGTGAATCTGTTCGCTGTGACAAAGCTGTCGCACTGAGGAGTGAAATTTAAACTCCTGCTGTCAGGAGAATTTTTTGGCTTTCATTACACCGAGTATATGTTTCTGTGTGCTTGTGTAAGCCTGTGCATGCTTGTGAGTGCGCGTGCATTAGCGTGATAGGGAGCCAGACGCCACCTTCCTCTACTTACTACATTTGGTGTTTGCAGCGAGTGCTTGCTTTGTGCCGAGCAGATCGTTTGCTTTGTGCCAAGCATAAAAAGAGGAGACTGAAACTCCGACAGCATTCTCCTCTAGCTGAACCACCATCATAAAATCTGTACACAAACAAAACACCCACAACCTTGATGAGAGATTCATCCAATAGCACAGCACCATCTTGCCTGCCATTTTTTGCCGTCGTTCAAAAGCAGCCGCAGCAAATCAAGATGGAATGCTGCCGACTAGATCCATCCAGTTGGAATTATGTGAAATATGACAAGCACTTAATCAAGCCGTCATCAGCAGCACCCACTTACGTATCACTGAAGAGGCAAAAAAGAGCTTTTGGGTGGTTAGAGTGGAATAAGCTAATCTTTGCGGAGAACCAGGCCTAGGCAATGCCATGCCAAATAGCATTTTCTACATTTGAGAAGGCGGTGGAATGGGAAGAGGAGGAGGAGGAGGATTTGGCCTCCTAGTGAGCTGCTATGCCCCGGCTCGGCTAAGTGACAGTGAATCCTACAGTGAGTCGATTTGCTGCTTTTGAGTGCCTGGAAACTTGTCTGGCAGAGTGCTCACAGGGGAGAAAGATAGATGGGAGAACGGGGGACACAGCCTCCCCTCCTCCTCTCCTCTATTTGTCTGTCCATCCCTGGAGGCATTTGGGCTGCTTGGTACAACAAAGGGGGAGAGGCGACAGAGGACAGCTCCGCGGCCATCCACAGACAAAGCACAAGCAGAAAGGACAAGTTTACAGGTAAATAGTGAGGAGCAGCTGGTTGGGAACTGAGGCGAGCTCAGGTTTCAAACAGTCAATCATCATCCACTCCTCCACAACAAAGATGTGGAATGGTACCTATATAGCATGGCATTTAATTCACTGAGCTGCATATCTTACCTTACAGCTCTATAAAGTCAAAGTGGTTTGGTAAACACACAAGCAGGAGGTTTCACATAACCAACATCCCACTACAATTACTGAATGTCACGTTCAAAGACTTACAGTGTTGCTGAACAGACACAAGCACAAACAAATGTAAAGTGTGCAAAGCGAGATTTAACCTGACTTTCAACTCCACAAATGATCACACAATGTCGTTTCAGTATGGGTGGCTGATGACAGGAGTAATTTGCCAAACTGCTGATTTGAAAAGAAGCACTTGAAGATGACACGGAAAGACAACTTCATTGTCATCTGAAAGAGGATCTATGAAATCAATGGGAGGAGATCAATGCCGTCTCTCTCTCCCTCACTCTCACAGCACTTTACATAAGCAGCAATAACCATCACAGAGGCCATCTTCTAGCTCACCGATTTACTGTGCAGGACTCCCAGACACCTCCAGGCAACAAAGCTTCTCTCACTCCATCACTGGAACGGTCTCATCCACAACTTCACACACAGGGAAGGAGGAGGAGGAGGCGGTGGAGGAGGGCAGCTGAGGGGGAGAAAATACCTCAGGCGAGCCAGAGCCAGATAGAGAGAGGGGTGGAGGAGTGGAAGGGGGAGAGAGAGAGGCGTTGCAGGCGGCTAGCGGAGCGTCTTCATTAGAGTGTAGCAGCTAGCTCCGGCGCTGCCTAGCCAAGCACTGTAGTCAGGGCTGCTCATCCTCTCAGTTAATTAGGATTTCTGCTGCTTCATTTTGGGGCGAGGGACAGGATGTTGGAGGCTTGATTGCCTTTTATTTCCCAGCCTAACGGCTCGGCTGCCTCTGTCGCTTTATTAACGGGAGATCTTGCAGATTTACAGCTCCGCAGCAAACATCAATTTCAATAATTACAAGAAAACTGTTAGCGAGAACACAATGAAACGCACTTTTTTCTCTCTCCTCCATCACCACTCCAACGCCCCTCCCCTGCTTCACAGATCTAATTTCCATAGATGTGCCCTTTTCATGATTGCATATTATAGACACGTTTAAACACACACAGATTTGGCTCAGTCACACTTAGCACTTCAAACACTTTACAACCAATCCCTGCCTTGAAGGGCAAAGAACACATTGTGAATGTCACATTTACATTCCACGTTCAAACCTCAGCATTTGTGTCACAAAACAAACAGATGAAAGATTATTGCTCTGTGGAGCAATTACAGCAGGCTAAATTTGGGATTGGTACCAAACAGAAGAACAGTATCTCCCTAAAAAAATCATCATGAGAATTACTAGGATAAAATAACATTGGAGATACGGTGAATTACAATAACAAGCCTTCATATCAGCTAGATCTTTACAAAATGGCATCATGCATGGATTTAGCTTTTACCAGTTATCAAAGTGCATATGTGAGACACAAATGAATGCTTGTCAGAGACAATAGCTAAGATTACAAAAAACAAAACAAAACAAAACATAAAAACATAGTTTAAAGCCAACAAACAACAGATCCAGGGCAGAGAAGCACAGAAATCATTTGAATAAAATCAATAATTGTGTTGACTTGCAGTGTATTGCCTTCCTGTCTTCTCATCTCGCTCACTAATGTTTCTTTCATGAGCCAGCCCAGTGCTGGTGACATTATAGCTACAGCACTTCCACAAGTCCCCAATGGATCAGTGAAAATGGTTGGCGTAAAACACAATTAGTACGGTCCATATGGCTGCTAGTGGAGGAGGAGGAGGAGAGGTCCCATGTGGTCCCTATAGAGGCCCATTCTTTTGTTACCTTAAAGATCAAACTGTTGTCATAATAATGGGACCATTTCAATTCTGCCGCTCAACAGAAACCTTGGTTTTCAAAGGGCAGCGCTGCTTCAATAGAGCCTTACATCGTGAAATGACTCTTGGCAAATAAATTGACCAGGCTTGGCTGATAGCCTAATCAATAGCTCCTTCATCATGATTAATGGCTGATATCGGATAATGGGGAAATTTAATGTGAGGGGAGCGTTACTTCCTCATTTCAGTGCTCAGCCCTATTGATTGGTTAGAACCCCCCCCCCATTTTTGACCAATGGAATGCACTGATAAGAGAGCAATATGTTGGACCTATGTAAACTGAGCCCAGAGAAAATGATTTACTGTGCTTTAGGCGCGTCTCATTCACTGATAGTTCTGTATGCCCAGCCTGACAAGCATTTTCTTGCCTGAGAAACGCAGACACCTTTTACTGAGTAGAAGCGAACAACAACAGCTTGAGGCAACAGATTTATTACAAATTGATCCATTAGATAGCACTGCTGTGCTTCGCTGTTCTCTCTCTCTCTCTGCCTCTCTCACTCCCTCTCTCTCTCTGACAGCCTTCCCCTGATGGTAGCTAGAGTGTATCAGAGTGGAAGTGCTACAGTGGCAAATCTAAACCCAATCCTCAGAACTCATTTTCTCTGTGCTGGCTGCTGGAACTGGGGTGCAGAGACAAGATGTCCATTCTTAAACCTAGTCAATCCAGCCTTTAGCCCCAGCACCTGAACTGAAGGCTCAGCAGGCTCAATAGGTGTGCCTAACCTGCAAGGGCGAGCAAGGACACAGTGTACCATAGGCTCCTAGTGAACAGGGGAGCACAGAGCTGAGAAGAGAGCCACAATGCCACCAGGGCCATTTCCTTATGGCTGCATGAAGCCTGAGCTCACCACTGGCTCGCATGCTGACTCCATTAAAACATCAGTCACAGGTGTGGATTCTGCAACTCTACAAACACACACAAGTGACTGCATGTGTACAATGCACTACAGACATTAATCACATAGCTAACTCCCGGACTGGTTTATGACCACTATCAGCATAGCGTAAAAGGATGTGTGTATGATTGGTCGCTTCCAGAACATTGAAATTTGATGTCCACTCCACTATACCTAAAAGATTGTACAGAAATAATAAGCTATTGCAGCCAGTTTGAGCAATGACAAAGACATATGTTTGCCTAGAGGACAGCTGCTGTTGACCCCTCTCTCTATGAAACAAATCAATTAAGTCAGCTGCATCATTTAGCTCATCAAGGTAGCTCCCTGATAATTGTTACTGATCAGATATTGACTATTATTTACCTTAATTACAGTGTCAGCAGGAAAACGTCAGAGTAGATTTTTACATTTCTCTATCATTTTGTCTAACATAAGAATATTATGCAACTTCGCCTGAAGCAGGTCTATTGTTAGCCCAGCTAATGAGTGATAAAGCAATTGGCACTGCTGTGTACATAGGACCCAATGTGTCGATGGAAACTTCACCTGTCTTGCATCATTCAATGGCTCACACGCAGGAAAAGAATAAGGCATTTCCCATTATGCTACTGAAAGGTTCTGCTTACAGAGCGAATGGTTTGACAGATTATGTAGCCTATTTAACAATGGACATTTGCACTAAGAAATTCTGCTGCCAATAGTAACAATAAGCTCTGGTAGAAAACTGCACAGGACCCATTGTGCTCTTTTCCTTTATTCACCTCCATCTCTCATCTGCACTACAGAAGAAAAGGACTGCACAGTGAAAAAGGCTATTGGCTTCTGGATGGAATAAATGTGTGTGCCCCTGGAAAAGGGCATCATCTAAAGATGGTGTAATATTCCAGGAGTGTGTGTATGTCTTCATAAACATCTTCAGGCAGGCAGGCAGCTGCGGGGGGTGTGCAGTAAAACACTGGTATGCATTGTGTGTGTTTCTGCACCACTAGCGCCATGCCGTGTCATTACATGAGGCAATCTCTTACCTAATCAGCACTGACACACACAGCGGCAAAGCACTCCTCCTCCTCCTCATCTCTCTCTCCCCCTCTCTCCCTCTCCTCAGGGGCCAGCCAGCTGATCCTACACCATTTCATTTTCCTCTTTTACTGAGAGGGCAAATGGCTGACTGTTATTTTTGAACACTTCCAATCATCCTTTTTGGCTGCGTAATAGACTAAGTGCTATTATTATCTCACCCAAATAAAATAGACAAGCATCTGCATGTTAGTGTGCGATTTTACTAATAATTAGTAGGGCGCACGAGCAACATAATATGTAAGACATCCTAATGTCTGTGACGAAAACACAGCCGTGCAGTATCATGACAACCACACAATGCATTTATTGTCCTACCTTTGGTGTTGTTTCACAACTCATACAAATGTTAGCCTCGCCTCCATTTCCAGTTTCCACACACTCCATTGTACAATCACTTGGGAACCATAAATCACCAACGACACTGAAATGTAGCAAGTTGCAACACTTAACCTTAAAGCTGCATACGAAGTAAACATGCAGCAAATATCCCACAACTTTTTTGCTGTACCCAAAACCTAGGACCTGCCAAGAGCCTGGCAACACAAAAAAACAATGTGTCTGATTAGTTAAATGTGAATCCATGCCAAACCAACCCAACAAGACACAGACGGTATTTGAAGGATGAAGCGAGGCTACAAGACTTCACCCTGGCTGAGCTCACAGAGAAAACTGATTTGATCACATCTAGTACATCAAATACCACCAGCAGTATGTGGCAAGACAGCTCACAATTGTTAACACGGATAGCATTTGCCGATACTATCTACTTGCCACAATTGTGTAGCTGCAGAGCTAGGCCTGTATCAAACAAAGATAAAGAGATATGATGCAGCATGCTTGGATCTCCTCTTATGAGAGGTGAAGGGAAGCTGTCAGGGAACACAAAACACATCCAGCATCTTGCCTCTGACTTGCTGGGATAAGCCAGGAGAAGGGGGGGCAGTGAGCTTGCCTCATTTCTGCCAGTGTGCCCTGTGTGTGTCAGTCCAATATCTTAAAACAACACATGCAAGGCTCTGCTACAGCCAATTACCCAGCTCTTGGCACGGGAACTGAAAAACATCTTTGGAGAACAATAAAGAGAGCTTGGCTTGTTGTGCGTGCTGTCAGTAAGTGCTGACAGATTGTTATTTTTAATGAATATACAGCACTTGAATGGCCCATCAAGAGGTCTTTGAGCGAACATTGCTCCTTTGTTCGGAGCATTAATTTTCTATGTAACCGCCAGATATCCTCCAATGAAATGGATATCAAGTACTGGAAGGAAAAAAGCTAAATCAGTTCACCCACTCTGTTCCTCATTGTCCAGTGCTTCCTCAGTGTAACAACTCTGTATAGTCATTAGAATACAAATACAATGCAGCAATTTTTTTTATAAAAACCCTGATGTGTAAGGATGATGTTGATTAAACATCATTTCCTGTCTAGTCCTAGCAAGCAAAGGTTTCACTGCTTATCTACTTCTACTGCCAACATAATTTCATATTGCACATGAGATCCCAGAGCAAAACAATCCCTGAACAAAAACAATAAATCAGTCTAATCACCTTGCTTTGAAACACAATAGCCTTGCAAAGAGTAAAATGCCTCTTTCAAAAAACAGGCTAGCCACACAAAGGATAGGCTATTACCATCTTTTACTGCAACACAATGCCTCAGTACACAGCATGGAGTGGCACTGAGACTAGGCCTGGGCTATATAATGGGGAACCATCTTTCACGATAATACGTGTTGAAGGTAAGATCTAGTGGAGGCATCTAGGTGAAAAACAGCAAGATGCCATTCAAGCGCAAGCATATAAACATTGAATTCCCAAGCCTGTGTATTGACAAATCAGCCAACAAAGAGGTGCCAGTGCACAGTGAAAAGGGATCTTCCATTACATTGTCTGGCACTTCATGGGCAATGCCTTCCATTTGCCAAATATCACTCACAGGGAGCTGCCATTACTCAAATACACATTAGTCATTAAAGGAAAATAGCAGGGTTATTGCTCTTCTCTATCATTTCTCTGCTGCTACTACAGCCACCCAGCTAGATGGTTGTTCGATGGACGGGGTGTGTCATTGGATATATAATTCAAAGTCATTTTACCCACTGCTGCTCTTGAGATCCCATTCAAATTGAAAAGCTATCAAATACCCTGACCTCTTCTGACTCCTGAACCAAATAGATAACATGAATTAAAGGGACCTTGCATGTTTAAACAAACAGCCACATAATGGGCCTGTGGATAATCTAAAACAGTGGTGTAATTACACAAGCCAAAAAGTGCACACCACCAGTATTTCATTTAAAACAATACTAAATTATCCTCTTGGCTCAATCTAAAGAATTCTTCTTTTTCAGGAAGCCTAAACCACACATTAAGGTGCTATTCTGTCAGTGCCTTGCTAAAGTAGCAATCAACGTATAGCCTGTAATGGCAGACTCCTGTAACCTAACCTAGCAAGTTTAAAGTCTAAGTGGTAGTTAAAGAAAAGAAGAAAAAGAAGAAAATCACAGCAATTAGGCCTATGCTATTGGCAGCAAGAAAAGCCACCAAAATGTCACATGTACCATAGATGTATAGAGGCTGTATCAAAGGGTCACTTTAGTCAAAATAAAAATTGCAAGAATGTGATACAGGATATGTCCAGTGAAATCTACAGCCTGAATTAATGGGTTTTGGTTTAGAATAACTAAGGGGTGTTTTCTCATAGAAAGAAAGAAAGAAAGAAAGAAAGAAAGAAAAAAAGAAAGACATCTTTAGATCATTAGGTATGTAATATCTTAAATCTTTTAATTGTATTAAATGACTTATTATTTAAAAAAAGTTTTTCCTATAGTATTCCTCACAAATATTCTCGGCCATGTGTGTGTGTATATGTGTGTGTGTGAGAGAGAGAATGTATGTGTGTGTTTCATCTGCCAGTTACCTCTAATGACATCATTCAAAGCATGTTTTCAAACTTAATAACTCTGTGACTAAACCAAATAATAGTGTGTAACAATGATTACAGCTGTAAGAGATGTGTACATACTATATGAGCGTTGTGCTTCAGTTTAGTGTCCTCTCTATAATGTCATGTCATTTTCAGGAGACCTGAACAGGTGGGAATGTATGGATGGTGAGTGTACAGTAGTAGTCTATTGGTATGTACCAAGACCTAGTTCACATGTTAGGTTACGGTAACAGTGTCATTACCCACTTGAAATAACAGGGATTAAGGTGAGGTACGGTGAGTATATGTGTTTTACAAAGCTATACTGTGAAGATCTTTTCTTAAGTTATGTGATACAGAGTATACCAAGCCTAATATTGTGGCACTTTGACAAGTAAGCAAATTCAGGCCTATTGTTGTCTCCATTATATGCTTTCATTGGGTAGAAAATAGCTTAGCTTTTGTGGAGCAACCAGATGAGTCTTACCCCTTTATCATTCTGTCTTGCACATGGCACATATTCATTCATTATGGCAAGTGTACAATTGTGTAGGGCTATGTAGCCTGTTCTCTAAGGCACAAGGAGTAAAGAAGTCATGACTGATGCACACTAAATGGCCACACTTAAAGATCAGAGGCAGACAGGCACCCAATAAAATGCAATGCAACATCACTAGTGTGTAGCCAATCTGCCTTTTTAAGTCGCTGACATAACAAATGATCATGCAATAAAACAATCCTTACAATGTAATAAAGTTAGTTAATGGAGAGTTTATGCATAACTTCTTTAAGCTGGTGTCCT
Source organism: Centroberyx gerrardi (assembly GCF_048128805.1). Classification (NCBI taxonomy): domain Eukaryota; kingdom Metazoa; phylum Chordata; class Actinopteri; order Beryciformes; family Berycidae; genus Centroberyx; species Centroberyx gerrardi. Next base: position 9,935,037 of record NC_136010.1, read on the forward strand.
GAGTCTGCAGCAAATGAATCATGTTAATTATCTCTAGTTTCCCGTTGTCAAAACTTACAATTCACATAAGTCTACTCTCATGAGAAATAGTAAGAAATTCCACTTCCCTAACAAAAGCACAACTCCAGCAAATGTTACATTCCTTGTGGGTTATGCAATCACTACTACACAGACGTCAACTGTTTTGAACCTCAGCCTGTCACAGGTCAAGTGTAATACCAGTTCTGCTGGTCCCATTTGTTGACAAGTTTTCCCAATAAAAAATATACATGCCTTACATCTTCATTTTGAAAGTCCACATGAGTATCACGTTAGCCAATGTCAAGTCAAAAAAGGGCCAGACCAAACTCATAAATAACCACAAATTGTAAGCTCGATAACAACGGAATAATTGAGTTCAAGTCAAACACACAAAGACAGCAAGTTAGCTAACCAGCTAACGTTAGCTAGTGACAATAGCTTGATGGGCTCAGACTACTCCCTGGACCGGAGATAATATATTGAGCATTTCAAGATAACAAACTGCATGTTATGATGTACTGCAATGTTACGCGCGAGTTAAAATTACAAACACTTCAACAAAATGAAAACATGACAATTTTGTTGCATGTGCTCTGTGCTAACCGGTGTCAAAGAGCTGTTTCTTTCCAGGCATTAGACCGCTTCTAGCTAGCATCCCCAATCAGTGCTAGTCACTAACGTTAGCTGCTAGTTCGTGGTAACCAGCAACATCAAGTGGCAAACAAGTCTATCAAGCTAGCGGCTAGCTAATGCTAATGGACAAATTAGCCAGCTAGCAAGCCAGCGGTTGACGTTAGCATTCCAACGTTAACAAACTATTCTCTCATATTTGTCATCTCTTTCCCGTGTATTGATGAACGTCAAATGCAAAGAAAACTGTTGACTACAGCTCACAACACTTACCTTTAAAAGCTTGATCTACAACATCTGTGATTTGTTTGATGAGAGACTGCAACAACAAACAATAGCAGCAGCAGCAGGGGCAATTAGCTAACGTTAGTTAGCCAAGTATCGCCACTACAGGGGGAGTAGCTCAGCAGCTGCAGTGCCACTTGTATATCTTTCTTGTGTAGCTATAACGGAACGAACCACGTTTGATAATGCTGTCATAAATAATGGACTTGAGAATAAAGAGGGAGTAATCGTTGCCGGGATGCTCAGACTAGTGTGTGTGAGAGGCACTCAGCATGACAGCATCCTTCTTCATCTTGGGGTGAGAACAGTTGGGGTTCTCAAAGTTCAACCGGTAAAATATCGTCACCTATTGGCCAAAACCGGGAACATCCGCTGTGCCTGATGGTGCCCTTGGGGTGTCTACTATGCAACACTTGGTCTATCTCTATCCTCATAAACCTCTATGACATTACCAGGCTATACTTGGATACTTGGACTGTCAATGACCGGTTTTCAGCAGGGTAGAATAGAATAGAATAGAATAGAATAGAATAGAATAGAATAGAATTTCCCCTTGGGCGATTTGAGTAAATTACAGGATCGAATATAAAAGCGAGAGAAAGATTACTTTATCACCTGTAAGAGTAGAATAGAGTATAATAAAATAGAACACATTAGAGAGAAGAGAAGAGAAGAGAAGAGAAGAGAAGAGAAGAGAAGAGAAGAGAAGAGAAGAGAAGAGAAGGATAAATATAGAATAGAATAGAACAGAATTTGAGTAAATTACAGGATCGAATATAAATACTAGAGAAAGATTATTTGATCACCTGACATAACAGAACACATCAAAGTGTAATAGAACAGAATAGAATAAGAGAGAATAGAATAGAATAGAATCCCCAAGAGGGAATATTATGAATATGCTAAATAAATATGTTAACCTAAAATTCCAGTGCGGCACCCCACCCTGAGCATTTCAGAGTTAGACTTTAGTGAGGCAGACAGTCTTGTCTCTCATTTCTGAGTGTGTGTTTTGTTGCTGAGAAATTCAGCAGCAACAGCCTGTTTTCAGTATTGATTTAACGCATGGATATGGGCAACATTCTGCCATGACTGTTCATATCAAATATCACTTACTGGAGCAATTGAAATAGCAATCGCATTTACTGGTATTTGAGGACTGGATGTTGCTTGATAGCGCATGCACGTTTTATTTGTATCTTCGGTGTATCGGTCTAAAAGGAACACATCGGGGAACTGTACTGCATAGCACTAACCACTAGATGGCGCGTGTCTCAAAGAAAAGAAATGAAGCATTGAAGGTTCCAAGAAAGGCATTTATTTTAGATTTTGATTGACGCCAAGTATCACCTTACTCGCCCAGATTTTACACTCACATTGGTTTTAACTGATGCAAAAAAAAAAAATTGTTAGGTTGGTTTTGAAATAAAGTGGTTTTGCTTAATGAAATCTACAGCAGCTGATACAACCACAAGGGTTTATTAGACTCTGCAATGTATATGCAGTGGTCTTTTTATGTCAGTGATTTGTAATACAGTGCCTTGAAGACAGCTAAACAATGGAGGCAGCTCCACACAAAGCTCTATAGGAATGAATTGGTGTGGCACTGACCCAGCTGGCAGGCCCCCTGTGGTACTGTACCATGGTGAATAGACCCGCGTTTGTCTTGGCAAGGCTCAGTACAAAAAGAGCCTCCTATGCCCATCGAGGCAGCTCGGGATTCTTTTACCCAGGGGGCCAGAAATGGCGTCCCTCCGCACCGAGCTCATGTTTCTGCCTCTCAGTGGCACTCCGGTTACATCACACACTTCAGACGGACAGGAGCAGCTCCTGAGGAGGCCTACCATGCAGTCTAGATACTGCAGGCATAGCTCCTGTCTCATTCATACACAATATAGCGCTGAATTGTTCATCATTTGTGATATTGACCTTGACCAATTTGCTAGGTGCAGTGGGGAAATAGTATTAAATTAGAGATTTCAAAAACCCTCTTTCTCTTTGAGTTTCTTCCCCGTTTCCCTTCAGCTGTTCTTTTCCATCATCCTCCCTGGGTCTCTCTTAATGACTAAATTGCAATGCTTCGAATTACTACGGGAATTTCAACACGTTATAAGATTTAAGAATAATACTTAGAATAAGAATAATAATCCCACAATTCTATTCAATATCGCAACATTTGAATGAGAAGAAAGCACAAAGAGTTTCAAATTATATTGTTTATTACATATTTCTGCCAACGCTTACAGCAACACGAGAACTTGTCAGACGCGACACATTGCACATACATTACTCTTATCACTGCTCAAGGCAGAACCGTACTAAACTTACAGTAGCTCTTTGCTAAAATACTCAGGAGAGGACCAAGAATCACTACAACTCACAAGAAGCGAAACGAAGATCTCTCACACAGTTACACGGACACAAACATAAGGACCAATACTATTCAGGAGCCAAAGCATAGTTGGAGGATGGGCTGCACTGTGGTGTTTCAGGACATAGCTTTCCATGCCACAGACCACAGACTTGGACCTTGGATTTCAGTGGCGTTCCATCTTCTCTCCGGACAGGGCAGGCGACCTAGCGTGGCGTATATATGTGTGGGGATTATTTATGCGCAATGAAAACACAAAGGCCCAAGGAGGAAGACCAGCTCAGATGGGGTGCCTGAAGTTCTGGCCGGCGAAACGGGCCTTGTCGCCAAGCTCCTCTTCAATCCTGGGTGAGAGACATGACAGATTGTTAAATTGGCTGGAACACACAACCCATACTGTTAATGCAGTTCAATGAGACAATGTCAAGGTGTTTGTTTACATAGATAGTGTATGTTTTCTGAATGGACTCACCTGAGCAGCTGGTTGTACTTGGCCAAGCGCTCAGATCGGCAAGGTGCACCTGTCTTGATCTGGGAAAGGAATCAAACAACATGCAAGACCAAATCAATCATCCAGAAACTATAGTCTGCATAAAAAAAATCTACACAACCGTACTTACACCTAGCCTATGAACTCAAAATCGGAATGAACAATTTCTCCATAGTTACGTGAGAAGGTTTACCTGTCCAGTGCAGAGTCCGACCACAAGGTCAGCGATGAAGGTGTCCTCTGTCTCTCCGGAGCGATGGCTGACCATCACACCCCAGCCGTTGCTCTGGGCCATCTTGCAGCTAGAATACACACACAAGCCCTGTTAGCCAGCTGATACATACCACACTGGCTTTTGACAAGTACAATCATTGTGTTTGAGCCAAAATGGCCGCCTCGCGGACACTCACGCCTGCAGGGACTCTGTGACGGAGCCGATCTGGTTGACCTTGAGCAGTAGGCAGTTGCAGGCCTTGTCGGCCACGCCCTTGGCAATACGCTTGGGGTTGGTGACTGTGAGGTCATCGCCCACCACCTGGATGCTGGTGCTGGCTGTGAATTTGGTCCACGCCTCCCAGTCGTCCTGGTCAAAGGGATCCTCAATGGATACCACTGTTAGGAGAGGAGGGAGGAGAGCAACGTCAAAGCCGTTCATACAGTCAGCATAGTTCAACTGGCTTATTTATCGACACAACTTTGAGCTCGTGGAAACTCTGCATGCTGCAATGTGTAATGCATGAAAAGTTGATTGTACAGCATACAAAGAAACATTGGTTAGCTTGGTAGATATGGGCTTAATTTTGGGGCTGCAGGAGGTCAAATCATTTCAGCGGCCTTATTAGCCAATTTAGTCAATAGTCACTATCTACAGAGACCTTAAAGGATAAGGCTGGTGTTTTTTAATGCATTGTTTACCGTCAACAAATCCTATGAAAATAACAAAATCAACAATGCGTTTGCTCTACTCCCGTTACTTTCTGACTTCCCACGTACCGTTTTTAGCCGTCAACCCGGAAGTCATTGGCTCCAATTGTAAGCTGAAAACCTTGAAATATAGCTCACAAAGACATAGTTTCAATTTTAAAAATCGCTGTTACCACGAAAAGTCAGGCTGTTGTAGTTATTACCAAATCAAATTCAAATGGGAACAAATTCTTCATTACGCCGGGGACTATTTTCGGTGCTACGGAACTACTTTCCTGAGATCGCAAAGTGTTTACAGCCGGCTTATTAAGTTGTTTGAGGAAAAAGTCGGCTGGCCCGGTGCATCGCAATGATGAAATATGTTGCCCAGAGCAATGGCATGGCTCTTTGACGTGTTTTTAATTGCTTTTTTAATACAATGGAGTTCTATGGCTGCTGGGACATGGCTGATTTTGTTATTTTCACAGGATTTGTTGACGGTAAGCAATGCATTAAAAAACACCAGCCTTATCCTTTAACAATATTTTGTTTGTTGTTGTTATTAATTTACATTACATACATTGTGCACAATTTTTGAAATGCAAAAGATTAATAAACAACTTAACTATTGAGAAAATCCAATTACACAGCTGAACTGGGTCATACTGTTAAGCATGTAGTTGCAATTAAAATGCTGCTATTACTAATAGAGCACTTATCACTCTCATAATCTCCTTAACACTCTAATCCTCTGAGTCCATCCTTCCTGCTTTGCACTTTCTCATCTATACCAAATTAATCTCTCATCTATACCAAATTAATCTCTATGGCATCTTGGAAGCTTTCTATCTTTGGGGGCGGCAAGAAGAGAGAATTAGTGTTTCTGGGCTGTGATGAAGATGGGTATGTGTTAGGAAACCCACCTGGGTAATCCTTGACAAAGCTCCTGTAGAGGTCAGCCAGCTGGTCGGGAGTGATGTAGCGGCTGGGGTCGTCAGGTGACTTGAAGTCCAGGTCGTACTTGCCGCCCTTGTAGAACTCAGAGGCGGCCACATCCATGCCGATGACAATCTTGTCGGTGTAGCCGGCCTTGCCGATGGCGTTCTTCAGCAGCTCCAGAGCTGAGAACAGAGAGAGAACCGTGTATACAGAAGAATGACAGACGGAACTGGCTTGTTTAGTGATTTGTGGGTATTTACCACTTTAGTGTATAGTACCTGAAATTTGAAATTTGGGCTTTTGGAAATTCCTTGATGCATATTAGCAATACTTATAGTATCGTATAGTAATGAACTGAGACATGACTTAGGTTTTTAATGATGCTCTTAAATTTACTTTAATAAAGGGAAATGACAAAGTCAGAAACCAAAAACACAAAATCTGGAGTTGAAAATGTTACTAGAGATGTTGCTAATAAAATCAATACATTAGGTTTTCCCCCCATGAATCACCCCTTAAGCCTGTGCCCAACTGGGGCATTTGCCATATCAGCACCTTGATCTGACACTGGTCCTCAACTCAGTATTCAGTTGAGGCCTTAATTTAGAAACCATATGTCAGCCCAGGAGTGACATTCCTGGCTTGGGCAGCATGGATCTAAGGTCAAAAGGGGGCGCAGTAGTCTAAGGATGGGATGAGACTCTTAAGTGAAGTGCTGCCCTGGGAGGTCTAGGAATGTATTGATCTCAGGACAACTGGCCAAGGAATATAAATAGAAACACCAACGTTACCAACTTTCAATTCTCAAATCTTTCCTCAAAACCCAAGTGAAAACACTTCTTATGAGTCTCCTTAAAAATATAACTCTTTTATTCAGCTGGATCTCGACTCTGTTGGCTTCGAACTAAACTCTTATTGTTAAACAATTGTTATTGTGGATATGGCTTCCTGACTTCCTGTTTCCTCTCACCTTCTTTGTTCTCCAGGATGTTGGGCGCGAAGCCTCCCTCATCTCCTACATTGGTGGCATCCTTGCCGTATTTCTCCTTGATGACATTCTTCAGGTTGTGGTAGACTTCAGCACCGATGCGCATGGCCTCCTTGAAGCTGCTGGCTCCCACAGGCAGGATCATGAACTCCTGCATGGCCAGCTTGTTGCCTGCATGGGAGCCACCGTTGATGACGTTGAAAGCCTGAAGAGAAGCAGAGAGGATCCGCATTCAGCCGGATGGATTCATACGTAGGTAAATATGGTTCTTTGAAGCCATCATTAATGGTACATGTCTGCTGGGGCCACTCATATTACAAGTCTCTTTTAGCAAACGGCTGTGATATATGACTGCAGTAATTGCATTAATGTGCTCACAGGGACAGGGAGAATGACTTCAGGGTTGCCAGCCAGATCAGCAATGTGGCGGTAGAGGGGCACGCCTTTCTCTGCTGCACCAGCCTTGCACACAGCCAGGGAGACGCCCAGAATGGCATTAGCACCAAACTTAGCTGAGGGAGGGCAAACACAAATATGTCAATATGTTATGTAACACAGCTTTTTCAAGATTGTACATTTATAAAACATTATAAAACATTTACAAAACATTACAGAGAGTTCAACATTACATTTATCTAAAATATAGAGGATCCAGTCTGTAAAAATGTTATCATTATGTGAAACAAAGATTGGAGTTACCTACTGTCCACTGAAAAGTACTATAATTTGTTTTCATTTGGTACAAGCAATCGTTTTGCAGGAGTAGGTGTCGCTTTTTTGAAATGGTGTATGGCTCAATTTGGAAGGAATCTCTTCAATTCTACCTGTTGTCTCCTCATACCAATATTCTTCATCGTTTGGAGACAGAGTAGCATCTTGGCTACTACGTGGCCAAAAGCACTAATTTCTGACTGCGTACTCTTAGTCCCAAGTGATTTACATCAAAGGAGCAGCTTACACTTGTTTTCTGTGCCATCCATGTCCAACATGAGCTTGTCGACCTTCTCCTGTTCCAAGACGTTCACATTCTGGATAGGACATAAGACGAGTGTTACATAACTGAAGTATAACCTAGGCAACTTTTAGGTTTAATTCTAACTGGTTAGTTCAGAAGACCACACTCCAATGATGTTAATGTAATCACAGCATCTCAGAAAAGCACCAATAAAGGTCTGTTACTGCAACAGTATGTTCATCATATACCTTAGATGTGTCATCTTCATAAATGAAACATTCAAAAGACAAATAAACTCAATATAAAATACTCGCAGAAAGACATAAGAAAGACTGCTTAAGACATAATATCTTACCATTTGTTTTAAAGATTTACAGTTATGATCATTTGGATACTGCTACTACTGCTGCAACTATTACTAGGCTAATCCAATCCTAGGCTAATCCAATTTTTTTATTGAAGATACATAGAGAGAATTAAACAAACTGATCAATTCATTCTTCACGGCAATTCTGTGCACATTTTTGAGGCTTTTGACACTAGCACACAGTCACATTAGTCAAACAATAAATGGTCCTACCTCTCTAACCAGTGCAGGTGCAATTGTTTTATTGATATGCTCAACAGCTTTTGAGACACCTGCAAGGGACAAGCAGACCATCACTGACCCGGGGAGAAGAAGACCATGCAGAGCAGGCGAGACAGACGACCACAGAGCAATCCATCCACAGTTATGTGGAACAAGCAACGATTTTGAGTGGTAAGATGTGACTATCAAGTAGAGCTGAACAATCGAAAGAAAATCAAAAATTGCAATATGAACTTCTGCAATTACCAAATCGCAGAGGCTGCAATTAATTGCTTAAGTGAGACGGGCGTCCAAAATTGATTTATAAACAAGGTGTTGTAGAGCTGTGGGTAATCTTTGGTCCATGAATCAACTACAATATTGGTGACAATATTAACAAAATCACTTTTCTTTAAACAATTTTAAAGTTCTAAAAAATGCATGACAAGAAAAACTTGTGATGATATGAAACACTTTAAATCGCAATTGCAATATTCTGTCAAATAATCACAATTAGATATCTTTCAGCCCTACTATCAAGTAACACTACTGATGATCATGATAACTGAAGAGATCTTGCAATGATCTATAATTGTGCTCTTATTAGTTTTTTTGTTGTAGATCTGTGATCGTCTGTTAGTGCCTGCCGAGGTTAGTTTCCAAAGGCAAACCCACTCCTCATGCTGCTGTACACAGCAATACGTAAAAGAAAGTCGCTTCATCATTCCTGTTATTCCACACTCTGTATTTACCTGGTTACACAATGCTGGGGCCAAGAACTCATTTATATATTTAACTGCTCTTTTGACCCCTAACAGAGGAGGAAGAGAAACGGAGGAATCAGAGATGAAGGAAGAATAGATGAGGACAGAAAGAAGGATGCACAGGAGTAATGACATAACACATCTGGAACATAAGTAGGTAAAATTAGGAAAAGGATTCAATTCCCTCATAGTAAAAGTTAACATGAGAATAGAGATAACTGGGTAGTTCAGAGGGGGAATCAGTGAAGGAGTCCTACCTTTGCCCATGTAGCGTGTTTTGTCATTGTCACGGAGCTCCAGAGCCTCATAGATGCCGGTTGAAGCACCGCTGGGCACTGCAGCTCTGAACAGACCTGGGAAACACAGAGGATGTTTTGCCATTGTCATTTCCTAAAGTGCTGTGTCATGTCCAAGAAAGGTTGCAAAGGATTGACTGCAGTTTGATAAATGTTTAAATGTAATTTTCAGTGTACTTTTCAGTCACTGTCATGGCAGCCAATCCATTCTTTTGAATTCTATGTGATTATTGTGGATATTTGACAAATACAACGCAAAATCTGCATATAAAACATGGTTGTTAGGGCATGAAGTGCAGTAGTGGTTGCTTTATATTCAAGGAGCAACAGCAAGTAAAAGGCACTGTGAGATGCCATCCAATCAGCGAGCAGCATCTCCTTCCACCGTATTCGTTTTTCTCTGTCCAGCTGACCAACAGTGGGAGAGAGAGAGAGAGAAAGAGAGAGGGGGAGGAAGAAAGGACAGAGCAAGTCATACTGACTGTGCTGCAGACGGCTGTGATGTAACACGGGGGAGACAAGCTGCCAACTGAGCATGTGCAGTAGATCTGTGGAAGGATGCCAAGCCACACCCATTAATACAGGATGGCCATTTTGGATCCAACCATGTGAGGAGAAATTGGGGATGTGCAAAATCTATTCGGTTTGCTCACTGGACCGGCAGGCATGGTGTGACCAGTGCTCTGCTGGGGATTTAAGGCTTAGCCAGGAGGACACTGCCGCTATCTAGGCCATGAGTTCAGGCTTACCAAATCATCTGCATCAAGACATCACCTGCCTGCAGCTGTGGGATGCTGGCAACAATCACTCAGGTTATAAACTGAGATGCAGTGCTATGACAGCGTATCTGCTTTATAAGCATTTTATCTAAATGAAGACCATTGGAGCAAATACAATCAAAAGGTCCACTAGTAGTATTAGACCTTACTGAGATGGTATTTATTGACACACAATTCATCGACCAATTCTCAAATAGATATAGTTCACATTAGGGATGGGACAATATATTGAAATTCAATATATTGCAATACAGAAATGTGACATTACGTATCGTGGGGCAGAAAAATGAATTGTGATATAAGCTACATTTTATTCTGCTGTAGTAATCACAAATGTGACGGCTTGCCCATCACAATTTCACAAGCTCGGCATCAAAATTATATTATTTGCACTATTTGTAATGACGTTTTTATATGTCATATATGTTTGATATGTCCAATATCGTATTGAATCATATCGTCCCATCCCTAGTTCACATAGATTTGAACTTTGTGCTAATAACTCCACCCACCACTGAGAAGATATAATAGTCACAGTGACTCAGCAGATTACTAGAGCATCTGAAAATAGACCATAGCAACAATGAGCATTGGTGGTCTTGTAGTAAAACTGAGAGGCAATCTAGCTATGTAACACAGTGAAACACATTAAGTGTGACTGACTCGCTCTGGGTGCTGCACTCTCCCATTGGTCTTTGCACTGAATGATGCCAAAACAGGCCTGGGTGACTGCTGATGGCTGGAATCTCATCAAAAAACAAGAATGAAGGTGCTATTTACAGTAAACTGGAGCACCTAGCAGCAACCATCCTAAACTGATGAAAAGAAGGCAGGGCTATTAGAATAGAGCAGCCCATTTCCCGGCGGGGTATTGAAGGCCACGTATCTAATAAAGTTTCCTCCTGTCCACCCCTCACTTCCATGTCAGTGGTTATTCAGGGAGCTTCATTAACATTCCCAGGACATTTAGTTGGGTTGAGCTACTCCTTTGTTTCAGTTCACAGAGCAGAAAACAGGAGAACTGGGCTTCAGCCAGGCTCCAAAACCTCGTTCACAGCCGGACCCATTAGCTGATTGAATCAATCAATCTCAACCTCAGGCATATCAAACAGTGCAGGGCTGAGATATTTTGCGCCCCACCCTGACTTTCAACAGCAACAGTTCATATGTGGTCCAGTATACAGTAAAGGAAGGGGAGCATGGCTGTAATTTACGCATCTCCAGTTTGTACAAAACTATCAAGGATTCAACTCATAATACTGGTAGTCCTACCTACTGTATGAGCTATCTGTGCTCTCTAATAGGAATCATTACAGTAACAGAGTGCTGTAAAAGCAGTGTGATATTACAGGAGCTATTTTGACACATCCACCATCTGATCTGACCCTCTCTGGGCCTGGAGCTGGCACCGGTGTATGTGAACAACAGGCACACTGGCTTGAAAATCCTGAAAGGCAACAACAACTGAACTGGCTTTTGCTAGCTAGGCTCTGTCTGATTTAGGCAAGACACAGAAATTCAGAAATAATTTGAGTTATGTGCATACTACTACTATCGATATGATGTTGTTACTGCATTATTACACATACAGTGCAAGAATTACCTGTGTAAAGTTATGGTTGAATTCACATAACCTTCTAATCAATGTGTAGTGTCAGGAAATTTGACAAGCAGTGAAGTTTGATTTGTTAGCTCAGGATGTACTTTAGTGAGGCAGCTAAAGTTTTACCAAAAGTGTTCTTCCACCCTAGCAAATCCGTGAGCTTCTTTTCTAAAGTCTTACAGTATATGAAATCACTGACTTTTTGTAGACATCTTTGATCAGTCTAAAATAAATCCACATTGTCCCTATCCCTGCACCAGCAGAGCCTTACAGTACCTTTCTTGGTGTACAGATCGACCTCCACAGTGGGGTTGCCACGGGAGTCGAAAATCTCACGTGCGTGAATCTTCAGGATGGACATGTTTCTGGATCTGGAAGAGAAGACAGGGAAGAGACATCAGTATACAGCAGCTCCAGAGATGACGCTGGTTATCCTGCATTGTAATTTACTGAATTGAAGCTTCGAGCCAGAACAGTGACTTGGCAAAAACTGGAATTCTCAAGGACAAAGTCACCACACAATGAAACCGTTGAAACTGTTACAGCTGGAAACTGAGTTTAGACATTAAGCAATAAGCCATCTCATGAATTCTCTTACTAAAGACAAACGTTACCTGTGCATCTTGATACCAACTAATCCAACTGATGTGGCCTGTTACCTGTGAATACCAACTAAACCAACTGGTGTGGCCTGGTCAGGGTGGCAGGGATATTAGTCAAAGTAAGGCGTGGCTTATGCAGCAAAGAAATCTCTCCAGGTCAACTCAAGAGAGTTTACTTAATTTATCAGATTACAAAACAGCATTGCGACATGCTTGCGGAACTGAGTTGGGAGAACTATAGTAACCAACGGTTAAGCAAGGAGTCATGATAGCAATGGGTGAAAAGTCACAATAAGTGGCAAGACGTCAGTGACTTGGTACAATACATATTCGGCTCCTCTTTGTCTCAGTATCACTTCACTGATATGGGTTAGGCCTGAGTAGTGGTCTAATCTCAGAAAGCATATGTTATCTCTCCAAATTCCAGGCAGTACTGGAGGTCAGGGGAGGTTTTAAGCCAGATTGTGCCTGGCCATGACGCATACCGCGCTATTGATTTTCATGTGTTTTATCTAACTTGTCCTCCATGCCCTAACTTGCTCATCTACCCGCTTTAAATGCATGAATGAACTTGAGTTCAGCCTCCAAAGCTAGAGTGCAACTGCATCAAGCCCTGCTGAACCAATGGAAAATCCTCTGCCCTTAAATGTCTGTGTGGAAACTTGCCACTGGCTACACAGCTAAGGGGCCAAAGTGGCCGAACACACACAGGCCCTCTGTAGCTGTCAAAACACCATCTTTCACTGTTTACAGTTCAACAGAGCATATGTTGCACTTCAAAATAATGGTAGCACAAAGAACAGCCTACAACAATTATCTGTCATAAATGTCACACAGCACAGTATTCACTTTTTGTTCATTTGTTTGCAGCCAGATAATGTCAAAGCCTGGAAAGCAAAGAGGTAAGCTGGTGGCACAAAATGGCACCCGCAGCCAAATAAATAATGAAGGATGGATACTGGATATGTTGGCAGCCAAACACCTTATTAATACACAATAGGTTCATCGGTTAGGCTGCATGTCGGTCTACCAACAAGTCACTGCTGTGTATTAATAATCAGGTTAATAATTGTTAAGATAGTTTTAAGGCTGCAGTAATAAACCTCAAATTTCCTCATTGAGTAAATGAAGTTAAACCACTGCTGGCCTCTGATTGAGCGTCTTTGAAGGCCAGAACTGACTAACCAACACAGTAACCAATGGAAAGGAAACCCTGAATCCAATGCAACAGTTTGCTACATAATGTTCAAATATGGACACACCCCCATATCTACTGCAAGCAACTGGTAGCACACTGCTCAAGCTAGCAAGTGTGTGGCACCATTTGACACAGAGATCCCTCCTATATTAACCAAAATGACTCTGATAGCAATTCCTTCACAAATGAGCACGGTTGGGAAGAAACTGTTTTCTAGTTGTGCTGCAACTTGACGCCCTTTGCTCACACACTGCAGCTCTAAATGGAGTGACATCTCGCCAGCTGACGGTCTGGTTTAAAAATAGACAGGAGCCTACTCCATCCTGCAAGCCATCATGTCATTGATAACATTCCCCAAACTGTAAAACACCGAGCAAAATTTTAAGATAAGGGCAAAACACTGAGGTTATCGTCGAGGATGAGGAACACCTTGTACAATCTTAAAAATGAAGAAAGGCAGTTAAAAGTAATACGCGTTGTCTTAAAATGACTATTTTCAGTGTTGGTAGTTGTTACACGGTCCAGAAATACCAGATAATACACAGAAATACGGGTATTTGACTTACCTTTCCGGCCTAACTGTGTGCAAGGGTAGTGCTCTCTCTCGTGCGGGCAGGCAGAGAAGGCGCTCGTGACGCTCCGGCTCGATGAAAAGTGGGCAGAATCAGGAAGGAACGGGAACGAGCAGTCCTCGCAATGTCATTGGCCGGGACGGGCTCACGAGGCATCCGAGTGCGAGGAGGACTGCACGTTCGCCACCAGCACTCTAGACTTCCCATTAGAGAAGGAGGATGCGGATTTTATTTTCGCGTGCATCACATCTAAACACATATTCACATACGCAGGATAAGTATACATATAATATATAGGACGTGAATGTATAGGAAGTGTAGCTTATGCTCTTTTATGGCAAAATGGAGGAAAGAAGCAGCGTGATGCGGAAAGTGACGCAGAGATGAGTACGTGCAGAGAAGCAGACAGAAATCTGTGATGCAGTGGTACATTATTGGTCACATGTCACTTGCGGTCACGTATTTGGCATTGACATTTCTTTTCCTATTCCCATCCTATAATTTCACGTCCTGTTGGTGATGGAGAAGTGTATGTTGGTCTCACGACAGCAAAAACAAAGCTTCGTTTAAAGGTGTATGTGATCCCAAGTATTTAAATATTTACCTTTGTTATGTAATATAATATCAACACTTTAGTTCACGTTGTTCCTTTGAAGAGGAACATTTATAGATCTTCAACTGGGAATTGTCTGCTTAGATTAGGCCTATGCCCCCAAAATATTTCAATTTAAAAATTGTCAGTACCCCATGTACTGCATGAGTTTGCATCTGTATGACCAAAAAGTTGACTAGTCTATGTATCAAAAAGACGGTGGTTGCATCTGTAGCTTCTGTAGAGGGGTAGACTGATGAATCACAAAATGACTATGAGTGAATTGTGGGTTTCCCCAGACTTCTGACGTTTCACCATTACTAGACGTGGATCTCATGCGGCTGCGCAGAGGAGAGCAGCATCCATGGCAGATGAGAGCTGGAGCTCCAGTGTGATGAGAGCTTGGCGCAGTGACCTTGAGACTCGCTCAGTGTTGGACTCACACAGACATCCAACTGCGCCATCTGCTGCCCCGCTGCTTTCAGTGAAATGTAACAGCAGAAAGTCCCGCGAGTCTGGATGGAGTTCATTATCTACATTCCGATATAAGAATCACAGTAGGCTATTGACTCTAAATATTTATCCTATAAGTTTTAAAAATACTCTCATTAATACAGCTTCAAAGACCCATCTCTAATATTTGTTGTAGTGACTAATCCCATGATAATAATTGTTTCATCAACAAAAAATTATAGAAAGATAATATTAAAAAGATCTTTGCTGAATGAGCTTGTGAATGAGAGCATGTGCTGCACCCCAGATCAATTGGCAGCTGTGGTTTTTTTTTTTTGGTTTTTTTATTCAGAGATAACTGGTCTGAATTTTGATGGTAGGCCTTTGGATCAGACTCAGCTATTATTTACTCTGCTGGCTGGTGTGAACTTCATGGTTAATGAATGAAATATCAAGATACCGGGACTCAGGTGGAGTGAATAACTTTACCATCACACATCAAAAAATACCTTATTGTAATTTTTTTTAGGCTTGGCCTTAGGCAGAAATTGCAAGTGGAAACCCCAGTGTAAATAATTCTCAAAAGCTAATTGAAATTCAATAAAATGCAAGAAGCAGCTGTAAAGGCTTGATAAAGCTTTAAAAAGGTGGAAAATATGTCTCAGAATCTCAGTGGTTCAAACTTTAATCAGCTGGACTGAATGTTAGTGAAATTTACTGAACTAAATGGCAAACTCAGGATCCTTGCGGTGGTGGTGTCAGCAATCAGGACAACCACCTGTTATAGAATAAAGGTTATCCCATATTGAAAATTTAAACAATTCTGCGCAGTTGCATCTAATAAAAATCGAATCACATAATTTTGCTAATTATTTGTGTTGTTTATTTTCTAAAGCCTTTTTGACTCACCTTCACCAAGAGCGTCAATAATTTGGAAGATCACCATACATATGGTCTAAATCTAAATGATATATGTTGGTCTCACCATATACAGGTTTTAAATTACTAGGCTTGCTCTTGGCTGGTGCAATTACATCATTAAAGTCCCCAGGACCTTAAAAACTATGATTTCCCTCAGGGCAGATAGAAACCTAGTGATTTAGTGAGGAAGAAGACGGCTAAGGTTCATTTCTAAGTGCTGGTGTATGCAAGTTGAGAGCCGGGGGGGATGAAATCCATGCCTTCTCCATGATCTCAGACATTACGCATTTACAAAACACTCTCCTGTCTCTTCACCCATATAGGTCAATACTGATTACACCAACTGGGCTTGTTTAAACTACCATTAGTTCCATTAGCCCGTGGGTGTTGATAGCCAAAGTCAAAACAACTGGTATCTATCAGTTAGGCCATAACTAGAGGAGTATAGTAACTCTAGTCGAGGAAGGAATGACATGAAGGGAACAATGAACATCTTAAATCAAAGTGGGTCCTTTGATCATCTTGTAATTTAATCAGTTCTTTGCACACACACACACACACACGCACACACACACACACACACACACACACACACACACACACACGGTTGTATTACTACACTTGTGATGACCTTCATTCACTATTAGTCATCCCCTAACCCCAACCCCACTCTTATCCCCCCTCTGCACTATAGCCTATAACTTTAACTTTTACCATAAGATGAACCAAACCCTAATCCTAACCTTAACCCTAAACCCAAGTTCTAACTCTAAAATAACCCCTTAAAGAAGTGAGGATCAGCAAATCATCTTTCTATCGACATTTGGTGCTCACAAGTACACACACACACATACATACCTCACACACATACATGTACACACACCCCAAAGGTTTACAGTTGTGGCATTTGAGGTTGGGCATGGGACGTGTTGTGACTGGTGTGTTTCAGCAGGTGATACCTGTATCTATTATGTATTTCCATTCCCTCTCAGGTTCTTATAATTCATCTTCAGACCTCTGGAGTCTCAGTATGACTTCCTGCAGTGGGCGAATTCCCCTCCAGCTTTATCCAAAGTGACAGTGACATGAACATACTTGTATCAGCATTTCCTGTGAATGGAGATAAACTGTTTGGATTTCCTGATCACCAGTGAGTCAGCAACTCCTTTTAGAGGATTTGAGGAGAATGCAGTAAAAGGGCATGAATAGGCCTACATGACGCACTTAAAGTATTAAAAACAGTGTTAAGACCATGTTGTTGGATATACAAGAATGATTTTGCATGCCAAAATGTATGAAAAACAACTAGACAAAAAAGATATTGATATTACGTTTGGGTCTATAGCTCCTCTACAGCTTCATACAGTAATTGTCCAAGCTTATATGAATTATAATGGAAACGTCACGATAATTAACTCGACTGTATACAGAAAGTCCCAGAAAAAACATATGATCAAAGTTCTGTCCTCATATAGTAAACAAATGGTTACTTGTGGTTATTTACAGAAAATGCCACATTACCTGTCTCCATAACTTAATACTGAAACAGTAGAATAACCTGCAGGGATTTTCCACTATTTCATGCCGACATCTCATCAGACAATTTCAACACACGCCTCCTTATTCAAAGACACAGGGGGGTAAAAACTTTTCAGATAATCGATAGTCGGTCAGAGCTGCTCTCTCTCTTGGCACATCGAGCTGCTGGGAAGAACTTGGGGCGTTTTCAGCAGACGTTTCAACACCTCCTTTCAACTTGCAGTTTGAGTTTGGAGAGAAAACCTCTGGGAAGTGTGAGTCCTAAGTCAAAGTAAAGGGATTTCCATTGCAATGGAGCTTTTCTCTCTATTTGTCCCTGCCGTTTTGGTCTGTGTTGTCAGTGCCGGGATACCGCATGATGGAATTCATTGGACATACACAGGTAGGCTTTTATATTTGATGATTTGATTTGATTTTTTTTTTTAAATCAAATTTGTTATGAGTATAACTGAGCACGTTAAAATAAACACCAAAAGATGGCAAAAACTGATTAGAAATAGTTTATTCAAATACATCGCTTCTGCCCGACCAATGAGAACTTTTGATGCGTACTGCAGCACACTTTTCAATGCACGTTTTGGTTCTTGGTTTCTTTTATTTTTAAATAACAAAAGAGAGAAGCAGAGTAAAAATTCTATAGAAGTCTCGCTAGCCATCATGTTCATATGTTTTTTAAGTTCAAACATTCTTCCAAGTTATTTTCATTATTATACAGCATTCAGCCGATTTGCCATTTGCCTTCTGGGCTTTCTGAGTGACGCGCTGCGTTGACAAAATATTTCGGATACCCACCGGTCAGACTTTGGTTACATCAAGGGGCTGTGAAGACACACAGAGAACAGTAGACCTATATAGGCTACAGTAGGCAATTATTTACTGATGGCCCCAAATCAAATAGTTGTGTGACAGCGAATAAGGGGGGTAATTGAGTCAAGTTGGCTCTGCGCTGCAAAGATATTCATCCTGACAAGTCAGTGAAGACAAATAAAGGCTAGTTCTGCCATTGGGGTGAGATAAATTCACTTGTTTCCAGTGCTGTTCAAGAGGTCGGATATAGCCTAAGTGATGTAAGAAGTTATCTCAATCCATTGGCATTTTTTCACTTGCTGTACGATTTTAGGACTCAGCTAGACTAAATGATTTGTTAGGATGGAGATATTTTTGTAGTGTGATTTTTGGTCATATGTTTGTTTTCTCCACACTATATAGAGGGAGCTTTGGACCAGATGCACTGGCCAGTGAAGTATCCTGCATGCGGCGGTAAGAAGCAGTCTCCCATAGACATCCAGCGGCGCAGCGTCAGACACAACCCCCACATATTACAGCTGGAGCTCAACGGATATGAAGCACAGAAAGGGAATTTCCTCATGTCCAACAACGGGCACTCAGGTATGGGACGGCAACATGAGGACGATGTATAAATTGTTCAAACTCAAAATAGACCTACTTTTAAAATGCAGTATTTACTTTTACTGAATTTTTAGTAATTCAAATAGACACTTGAATGTCTTTCCTGTTTCCATCAGTCCAAATTGACCTGCCTCCCACCATGGTGATCACCAGCGGGCTCCCAGGACGGTACACCGCTGTCCAGATGCACCTTCACTGGGGTGGCTGGGACCTGGAGGAGAGTGGGGCAGAGCACACAATAGATGGCATCCGTTACATGGCAGAGGTTGGCCAGAAAATAGACTAATTTCTGGGAAGCAAGAAACTTTTTAAGAAGGCAGAAAACAACTAGTCTAATTCTGTATACAAGCACTGGTGCAGCAGTGCAGTGATGATAGGCCTACAATTTACAATATAAACATCTTATACATTAAAACTCTGGGATTCTCTCTAGCAGAGTGCAGCTTCATCAAATGGTGACAGCTTTTATACACAAATATGTAATGTGTAGCTATCAGAGACTAAACTGGACATCAACACAATCAGGCAGCACAATCTCCTGCTGCTTATTGTTTATCTATCAAGCATTGCTACAGAAATTACTGTAGTAGCCCAATTCACTCCCGTACTATAACCAGATCATGGGAGTATCTAGCTCTGGAAATCCAATTTGTTAATAAGAAAATCAGTATTAGTGTTTATGCATCTTATAAGTTGAACAAACTAAAGGAAAAACCTAGTCTCACTCCTTCTGCTACCCCATTTCAGAGCATAGTAAATGCAAATTTATCTGACACAGGCCTTTGTTCTTGTTTTATGTAAGGTCCTTAATGTTGTGTTACTTCTCTGTATTGTCCTGTCATGCCATTGATTAACTTTGTATTGTATTGGACATTTTCAGTTTATATATCTCTTTGCTGCCCATGTCAAACAGAGCACTGCTGTAAAATCTAGTTTGTGTGCTCACTGTTTAAATTATGGTTTGAATTGAATTGAAATTTCTTCTATTTTATATTGTTGTTAGATGACCCGCCTGTCTCTAAAGAGTTTACCTTATGAAAGCAGTTCAGTGGGCAAAATTTGGCAGCTTACTTGTTTTGCATTTTCACCTTGTCTTTCAGCTCCATGTTGTCCATTACAACTCTGACAAGTATAAGAGCTTTACTGAAGCCAGAGACAAACCAGATGGGTTGGCAGTACTTGCCTTTTTCTATGAGGTGATGTATGCCACAAGTACTTTTGTTCCCTTTCTTCTTGTCCCCCTCTTTCATGCACTGCTGGGATTTTGAGCATCTAGGGAAAGCCAGGGCCTTTTCTGATGTCTGGCCTTCATGAATGCCTTTGATAGTATATAATATGAACTTGTATGTGACACAAAAACCTTTGTGGTGAAAATGGACAAGTTGCCAAATGACCTAATGCCCTTTCCAGTGTATGATACTGTAATTGTGTCGGTCATCCTGGTGGGTAAAAGGCTCTATTGAGCGGGCGGTTGCGTGCCGGCATATTGAATGAGTGTTTGTTTCCAGAGGAATGCCCAGGGTCTTGGGCAGTCAGTGGCTCTCTGCCGTGAGAGGTCATCGCTGTAGCAACACTACAGGCATCCACCATGATAGCAGTGTAGTGAGGCTCAGGCAGAGAGTTATGGTGCACTTTTTCCCAACTGATAGTCAAGCAAGTTAAGTTCAAGATTCTCTTTCAGTGCTCTTTACCCAAATAAAGTCTTCTGATTTGACTGAGCCTTTTAGCTTGCCAGTGTTTGACTTAGTTTTGGTATATTTTCAGGATGGGCATTTTGAGAACACCTACTATAGCGATTTCATCTCCAACCTGGCCAAAATCAAGTATGCAGGTGAGTTACTCTATTATGTTGGAATTGACTACTGAAGTTTCATGAGCCGTGTTTCCTTTTTGAGTCCGACATGACTTTAATGCGATCCCTCCAGGTCAGGCCATGAACATATCCAGCATCAATGTGCGCGACATGCTTCCCGAGAACCTAAACCATTTCTTCAGATACCAGGGTTCCCTCACCACGCCGCCCTGCTACGAGAGCATCCTCTGGACTGTGTTCGATACGCCCATCACTCTTTCCCACACCCAGGTAACAGCAGACATCCGCTGCATCAATATTAGTCATTACATGACGAGTTTTGGTAAAAAAATTCTGCCATTTGAAAAAAACATACACCTGCTCTTCTTAAGAATACATCTAACAAAGAAAGTAATTCTTAAAAGTTTAAATTAAAGTTGCTTACAAAATGGTAGCATTTTGAGAATGGAATAGCAGGGAATTTCATGCAGCATTATTTGGGAGCGTGACCTTTCATCATATGGGACCCATCTGTCTTTCAGTATATACCTAGCCGAAAGAGACTCCTGATTCTGTAATCCTTCAATTTCCATTTTTGCTCATGTATGGAAAAGAACTGTTTCCATGTGATGGAAGCGGGCCGGTGATGGTGGTGTTGCCGTGTCGTGTGTTTCTCATCTTCTCTGTTGTGTTCAGATCAAGAAGTTGGAGAGTACGCTGATGGACCACAACAACAAGACCCTGTGGAATGACTACCGCATGGCTCAGCCTCTGAACGACCGTGTGGTGGAGTCTTCCTTCCTGCCACGCCTCGGGAAAGGAAGTATGTAGCCTGTTGTAACTTCGTACTTACGAAATCATATTACACAACAGGGCAATATCTTTGGAACTGAGCTACAGCACTATAAAAGGCCTGATCCTTGATGTAAATAACATTTTTCCAAATAAGTACCCAAGAGGCCATTTTCATTCACCCCGTTTCTTCTCAGCATTTTGTCGGCAAGATGAAATTGAATCCAAGCTCCTGAGGATTGAGGGTCTGATAACGTCTCTTGGAAAGCACATACATTCAAGTAAGTGGACTGTGAGCTATATCCTGGAAACTGCAACGGATGGCTGAATATGAAATGAATTGTCCATATGTAGCTACTCTGCAGAATCAGCTGATAGTTTTTCTCCTTATTTCTTGTTCCCTTTAGGTGGACCTCGTGACTCCAGGACTTCCAGAAATGGTGAGTGGTTAGTTTTTTTCCCATGTTTTTCATTATGTTAAAGCTTATGTTAAAGCTCTTATGCTTAAATGCTTGATATTTGTTTTTTAGACAAATATAAATAGTGAAGTTGATGCTTGTGTATGAATTTCTTTCCAAAGCTTTTGCCTTTCCATCAAGGCAAAGGGCGGCTACTTTAAAGAATCTAAAATATAAGATAGTTTTGATTTGAACACTTTTTTGGTCACTGCATAATTCCATTTGTGTTATTTCATAGTTTTGATGTGTTTACTACTATTCTAAAATGTGATAAAATAGTAAAAATAAAGAAAAATGCGTGTGCCCAAACTTTTTACTGCATGTATAAGCATAGGAAGTGGTATTTTCTATTTCTGCAGTCCAGCGCTATAGCTTTCCTGTCTTCCTCAGATCCGCGCGCTCTGTTTCCCCTGGTGCTCAACTTCCCAGAGAGGAATGCTGGCAGTTATGCGATGGCCCGCCTTAACCATCCCATGGACCTTCACTCCTTCACTGTCTGCATGCACGTCCATCCTCAGCCTGGCGGCATCCACACTGTGCTCTCCTACTCCAGTGCCGGCAACGACAACGAGCTGATGATCACCGTTGGCTATGAAGTGGGCCTCTGGATTAACAATGAGTTCGTCAACCTGCCGCACAGCTTCAAGTCACACGACTGGGCCAACTACTGCATCACCTGGTCGTCCCACAACGGAGGGGCGGAGCTGTGGATCAACGGCATGGTGGGGGAGGAGCAGTACCTGAGAGGCGGTTATACGGTCAGCCCCGGCGGTGTGTTCATCCTGGGTAAAGACCAGGACGGCTTCTTGGGCATCTCTGACTCAGATGCCTTTGTGGGTAAGATGACGGACGTCAACGTGTGGGACTATGTGCTGACCACGGCGGATATCCGGGAGCAGATGTCATGTGAGAAGAACGGCACAGTGATGGGCAACGTGTTCAGCTGGGGGGTCACACATCTCAGCCTGTATGGAGGGGTGCAGCTGGAGAGTGACTACAGATGTCCATAGTGGCTCTGTTTATATGAGCTTTACCATGCCAATATACTGTGTGGTTTAGCTGGAGATGTGGATTCGAGAAAGCCATTGATTAATCTATACCAAAATATCAGTGCTGATGGCAGTGATGAAAAATGTGTATTGCATATGAAATGAAGGATAACAAATATCTCTGAGACATCTGTAAGTCAATATTTAATGCACAACAACAGTTAAGCAATATCTATCACAGCATCAGCCTTGTACTGTATTCATATCTTTGTATCATCAATAAAGCCCTATAAAGTGAATTGTTGGTTTATTTAATTACTTTAAGCACCCACCAACACCTGTTTACGGTTTTAGTGATTGTAGTGGCATTTACTGTGTAAACTACAATTGTTCAGTCGCACAGTATTCCTAGTCTGTACAGAAATGTGTACAAAGCTCTTTGATCTTTTATAGCAGACACATAACAAACTATAAAAAGAGATTGTGTAGAGATTTGATGTAACAAATGGAGGCTAAATTAAACCATTTCCAGTCCATTACAATCCCCCCCCAGAGAGGAGACTTCCTTTCCTCTGAATGCTTTCATTTTTCCTCAGAAGGCGGTGACCTTCACTACATCCTCTAGGCTGTCTTTGCTTTCTTTCAGTGGCAGGTCCCCGTCGCCCAGTTTGATCTCCACTTTGTTCCTCTTGGCGAACATCTGGCTAATCTCCAGGAAGGTCTTGTTCTTGGTCTCTGGGACCACCAGCCAGATGTAGATCAGCGTGGCCAGGCAGATGACGGAAAAAATGATGAAGCTGTAGGAGCCCAGGCCTCTCTGGAGGAACAGGGACGGAAATGGGATCAGCCTGTTCTCAATATTAAACGTTCTAAGTAGCCAGAAACGGTTTGGGGACATAAACACCAGCCAAGGTGAAGGGGGGTTTGATGTTGGACGTTGCTCTTATTGGAATGCTTTTCCGAGAAATGTGGTTTCTGTTACTCAAACATCGCCATTTCCATCATACACAGCCTCCTCCTGTTTGCTTTTTTGGGCTGCAGATGAAGATTTGATAGAGGAGGTGTTTATGTTTATCTCTTGCTAAGGTTACACCATTGTTGGCATCTATCCATTAAAAAGTCCAACATGACAAAACTGCTCCCAATAACCAGTGACTAATGCTTTATCAACCTAGACCAAACTGTGGCTAGTTCTCCTTAGTAAAAGTAAGAACAGAGCTTGGTAGTAGAGGATTACATGTAGTGTGATTACAAAAATAGCAACTGTAATCTATTAGTTACTAAAAATATAGTAATCAGATCATGGATACTTAAAATGTGATTGCTTGTTGGGTTAAACTGAAAGTTTGATTGCAAAACTATAGAGACAAACATAATTTGACACTTAAGGGAAAAAAGGAGAATTGTGCACTCCAAACCAAGGCACTCTTACTTGTATATTAAAAGGCTTTTATTATCTTGGCATGTGCAACAAGGAGGGACGTCTAACTGACATTCCCACTTGTATGATTTTTAATTTTATCACGTAAGAATGCCTTGGTTGCCTTGGTTTTTTGGAGTGCACAATTATCCTTTTTTTCCCTTGTTTGATGACCAAGTCTTGTATCCAAAGAGCAGCTTACTACATACATTGGAATTCAACTGAGCTCGCCTCTCTCCAGTCTTTTTATCATTTGACACATGACGTGATGGTCCCCCATTTATCATCTTTAATACATTTCTATGGTAACACTTTATTTGGATAATCCAGTGATGATACTCAACTATCAGATGACAAAAAGTAGATGTTCAATAAAGGTTCACTTCACCCTGGCCATATTTCTAACTCAAACCCCATCCCTAAAATTAACCCTAGCCTAGACATTGAATAGCTATACTAGACTATCTATACAAGACTACTTTTCACACAATTGTGAGTATCACTTGAAACTCAGTAGATGTTTTAGTGACATTTTATTGTCACTTGATAAGAAGTTGAGTATCAACATTGGACTATCCAACTAAAGTGTGACCTTTTGTAGTAAACTAATCCAATAATAACTGAAAATTATGATCTTACTGTACATTAAGGAGCTGGAGTACGTCAAAGGATTATGTTGCTGATTACACTTTGAAACATATAATCTGTAAGCAGTTACATTTTG
The DNA here is from genome assembly GCF_048128805.1 of Centroberyx gerrardi. Taxonomy (NCBI): domain Eukaryota; kingdom Metazoa; phylum Chordata; class Actinopteri; order Beryciformes; family Berycidae; genus Centroberyx; species Centroberyx gerrardi. Next base: position 9,960,091 of record NC_136010.1, read on the forward strand.
AAATAATGAAAGAGCTACAAGAAGTTGTGTGACGGACCTCTAGGAAGGGGAAGACCAGGCCGACGATGAAGTTGGACAGCCAGTGGACAGACCCTGCCACCATGAAGGCGGCCGGCCTGGACGACTGCCTGAACATCTCGGTGGTCACCACATAAGGAATGGGACCTGGAACACACATGAGGTTTAACCACAACCAAAACACTTCAGACACATCATCACTCTTCCGGGTTACGCCGAAGAAGCTCACATCTCAAACAACTGAGCTGGAGTTTTTCAGCATATATCATTACGTGTCTAGTCACATCCAAACAACACTTCAGCTAATGGAGCACCCTGTTGTAATCAGTGTGTGTATAAACACCCATTGGGTCGGCCAGCCTTACTGGGTCCTATGGCATGTCCTATGACGTAGATGATGACACAGGCTATGCTGACGTAGGGCATCCAGGACACACTCTCCTGTCAACACAGACCAACAGCTGCTGTTATTATCAAGCAGCTGTATTGGTGAGGTTTATTTCAAACAGTAACAAACATGCAACATAATTCTCTAAATTTGCCCATCAGCAGGCACAGATTTGGTGCTGTTTAAAGTGACGTGATGCCAGTCCAATGATTTTGGATCCAGGTGAGATTAAAGGGATGCAGCACAGGTTATGTCCTGTATAATAGTCATGTTACCTATAGCACATATTGTTATTGCTGTGTGATAAACAACAGCCACTAGAGGGTAGAAGAGTAACATTTTGAGGATGTGAGTTTCACTGTAGCTCTCACACGGTACCTGGAAGTTGAGCGCTGTGGTGAGCAGTACACACGCTCCGCAGCAGATCCCAAAACCAATGAGGAGGAGCAGCCGCCGTCCTGAGGCCTCCACTATGAAGACCTGGGATTACAAACTCACTGTTATGACAAAACTATCAGGTGCAAAGAGCTTCTTCTACTGAGCGATATATTCATAGATTTCAGCTCCTTCCCTCTCAGAGGTTTTAATTCTTAACTCTTTTGAATCTGTACTTACAGCAGCTATGGTCATGAAGACGTTCACTGCTCCTGTTCCCACTGTGACATACTGGATGTCATTCTGCTTGACTCCTGCAGAGGCATAGATGTTATCTGCATAGTAATAGATCTGAGGGAGAGAGGCAGTATGGTTATAGAAATAGTGGAGAGACGAATATATAAATAATGGATTAAAATAGACTGCCATTGGGAGGGTTAGATCTATCATCGGGCCTCAGTATTGTACATGAGTCAGGGAAAGAATGAAGCCAAAGAAGTGAAAGTAGCTTGTTTTGTATCCTGATGCTTTGTCCACAAGACTGTAAGAAAAACTGACTTTCTGACACAACACAACAGTCTTATCTGGTGCTGTAGCTGAAACATGGCGTGGGCTACTGTGGGTCAGGGTCAGGGACAGCGTGTCTCACCGCATTGACCCCCGACAGCTGCTGGCCCATGTTCATGATGATGATGGAGACCAGCTGCCAGCGGAGGGAGCGCTGGGACAGCAAGGTGACGACGGACAGGCGGCCCTCGGCCCTCTCCGACTGGTCCTCCAGACGCATCTCCGACAGCTCTTCATCCACGTCCTCCCAGCCGCGCAGGCGCTGTAGCGCTAAGGGGGTCGGCGGCATCAGAACATCAAAATATAGGTCCATCTGTCTCTCACATCATTGCTACTATTTATTATTTACCAACCACTCTCTCTGCCTCGGTCTCTCTCTCTCTTTCTCTCCAACAGCCATGTGAGGCCTGTTTTTGTGCTCTCACCTTTCCTTGCGGTCTTCTCATCTCCTCTCTGGATAAGCATGTACCTGGGGCTTTCTGGGAAGAAGGGCAGCAGCAGTAGCTCTATTAGGGCAGGGATACCGGTCAGACCCAGCATGAGGGTCCAGCCTGGATAGAGGGGACAGAGACACCTCTTTTGACCAGTGGACCCATCCAAAGACTCTCCTACTCTCCTAGATCTCCTTAAACAGCTGTCAAATGTGCTTCAACTTCTGACAAATAAGCTAAAGGATGTCAGACGTTTATTCCAGTCATTACCTGTGCTGTTGCCCAGTATGTTTCTGATGCCCAGCACCTGGGCACTGAGGATGCCAATGGTGATGAAGAGCTGCGGTATGATGCCAATCGCTCCCCGCAGGTTCTTTGGAGAGAGTTCGCCCAAATACATTGGCACCACATTGGATGACAGACCTGCAGGTGCAGTAAAACAACTTTAGAGGTATTAATGACTTTAGTTCAACTTCCTCTTGTGCCTAGTCAGTCTGGATTACTTGAATAGTTGAATACATTAGTTCTTCTGACCTGCACAGATGCCCACTATAATCCTAGCCACAATGATGATCTCATAGGATTTGGCAATCTCACTCACTCCCATCATCACAGCAGGAACGATGGAGAAGATGTTGTTTAAGAGGAGTGTGCCCTTCCTGCCGTGCGATTGATTCACATCAAGTCACATCAAACAAACATACAAACGTACACACTTTTTACTCAGCATGAATGTGAGGTGATACAATGCAGTATTACCTCCCCAGTTTGTTGACCAGAGGGGCAACCATCAGAGAGCCAAAGAGGCCTCCTAGTGGGTACATGGACACAGACAGAGACCACAGCAGAGTCAGGAAGTTCTCCTCCATCGGTTGGCCATGACGCTCCAGGTAGGTGGAGTTATAGAACTGCTGCATGAACTGGAGAGAGCAGGACAAACCAGAATGTCATTATCATTGGATATTTTGTACATTGGAGCCGTGATACTGCCTCCCTATACTATTGTGCAATACTGTGTAGCTTTTGTTGCTTTAATCACACAATTACTATGCAATAAAGCTTGGGTTACCGGTGATGGAGAGTTGATCACAGCCACATTGTAACCATATTGGAAGGATGAACCAAATGCAGATATGAGTGTTGCCAGTGCCAGGACAGCAGTTAATCTCTGCCAGGGACATCAGTGCACATTTTAAAATCTCTTCTTATAACATAAACATCATCTGTCATGATTACACTATTAGCACACTGTCACAAAATAGACAGAATAAGACTTGAAATGTGATCATGGTGCGATGATGATTTCTAACTCACCCCTCTCCTCTCCACAGGTGTTCCCCAGTCCTCATTCTCCGTCATGGCTGTGCTTGAGCCTGTTGTCACTTTCAACAATAATAGCAGTGAACTCTGTTATTACTGCACCGCTGCATTCCAGCTGCCCTTTGGACATGAGATCAGCTCCTACCCTCCGGAGTCCCTCGCTGTAAACTCAACTGCTTTAAACATTCCTTTGTGCCTACCTCAACTAAAATTCTTAATAGTAGTGTAGTGTGAGGCTATAGTTGTTGTGCAATATTATATTAAATGTGCCTGGAGACGTTGTGCAATAAATTCTCAGAAATAGGCTATAGCAGCAGTGTGTTCAGTGCAACAGTATGGCGATGGGGTTGGGCAATGGGTTGTTTACGTTATTTTATTGGTATGTAGGAATATGTATGTTTATTGTGAAATATGCTATGTATGGAACTGATGTTTTTATTAAGTGACACCAAGACAAATTTCCCCAAGGGGAGAATAAAAGTAAAGATCAGAGAGCGTAGCAGTAGTTTACTGCTTCGCCATGGCCGTCATTTTCATGTTGTTGACTTTGCTGTTGAAAGAACTTCCTGGAATATAAATACTCAGCCATGTGCTGAGTATTGATATTTGATACTTTTATTACACTACACCATCAGGTAAATTGGCAGGTTCAATTGATAAGGTCTACAGGTGCCGGGAAAGTGCTGAAGTTATAAATGTTATCAACAAAATTATAAAGAGAGATGAGTATCTTTATTACTCATCCACCTGAGGGCTTGACGTTTATTACAAAATGACGACACAAGAAGAGGTAACACCTACATTAAACAGTCGATTTGCATGCTGATCCTTGGGAAATTTGAGGGACTTATCTGTTCTCACGCTGCAGACAACAGACTAATATTCTGGAGAAGCAACACAGCTGTGAGCCTCGTTTTTTTTTGCTTTCTCTTGTTTTTATCATGTGCTGCATTGCCTCTCATCTCTAATGCTGTGTCTATTGTCAATATGACGGCCCTGGGGTTGTTTGATCTAAAACCTGCATGTTGTTTGCTTCGGGCCACCCCACTGCAAAAAGAGGGAGCTGCTACAGTGCAGATCTGTGAGTTGATAACTACTGCTGGTGGGCACAGTGAATAATTGCACTTCAGAACAAGGCTCAGAGCAAAACATCACATGATAATTTCAAAAAGGAAAAATGTGGTGTACTACAGATATGTAGCTATATACTGTAACCAGTGAAATAGAGCAGGGTAAACTATGACCTGGTGGGTATCATCAAAACAAAATATTTTAGCATTTTTTTGGGTCAGGGTTTCAACCTGTTTTTGTAGCCCACTTATTTTTATTCTTCCAACTGAAAAAACACTGTAGTTAAAGAGTTTCAGATCCAACCTGGATTTTTGCGCGTGTGTATGTATATTAATCATGCTCACATAGACTTACATAGAAAAACTTCTCCAATTTTAAGATCACCATAATTCAAAATATAAGTCAACTTTGCTCCAGCGTTTATAAATAATAAAACTATCATCAAACTATTCACAACATTAAAAATGAAATATATGTTTAGCTGTCAAATAAAATATATGTTTGGCTGTCACATCCTGTAAGTTCTTTAATCATAAGCTAAAGCTAAAAAAGACCAAGTGAAAAATGTATTTAATCCAGTGGAATAAACATCAACAAAACCAGCAGTGGGATGACTGTGGGATCACAGCTGGTGGTGTGTTCTAGTTCTGGATGGGGCCTTTCACTACGACAGTCGACTATATTGACATTGCAAATAGAAACTCAGCTATTCCTGGCAGTGAAACCTTGTATAATGAAGTTTGGTCCAGAAGATGGAGCTATATATCTGTAAGATCCCCTGCATAGGCTTACTATAGACAATGCAAGGAAGGGCTTATAGAGCATGTGAGCTTTGTCAAAGTGGGCATTTACTGGCACACCGCATTCACAAACTGAATAACTCCGGGAATCAAACATTAACCACTGTCTGGATGTGTGTAATATCTTTCCAGGGTTAGGTAATAGTATGTGCATAAACACTGCTCTATCACTGTACCGCACTACCAATTCAAGTGTCACGTTGCATGTCCTAATAAATTCCCTTACCTTTGGTGGTTAATGTGTTTTGGCACTGGTTCCAAGGGCCATCAACACAGCTAAATGAACAGCCTATGTTGTGAATAAAGGATTTCCATTAACATGCCTGGTGAATGGTCACCGCATGCAGCAGTACTCCAGTACTCTTAAGTTAATGAATTAAGCGGGCAGAGAGCCAGCAGAAAAGGAGAGAGCAGAAACCCCATCCTTAAGTGTTTCCACGGGGTAAAGTTGCTTCAATGTCAGCCAAATCTCCAAACCAATACAATGGATTAACTCCTGCAGGAATGAAGGTATGTGTCATTTCTCCATATGGTCTCTATACTGTCCTCAAGGACAAAAAACTGTTTACTAGCCTTTTTTTGGACGTCATCAGAATAAACTGCCTTCTCTTCCCCCATTTTCCCAGTGTTACTGATGGTCCCAGGAGAAGGACCTCTGCACTGCGTACCATTACTTTAGACCTCAGATAAAATTAGATAGAGTTGAAGGAAAACTCTTCATCTAAAAGAAAACAGAGTATATTTTGCCCTTTAATGTTTTCAGTCTAAACATTCAATTAATTGACTTCATAAATCCCCACGTTCTGGAAATGTATTCGTGCTGTCACATTCAACTAACTGTCCTCATATGATGCAGTGTAGTTGCAGTGTAATGAAAAGTCTAATAGCCAAATTTCTTTGTGAAATCTCAAGCCTAGCATTTAGTCTGACCTGAGAAAAGGGTTATTTCAACAATGTCATATGGTCATACATGGCCTAATTAAAACAGAGACCATAAAAGATCCATAAATCCACTTACCATGCCTCCACAAAGGGACTTCTAAAATCAGCACTTGACCTCTGAGAGGGTCGAGTAAACAATAATCACTTGTGGATGAAAGAAAATTGACCATGCAACGCAGCACAGTGGAATTTCCCCCTTTCTCTCCTGGCCCCCATGCTAATGAATCTTATTGATTGTAGCTCATCATCTCCGAGACAGGCTCATTAAGATTCATTGGACCTTGAGACGAGATTGTAAAGACTTGAGGGAGCTGTGAAAGACCGTGTGGCAGCATTGTGATACATGTGAGGTCCCGGGACCCCGTGGTCAGAGGGGTTCAGTGAGTTCATCCTCCTCATTGGAATGTATTCTGCCGGGTCTGTGGCCTGTAGCTAAGTCGGGTGAACGGGAGCCAACAACAGGAGGAGGTCAAAGGAGAAGTGAGGCTCGCTCAAAAAGCCTCGAGTTTCAAGGAAGGTGGACGCATGTGATGACACGTCACGCATCCTGACCACAATGACAGCAAATGATGGCGAGTTTATTTTGGTGTCAAGTGGAAAGCTGATGGGCTTTTGCAACTGCTGCATGAAAAAAGTTGCAACTCTGTGGTTATGCAAGAATCGATAGGTTTTGAGAGAAGTCTTGAAGAAAAACTATAAAGGGAATCAATACCTGATGTAAGCCTCATAGCATGATTGAATTTTCTGTTTTAATTTAACTCCATGTATTTATTTGAGTGAATTGAACACTGTGTTACAGCAATCTGTGTAGCTGCAAACCATGCACAGTAGTGCCCACATCATCATTTCATTTATTATATTTCAACTGATCAGTGGTCGTGTGTATAAAAGTTTCTTGCACAAAAAATTCTAGCATACAGCCAAACCAAAACCAAGTTAAGAAATATAGAAAAGAACGTTATTTTGATGTCAAAGTCAGCAGATTTCTCCAACTTCCTGTGAAATGTTAAACATTCAAACTAATTCATATCACTACCCATGGTATGAATGCTATATACTGTATGTATCCAGTGGTTCATCACCAGCATTTTCTTTCAAACAATCAAATTTAGGTTTAAGTTTTTATAAATAGAACACAGTTATCAACAGAACACTGAGCAGGAGTAAAAAATACTGAACTAACACTCACTTCACAACGATCACCTCAGAATGTAAATTAATACATACAGTACATGATAAATAAAGTTTCTAAACTGTAAAACAAGGAGTGTAATGTTTTTCAAAAATGCAAACATAAAAAGATATGGACAAAGAACACAGAACAATTTCCAGTGCAAACACACTTTAAAGCGGTTTCACTTGCATCTATGAAAAAACTAGCACACAATATGCATGTACAGTACATTCAATGTGCAACATTTCAAACGCTTAACCAAACGCTGGTGGACGGTCAAGCAGCGGGTGCTCAATCATCCTCATCACCCAAAGTGCATGTGTGTGACTCGTCCTGTGAGACGATGTGCATGCACCTGCAGAATCTCCCACCCTCTTTGCAGGCACTTGCTGTAATGAGGCTGGTGCGAAGGGGAGACTATCCTCCGCTCTCTACATGTCGACCTTCTCGTCCCCGGCATCCAGGATCATCTATCGGCCCAGGCTCGGCTGCTGCTGTCCTCTCTCTGGGCGGGGGCGTCCCCTCCCAGCAGCGGCCTGTGAGCGGGGTCCTGTGAGTGTGGCGCCTCCGCTCGGCACTTGGAGCAGCAGCAGCAGAGCGCGGCGCAGAGCCGTGTGCGGATGGGCTGGGTGAACAGGACGAACATGATGCAGTTGGCTGCTCCCTGTAACGTGTTGCCAATACCCTGGTGGGTCAGACGAAAAGCACACAGTGTTTGTTTTGGGTGTATTTAACAGTAATCATTAAGGGGAGTGTAGCAACTGAATGTAGTAAGTGCCAGATAATCTAATAACTTGTGAAAATGTTGTTTAAATGGGTTGAAAAGGTAATAAAATCTGTGTGTAATTAATTGCTGGATAATGTGATAACATCACATTATTACATCAGCTGGTGATTGTTACTTTATTAGGGGTGTAACAATTTTAATTGATGATTGACTAATAATTAATAATTAAATAACTTATTTTCTTCTTATTATGAGTCATTTCATTATTACATTTTCAGTTGAAAATATGTCACACTCCTTATGAAGTAATAATCGCCGTTAACAGTGTTAACAGTGTATTATTACATTATCCATCAATTTATTGCATTAACAGGTTTGATTTCTGCCCATTTAGAGGGACATATTATAACATTTTGACAAATTCTTACATTATCTGTCACTTATTACATTATGATGTTGATTCACTGTGATTACAGTATGCAATCACACAATCACAAGTTCATACACACACACATACACGGCCCATAGGATGAGGCAGCATTTACACGAGAGGTAAATTATGGATTATAGGGGATTAGCATACATCCTCTACATTGGACACCCTGGATCAAGAACACTTTATCTAGACTCACATGTAAAGTGACCAGCACCGGGTTCTGCCTGGCGGGGGAGCCGGCTAGCAGCAGTATGAAGCGCACTGTGCTCCAAATGCGCAGGACAATGAAGATGATGGGAATGAGGGTCAGCTTCCTATCAGCCATGGAAGAGAAGGAGTGGGACGGAGGGCTGCTGGCCAAGATGGGACGGTACTCAGACAGGGCCGCATGCTGCGTCAGACACAAAACATGGGTTAGACTTATAGTAAACTGGTAAAAATCATTTCAAGACATTGTGGGATGGACAGAATTTAAACTGAATTCAAGTTCAGATAATCTTGTATCTCAAAAAAGTGTTTATTTTGGGAAATGTGAAAAATCGCTCATTCTCCCATTGATGCCCCTGCAATGAAGCCATAATATGATTTTGCAATAGTTGTCATAAGCACTAGTAACATGAAATGTATTCAGTGTTTTTGATCCTCACTGCTTTATGGATGTGCCTCTTGATGAGGATGTAGAGGACAGGGAGGGTGAGGTAAGCCAGGAACTCCCAGATCTTTCCAGTGAGCAGCATCCACAGCACGCGGTCCGGAGCGTGGATCCTGACCCAGCACCAGCCCACGGACACCTCCGACGCATCGTAGCCGATCTTATTCATGCACAGGGCGGCAACTGTAATGGCTAGAGGAACGCCCCAGCTAGGCCACAGAATTTTAACCACGTGTTAGAGTACTAAAAAACAACTTCCAACCTTGACTTCTGACTTCCTCAAAAGTCAACTTGTCATCTTATAAACAGCTCCACCAAGGCAACATGTTTGGTAGACTCAACGTTTACATATATTGCAAAGATCATCATGTGATGTTAATCATGAGCAGCTTATGTGTTGCATAAGGCACACTGCCAACTCATATCAGTTGTGTTGCTTTACCTCTGTACATCATAAGACCACAGAATGGTTTCAGCACTTTGAGAAGGATCTTGTCATTTTAACCATTACCTCTTTTCTCAAAGCGCACTCTTTGACTTTTGACTATTCATGGCAAATTGCCACGAGATCATTATAAATACCATCATGCTCAAGTCCTAGTTGTGTGTTATGTATACAAGCTTCGATGAATGGCTCTGTTGTGTGAGCTTCAGTTCAACGGGGAATTCACAAAAGCAAAATTAGAATGGACACTACAGACACTGTGATGAGGCGTACACAAGGGGAAGAATTTCTTTGCATCCAAAAATAGAGCAATTACAGCGCTGAAACACAGCAAGACACCTTCCACATAACCTTTTCATAATCATCATGAACAGCTCGTTTATGTGTAACTGACACAAAGGATGACATACAGTATATGCCGATTGAGAGTATTCGAAGTAAAAATCTAGCCTAAAATACTGGTTCTCAAACATTTGAATGTCAAGAACTCTTAAAGTTATTAGACCATGGACCTCTATTTAATGAGGTTTTGTCCCAAGGAACACCATCTGAGAAGATTTTCATAATTATGTGGAAGTGGATAACTGTCTGTATTGTAGGTGGGGTGATAACTGAAATCTATGATAAAAAAAAAAAAAAAAACAGGCATCCTTACACACTGTCATTGTGCTAACTTCTAGTGAGTGAAATAACAGTGAAATTAAATTAAACTATTTCCCATTTAGCTTTAAACCCTGTAAATGACACAGGGTTTTGGGAACCATTGCTCCAGAAAGGTTTTGTTGATACCAAGTAAAGGCTCTTTTATAAAAGGTGGAGGCAGCCAACATCAGGTAAATATCCCATGATGCCTCGGGGCTCTAACTGGCACAACTGGTTAAGCTGCGTTCCACTGCAGTTGTAAACACCATCCGAAGTGATTTAATTTGACTCCTCGACCTACAAAAATTCACTTCTTCATGGCTCGTATTATTTATTGAAGCAGCATAGCGAAATAAATCCCCGAAAAGACAAAAAAAAAAAAAAAAAAAAGTGCAGCGCATGCATTTACCTGACAATGTGGAAAAACAACACCAAGCTGTCAGCAAGTCTTTGGTTAGTCCTCACGATGAAAACGTACAGGTAAACGGCGATGGCCACCGTCCAGAAAAAAGAGCTTGTGTTGGCGAAAGTGGATATTGCTCCTTGAGCGACGCAGTCCACCGAGTCTGTGTCAAAAACTCTCCAAACTCCATACGCGTAAGAGACCGCGGACAGCCAGTCAGAAAGCGAGAGATAGACCAGAAGTTTTCGCGGAGTTGTCCTCAAATCCGACCAGGCGATGTAGGTGCAGATAATCAGCGAAGACCCCAGAAACGACAGAGCGCATGAAATCAAAACAACGACCTGTTCAGAAAGGTACACAACAGTGTGATTCCCGCTTGCCATTACATATATTAGATTAGACACTGCGCGTTCACCTCGTTACTGTTAGTTTCTTACATGCAACAATGTTTCCGAACAGTCTTCCGGACGACCAGACTATTCCATGTCCTTCTGTTATTTTGGACACAACCAACTTCTCTCCGCATTATTTTCCCTTCAGGTCAGGCGACATTAAAAACAGATTGTCGAGTCGAGCCATATGACTTTACAAAGTTGGTCCGCAAGTGCTTTCTACGGATTGGCAGACCAGACAAAACTTTCTCCCCGTGTTTAACCCCTCCCTGTCTGTGGTCGGTGAGCCAAGCGGAACCCAAAGAAAGAACTCAGAGTCAGCTGGTACAGCAGGCAGACTCACTATTGTCTATTTTTGGCCCTGGTGATCTTTACTGGTTGAGCACCTAAGAGGTTTAAGACCCGAGTGAATGTATGTCACATTATAACACACAAGCAGATGATTTAAAGGGATTAAATCATTTGTCCCAGGCTGGATTATTGATCCTGTTATGCCACTTATTCCTTCACAAAAATACACAACATATGAAACATGTGGCACTTAGTAAGGTTATTTAACATTAAACCATACAAAATATAATAACTAATATAAGACTAAATGTCTCCAAGTGTCATTAAACCGTCTAATGTCACAAGAGAGTAACAAACTGGCCCACTCTATATTGGTAACTAGTGAAAAATATGCAAACATTAGATTTCTCTTAATCAGTATGTAAATCTAGCACATATTCAATTTCAATTCAGTGCATTTCAGAGTAACACACTGCTTTGTCCACCCTACACAGAAGCTTTCCCCTGCGCAGTAAATCCATCGATTCACAGCCAGACTGCAAAGCTCAGGTCTGTCTTGACATTTTGAAAAATGAGGGAATTTGATCATAAACAAATATATTACACAAATTTTACTAAATTTCACCCTTTTCCCTTGAAGGTAATGCAATTTGGGTCTTGTCAAACATTTCATTGCTTGACCTCCATTATAAAATAAACTTCTGTGACATTTCCAAGTAATCAATAGTATCTGCTGCGCCTTGTGTCGAGCAGTCATTCATTTTTTGGTGGCCTTGTATCTGTGGCGTGACAAACAGTGCTTCAGGACTCGAGAGATTTAAAAGCGTGTTTTAAACCGTTGACCTTGTGTGAGAGCAGGATTTTACTGCTCTTGTGCTGCTGCACCCGAGTAGAACTGCGACCCCTTTTTGTGTTTGCAGCAATGCAGTGGCATGGTGCCTTACAAAGGACTGCAGTGTTTCATTTTCCTTCAGTCTGCAGTAAGCACATCTGCATCATCATCATTATCACCCAAGACCCAAAATCAATGTTACAGTACACTTAAGTTCCTGTCCAGTGTCCGTCATAAATCAACTTCAGATTCTGTAGGCGACAGCTGCTCTTGGAGCCTCTGATTACTAAGCCTGTCTTCAGTATCAACAGCAGACCGTATACGCAACTGAGCCTGTGCTAGCTTTGTGTGTTTGTGAAAACCTTACAGTCTAAATTAATGTGTCAGGTCCTCTCTGGCCCACCTGCACTAATTAGGCCTATTGCCTAGGCACGGCAAGGGCAGTTTTTCAAGGACTTCAAGTGCTTTTATACAACTCAAGTTATCCACATAATTACAAATAGAATGTGCAATGTGGGGACGAACAAAAGAAAATAAATGAATAATCTGTCCATGACTTTTATTTCCTTCTCTTTTTTTTTTTACAATTATAATTTTTGACATGAAGAAATTATGATTGAAGAGACAGCAGGTGATAAATTATGAATCTAAAAGTATAATTAACAACACATGACTACTATAATTAACATGTTAGCAACCACACAACTGCTTACAATTCATGACACAAAAATACATTTGAAATCGATTTAAACAGAAATGAATGTCTACAGTACATGCATTTGTAATATAATTGATAAATAATTCACCACAAGTCACGGTGAAATGGCTATTTTGGCAAACCATGTTTTCTAAATGAAAGGGAACGTCGGCTATCTGAATGGAAAAACAGTTTGAACATGGTGTTACAAATTGCTGCAGTGTTGGATGCACAAAAGCTCAAGTGTGCTTTCGGTCACAAGATGGCAGCAGAGCATCACAGAAGTATAACACATATTGTAGAAGTTTGATCCCATTGTGAATATTGTAGAAGCTGTAAACAAAACGCCACGCTCACAGTATCTTCACTTAACTCCCTATCAGTTCCTCAGCTCTTATTAATCTGATCGGCGTTCATTTCTACTGCGTCAGCACACGTGAAAACAATGCAGGCGTCCCATGTGCGTTACAATGCTAATACAGTATGCATTTCTTTCCCCTCTCTCTCCACCTTCTCTCAGTGTTTTCTTCCTCTGATGGGTGTGATCCCGGGGCCTCTTAGTGCGAAGAGTTTCTGCGGCAGTATACTTGCTGATTGCTTCGTTCTCACTCCTCACAACAACCAGCTAAGACACTGCCAGAGAAACACCCACAACAGGCGCGTCCAGCCGGCTTCCTCCGCCCGCAATATCCTCACTGGTGTCTCCGCCACGCTTTTCCACCTGTGAGTCTGGCACTATGGATGTTCACACTTTCACGGCCAGCTTTGTGGTTGTTGTTGGAAGGCCGCGGCCTCGTTAAAAGACCCAGGTGGCGGCGCGGTCCTGTGCCAACGGCCCGGAAACTCTGAAAGAGAAGTGGGAGATAATGGCTGAATAACAGGGAATCCACTGGGTAGTAGTTAATGGAATAAACCTAACATGGCTAGATAAAATTCTACGCTACAATGAAACACTTTCTGGATGGATCCACCTCCTGAGTCTTTTCTTGAGGAATCTTAAATTAAGAATTACAGAGGTCTAAGAATCGCGTCCTCTCCTGCCCACCTGAGTTTTATATAACCGTGATGCATAGATGAGTCTACAATCTGTTGCCCAAAGTGACCCAAAGCGTGTTCCCAAAGAGATTGTTGGGAGTCTGGCCTCTTGTGCAGCATCACTTTAAGTGCACACAACTTGGGCAAACACAAACACCCCCGAACTAAGAATAGACTTGCCATGACTCATGATTTTGCAACAAAAAGCTCGGTTTGATTTAGCTCTCATTTATCTGTGTGTGTGTGTGTGTGTGTATGTGTGTGTGTGTGTGTATGTGTGTGTGTGTGTGCGCGTGTGTCTGATTCACAGGAGCGCCATATATGCAAGTGTCTGTGTGTGTGCAAGTACATGAGGGACAGAAGCTGAATCCCTCATGCTATCAGTTGCTCTCCCTCACTGCAGTGCTATTTTGGGCCGGCTGACCATTCCATACTGTCCTCTCCCTGTGGAATATGCTTTGCTGACAGGACAACATGGATACTAGAGAGCCTTCTGCCATCACTAGAGGGGAGAGAGAGAGCATTATGAAGGAGATGCAGGTCGCGTAGTATACCGGACTGTAGAATCCTAGAGAGATGCGTGGAAAGTATATGATGAATGTGCGCTATCTAGTGAATCATTGCCGTTCGAATCCGCAGCTGGGCCGTGCGTATTAGTCGCTCCATGTCAGTTTTTGATGACTGGTGTGTTTTTTTTTATGATGAATGCTAGTTTTATAACTGGAGATGCTGTCATTTCCCATGCAAAGGGACTGGTCGGGGCAAACAGAAAACAATTTAGATCCTCTTTAGAAAAACATCTGTACTGCTCTGATGCATCAATGTTCTTTGGAATAGCATCGCAACACACACACGCTCGCTATTAACACACAGTATCTCTCTGTCTACCCCGCTCTTACATACACACACTCACACGCACGCACACACACACACACACACAAGTGATGTCCACACACAAACACAGGGACACCTCGTGACCTGCTTTCTGCAGCAGTTGCTAAATGGCTGCGTCCGTGTCCGTGTGTCTTTGTGGTGAGCCAGACGCTGGCTGCAATGAGCACATGATGACAGGAATTCCTTCCTGCTCACGGCTTGATGTAATCCCTAATACAGGATTGAAGAATGCCGGTGAAAACAACACCCTGCTTGCTAACTGAATGCCTGGCTGCCTGACTGCTTTACACAGCACATAGAGCAGCAGCAGCAGTAGCGAGCCTCCACTCACAAAGCCGAGGCAAACACACTCCAATAATACAGTTTCAGGCCAGAGGTTGGGTTAGGCTGGGTGTGATTTTTGAGGGTTATATTGTATTAATTCTTTTAGTATGGGCCAGAGCAGAATATCTTGAATTACTGGAAGGTACTGCAAACTGGTTTTCAGGTTTGACATGTAAAATCTAATAGTAGATACACCGTAGGTTAGGATATTTCCTAATGGTGGGTACATGACAGTATTGGTTGAGGTTACAGATGTCAATGTGGAAAATGGGTAGTGCTATATTTGTCTTTCTCAAATCTTTACACATGTAACTTGTAAATGGTGTGGGCTAGTACTCATGAGATTGTAAGAGTGGGCAGATGAGCAGGATATAGGCCCTAATTTGGATTTAGAGCTGGAGAGATAGCAAACAAGACGAAACAACATTATAGTTAGTTGATGGCATTGAGTCGGGATTTGTTGTTTATAACCAGATTCTGAATGAATGACATTAGATGATGAATACTGTTTGTTTTTAGTTACAACCATGTGCAGAAACTAAACAAATGATCAAAATACTCATCAAAAAGTGTATTTGCCGATGATATTGTAGTCTTTCTTTAAAACTGATTATTGTCAAGGTATCAGTAAAATGCGACTCTTATTGATATTGAACGACCACCTCTAACATCCATGCTGTCAAACTATATGCACATACCGCACATAGTGATTTCTCTAGGAGTGGCATTTGTTTGAGTAACCATGGGACTCTGCTGTAACAATACAACAGTTGTGCTCCCTAATAAGCCTACTGTTTATGACAAGTTCAACCTACAGGCAACAGTTGTCCTCGGCAACACGGTAGATTTCACATCATACAAATACGGACGCACATACACACACTTACACCTAGGGCTGGGCGATATATATCGTATAATATCGATATCGTGATATAACACTGGGATTTTGGTTATTGTAATATTGTGAAATAACTTAAATGTTACTTAAATGTTACGGAAAATGAACAATGATTGGCTTTACCAGCTCATCATATCCACATTACTTACTACTGATTACACATTACTGATTACTAATGATCACTACTAATTTGTGTTGTGTGTAAATATCTTATGAAAGCACAAATACTCATCCCCAAAATATTGTCACATTATCCATATCGAGGTATTCGGTCTAAAATACTGTGATATTTGATTTTGTCAGTATCATTCAGCCCTACATATACCCCAACCCACCTTAACTTTCTGAATATGCCCAGGATCCCAGATACGTGCTAAAAACACACACCCAGCTAAGTAGGATGAGCCAATCCTGTGCACTTTACTTCAGACCTCCGCCCCTCCCTCCCTTCCTCTGCCCCTCCCTCCCTCCTTCCCTTCTGCTATGCATTTCTTGGTTGTTCCTGTGTCAGCTAACAACGCTCAAACAGTCATGCTTCCCTGCTCCAGTCCCATTCCACAGACCTAATCATCTTATGGTCTAACAATGACATCTAGTATTTACTGTAGAGCCATGTTGCTGAACAATGCTACACATGACATGCTCCCTGGTGGCATGCTTAGCGAGCTTAGCTTCTCATGAGATTTTTGTAATACAAGCATGGACCTTGATTTTTTTTTTTTTTTTCCCACACATGGGCATGTTTCTTTTTTTCTTTCAGATGCTTTAATTTCAAATGAACAATTCAAGAAGGCCTGGTTACGGGTTCTTAAGTAGAGAGAAAATGAATTAGAGGTAGTTGAATAAAACCTGGGCGTGCTATTTATTCTGTTCTGCCGAATAAGAAAGACCCTACTTTTTCTGAATTTTATTTTTATGTCAAATTCTCAAAAACCTCTATACATTTTTTGATGTGAGTTGGTTGCATCGGTCTTCACCTATCATTATTGTATGTCAAACTGCAATGTGTTAATAATTCAAGGGTTTTGCATCAGTCTTTTACACCCAGTGCGCACCACCCCTGGTTACCAGAAAACAGAGTTGCCCCGGCAACTATCTGCACGCCTGACCACACACAGGTAAAATACACAGATCATAGTACACAGGACACTAAATGATTATCACTTGAGTTAAGTGATTAATGTATTTGAGTTTTGACAAGCCCATGTGACGAGCAGTTTTCACCGTAGAGCTAATCAGTAACATATTGCGATTATATATGACAGCATGGATAGTCTCGCATAGTTAAGGGGGTCTTTATCTGCTTCTCTGTATATGTGTTAGTGTTATGACCCTTCCTCACCCTGAGAAAAAAACAAAAACAAACAAAAACAAATGCTGATGTCATCTCTCCTCTGGTTCTCTTCTGAAAACGAAGTCTATTTGAATCTCCCTTCACACTGTGAGTCATGATTGACTGTTGCTTTGTGACCAGAAACTCAAATCAGTTCCCTCTCCTTTCTGTATTTCAACAGATAAAAATCAGCTTTGAGAAATGAGGAACTCTGAACTCTTACCTAGTGTTTGTTTGGTCCCGGTTTGTCAGGAGAGGAGAGGAGGCCTGCTGGGTTTGCTGATGGAAGCCGGCTTTCAGCGCTGAACAGAGGAGAAGAAATAACAAAAATAGCTGTTGTTCATCAACAAGCTCAAACTGTGGTCGGCCAATGATCACCGAGTCACTGGGGTCTGGTGCTGCTCTGTGTAGAGGTTACTGTGCCACTGTGTGCTGTTTACAGTATGTGTTTGGATGTACGGCAGTTGTGCTTTTGCTAACCTTTTGTATAGTTACCATGGCATCATCTTAGCATCAAGACACAGCTCGGACGCTTTCACAATACTGCGAATCGTACAGTTCAAAGTAACATTTTCTAATTTCTACATCAATCAACTTATAGGCCTTGTTAAGCTTATCTGAAGGCAAACTAGACTGCAGAGCTCAATTGTGCGTGTTCTGATTTCCCCACACTAATTAGAGTTTCGGAAGTTGTATTCAAAGTAGAGGTGCCCCATACTCCTCTATGCATTAACAATTAACCTAGACGTTCACATAACACACAGTTGCAGTATTATAGGCCTATACGTTAGAGGCTTTTCTTCAAACGTAATATTGACACTCACCAAGCAGGGAGGCAGTGGTGGAGCTGCACTGTGGCCTTCCATCCACGCTCGTCTGCAGTGAGTGCACTCTGGAGTTGACACCAACAATAGTCTGTCCACTGGTGCTGGATCTCCCTCGGTGTGCGGGTCACTTCACACGCTGGCATGGTGAAACTGTTGACCACAAGCCTCTGCTCTCTCCCTCTCCCTCTCTCCTTCTCTCAGGCAGTACAAGTCAAGGCATGTTCCAACACGCCACCAACAGCCGGCTGGGTGTATGAGCCTGCTCCTAGACCAGAGGGGGAGGAGCAGAGGATCAGAGAGGGGGGAAACCCAGAAAAGACCCAGCATGACTCAGCCTGCTTCACTCAGCATACACAGCCTCTACGGTAAACACTTTTACACTTAAAGGTAGTTTTTGTTTGAAGGCTAACTAGTTTTGATTCTCTGTAGGACATGGCTACTTAGATTTCATTACAAAAACAGAGGTTATGACATGGTGGAACATGGCAACTGGCTGCAGAAGTGTTAAAGAGAAGAGTATTTTTTGAATTGGACTCCACACCTGAAAGGAGCCCACACTTTGACTTTGGAAAATCATAGATGATAAAGCTGATGTCCAGTTTGCCTGCAGGCAGTGACTAGTTTCTCTTCATCACCCCTTCTGCCCAGTGGGTGAAAGCAGTGTACACTATTGTTTCTCTATGCCTTTCCTGGCAATTGCTAAATCGTAGGTCACTACTGCTTGAAGCTGAACTGATAGAAGTGAAAGTAATATTTTATTCAGCTGCTTTATTCCTAATAAGTGGTGATATTCATTCATATTCTTAATAGCAAGCAGTCTAACTTTATTTTAATACAGTAGAGTGAATAGTCGATAGGAAAGGGTAAGCGAGCGCTAGCACAGCATACTAATAAAGCTGCTGATTCATCAAATTATCTCATAACCCACAGTAGGTCACATCAATTACAGATGAAGCGCATCCGTACGAATGATAAAACTGCTAAAATCGTAGGGAAATCATGGGCAAAGATACAGAGCACTTGTAAAATATTAATGTTTTCGTGGAGTAATGATGTTTAATGTTAAATCAGAATTTTAAAGCAATTTATCCATACAACAGAGAAAGAATCCTTCGTCTGACACATCACAACCTTGCAGAAAGCCACACTAATGTACACTGCAAGCTATTTAGCTACTGACTCATAAAACAACACTGAGCTATCCAAAGTGTGCAGAATCATCAGCATCTATAAGAGCTAATTATGCAGAGCTGCTCTGATGCTAGATGGGGTTTTTTTTACTAGAGGAGGGGTGTTGCGAGTTCATCACTGCTGTAGTGGAAGTTGATCACTAGGCAGATTCTGGGTGCAGCAGCAGGAACCAGCTCAGCAAAACTCACCTGCTACAATATGGTCCCAGTCTGGCTGTCTGAGCATCTGTAAAGCACTGTACTGTACAGCAATGGTGCTGCTCTCCACTGCAGCCCTTCAGCATGCCCACACTGACTGATGACCTTATCAATGAAAGAGCAAAGTCACTATTGCGTGTTTCGCTCAGAAAGAATTCAAAGCACTTTTAGCTCTGCGTGGAGGTTTGTGTTTCCCAGCTGACGGCGACTAAAACAGCAGAGCAACTTTCTAAAAGGGCAGAAGAGGCGTTTTGCCTGCAGATAGCTGCTTTAATTTACTGGAAGTGTGGCTGCGGCACTGCACTGGCTGCTGTTTGACAGAGTGCCAGCCAAGTTTCATGCAGTAGTTTCACCAACTGAGTTTGTCCAGGGCCAAAGATTGGTTTGAGTTTCCAAATCCCATCTTAAGTTCTTAACTTAATTTATGGAGGCATCTTTATGGAGGTCTGTTTGTTCAGGAGTGAAATATGGACAACCATTGAGTTAGCCCACTCTATGGGAATTATTTTCCGCACTGTAATAACTATGTCATCATATAAAACCGTAATAGATTTATTCATCCTCCCGCCTCAGACATAGATTGCAGCTGAGGCCTCACACTTGCGTCTAAGGGTTGCGTCTGAGGCTAATATGTCAGTGTGGGGGGGGAGAAGGAAAGAAGGAATCCCTAGCCTAGCAAGTTCAAAGCTTGCTGCATTGATTACATCATCGGAACTGGAGTGCTGGAATGGGACAATGCACCATTAGAAGGGGGGGGACAACCGGCTAATCTGGCCGTTGCCTCCCTCTGGAGCTCCCTTCACTAGCAGGGAGGGCAGAGTGTGTGTGTCTCTCTCTCTGTGTTCTCTCCCTAAACTCAGCTTAGTCCGGTCCAGAGAGAGACGGCCTCCTCTCACTCACACTCTCCATCACTGCACCATGTGACTGAAGCACTGTGTGTCTGTGAGAGAGAGAGAGAGAGAGAGGGAGAGAGAGAGAGAGAGAGAGAGAGAGAGAGAGAGAGAGAAAAGGATAGAATATGTCTTGATGTTCAAGTGTGCATGTCTGTGATTCTCTATGTTACTGCATTTCTTTGTGTGTGTATGTGCACTATGATAGACCGGCACTGCAGGAACTCAGCTGCTGCAGGACACTGCAGGATTGCTGTTCTGCTGCTGGCTCACCGGCTCTCTCTCTCTCTCTCTCTCTCTCTTTTTTTTCTCTCTCCTCCTCTCCTCTCTCTATTCACTCAGGCAAATTGCTCAAGGAGGATGGTGAGAGCATGTGCTGCATACTTTTTCAGCAGGGGAGAGGGGGGTGAGCGGAGGAGAAAGGAGGAGGGTGGGGGAGGGGGGCCAGAATTACAGAGGTGCAAAGCATGCCGGTGAGGCACTATGCTGGGCAACTGTACCTCTGAGAGTGAGAGAGAGAGAGAGACTACAGTAGAGAAATTGGAGAGGAGGAAGGAGGAGGGAAGAGGAGGAAAGGGGGTGGGAGTGGGGGGGCAGAACTGAGGTGCAAGGAACATCAGGTGAGTGCGGCAATTTCCTTGCTGGCAGTGCAGCACCCCCCCTCAGTGAAAGTGTGAGCCGGAGAACTGCAGATGTTCCAAGATGATGTCAGGCTCCGGATCTGGCGCGGACCTTTAGTACAGTTTGCTATCATTCTGTTCCCTCTCACTTCGCTGCCTGCAGTGGAAATCCTAGAGGCCAGAGAGACGCTCTGGGCTTCTGCCTCACAAAGAGCCAGATGACGGCGCAGGGCCGGCTTTTTCAAGGTCTTAGCACAGTTACCTGAGGTGAACTCAGCACTGACCTAGCATGCACACAGGCAAAGTGACCTGGCCGGATTCATCATCCAGACCTCCTAGACAGGTGCCGGAGCACATTTTGAAGCTTTTTTTTACCCATAAACTATTTTTACATGGCTTTTTAAAAGCACATTTGGGGTTGAGCATAGACAGCGCTATGGCGTAACAGACAAAGTAGAAACACAGCCTCTTAAAGGGTAAGAGAGTTGCTGAGATACTGCTGCTGCTGCAGAGATATTTCTAGGAGTAAGAGTTGCTCTGCACTAAGAGACCTCCTTTTCATCTCTTTCTTTCTCAGAGAGACATAAAAACGTATCTAAATACACTCACAAACAACAGTATGTTCTTCCTGTCTTTCTCTTTCTCTCCCTCTCTTACTCTCCCTCTCTCTCTCTCTCACACACACACACACACACACACACACACACACACACACAGACTTAATGTCACACAAACTCTAAAAAATCCTCAAGAACTGCCCTCTGTCCCAGTCTCCACTTTTAGGAAGGCAGCAAAGTGCTCCTTGCTAGAGCACAACTTCATGACTGCACCACAGCTCCCCTGTCCCATGCAGGCCACTGTAGCCTCATTCTCATTTCCCCATTTCAGCACTCACAGACACTGACAGCCCTCACTTGCGAGGACCACTGATACAAGTCATCCTTCTCACCAGTTTCCAACATCCTCTGTAATTAAATATCCACAACTGGCACATGCTAGTAAATACACCCACAACTAATATAGAGAAAAGTAGAGAGCTGGGACTATCTGCACTCTCCTAAAAGCTAAGTCAGCAAAGATAAAAGTCCCTTCTAGTGCAGAGAACTCTTAACATCCTGACCAGTTTTTCTGTCTTTGTGTCAAATGGCCAGCCCTCTCAACCAGCCGCTATCTGACACGCCGGCTGCTATTTCCAGCCTGTACCATGTGTTAAACATGGATGAGAGAGCAGTGGAGCCCGACTGCTAACTGACTGACTGGCCGTCTGGCTGGCTGGTTATTACTGGTGCAGAGGAAGCTGAAACTGATGAGACAGAAGCAGCCAGGAGCTCCCACACTGCAGGCATGCACACACAGACATGCATATATCAACTACTGTATGGCTAATTTAAGAAATGTAACACAGCATCCTTTACAGAGAGGTAGACATGAAAGAGGACAACATGAAAGGTAAATAAGACTGGATAAGAAAGAGAGGTATACCTACGGATGAGTCTCGCAATGGAGGAGAAAAACTTCTATGCACTCACTCTGAGCCTCTTGGTTGCTGGTGATGTGCTTTCATGGCGCGGCAAAGTTGACTGCAGCATTGCCTCCTGAACAGAATGACATTGTTTGCACTCTCTCTCTCCCTCTCCCTCTCTCCCTCACTCCTCCTCCTCCTCCTCTATGCTCTCGCTCCCCCTCCTCTTCTTTGCACGCTTGCTGGCAGCACAAACTGCACAGCTCAGCAGTGTTCCCCCACTGCCGCAGCAGATCCTGCATGAGCTCTGCGTATCTGAGTGGGATGGGACTTTTAAAGGGGAACGCAACCTCGAGGGTCAGTGTGTGTGCACATCCTCAGTCCACCCTCCTCTCCTCCCCATACTCC
Organism: Centroberyx gerrardi; assembly: GCF_048128805.1. Classification (NCBI taxonomy): domain Eukaryota; kingdom Metazoa; phylum Chordata; class Actinopteri; order Beryciformes; family Berycidae; genus Centroberyx; species Centroberyx gerrardi. Next base: position 9,982,773 of record NC_136010.1, read on the forward strand.
TCCCACCCGCCTCAACCCCCCCTCCTTGCACTCCCACCACCCCCAGGAACCATCAGAGTAAAGGACTCCTCACAAGAGAGACCCCCCCCCAATACTCCATCCCCTTTTTATTCATTTTCACAGTACAGCAAAAGCCGTCCTGAGATGCAAGTGCGCTGATCTCAATGAGGAACACTTTTCCCCACAGAGATGCCATCTCTTGTTGTCTGATTTGAAAGTTATGTCATAATATCTCTGAAATGTCTCCAGGTATTAGTTGCAAACAGATATATACGTTTAGGCGAAAGAGATGCATGTAAGACCAAAAATTAAAACATGTCAAGCTAAAATTAAGGGAATCGCAGAAATAGATTACTACTTCCAAATCAAAATCATCATTTGTCACCTAGTGATACAGGAAGAATTTGATTAATTCTTATAACGTATAACGTAGCACAAACCGCAAGGCATACCACAGAATTATTGCACACAATGTCACCATACAATTACTTCATTGAGCCTAATGTGCAATAATCATGCAATCTTTCAGTGAATGTCACTATCTAAAAAAACTGTCATCTCATAACATGCTGAAAGTTAGACGACTCTCGTAGGTGCAAATCTCCCTCCGTAAAGTGAAATGTCCTTAATCTGCATCACCTACCTTTCATTACCCACCATGCACCACTCTACTGGTGCTATTCTGCAGTGCGCTAAAATATAGAAATATCTTGACCAACCAAATTTCTCTTTTGCGCGTTGCACAATCCTGTGAGAGTGAGACCATCCATCATTTAGTCAGTCAATAAGGTTACACTTCTTTTCCTTCACAAAAACATGCTTGGCGGTACACAAGAATTATTTCAAGTATTCTTTCCAGCTTCACATAATGAGATTTGCAGTGTACTGTACTGGTTTTGTGCGGATAATGGTGGCTCCATTAGAATTCCTATGTGTTTGAGCCAACAGCGTCTTGGCAGTTTTCTGCAGCAGTGCAGCGCTCTCTGCTTCTCGCTGCAGAAGTGAGGTTTTTTTTTTTTTTTTTTTTCACATGACTTTGTTCTCCCGGGCCCCCGGTTGAACCTTGTGAACCTCCCCACTGGAGCTCTATTAGGAGCTGCATGCGTCTCACATTAACCCTACATCCATCAAGGCAAGGTCTATGCTTACCTGTAATAGCATATTCGCACTGGTATGACATATAAAGGCTTTGTGCTCTAATTAACTTGCATTGCTTGCACCTGCACTTATAAGGCAAGCCTACAGTATGTTGGTGCTGAATCAGCAAATCTCACATAATGGCTGTGCATTGAACATCACTGACTATTGGAGGTCAACTATGTGAGGCCATTCATGTCAGTCAGTGTCCGGTCCAGTATGCGTGATAGATATATATCATAGAAAAACTGCAGTCCAGATAAGCTGAGCGGGAACCAGCGACACACATAGTATATAATGTGCATTCCCGTCTGTACGATCTGCATGCAGCAGCGCCACTGCATCAGTCTGCCTAACCTCGCAGCATCTGTCCTATCCTCTGTACTTTTGACACCGGGGAAAATGCCCCCACCAGCAGATCCCTCACATGGCCCACGCCAGTCTCAGTAATGGCATCCCCTGTGATGAATAAGCCATGAGGAGGGGCCCTTTTACATGTCCTATCAGATTACCTCCCTATGCTTTACCTGACTACTGTCACTACATTGCCTCTGGCTCTCTGCTCCTCTTAATATTCTCCCTTGTTGGCCCAGCCAAGGGCAGAATGTGTAAATGTGTGCAAAGGCTCATAGATTATATGAGCACAGAGATTTGGCGTTTAGTCATCTATGCAGCTCAGTGACTGTGTGCATATATGGCGCTCACCAGTGTTTATAACCGGTTTTAAATTGAACATGGAAGTTAATCCAATTGCTAGGATATTATTTAACAAATAGGTGCTTGTTGTTTGGGCCTTGAATCATAACAGGCCAGGTCATTGATTGCCTAATCAAGCACATGCTGGAACAAAACTGAGCTAATGCTCATCTGAGGAAAAAAGGTTATCTGTCAAGTATGGACAGTCTTGACACATGCAGATAATGGAGTTGAGTCTAACCAGCGTCTGATAAATTCTAGTGTGTTGTTTTACCATTCCCAGCCCATTGCTTGGCTCCATTGATCTGTCCGGAAAAGATAATAGACACATTGATTCACAAGCTCAGCAGCTTGCTTGGTTTACACATCAACCCAGACTAATTCTCAATAGTCCTCAGTCAAGGAGGAGAATTGCCTCAACTGACTGACTCCTGGGTCTGTCAAGCTGTAGACTCAGAAGGCGTGCTGTGAACATTTTCTCAAATGCGCATTTTGGGTTTACAGCAGAGCAAAATGTATTGCAGAAAATCTGACAAAACTTAAGGAAGAGGATTTCAGTGAGCACAAGTGAGTAGGTGGTTATAAAGACATATTCTCCTCTGGGGAAACCTGACATTGCTAATGAAATATAGAGGCAGTGGGCAGTTAATTGAGGCTAGCCGACAATAAATGAACTTCACAAAACTCTTCTTCTCTGTTCAGTTCGATCACTTTTGCACAGAGATGGAGTGAGTGATGGGATCCTGACTTCGTAGGCGAAGGTGCGTGCAGTGTTTCACTGCACCAATGCTTCTTTGCTGACCTCATTTTGTAAAGCTGAGCAGATTTTTCCCAAGGCCAAGTAGAGTGAAAAAAACACACTGTCAAAGACAAATGAGGTCAAATGAGGTTGTACAGGAATTACAGTTTTGAATGACTGGAAACACACAACAGTGCAAACAGTTTAACATTTTGAATTGTGAATACACAACAGAAGGGCTAGTTCACATATTGGTATCATTTTTTTCACTGACAGGCAAATGATGTCGCTAGGTGTCTACAGAAAACTGTATCATGGTGAGGAATGCATGCCCCTGTTTAAAAAGTCAAGAATGAAATAAGTATCAAATGCAATTTTCACTTTATTTTAACTAAGAATTATTGATGTCATGACTCACCATGATGTTATAGATCCCCCTTTGGAAGGCAGAGCTCGATATGTGAAACATATGAAGTGAGGGCGGTCATCAGTTTCCCACTCAGCATTAGAGAGATTGGAGTAAAAGGTCTATGATGGATTGACATTATGGTGAGTGGCTGAACTTCTGACAGCTGGCTGCTGTGTAGTGGTGAATGAGCACCGACTCCATCAGCTGTCAGTGTCAGCAGCAGTCATTCTGCTCATTACAGCGGTGCTGTGGCAAAGCATAATGTACAGACCAGCCGTAACACAGGGAGACAGCAATTGGGAAACCTTCACTGGGGCATACACACACCAGACCTATAATATCAATTTAACTAATTTAATTTAACTTTAATTCTAAGCCTCTCTACACAATATGTAAACATAATATATATCTAGGATTACATTTTTGTCTTGCACCAGGCTTTTTTAAAATCCTGGCTTTTCTTCAACATTTTATGTATTGAACATATTGCAGTTGAAGGTGTTGCCTACATTCCTTGGCAGGTTAAGTAGATATTTCCTCTTATGGTGAATCAGAACTTTGGACTTGGCGTTTATCTTATCTATGGCAGTAGTTTGTAGATGCCCATTAAGCTGCAAACCGGCTAAATGACACGTCTAAATATTAAGTTTCTTTTCCTCAGCCAGACTGCACTTTTGACTCAGTGGTTGGCAGTTTATACTGTAGCTAAAACACTTACAGGAGCTTTGCAATATGATCATCCTGAAAGCACTCAAGGACCTCACCTTGTTGAAAAATATCCTTTATAGAGAACTCCCACAATCCATCACTGTAATGTTGCTATATTTTGTATTTTTAATATTTTAAATATTTGTTATATTTTGGGACAACTATAGCTAAGGTTGTTACCTTAACAGCACATACCTTTGTTTTTGTTTAATAGAGAATGTGTGATGTATTTCAGTTTATACACCATTATACTGTACATACTGTGAGTGTTATTTGTGTGTCATTTTTATCTGCAAAGACTGCGAGCGGCTTGTTATTTTGGTCTCTTCTGTTTCCCCACTGCATTGTCTTCTGTGTTCCAGGTTCTCGGAGGCGTGTTGCATATCCTCCACAACAACCGCTGTCACCTGGAGATGTGCGTTGACTCCTGGCCTACATTCAGTACTGCCATTTGTTACCGTCAAAAACAGGTATAGCACACGGGGACAAAGATAACTTAGAGTCTCCTTCAGAGTGGCCGTTGATGTCTGTGTCTGCTTTTGAAGCCTTTCAGCGGCAGCTCCGAAGTGTTTCCTGACACGTGCGTCGTCTTCACCAAGAACCCGGAGACTCTGAAACGTCTGCTGCTTAATGAGAGAGTTGTAAACTGGAGAAACGGACTGACATTCAGAGGTGGTGTGCTGAAGGAAATAATTAAGGCGTTAAGGTTTTCTTTTACTTTCTCTTTACTTTCTTTTTCTTTTTTCTTTTAACTGGTTGTAAGCGTTAGAATAGGCCTGTTTGTTTTTAACAGCTTTATGATAATTTAGGTTTTGCTGATCAGATGCCTGTGTAACATGGAAATCTATGATGGGAAAGGCAAATTAAAACAAATTGCCATTTTGCTTTTGTTTCTCTGACAGGTATACCAAGCTCACACTGTCGTCTCATCAAAGAAATCGCCTCACTCAAAGGACTGGACATGACAGAATTTGGAGATTATAACACCTACATCCACCGCAGCCCAGAGAGCACAGACTGGCAGGAGTGAGTTTTTGAAATTTATTCATGACCTCAATTTAAGGCAACTCAATTATTTTTTTTCCCACCGCTGAGTCGGATTAGAAAATACGCTATGCATTTAATCGATTCATATACATCACTTCTCCTCGCATTAAAATTGCCCTTTTCTCCGTTGACCAGGAAGCTGTTGCCGCTGCCGGTTTCCTCTCTGGATGAGTCCCATGCCGAGCTGGTGGACAGACACTTACCCTACGGATGGAGCCGGGACAGCCTCAACCATGTGAGGGCCTGCATCCGCCATCTGCCAAACCGCTGTGTGACGGACGACGAGGGACGGCCCGTGTCCTGGATGCTGTCTGACGAGCTGTGTGAGCTGAGGATGGCCTACACCTTACCAGAGCACCGACGGGCCGGTCACCTGACGGCCCTCTCCCTGGCCCTGATCCGCCGGATGAGCTCCGTGGGTCTGCCGGTCTACTGCCACATCAACCGGCACAACCGGGCCACCATTAACGGCGTGACCGCACTGGGCTTCTCCCCGTGTCCCACTATGGAGAAGATGTCAGTGCTGCTCATATGCAGGGACAGAGCCTGACAGTCTGAGTAAGCCACACGAGGGACAATAAAGAATGCAGGATTGATTGAAACCATGCTGGAAATGTGAGGTTTTATTGTAAAGTTGGGAAATGTTATAATTGCTCTCCTCATTCTATCATTTCTGCTATTCTGCAGTTCTCAGGGGAGGCGATGCTGAAACAGTGCAGTCCACTTCTGACAGCAGATTGGAAGTAGAACAAACTCAAAAATAACATTTTCTGTGGCATGAGGGTGTATTTGGTGAATCTGCCATACGTACTACTTCTTTTTACGCACACAAAAAAAATTGTAGGGTATACAAACGTCCCTGAATATGAAATTATTCTGGAAGCACAATACAGATCTCTCTTCAGGTCGACCCTCAGACATGTGGTGAGCGGCTTTGCCTGAACAAAAAACCCCTAATCTGCAGATCACCCAAGGAGACCATCATCCACCTGGGACCCCTCCCCGGAGGTGTGCTGTTTCAAAGCTGATTGCCTCTCTGTGTTTTAGCAGCAATGCACCATTCAAGTCTGCAGGCAACTTGACAAATGAGCAGCGATCCGAGCAGAGGGGATGCTTATACTGCACCACCCATCCTATCCCATCCCCATCCCCTGTCCCGCAGTGGTGCACCTCTCTTAACTGACTCCCTTTCCTTCCTTGCTCCATCCCTTGCACACGCACACAACACTGATGTGTACATACGCCGGCGAGCATATTTCCCAAAGTCATCCAAGAACACGTTATATACATGCCTGCTGACGCATGCACACACACAACGTACCTAAAAGAGCACATTAGTAATCACACGCCCCTAACATTCTAGTGCTGCTCCTTGCTAAAAGCCTAGGTACAGCGATTCTCATTGCACATTCATACCAAGTTTTACAAACTGCCTTACTGTAGCATTTTAGAGCTTAAGTGCGATGAGTGTGTGAGTGTTTCGGGTCTCAATGTGAACATATTATAGATTATCATAACTGTATGTCAATAATCAGCTTCTAAATCGAGTATGATAATGCCCGTGTAAAAGCTAAGACACTTATGTGATTAACAAGACCGCTAACAATCAATTAAAAGTGAGGTCTAAAGTGTTTTGGCCCTTTTCAACACTGCATAGTTCTATGATGTTGTAAATAACTAACCAGAGTTGAGCATTCTTACAGTCAAGGATTTTTTTTAATCCTTTTCTAAACCCCCCGCTGTCCATGTATCCCACTCTGCTAACTGGTAAAGTTATTTTTAACATTGTCTAAGGATTTGTGCAATAGCATGCTGGTCTGTGCTAGTCTAATATTGCAAGCCACCTACTGAAATATGAGATGTCTTCTCACCTACAGCATGAATCTATTTGAGTGCTCAACCTCCAATACAGTCAAAGAGGTGTAGGACGGCTCAAAAAGATATGGAGAGGGTTTTATGCAAGCTGCTTCAGATGCAGATCTTTATGTTTATCTCAATGTATCTCATGTTTGTGAGTCAGCTATGAACCATGGCAAAAACCTCTGGTGCTTGTTAGTGCGCTTGTAATTGAGAAATATGAAGTGCCTGACTGCTATACCAGTACTGTAGCTTCATCAGCCAGTTGCCCTGCAAAAGCAACCACCACTTGGGGACAGCATCCACCCACTGGTCCTCCTCAGAAACTGCATCTCGGAACAAGCGAGGAGCCGGGTGTCTGACGCAGCATGCGATCATTCACCTTGGCTGCGCGTGCTGCTTTGACTTGTCTAGGTGCTGCTGTCCACACATGCTCCCCCCAGCAGAGGCAGAGCACTCTGCCGGCCGTGGAGTGGGACGTACTATCGATCCTGCTGAAATGATGGTTTCTAAAAGGCAGGCAGTAAGCATGTCTGCGCTCCCCTCCTCCACTGTGGAGGGGCCCGGAGATATCACCGGGCTCAGCACATTGCACCATCACCGCACGGGAAAATGGGATTTTCACTGGGAGACGAGCTGAGGGGAAGGTAATTCAAGTCGCCAAGCTATGTTCCCCGCCAGGGATGTAAAATGAGCCATATTACCTTCAGACGCCTCGCTCAGTGGACAAATAAGGTCATTTTAAATGTCCTTTTAATTTCAGCCTTTGTCACGGAAAAATGAAACTACAAATGGCAGAATATGCAAACAGTATTCACGTTATGTAGGGAATGCAGGGAATAAGGATGTTGTTTCACCAATAGCTGGTGAGAATGGAGCACTGGCCCTTATTAGCAGAAATCATCTCTGCAGTTTTGGCACTTGTTCAAATTGTGAAGGCATGTGCCATTTACTGTATGTGACACTTGGATTGTGTGTTTTTCAAAGCATCCTAAGGTATTCTGAATTAGTGTAAAATGAATGAAACACAATGCAATGAATGCAGACTGAGTCAGTAACCTACTGTAGGGGTCTGAACCTCCAGCAGGAGGAGGGAGTATCAGAGGAGCCACTAGATGGCAGTAGTGTGTTGGCGCTTCCACATTGAGCTGGAATTTGCTGCATGTGTCTCATCCACACAGCGCTGCAGAATTGCAGAATTTCTGAGCAGTCTTTTGCAGTATTCAGTGTCTGGCAGAGAAACTAAAACAACAAATGAGTTGAATATCATTTATTGAGGTCAATGTGGAAAAATCATCATTCACCCCCTGTATGAATGGACCCTACTTCTCGTTTAACAGCATCTAAAGGAGGACATGGGCCTCCCGTTATTGTCATGAAGAGGTCTATATGAAAGATTGGATGTGACTGCAGCAGTTGTCCAGCACATGAAGGTCATGTGCAGGGTGCATCATCCTTGTCAGTCCAAATTGCCTGTCAGTCACCATACTTGACATTCCCCAGGGGTCAAGTCTGTCCACGGAAAATGAGTCTGACTTTATGATGCTGAGGGTCTTAACTGACGCCCATCTTAACGTTACTGTCTGTTTTTTACACCATGCCAACAACAGACTCCATAGTGTGTCAAATCATGGGTCACTGGTACTGTCGATATGTCACACTACTATTGATGTTAGTTATGTACAGTATGCCTACTTCACGAACGGAGTGCTCATCATGTAACATGACATACAAAAAGAACTATTGTAATCTTATAGTAAGTTTTAGAATGATACAACACAGATATCACAGCAAAAACTATAGGAATATTACATCCATTTTATTGGGATACTATAGAGATAGCATTAAAGGTAAAAAAATAAATAAAAAAAAGTACCATTAAGTACTCAAGGTCAGTATAAACTCACAACAAGCAGTTTACCACAGACACGATAGGCTATAAATTAAGATATTATATGCATATTATTTTTAGTTCGCTTCGGCTACAACTCAAGTTTGCTTCGAGAATGAACTAGTGCTTCCTTGCCTTAATACCAAACTACATGAATAGTGGCTGTGTGATGTCCTACCTGAATTCTCATTACAGCATTTCAGCTCAGTGTAGCCTGCAGGTTATACAGCAGAGGGCTTCTGTGGTGGTGACGCATCGGAGTGAAGTTGGCTTTATATTGGAAAGTGGCTATTCACTGGATATGCCCTTTTCCATCCTCAGTAATGTGTAAACCAAACGTGTAAAATCACATTAATGAAAGTATTTGTAATTCTTGGAAGAGGCTGAACAATTAAGAATCACGGATTTCAATATTTGTGAAAATATGTCTTATGTATAAACATAGATTGAAATTTTAATAGTTCATTAGAGGTCGCAAACCAATTCATTATCATCTTTGATATTCTACCTCTGATTTGCTTAAATTGCTTTTTGAATGTTTTACTTTACACAATAAGAAAATATTGATCAATGTATTGTAAAGCCTTAAAGTCCAATAGCATGCTTGTTGTGACCTCGAGGTCTCAAGATGAACACATTTTCATCTTTGATATCCTGCCTCTGATCTACAGAAATTACTTTTTCAAAATGTTACCTTTCCCTACCTCACCTTTTGAAAATGTTATGTATAAGAGATGTATTTCTGTTCTTGAAAATACATTGTACAATGTATTATGTCAACTTAAAAATTCAATAGTTTACTTCCTGTGTGACCTAAAGAACTCATTCATTCTCATCTTTTACACCATCCATCTGATTTAACAAGATTTTTTTTTTTCAAAAATATGTGTTTTCATCTTTAGGTGATATTAGATGAATATATTATAAAACCTCCAAACTTCAATATCACACTTCCCATATGACCTAGAGGTCTCAAACCAAATTCATCCACACCTTTAACATCCAACCTCTGATTTACAGAAGCATACCTTGACAGAAACCACCCTTGAAAACATATTGTTCAATGAACACTGTACTTTTTTGAAATTGTTTTTTTTCTTAGAATATTACTCCTGCAATGGACTGGTGACCCTTCCAGGGTGAACCCCTGTCTTCCACCTAGTGCATGTTGGGAAAGGCTGCTAGTGTAAGTTGGTAGTGTATGGGTTAGTAGTCACACAACTAATCAAACCTGATTGGCATTCTTTCGGACAGCCCGAAAGAATCAAATTAAAGGATCGGTCTTCTCACCACTAGCAAAAACCTCCAGTTTCTTTAATAGGGGCCTGGACTGTAATACCGTTAACCGCCACTGGAGGGCTTAAAGTCACAATGAAATTACTTTTTCACCTCGTTTGCCAATTTTTCATGCTATAATATACAATTAATTGGCATTAAATGCCAAAACAAATGACAAAATTTTTATTTTCTTGTATTTTTATATCAAAATCCCCTTACTTTTACTTCCTGGAAAACAGTGTATCTTTAGTGGTGTTATCATCTTGTACCAGTAGGGGTAAAAACAAATTCCAACTAATAATATCCCTCTGCCACTCCCATCAAATACAACCGCCTTTATTCCCTAACTGATAAACCTTTGGTTTATATTTTTGAATGATCCTTCCCTGTGTTATGTCCCGCCCCAACATCCTGTTTCAACAGGAAATACATCACATTAAGGAAGCCAGATGCTCTCAAAATGCCATTTCATTGTGACTTTAATAGAATAAATACACAGTCCAGAACAAAATACGTTATAAATTGAAAAAAAGAATAGTGGTAATATATCAAAGGTGAAAATGAACTTGGTCCAAGACCCCTAGATAACACAGAAAGAAAGAAATAAGATAGGAATAATAGGAATGATGTCAGCAATGACAGTGATTTTAGTTTGAGACCTCTAGGCCTAGTTCATATGAGAAATTGAAACTAATGGAGCTGTTGAAATTTGAATGCATTCATCATTGTGCTTTTACATGTTTCTTTAACAAGTTACCGAAGATGGAAAAATTAATATCCACCTATAATGTTCAATTCCAACACCAAACCAACTTTACTCCGGCTTCAACCCGTCAGTAGGGAGGTCCTAATCTAGCATAGCAGCTGGGAGCTATTTTACCACGTGACGTGAGAGATGTTAGAGCAGCCATCATTTCACCTAATTCATGTCCAGCCTAAAATGGTATGAGGTAAGGCTACAAGGAGACGGACAACCGCGATGGAGTAGGTCAAGAATTTGAAGCCTCACCTAGCCTCATCCTCTCTGCTGTTTTACTGCGTAACAAGTTTACAAGGTGTGTTTGATATTTGCTCTTTATCCCCCTTCTTCCCCTGTATGTTTCGGTTTTGGTAGGCTAAGCGTTTGTTTCGGCTTCGCAATGTTCCTCTTCATATTACATTACATGTTTTATGTCGCTACAAAGAAAAACAAAAGGCTGTAAGAAGGGTCGTCTCTTCCCAGCCGTCGGGTTAGAAGGAGTTTGGACCATAAATGAGTTGTTTCTTTGTCGCCGCGCCTGCTTGTTGCTAAAACGGTTTGTGCTTGTTGTTGTGTAACAAACTAGTCAAACACGATCAAGATTCAGATAAATAGAAACCATGTTGCAAATCAACAATATTGTCGCTTGCTTGGGGCGCCGCTCGAATGGTCGCGCGTGGACCTTTTAGACCCCAGAGCACATGCATGCTTGGCCCACTAACAGCTTATTTAAAGATTAGGCTGCTCTTACAGTAGCTAGCATGACAAGCTAAATGGGTTGAGTATCAAGAAGGCCTACATAGCCTACAATTGCTGATATTCACGAGGAAACAGACAACTGACCACTGTCAACTAAGCCCTGACTGTTGACTATTTGATAAGTAACAAGTCCTGCCCGGCTAATGGCCACTACTATATAATTTTAATATCTCCATAGAGGAAGCCATAACTTGGTAATAACGCAGACCATAGTATGATCACAACGATGTTTCCACATAAGGCTTTGTATCATACAATAGATTACTTTGTCTCTTGTAAACCTTGAGCTTTATAAACTCAGCAGGTCACAGAACAGGCTGGGGCTTAAGTTCAGGTGGGCCCAGTCTAAATTGGGCCTAACAAAAGAGACAAGTGTTTCCTTGGCTCAGCAAATCCAGGGAGCCCACCTCCTGCATTTTAATCAGCTCCCAACCCAGGGGCCCAGGAACCCCAACCAGTCCGGGCTAGGATCCCAGCCCAAATATATCCCACCACAAGCCGTTCCCCACCTTTGTACACTACTAATGGAGACGTTTGTTTTGAAGTCCAAGGTAAATGTGGGAAGACCTTAATTGCTCTGTTAATTTTGATTTACTTCTACATGTTGTGTGTGTCGTACGGTGGCCCTTTGCCATGGGGAGAAGGAACGGTAAACTCCTCGCACAAAGAGTGTGCAAATTAACATGTTTCACTCTCCCTGAAGGCTGGACAGGCATTGAAAAAGAGATTGTTTACATTCAGATGCTGGCCACCCGCAGCTTGCTTTTTCTTCCCTCCTGTTTTCCTATCACTGAAGAGACATGACCCATTTAAATGGTTGTTTACTTGCATTAGAAAAAGAGCCAAAACACTTCTCAATGAACTCTTGTCTACAATTCAATTAGAGTGGCCTTCCCAGCAGCCCAGTTTTCCACGTAACACAATGCCCTCTATGGCCTTGCTGCGACACGGGCAGAAATACGAAGACCAAAGAGCAACAGTTGTCCCACCTGCACTCACAAAATATCACATTATGTCTGTGGGATAATGACCCTTAATTCTGTATGTGGGGTATCAGAACTAGTGGCGTTTTCATTATAAAATAAAAGGATTGCTTGACTATTGACTTAAATAGGCCCAGAGGCGAGCAGATATGGTTAATTTTTCGAATGAAACAGAGAAGGTACAGAATAGCTGTGTGCTGTTCCATAAGTTAATTTAATGGTGCTGTGGAACGCAGGCTCCTCAGTACTGGAACTGTAAATGACCCTATCATAGTTCAAGTCTTTCATCTGGATGTTAAAAAACGTCTATTGTGATGAAGGCCGTAAAGCAGAGTACACCAGGTATTCATCAGGCTTTTATTGTCAAGTCTCTGCGTTCCTGAGCGCTGCCTGCTCAGAAAGAGCTGTGGTCCAGCAGTGTCTCCCTCGAACAAGACAGCAGAGTGTTTTTTATATTTTTAAGCCAGACGTTTTATTACTGCTTTTCCTGTTACCCTCCGACTAGACAACCATATAATAGGAAATGGCTGGAGTTTTTCCCCTCTTATTTCCTATTTTTGGAGATTGTGGGCATATTTCAGTTTCGGAGTAGCTGTGTGAAGGGAGTGAAGTGTCAGCCCATTGAGGGCCTGGGATCTGCTTTTTTTTGCTGTGCTGCTGTGACACTGGTTTTCCCACTCGGCTTTATGTGAAGCCACAGCTATTACACAATTAGCACGCAGACATGTTGGTCTGTGATATACAGCGAAAGGCTTTTATGTGTGAATGATAATGTCACAGAGGCATATCTCTGGTTGGTATCATTGAATCCTCCTCCTTGAACTTTTCCCTTGTTTGCCTTCCTTTTTAAGATTTCTCTGTGATTATTGCGACAAGTTTGTGCTTCAGCTTTTCATAAAGATTGCACAGGGTTTTAGGTTTTGTGTTTGTGCTAAAAGTGCTGGGGTAGTGAAAATTGCAAACCCAAGTTGTCACTTTCTTTAAGGATGCCAGGAAAATGGCTGTGTGAAAAACTGTGTCAAAATTGCAGTATCATGCGAGCACCAATTCTTGGATGAGACTGACTTCATCAAGAAAAGCTGGAACAGAAGTAATGCATGAAATTGAGCACAATTGGCTAATCAAATAAGACTTGAGCTTCTTTTCATGGCATCAATGCACCATAATCCTAAACGAGGCACTTAACAAGAGGAACGCATAATTCCATCAGTGTTTACCAAGTAAGCATGGAGAACTTCATAAGCTACATGCACTTGAGTGTTTAAGGAGCTGTGTAGGAACTGATGGAAACATGAGGATCAAGACGGCATGAGCTGTTCTTTAACTGTATGGCAGTTTATGGATGTAGATATACTGTGCCTCAGTTCCTAGATCCAGGCATAGTCGCGTTTAAAGGAATGGGGAATCTTATAGCCAATCATCACTATCAGTGACATGTTTTGTGGTTCTACAGTTGTCTAGTAAAAATCAGGTAATATAGGCCAACGCAGCTATGTTTAGGTTATGTTTATGTACCATGTCCATTCTCTGCCACTGCGCATCTGTTAAGGTCTAACAATGAATATGTTGAATTTGACATGGCTAATTACTGCTTAGTACTGTCAGGTTAGAACGGGTTGCGTTTAATTTTCAGGAATTGAGTTGGGGTAGGTTCTTCAAAACAGAAGTAATCCAAGAATAATGCTTTAGAGCACAGATGCAGAGGTTTATGTCAAATATTTCTAACCCATAACCTCGGTTAGGCCTACCTGATAGGTGTATGTTATACTTAAGATGTTCACAGGCAAAGAGTCTTAAAGGTAGGGCTCAACAAATGTACTTGATACAATGCTTTGCAGCACTGGTCATTTGTTTAAAATATACTGTAGATTAAAGCAAGCATCTTGCTAATTGTGCTTACACACATGGTAGTAGAGGATTTGATATGCTAAACTATCAGGCATATGTTTAGATGAGATAATAAGTCAAGCATTCACAGGCTGTGGACACTGCAATGTGAAATTGGCTGTATAGAAACCGTCAATTACTTATATTTTGGACTGTAGCCTTTCAATTTGACATTGTCACCTGGCCAGTCTATTGAGCATTGCGTTTATGACTGCTGAGTGACAGAAACTTGTTGGTCTTGTCTTTCTTGTTTGCTTGGCATTAAAGTGAAATGGCAGGAGAGATAAAGGCGGCACAATGCTCTGATCTGCTGTGACTGAGACGTACACACGTGAGTTAAGTTGGGAAGGTTGTGGGGAAATGCGTCGCACTAAGAGTACATCTTAAGATCGTCTTTACCATGCATACAATGCTAATAAGGCTCTGGGAAATGAGGCCATGGCCAGCAGATACATGTTAGCTGCTGTTATGTAATGATACTGTTATCAGTTTAACATATGCATGTAGGTTTAGATTTCTGATTTCTCTTGGCCGTGAGATACTGCCTCCTTTGTTTTCCTCTAATTTATTTTATACTTTATGAGCATTGTCATTACTGTGGATAATACAAATACAATATGTACTGTAATGTGCTAATCTGTCTCATGGCCAGCATCACATGAATACAAAGCCACTGATTTGTTTTGAGGCCCCGTGAGCGCCTACAGCGAATATCAGATGTTGTCCATTGATTAGCAAATGAATCAGGTTAAAGCACTGACTGAACCGCTTATTAATGTAAACATGTACTGTACCTTTTCTAACAAATGCAGCATGATGTGATTACAGCAGATGTACCACTCTGCCCCGATCAGAGGGAATGATAAAGGCTGACTTTGCGGAATAGTACTGCTGTTCCTGATGTTTAGCTATCTGACCTTTTGTAAGATCTAATGCTGAATTTCCTGTTTTAAACTGAAGCATAGCTTATTTGATTTGGTATAATAATTAACATGCTTGTCTCTTCTGTGTTCATCTTCTCTAATCTCTCCAGGTGGGCTTTAACCAACACCTGGACTGACCTTGTCTGTTAGCAGCAGTGACACAGGAACACAGGCCTGCTCCTTGATTGCAGCAGCACAGTGGAGGAGGGGGTCTGAGGCTGATTTGCTCCCCCCGTTTTTCTTTGATTTGAGGAGGGGGGAGGAGGAGGAGGAAGAGGGTGCTGTTATAACCACCCAGAGCATGGGGCAGAAAGTCCCAGGTGGCATAAAAACCATTGACATGCGGGACCCGGCCTTCAGTCCCCTGAAGCTGGAGCTACAGGCCCTGAATCACACCAAGCCCTCTCGGCTGGATCTGCTGCTGGACATGCCGCCTGCCGGCCTGGACGTCCAGGTGCAGCACTCGTGGAACAACGACGACCGCTCGCTCAACATCTTCGTCAAGGATGACAACAAGCTGGTGTTCCACCGGCACCCTGTGGCGCAGAGCACGGACGCCATCCGGGGCCGGGTGGGCTACACTCGGGGACTGCATGTGTGGGAGATCAGCTGGGCTATGCGTCAGAGGGGCACCCACGCTGTGGTCGGGGTGGCTACAGGTGACGCCCCGCTGCACTCGGTGGGCTACACTGCCTTGGTAGGAAACAACACTGAGTCCTGGGGTTGGGACCTGTGCAGGAGTAAACTCTACCACGACGGCAAGAACCACCCAGGAAAAACCTACCCGGCCTTCCTGGAGCCCGATGACACCTTCATAATACCAGACTCGCTCTTAGTAGTCTTGGACATGGATGAGGGCACGCTGGGTTACATAGTGGATGGACATTATCTAGGGGTGGCATTCAGAGGACTTAAGGGCAGGAAGCTGTACCCCGTGGTGAGTGCCGTGTGGGGACACTGTGAAATACGAATCCGGTACATAAATGGACTTGATCGTAAGTACAAGCTTTTCTTCATTACATTACTCTCTGATGGTCAACAGTGTCTGGTGTTATGTACAACTGTTACAGACTGAATGGCAGTGTTTATTGATGCAATGAACAAAACTGTAAAGGTCAAGGGTTGGTCCTGTCAAAGCAGACACATTACTGCGAGGGCAGACGAGGTTACTGCAGGGCAGCACTATGGCTTTCTAACTAGACTTGGGCCAGTCAGGCCACTTGCCCAACTATTATGTAAAGCAGCCTGGGACATCTGATAACCTGACGTCATTTGTCTCTTTGCCTTGTAGCCCAGACTACAGGAAATTACTAATTAAACATTTTACGTTAATCATATATAATTTCATATATGGGGTCGATTCCACTGTGTTCTGTTCGCTATTTTTAAGGAGTTAACAAAGATAAGATGTGATCTTTCACTGTAAACTGCTGTCATTGTTGCATGTAATAATTAGGCCATCCAGAATATATGTCAGTCTTTATGACTTTGAAGCATGCAGGTGGAATTTATCAAAACATGTTGTTTTGATGGTTATGTTCAGTTTCCTGGAATCTCTCGACCTAGTTTAGGTTTATTGAAAAGTAGTACAGACATTACAGACGGTGATAATATGCATAAAGCCAATTCCAATTTGATTTGACATGTTTCTGCTTCATGTAGAGCAGGGAAGTCCCTGTCCTCAAAAGAATAACAGTGTAATGATCATGCAATTTTTTTTTTTTTTTTTTTTTTAACAAAGACATTTTTATTTTTTGTGGGTGGCTTAAAAAAATATTTGGTTCATCCAGAGTGATGTTATAGGCAATTTAGCCTAACAGTAGGCCACAAATGCTCTTGTGGCTGTTTGGATCCGTTCTGCAATGAGTCACAGACTAAAATATTTGTACCGCAGCTGGCGCCCAAATTATCTGATGAGTAACCATCCTGATGGCTATCTAATGAAAGCATAAAATATGCTCTTTCTTTCCTCTCTCCCTGTCTTGTCTCCTACCAGCGGAGCCCCTCCCTCTGATGGACCTGTGCAGGCGTTCAGTGCGGGTGGCTCTAGGAAGGGACCGTCTGAGCGAAATCCATGGACTTCCCCTGCCGGCCTCTCTCAAGAACTACCTGCTCTACCAATGACGGGGTTGATAATCACAACACACAGAGCACACCCTCCTCTCTCTCTCTCTCATACTTCTCTGGGATCCTACTTGGGTTGAACCCGTTTGACAACATTGCTCAAGCCTCTCTCTCTGCCCTGACTCGGCCTCATGAAGGATGTTTCAACAAGCCTCAATCAACAGTAATGTTCTTTGATGTTGGAATTATGCTTCAGTGTCAGTGGCTGGACTCCTTTTGGTTTTCTAATCCTGTTTTTATGACTTTTCTCAGTTGTATTCTGTAACTTTTTAAATCAGGAATCACTGAACACTATGCACATGCTGGTCCAGACGATGCCCTGACAGTCACCATTTTGGTGCACCTCCTCCAGTTTGTATGGTGAAGTGGGATAAGTGGTCGGTACCTCTGCTGTGACCTCCACCTTCTAATAGTGATTATGAATTCTCTTTCTATTAGGCTTTTAAATTGAAATGCTATGTGCTGTGCTGAAACAGACTGATGGAAAACAAAATCTAGCTTTGAGGGGGGAAGGTGCAGTTGTGCACTTTTAGTGTCTGACCACAAGGTGGCAGCATGTACACATCTCAACATATACACGTTCCACAATCGATATTACAAGATTAAATCCTAGTTGCTTTTAGAAATGAATTATGATTTTTAAACTGACCATAAATAAAAGTTGCTGCTCACACAACACAAAGGAGATGCTGACCACTCCACTGTGAGTTTATAGTGCAGTGTTGATGAATGCACTGTGAGGTAGCTGAAGAGCAGCTCCAACCACTCGCTGCACTATCAGGTTTCTCTGCAATATGGAAGTGCCTGTTTGTTTACCATCGGGGCATCAGATAGGAACATCATAACCAGAAATTTTTATCGAAGGATAATGTCACTGTGATCATTTGTAGCATGCATCTGCAGGAGATTTTTCTCAATACAATCACGATGTCTCTTATTTATCTTTTCGTCACTCCCTGCTTTTTGTAGTGCAGTGGTTTTCAGCCACATGCCGTTGAGGCCAAACAGTAGGCAGGTTGTCATGCCAATCAAAACAACATCAGCTGATGTTCCCAGAGAGTTGGAACCAAGCGGTGAAATCAGCTGGTGTAGTGGTTGGCTGGAATGAAAACCTGCAGACTCTTGGGCCTCACTGGCACACGGTTGAGAGTCACTGTTGTAGTGTTTGTGTTTTAGGACTTGTAAAGGGGAAGGAAGGGTTCGGGAGCCACAATATGAAAGTGAATGGTGTGGTGCCTTTTTAAATCTGTAATCTTTAGATTTAAGGCATTGTAATGACAGAACAAGACAATCCACGAAGTGCTGCACAAATGTGACGCAAAGAGGGTCAATTTGCCAACACATTGTCAAATGCCATATCATAGACATCTTTGCTCTAGTATTTTTAATTGTGCAAATGTGGTCCTTGTTTAGCACTCTGCTGAATGTGGACACACTGTGCCACACCTTACTTTTCCTTCTTGCTTGCAACTGTCATTTTATTTGTATTCCCTGTTGTAGATTTGTTTGTAAGTATCTATTAAAGTTTATTTCAAATTATTTATAGTGTCTTGTGCATTGTTGGGGGAACCTACTGTGAAAAGGTAGTTTACCAAATTATGAGCTACTTTACAAGGAAAGAAATTACATTATGACTCCCAAACAGTAATGTATTTTGTTAAACTAACACTACCTTAAGGGTCAGGGTGAAATAAATTTTGGGCTTCCTCATTGCTATATTGATAGATGCATACATTTAATTCCAATGATTATAAAACAATGCCAATGAAAAAAAAACATGTTGCCACTTCAAAAATACATTAAACTTGTTTTAGCTGTTGTATTATTATTTTTTGTCAGATAATACTTACACTATCCTTACAATGGGTGAATGTCAAACCAGGCAGATTGATACTGAGATAATATGGAAGTCAGATGGCCACCGAGTTCTGTGCACTTGATATAATACAATTTATTTAACTGCACTATAGCAGACCCAGAATTTTACTTGATTACTGAAACTGAAAGTACTGAAGAGATCAGTGGAGGGGGGTGGAGGTGGGTGTGGGTGTGTGTGTGTGGGGTTGAACCCCTGTATTCCCGTTGCATCACTCCCCAACTACTGTGGCAGTTTCACTGATACAGAAACTAATACAAATCACAATGTACAATTTGCAATTTATATAAACCAAAGGATTAGATAGGTTTAGTTTATTTGCACATTTTCTCTCTCTCTCTCTCTCTCTCTCTCTCTCTCTCTCTCTCTCTCTCTCTCTCTCTCTCTCTCTCTCTCACACACACACACACACACACACACACACACACACACACACACACACACACACACACACACGTATACTGCTGGTGAGACAGAACCCCAGAGAAGTTTATTAAAACACCTAACCCCTAAAGAACAAAAAACAACCGGATGGCAAGTGAAATGGGCAATAGAAGCCACATGACATCAAGGAGAATATAGATCAAAAACAGGAAAATGCACGATTAACAAACAAGGAAATAACAGGCAACAGAAGTAACAAGGGAAATAAAATAGTGTACCCCTGATGCAGAGAATGACAGGATTTCTGCTCTGCCAGTCTGCTGCACTTTCTTCAGAAGTAGGTAGGTAGAGCTAAAGAGCTATCCTGTGCTCCAGTTCAGTGTTACCAAATCTGTATATTACATCTTTGGTCACCTGGTGGTAGCATTTCAACCCACACATAACCTATCATACACTTGCGGGTGAGAATAACAACTAAAACTCCAATCATTATCATCTTCATCATCAAGTTGTATTTGACCCACTTTTATTTGACCCACAGCGAAGGATCACTTCACTGACGTAGATATATGTGATGTGTACAGACCTGTAACTGCATTTTAAAGGCATGTGCCGGCATTTATCAAGAATATCTATGGTGATCCAAATGTGAACATTGTTCACTTCATCTATTAAACTGATGGTGGAAAATGTATAACTGTTATAAATCTGTGGACCTGGTTGAATTCACATCTTTGCTGAAGAGCAAAATAAGATCAATCCCAGTGTTATTGTTTTTCTGTATCAATCACTGAATTAATGTGCACTGTTTTGTTATGATTTCCAAAAGGACAAAAAGCAAGGGCATCTGGTTTGACTAGACTGTTTTGACACAAAAGGTTGTTATCATGCAGATATACTGACAAACAAGGTATTGTCAAAGTGATTGAATAACCCGGCAATCTTTCTGTAGGTTCAGAACGGAGATATCCTTAGGGTGAGAAAATGAGTTACATTCCAACTCAGGCTACACACCTCCAACTCCCATTGGCCGGCAGCACATACCTTCACATCATGTGCTCATTAACTATGCTCAGATGCCACAGTGAATAATCACAGTGTCTCATGTTTACCCAATTTAAACCAAGGACTTCTTGTTCTGATTGAGGGAGATGAGGTTGTTTTTCTCTAGTTCTTATCTCTCTCTTTCTCTATCCCTATCTAATCAGAACAGAAGGAACAGGTTAATTAAAAGTTGGACACTTAGTTTGGTGGCCAATCTGTAATAGCAGATGAAAGAGGTAGTAGGTATTAGATAATGGGTTTGAGATAGACATACAGACCAAAAATGTACCTCATCTGTGGATATTGGCAAGTGATTTTCAAGACCTTTTTTCTTTTATTAAAAGTTACATTAATTATTTAATTATTATTTATTAATTCACATTTCACAGCACACTAACATACAGTCCTTTCATCATTTAACATGACATGCATGCCCACAAAAAAGAGCATTATAGTAATCTAAAATACATTTTAGAAAGATACTAGAAATATACTAAATATCATAGCAAAACTTGTCCCTATAGGAATATGATTGGAAGTCCTTATAGGAATATTATAATGATACCATAGAAGATAAAACAGACACACTAAAAGTCCCTATATGAATATTCTAGTCATATTCTAGTTATTTTTATCTTTTTTGTTTTGTTTTGTTTTCTATAAATAGTATGGGCAGGATGAACCAATAAATGCAGAGTGTTGTTCTTTGGTTGTTTTTGAAGCTTTGTTGGTGGTAATTGTGCAATAATTTAAAGGAGGCGTAGGAGACATGGCGAGCACATCTGCCTACGTCACAGACAACACCCCCGTCCGGCCCCCTGACGTAAATGCCAGCTCTTCAGGTCACCCTGCCGCACTGCACTCACTGACAGCTTCAGAAAGCCGGCTGGATGAACAGCAGCAGGCTAGCTAGCTACGCGGGGATCAGACTGTCGCCTTCCTCTCTTTTTTGATATAAACGCGAATTCAACAGAAACATAAGAAGAGTATGGTGGCAGTTTGAAAATGGCACAGAAAGACACGCTATTACATCTCTTCGCTGGGGGGTAAGTCACATTTAATGTTGTTGTTTTCACTGGGTGAATAACTTCACCGTCAAAGCTAACGTTACTTGTTATCCCTTTAACGTTACCGTCCTCGTTTGCTTGGTCGCGAGAGGTGGCATTGCTTTCTTAGCTAACTAACTGGTTAGTTTCTTTTGAATATATGAACCCAAATACATTGAAACTCATTCGCCTAACACATTATATTGTGTTTTAGCCATTCAGCCGTACCGAGAATGGAAAAATTACTATCCAGCTTGTTAACAGTAACGTTAGCTGCGATGCTATACTGCGAGCTAACGCTAGCTCATGGTAGCACTGTATGATCTTAGCGATGGCTGCCGTCTACGTTCTGGTTAAATGGTTATCCATATTTCCACTTTCATAAAAGTCCATTTCGTTTTTAGAGTAAAGCTGCCGCGTATTCAATATGTTGAAGGACTATATAAATACGTATGATAAACGTTATCTTATTTCATTTGAAACTAAATTATCCTTGACAATGAACTGGCAACATCTTTTCTTTCCAGATCTCAGTCACATCCGTGTCGGAAGTTAGCTAATAGCTACATATAAGTGCCCGGTCGGCTGGGTCTCTTGCTAGCTCGTGCTACTTGTGCCGATGTTACAGTTAACACGGTAGCTTCACTAGTTTCAACAATAACCTACACCGAGTAAACACTGATGTTATTTAAGCTAAGACTGTGTGTAAAATATCCCATCGCTGTCATGGCTGGAAGTGGCGCAGTCATGAGACTGACCTTTGCATGATGTCCTTCGGTAACGTTATTACATAACACTGAACCTATAGTGGTAACAACGTTAGCTCTTCCATGCCACCAAGCCAACCAAGGACAGCAGCTGCTAACCATTAATGTTGGCTGTCCGAACGGTGTTATTTGTATGCCATGTATGATTTATAGTTGTATAGCTAGATAAGATTCGTCTGATGTTTAGGTTACCTTTAAATGCCATTGTGTTGTTTAAAATGAACGCCATTTTTACCCTTGAAATGTTTTGACTTACCTCTAGGAAATTAACTCATACTCATAACTCATTATTTTCTATTGTCTTTGGCCATTATACTGCTATTTAAAAATGTGTAATAGTTGTGAATAATCTAGACTAATGTATATTTAACAAATGGTGACCACTTTGCTTTAAGTGTGGACCTATTTGACCATATCATAGGCAACCATTTAAAATATATGTAGAACCTGTTGAGGGAAAATATATGTTGACCTCTCAGGTTAATGCTGAACCATTATTCAGAAATCCAGCAAAGCCTGTGTTACAGCATTTGGTCAGTTTGTATAGTATGTGAAAAACAACACTTAGGCTAATGCACACGACATACTTTCAAAAAGCATGCTTGTCATTTTTACAGGGCCTATATATTAAAACAAGAAACTATTGCACTCATTCCCCTGGTTTTCTTATCTTTGGGATCAGGTCATGACCACAACAAGTCCTCCTCGCCACATTGTTTCAGCATTGGTGCATGTTATTTGCTTGACAAATTAGGTTACGCAATGCAACAAGTCACGTCCAGAATATATTTTTTCTGAACAAGTTCCGACAATTGGAGGAGGTGAAGAGGTGACTAGTGATCCGTGAATGGACAACTAGGTCAGGTGGTGTTGTACCTCAGATGTTTGACTCTGTCCTTCAGACATGAGACAGTAGAGAGGCTTAGTCTAATCTGTCTCTCACTTCTAAGCTTGTTACTAACAAGGTTGTAGACACCATTTATTAAGGATATACCAGTGAGAGCTGTAAAGAACTAGATAAATGCATGGTTTGAGCTGAAGTTGGGAAAGCTCTATATACAAAACAATCTGTCCTTGCTCCCAACAGCCCCTAACAGGTCCAATTAGAGTGTCTGAGCTGACAACCTTTTGCACCAGATGTATTGTGTTATCTTGAAGCATTTCCAAGGCACAGCAAGAGACCAGTTTTTGACCATAATTGTTCATAGCACATTGCCCATAGCTGCACAACTATGTTTTGATGGAAAAACTTGGTCAAAGCTGATATGAGTAGCCTCGCAAATCTAAGGAACACACTGTTCTGGAGCAGGTTAGCCACTGTTATAACGGTAAACATCACATGCAGTTATTGACCAGTGGGACAAGGCCTACTGTGTACACAAAAGACTGTATAGTAGACATCATTTTTACAAAGTCTAATCCTCATGTTTGTGTGTCCAGATGTAGTGGTACAGTGGGAGCCATCATGACCTGCCCCCTGGAGGTGTTGAAGACGCGGTTGCAGTCGTCTGGCCTCGCCCTCCGGCCCGTCTTCCAGGTCCAGCTGGGCACCCTGAGTGGCACCGGAGTCATCCGACCAGGGACTGTTACACCAGGGCTGCTGCAGGTCCTACGGTAAGATTGTTGTTGTTGTACAAGGAGCACTGCAGCATGCTGTGCAGGTTGTCCCTTGAGGTGCTCGTTTGTATTTTTCCATTAACAGACAACGTGTTCCTTCCTCACAGCTGGTGCACTTTGCTGTTTGTCAGAACTGTTATGTTGTGATTGGCATGATTGTTAGCTGTTGACATCTGTAGTGGCACGGCGGCGGCCTATTGAAAGCGTTGCCCTGGGAATGCCGCTGTGTTTGAGCATGTCTGATATGCCAAAATAACATGTTTTTGGGAATGGTTCAGTTAACTCCTCTGCAGTTCTGTGATTCAGTTCAGGGAGTTTCTTTCGAGGGCATATCCTCTGCTTTTCACCACAGTCTTAATTTGAGGGCCATTAATCCTGTCTTACGTAAAGGAGGATTAAGTAGACAGTATCCCGCTCTTCTCTAGTGCTCTTAACCAGCTGTTTAGGGACATGGAATATGTTTTACTACCAGGCCTCAAGACAGACATGTAACAGGTTTGTGGCATCAGTGGAATTGGCCCTTGCATGAGGCCCTTTTTGTCCCAGCTCCAATGAACCAGGAGGAAGCTGGGAAGGACGTTGTGCTGCGTAGTGCAGGAGGTTTTTTGCAGGGAGCTGCATCAGTGTTATATTACAGCCTGAAGTCTCGGACTGAACCGGTCTGGAATGGAGTCAGCTGACTGTTGGCTGTAGCTGCAGGCTATTTAACTTTTTACAGCTGTTACATTGGCCTAAAGACTAATATGGTAGTGTTAATTTTGCAGAACAGCATGCAATATTTGCTGCAGGTTAATTTCAAGTTGTTGCCCAGTGTTTCAGTTTGACTAAATTCAAACTTTTGCAAAGATACTGGAATGCTCTCCTTGTTTTTACAGAATTATGGTTTCATCCTCTTTGTGATGTACTAGTAACACTGAGAGGCAATTAAGGACCATGAAGTTTTTGCCAGCCATTGAAACCTAGAGTTGGACTATGAATTGGACACTAATTTGACCTTAAAGGAGGTTATTTCTTTGTTTCTTTAACTTGTCATCATTGTTTGAAAAAAGAGGTGTTAAGTATCACTGAGAGAGTGCAAATTTTAGTTCTACCCTCCCCCTTTGTCCGGCCCCAGGCAGACCTGACTGTCTGCTTGGAGAATGAAGGTCACTCCCTGGTTATAATCCAAAAGAGTATGTGGGATGTCGCTGGCGTGATGAACCAGGGGACAGGGTTCATGGTGCATTACCTGGGCCAAAGGGAATAGTGCTGAAGCTTGTGCAAAAGCAACTTGGGTAAACAAGAGGATGATTTCAGGAGTTAGCGATCATTTTCAGACACCCACTGAGCCTGGGTTAATCTCACTCAGACTTTGTTGATATATGAAGTTTAAGATAAAAACATCTATAAAACTCAGTCAACCATACCAGTGTGTTTTTTAACTAATGTTTGTTTTTATTTCAGGTCAATTCTAGAAAAAGAGGGACCAAGATCGCTTTTCCGTGGCCTAGGACCGAACCTTGTTGGCGTGGCCCCCTCAAGGTACAGTAATATCAGTGTCTCCATTCAGTATTTTAAAAGGACGGTTTTGTTTGCAGAAAAGTAGTCCATGCCCTCCATGTCTTGTACATTCCCCACCACCCATATCAATTTAGCGAGGTCATAAGACAAAAGACAAAAACGGCGTGGCAACCGTGTTAATGTGACATCAATACCCCAATATCCTACTTTTGTTATGTAGCAGTAAAATAATATCAGAAGAGCTGAACAAC
The DNA here is from genome assembly GCF_048128805.1 of Centroberyx gerrardi. Classification (NCBI taxonomy): domain Eukaryota; kingdom Metazoa; phylum Chordata; class Actinopteri; order Beryciformes; family Berycidae; genus Centroberyx; species Centroberyx gerrardi. The sequence continues at coordinate 10,008,435 of NC_136010.1, forward strand.
AAAGTATCTAGTTTAAACAGTGGTTTGTGATGGTGGTTTTACTCCAAGTAATAATTTAACGTTCAATCTAAACTGTTCTGTCTCTACGTCATACAGTTTAAATTTCACCTTTGTTCTTTTCTTTGTAAAGCATTAACAAGCGGTCAATATTTTGCTCTTATTTCCTCATGGATTTCAGTTGAAACTGGCTTTGAAATTGGCTGTAATATACAACAGTGATATATCCACACAATGAATATGCCTAATACATTTACGGCAATGTTTAGTTAGACTTTGAAACTCTGTGAACTGAAAAAGGTGATGGGTTACATATACATATTTTTCCCCATGGTTAATGAATAGCCACAGCACGCTCCTTTACTAAGTAATTTCACTGCCCCTCCGCTCCACTGCCCAACTTGGACAGGCCCACATTCAGAATAGCTCCAGGGGCATCTCTGGTGCCCAGTGCTTATTCAGCCCATTCTGGTGCTGTGACGGGCTATTCCAGAAGCAAAGCAGAGAGAGCAGGCCCTGGGGAACAGACTGCTCTGGATACGCTCTGTCAAAGGCTCACAGGAGCCCACATGTGATGATTACATAAAGGCATTGTAGTTATGAAACCGCACTGGCTTATTAAAAATGCATTAATGGTTAGACATCATGGGTTTATCTTCACAGTGGCTTTTGTATAGAGTTCTTATCTGTTTATGTTCTTTATATTTCAGAGCCATTTACTTTGCTGCATACTCAAAGTCCAAAGAGGTGTTCAATGGCGTTTTCGTTCCTAATAGTGGAGCAGTGCACATGTCCTCTGCTGGCTTTGCAGGTGAGCAGCCTGAATGTAACCCTTTGTTGGTACATACAGTATGTCCCCTCAATGAGTGCGAGTGCAATTAAACCAAAAAATCCAATTTCTCTGCCCCTATACTGGAATTACTCTACCTTTTTGAATCACATTTTGTGGGTGAAAACTGTAACTTACATTGCATTGTCAAACTGAATATCCCCTTGTTTTGTCCCTTGTCCTCAGCCTTTGTTACTAACTCCCTGATGAACCCCATCTGGATGGTCAAGACAAGAATGCAGCTGGAGAAAAAGTGTGTACATATTCAATTTCACCTCACGTGTGCTTACATTTGTAAACTCTAGACAGATTCCAGTGTTCAATTTTAGATCTGTGTAAAATAATATGATTTATTTGAGGGTCTTTGCAGTTCTGATTGCACCAAATGTAATGTAACCTTTAACAGAGGCTGTCTTTACGACACCGTCCTTGGGTTATGCAGTGCGCAAGACTGAGCGTGTGACCTGGGTCCATAAATACTCTTGCTGACGCACTGTGCTGCGTGCAGAAGAAGAGTCTATATTTACTTTGCCAAGTACGGGGCAGTAGTATCATGAGAGGTCACAGGAACGAGTCTGTTAGCCCTATCTTTATTTAAATACAAAACACCTGGCCTGCAATATAAAATGGTGGTCTTTGTGAATTTATCTAATAAAGTTAAAAACGTTCAATAAAGGCAATACTAGTTAATGATTCAACCCAATAAGGAAACATGACTTGCTTAAACGTGATCTTGTTTTGACCCTGCTGTCTCTGATTTGTTTCCCTTTCCAGAGCCAGAGGAGAGAAGAAGATGAATGCACTGCAGTGCGCCCGCTATGTTTACAGAACAGAGGGGATCCGGGGCTTCTACCGAGGCCTGACCGCATCCTACGCCGGCATCTCGGAGACCATGATCTGCTTCCTCATCTACGAGACACTGAAGAAACACCTTGCCGAGAGCCGCTTCAGATCTCCAAATAGTGATACGGAGAAAGGAGCGTCAGATTTCTTGAGCCTGATGGTGGCAGCAGCTTTTTCAAAGGGGTGTGCGTCCTGCATAGCCTACCCACACGGTAAACACTTCATTGTTATTTCACAACAATGTCAGGGAGGAGCATTTTTATGTGACTGCGATTGGTTATCTCCAACTTTACTGTATTTTTTCCCTCTGTGTGTGTCCCTACAGAGGTCATTCGGACAAGACTGCGGGAGGAGGGCAGCAAGTACAAGTATTTCTTCCAGACGGGGAGGTTGATAGCGGTGGAGGAAGGCTATGCAGCTTTTTACAGAGGACTCATTCCACAGCTAATTAGACAAATCCCTAACACAGCCATCGTCCTCTCCACCTATGAACTCATCATCCACCTGCTGAGAGAGTCAAAGTGAAGACGCGTTTGAAAGTTGGGTTTCTCTATCAAATGCTGGAAGCCACACAATACCCAAGGCACACTGGGCAAGAGACAGTTGAAAATGCAGCACATACATTTTTTTCATGTGGTGCTATAGAGACTTTTTTTGGTGGAATTTGAAGCAGGTTGTACTGTTATCCAAAGACCTAAATGTATTTTTATTTTATTGAAAGCATGCCATTAGAAGTTTATCGGAATAACTCAACAGTTGCGGTACTTATGAAAACTCCATACCTTTGAAAAAGGTCATCTGCTTAGAGGAGTAGTGTTAAGTTAACTAAATTATTTTATGTATTTTTATTGTTCTGACAGTGTTTGTTTCTTTATGCTTATCAATGGTGAATGTACCAATACCCATCATTGGCAGTTTGATTCATTTTAGTTAATGAAGGGAAGAAATTCAGAAAATGGCACTATTAATAGTGCTGTTCGTTGCAATCCAATGACCACACAGACCATTATGAGATTTCTGTTTATTCTTTCATAAATACAATGTGGTGATTTTGAAGTTTGAATGACATCAGAGAAGTTTATCATATTTTTCATTATTATATACAGGTTTATCTGTATATTTTCTTTGTGAAAAGGACAGTCACCTTTTACAATATAATGAGAACTTGAATGCTTATTTGACCAGTGGCTCAATAAACTGCATCAAGAAATTAGATCTGTTGGTTGGTGACCCTAACAAAACTGTCAGTTATTACACCAATCTACCTTTTCTTTACAGTAAGCAGTAGGCTAGTTAAGCCTTGTGGAACCTGGGTTGTGCAAAGATGACTGAATAACTGTAAAATAGGACTACAAGTTATTGCAAAATAAATATCTTTGACATATGACTAAATGATTGAGAAGTTAAGGAAATACATAGAGAACATCAAATAAAACCATAAAGAATATCAGATCATGTTAGGGCTATAGTTGACTGGTTCTGTTTATTTACTCCAGTCCAGATATCCTCATTGTTTTTGTGTCTCAAACCAGTGATAAAATAACTATGAAGCAATAAGATGAACAATTAAAAAAAAACATGGTTTTGTTCAGTAGGAAATTGTACCTCGTGATAGCATTTAGCTGTGGTTAGAAACCACAAAAGAGGAACTCTTGAAAGACGGTGTGTTTTAACAAGTTGATGTTCCCTTTAGTTTGAACTTTTTTTTGCTGCTCACAGTGTAAACTTATTTCTTATTCAGGAATTCAAGTTTATTCTACTGTTGCAATTATTTTAAGTTGCTCTGGATAAGAGTGTGAGCTAGGCTCTCTGGCTATCTACTTGATAAAAAAGGTAGTATGTTTATGACTGAACATCAGGACGTTCATTTAATTTCATGAATGCCAGATGTGCTTTTTGTTTCAAGTAAGTTTTGCTGAGCATGCATGTTCTTTTTTTCAGTAATGCCCTGCTTCACCTAGAGTGCAGTAACACAGAACTGAAGAGTTTTCTACTGTTCCCATCTGATCTCCCAAATAGAAACTGAAATTAAATTTGCTCAAACAGGCAGTATACCTTTCATGTTCAGCATATTGCTATAAAAATGATTGAGCCACGCTGCCATTCGAAACCAAGACAAATCTTGATCGTATTTTGCTCTCAATCGCATGCATTTGCCTATTTTGTAAGATGCAAACCAAATATTTTATAAACAATGGACTAGTGAACCACCTTGAGAACACAACTGGGTATTGACTTTTGCATATAATGCAAACATAGACAAATTCAGCCCAGCTACGAAAAGCTCAGTGAAGAGAAGAGGACTGTCGGTGCCTCAGCCCGTCTTGAGGGAAGAAGACACTTGCTACAGTGTGAACAGATTTGACAAGTCAGACATGAATCAAAGTGAACATCATGTACCTGCTGTGGTACTGGAGGACTGCAGCAGGAGTTGTGTTAGAACCAGTGACAGAGTCTACTGCTGGGGCTGGTGTTGGATTTCGTAGTGGTGTGGATGTTTTGGTCATGTCTCCATCAATAGTGAAGGAGGTCCAGGCTCCATCCACCACAGGGCTGTGGGTCAAGTTACCATAAAGATGGAGAGAAGCCATTGTTCTTTTTAAAATATTGAAATTTACAATAACCACATGTATTATCATTTGAGTGAGTTTTTTTCTATGATACAATATTTTATATTGCATCTCTGTTATTCATAATATATGAGCAGGTTGATGATCAGTGCTGGCTTCCCCTCAGCTGTGACAGCAGGTGTTCCTTTGAGGGGCTCAACCATCAAACAATGTGATGTCAACAACTGAGAGCAAATGCAGTGAAGCTCTTGCTCCCAGTCTTCTGGGATGTACTGTACTTTTCCAAGACATTTGTTCAGTTCAGTTCAGTTGTTTATTTTAATCCCAGAGGGCAACTGATTGGCAGGTAGGTATTGCCAGTCCACAATAGAATGTGGTGTGCCATAATAAGAATTTGCTTGAATGGGCAGCACCTTCTTATCCTGAACTGAGTGAAAAAGGGTGGCCTTGTGGTCCAGAGAACTGGGGAAGTTGTCTAAAACAGCCTTTATAACAGACTGCTCAGTGAGGGCGTCACAAATGAAAGATTTGGGGGATTGAACCCAGAAGCCTTTGGGACTGAGGAGCCTGGAGCCGCCGGGCTGCTCATGCTTCTTCTCCATCAAAGTCCTGAATGCATAGAGGCTTTCTGTTGATTGTAATGATTGAAAAATAGTTTAAATAGTATTCAGTGTGTCGCTGTGACATTGAGACTGTCTAGATCTCCTCACCATCTTATCCTTAGCTTAAGATCTAACTTAATGTAGACAAATGCAAATTGCTTCAAAGTCAAGTATCTCTCAGTGGGATGCACTTTCTGTCCTTCCATGTTTATAAAATGGATTTAGTTATATGTGATAGGCCTAGTGTTCTTCAGAGTTAATGCCCTCGTGACAACGGTCCAATCAGTATAAGGTGAGACTGAATGCTTTCTTCACACCCTTAACTCTATAACTGCCACATTCTTAAAAGAAAAAGAAAACCAGAAGTCATTTTTTTCCAAGAGTTTCTATCTGTCCTCATAAAAAACAGCCTGGCCTCTGCTCCCTGTGACAGTCATGCCCTCAGCAGTCAGCTGAAATTAGACTATTCAGCTGTTGGAGCTTCAGAAATGGAACCATAAGCTTTTCCCAGGTTAAAATGGAAGATAGTTTCACTGATTAGCACACCTTCAGTCAGGGAGGGAGGAACTAATGTGTGAAATCAGCTGCTGCAGTGTTTGGCTGGAATGAAAACCTGGAGACTCTCTGGACACCACTGGCTTAGGGGTAACAGAGCCATCGCCATGGGGATCAGTAAAGTTTCTTCTTACCATCTTCTGATCATTCTTAAATCCAGACTTGAGACTAAAATGAGACCAGCCTTCCCCGTCAGGCTGGCAGAATCAGTGTGGTCTATTAAATCACTTAAGATCTATTTCTACAGACATGCTTTTCCATAATAATGACCAATGAGTCTTGTTTTTTTCTGCCCTTCCCTTCTTTTCTTGGGTAACCTTGTTTCTGCATCTGTTTGGCACGATCGTCAAGCACTTTGTAAACGGTTTTTGAAAAGTGCTATAAAAAGATATGATAATAATATACATATATTACAGTATTAGGCTACATATAACAAATGCTCGTTTTAATGCAAATTGTTTAGAAAGTGATGAGGTTTTTTTTTAAAATGTAAAACATCACAGTTTCTCCCTTAATCCTTACATGGACCCACCAATCTGAACAAGTGTCTGTTTTTGATGCCATCAAAAAGCCTGCGCTGGCAAGTAAATACATAATTGTTTCTGTTAATACAAAGGCGGATACATCTAATGGATAACTGTGATCACAACAGGGATTGTTGTCCATCACTGTGACACGAAAATGAACCTTTCAACATTCCTGTACTTCTCTTAACACCTGACAGGTTGAGCTGCTTGTGAAAGTAGAGGCCTTGCACCCAAGACCTACACTTGACTGTGCAAAACAAATTGTGCACCAAGTGAACCTTTAGAAGGATTCAGGCATCTTACACTTTTTACACTGCAAAAAACGTCCATCTTGAGTTATTTAGTCTCATAATATGTTATCTTAAATGTAGCTTTAACTTAAAACTTCTATGGGGTGAGATAATTCCACTTTCCTTGTTTCCAATGTAGTTTCTCTTGTGCCAGTTATTTTCAAGAGTGGACATTTTGAAACAAGGCAGATCACCTCACTAGCAAGAGAGGGGAAATTACAGTTAATTCAATAACATTCTTGAAACAGGTTGATTTGCACTGGAAACACGTTTCAAATAGCCTATCTTACCCAATGGGCAGATTTTTCACTTGTTTTAACAAAAATCAGATTCAAAATAAGACTCAATTCCGGACTAAATGACTGATGGATATTTTGTGCAGTGTGATTTTTTTCTTTCAGGTAGCAGTATACACACTTCACCTTGGCTGGTTTTGTTTAGATTTTTTTTTTTCTTCCTCTGAGCTGTTCCCCTTTAAGTGTTTAAGGTTTAATACCGAGATAGAAGTCGCTATTCCTGTTTTGAGTGACGGCTTTTCATAAAGAGATAATAGGTTTAATGCAGTTAAGTGCTGCGGCTTGTGGTGACCTCTGTCTGCAGCAAGGGGAACGGCCGGGAGAAACATCCCGACTGTTGACGTGAGGACGACGCTGTGACTGACGGCGTGTATCTCCACAGTTTCATACTAATGTTATTCTGACAACTGGACTCCATCAAATCCTCTGACCTTAACAGATGCATTAGTTACTTGTGAATGTACTAGTGGCTACTAACCCGGCGTTCAATTCTCGACAATGTCTTTAACTGAAGCCACGCTTAGCCGATCCAAGCTAGCACACAAGCTAATGTCTTCTGCAGTTACTCGCATTGAACGGTCATCAGCATCATCATCATCATCATCACCATAGATATCCTTCCCATCCTGCGGTCTAATGGAAGGGTGAAAGATGCTGAGAATCCTCCATATCCTTTCTCTAACAGGTAAGACAGCTAAGTAATATTCGTGGTTAGCTAAGCTTGTTAGCCAGCTAGCTAGGTAGCTTATGTTCTCTGTGGTTATGCAACAAGATAACCACCTAGTAGTTGTACATATAGTTAACATCACACACAAAGTTAGGGATGTATGTAGCAATAATATGCATGTGACCCGGGGATATAGTGACCGCTGATGTATAGTAGTCTGCAGTTCACAGATACTGCAACTTGAAAATTGAATGTTTAATGCATTTGAATCTTTACTTGCCTGATAACAATGCCATCTTTTAACCCTCTGCACAGGCTGCTTATTTGTACCATGGGATGGAGTTACTGCTTTTGGTAAGCCTGGGATTGATAAAAATCCTGCTGCATTTGCCAAATCCGGTGCAATATTGACAGTAATTCCTGTACTTTCTGGCTCTGAGTGCTTGTCTCTGATCTGCAGGTGGAGGTCGGATCAGACTAGTGGATGGAGAGAACAAGTGCTCCGGGAGAGTCGAGGTACTTCACCATAACCAGTGGGGGACGGTTTGTGACCATGGCTGGGACTTTAGGGAGGCTGATGTGGTGTGCCTGGAGCTCGGCTGTGGCTTAGCTGAATCTGCCCTTCACGGTGCAGTGTTTGGTTCAGGCAGCGGGAAGATCTGGCTGCAGCATGTCCAGTGCACTGGACATGAGGAAAGTCTGACACGCTGTGCCAGTGTCCTCCACAGTGACCCCCCCTGCACCCATGACAACGATGCAGGGGTGAAATGCTCAGGTGAGAGGCCCGGCTGGCTATGCTTTTCTCAAACCAAGGAGCAGTGCTGGATGATTAACGACTCGATGACTTTATCTACTATGTTGATTCATATTCTGGTTAACAACCAAACAGATATGCATACAAACAATACTCAATTCAGTACAAGGGAGACATGGCAGCATGCAGTTAGCATTGATAAGTTAAAAAGATCATACTACCATGCTTCATCAGATCATACTCACATTTTGTGTTTAACCTGTGTTTGCCTCCAGGTACCCTTTTGATGCCCACCCTCTCCCTGCTGTCACCCCACTCTGTGTTCTCTGCCGGGGAGGCGGTTCGCTTCAGCTGCACTGTCCTGCTGGGTCACCACCTCAGTGACTTCCACTTGTACAAGCATGGTGTGTCCACGCCGCTGGTGACCCAGAGGGTGGACCAGAGCCAGACCAGAGTGGAGCTGACTCTGTCCGACCTGGAGACGTCCCACCAGGGCAGCTACAGCTGTCTGTACAGGATCAAGGGCAGCTCACCCTCTCAGCTGCTCAGCTCTCCACCCAGCAACTCCATCAACATCACTGTAGGTGAGTCATACCTGCACTGGTTGTTCTTTTCCACATTAACTCAATTTCACTTGAGCCAAAATCCTTACTACCTTGGTATGGTTGATCCAAGATAGATATCATTCATATTCAAAATTTGTATTCTGATTTTTCATAGAATTCCCATAGCTTATTGATTTCATACAGTCTGCATTACCTTTAATGACCTCTCTAATTCCTTCTATCTTGGCTGATCACAGTGGAGCTCCTGACTCCCCAACACTGGTACAACACGTCCATCGAGGCCCCGGCCGGCTCGGTCATCAAGGGCCACAGTTTCAACATCACCTGCTCCACCCTGCAGCAGTATCCCGGAGGCTCCTTCCAGCTGCGCCTCATCCGCTCCAACGGCACAGTGCGCCAGTCGCTGCCTGCCCTCACCCCCTCCGTCACCTTCACCTTCCCCAGCGCCCAGAGCTCCAACGAGGGCTACTACTACTGCCTGTACCGGGTCCAGCTGGGCGGACGCACCTTTGTCTCCAGAGAGAGCCAGCCCCTGCCTATATCCATCAGAGGTGAAGTGGATGGCATTATAGTGTGTTTTGCATACAGTGTAAGATATAAACCATAGCATATAATGTCTATGGTGTGTGCCAGTCTTGAATGGCTAAAAATAGGATGGTCTAGGTATTGAAATGTTCTTATTGTTTTTGCACTTTCCTTCTGTTTACTTTTGTAACATCTTTTAAAAAACATCTAAATAAGTTACATTTCTGCAAGTTTAGACATTCTCAACAGTTCCTTAGTGTGTAGTTTTTTGGTGTTTCTCCTTATTCCACAACTGTAGGATAGTAGGGGACAGTTTTGCTGTTTTTCATATCTCACTCGCCTTTATATGTGTGAAGACTTTTGACCTCGCTTCAGTATGATTTTTTAAAATTGAGATATATGGTATACGATTTGAGTGGATTTGATGCTGCCCAAAACCTCCATTGCATCTGGAAAAGTAACTTAGCCATCTCAGAAAGCCATGAAAATTACTTCATTTAATTAAAAACTGCCAAGATGAACTAAGTCAGGTTTCTTGTTGTAAGTTGCTTCATTGTTCCATAAATACAACTTCTGAGAAAGAGCCTCCCCCAGCTGCTAGATTACAGTCCAATGAAGCAGTTTTGCAGAACAAGGAACACACTGTTCAGACAACACAAATTGGATACCATATATCTCAGTAATGGGGAAAAAAACATGCTTGATCACTGCCTGGTCTCCTCCTCTGTATAGGCAAGAACAGCACAGGAGTATCATGTCAAAAATGGCGATATTGTCTTTTAAAGAGTGCGTAAACACACAGTTTTCAGCCAGTCTGCTGAGTACACAAGTTTGAAAGATGCAAAAAAGTGGGGTGGGGAGCGAGAGTGAATAGGGAGTCGTGTCTGTGATAAAGGATCACCCATCCCTACTTGGGGGCGGTAACAATTTTCTGATCACAAAGCATTTGACGCTGCCAAAGGCAAAATACCTGCCTTGACATTACTGATTGACGTGTGTCCAGAAGTGCAACATGGTTGAAAGTTGACTTGGAGTTGACTCGAAAAATGTTGAAATCAAGTGCAGGATAAATACTATTCTATATATATATATATATATATATATAGAAGCCATATAACCGTGTTGACAGCTAAAAAAAAAAAAAAAATTAATTTAGTGCTGATTTGCTCTTTAAACGTGCCACAAATAGAATTTTCAAAATATGACTATCACTGCTATAGTAGTCCCCGACTACCCTGTCGGGGTAATCGGGAATGGTGTATTCTACTCTTGTTGCTGGTTTATGAACAGAAGTGTCACTTACAGTCTGCTGGAAAGGAGTTTAAAGATTTTGCCTAAATCTGACGCAATCAGTAGTAAAGTAGTAAATGAAATTCCATCTATGCAAACAGTCAGTTTCCCCCATCAAGTATGTAAATGACAGCTATGAGTGTAATGTGTTTGTTCTCCTCTCACCCTCAGACCCAGATCCAGTATTGAGTCCCATGGTGATCAGCTGGCTGGTGTCTGGCCTGACATTTGTTGTAGCTGTTATCATTATCATCATTGTAGCCAAGGTGCTGTGCAAAAAGGAGAAGAAGCCCTCTGAACTGGAGAGAGAGACCAGAACCTGTAAGTCCTGCTGTGTCAGACTCCTGCCTTATTCTATTATAAGCCTTTAACCTTGAGACGGAGAGTTAACTTTTATCATCCTGTCAGCATTCCCATAGTTACAGATATGCTTCCACCTACAGGTGTGGACAACACTTATGTTGCCTTATCAATTAACAAGATATGACGGGATATGCAGACAACATTGGAGATAACTAAAGGTATGGAATGTCTTGATACTCACACAATATCCATATACGTCTCATTAATATTTGACTTGTCGAAGTGTCAAAGCTAGTTAATTGCAGTGCAGCCTCTTGTGCGTTTCAGCTGTAGAGCTGAGTTGCCACTGAGGACCAGCAGGAGCTCTACAAGTGGCTCCTCCTCCGTCCTTCATGGATTCATAAGGCAGGAGGCGTAACCAAGTTCCAAAGAACCAGACAGCCTGGGCGGCCATCCATCTTGCCTTTTTGGAAATGGCAACAGCACAAGTTGGAACCAGGCCCTTCAGCACAGTCCAGATGAGGCACTACTCTTTGCCGAACACTAACCAAGATCTATTTAAGACTACAACTCTAAACCTTTGCCTTTCATACCAGATTTCAGGCAGGTGTCACCTACTGCTGGGAAACGCTGGATATGATTGGAAATTAAGCACTCTACTACATTGAGATCTAAGTATTAGATAATGGCCACACAAGACCGATGATGGACAACAGAAACCATTTCATGATGGAAGTCGTTATTGGACTCATGCTAGACTTCAGATTCACTCAGGCTCGGCTACTACTACAACCCCAGATATATGGAGTAAAATACCAGTACTAGAAGCTTGACTGTGAAACTGTGAAATGTGTTCCTCAGGTCTCCGTGTATAGGCTGTATGAAAACACACAGGTTTTTCATTTTTTTATTTATTGCCAGGTAACACTGTAATGACAGGCTCCACTAAGCTTATTATGTACTTGCTCCCACAGATCAATGGTCCTTACAGGATTAGAGGATGTTTTTGTATTTTTAGTCGCCCCACTATGCATCTTCTCTGTCATTTGCAATGTGTACTTACAAAGTATGAGAAAAGAAGCTGTCATTGATTAAAATGCTGTAGGTGTTGGAGCCTCTGGGTTCAGTGGGTTTTATATTTCGGAGTCAAGTCCACAGAAGTTGCTGTATGTGAGTTTGATTTAGTCATCATCTCAAACTAAGAATAAAAGGGAAAAGCTTTATACCTTTGCATAACATGGTTTCTGTATCCTTATGCCCCCAATTCTTTTTCTTTCAACATTTTTAAGTTTATTTTCACTACTGAATAATTGACTTGACACTTTTCAAACACACTTTTATATTTTGAATTATGAAACAGCAGTACAAAAAAAATCTTTTAAAAATTTAATGGTATTTGATTATTTAATACAAACGTGTGATATCTCTTAAATGCTAATATTAAAATGACCTGTAAGACCTACTGTAGCACAGCATAAACATGTCAATACAGGCAATACAACCGGTACATTTTCTGTATTCTTATACTCTTAACTACTCACCAAGCACTGACAAGAAATTAACAGGTTGACAAATAAATCCCAATTGTTCCTACAAAAATGCTAAGGCACTTGCATTACCGCTGGTCTAAAACTGCTGCAACTGGCCTTAAAGTTAATTTTATTTTTTTTTGATAAACTTGTTCTGCTGCTGGATTGAAGAAAACCACTAACAACAATAGGTGTTATATGAACCTATTTGGTATATCTTTGTATTAACAATTTACACCATATCATACACTGGTAGATGCCTTATTAGCTGCACCGAGGCATCGAAATCTTGAGATCTTGAACACATCAGTCATTAATTTGTGGACATGAAAACAAGAGACTCAACTTTCTTATTGTCAAAGGACAAATCTGTTGCTGTGCCACAGACAGTGAATTATAGACTGACTTAATTCACATACTAACAGTACAGTACAGGTGATTTTATGGGGATATCGGCACATATTCTCTTTTTAACATGTTAGTACAATAACATTTGGTTTAAAAACTCAAATTTGTGTCTCTTGATGGCATCACAAATTTGAACGCTGGTTCGCTGAATCTTATTCATGCAAACAAATATTGATGAAAGATTAAATGAATAATATGAATTCTAAGTTCTATTCTAGCAATGCTGCAATTACGTATTTTTGCCTATAAGCAAGTAAACTGCAATAATTGCAAAAAACACAATCCTTCAAGCGATGGCTAAAATGAAGGCATATGCCAAAAAATACATTCCTTAAATTAAAATGCGTAATAAAGTATTACAACAGCTCTGAAAACTGAACATGCCGTAACAATCATTCTATTTTTTTGAAAGGGTCGCTGTGCGTTGTCTCCATATTGGAAAAAACAAAGTAGAGAAACGCTGCCACAGCCAGGAAGAACAGGAACTGAACCCAGAGGGGGATGAGGCGAGAAGACTCCGCCGCCTTCGGAGCGTCTCTGCCAGATTTCATCGGCGTTGATCTCAAATGAGAGACGTTTCTGTAGGTGGACGGCGTGTCATAGATGTAGGGCCTGAAAGGAGAGTGCGCTTTTGTAACTCTTGTACCCCATGAGTGATGCAGTCCCACTCATGGCCAATCAGTAATAAACGTCACCTTGTTTTGACCAAGGAGATTTTATAGTAAATTGTTTTGATTTTTTTGGGTTACTAAGGTTTTGATTGACACTTTTAAACATTTTATGGGTGATTTCTTGAACATTACAAATGGGCCTATATCTCCTCAATCAATACTGACACATCTATAGTCATTTTCTTTAATATGCAATAAAATTAAATAAGCAATTTGCATAGTAGCCTGCAAGGGTCAAAGTGGAAGGAACAATTTTGCACATTATAATTTAAATGAACTGATTATTTGATAGCATCTGCTGACCATTAGTCAACCCAGTATAATTATTATACTTACTCATCAACAAAATCCCTTTCTCTGTATTCAGGTCTTGGCCTTGAGTAGGATCTCCTGTAGAGGATGACATAAATACAAATAAAGATTTGCTGGTTTTATACTCCTCACCAATTGAAAAACAAACAAAAAAAAACTGATATGTTTTAGCACAATGATGACTTACTCGTCCTCAAACTCCCTCTCAGAGTACTCTGGCCTTGTCCTCATGTACGGCCTCCTGAATGAAAGAAAAAACATTAAAAAAAGATTAGAAATTACTAATTCTGTTCTATTTATATTTGCCATTCCAGAAAAAAAGACTGAGACTGAGAATAAATGTTTGAACCTAATGTTATTGGAGCATATGAAAGATAACTGACCCGTCTCCTGAACCGTCATTCCTGATCTGCAAAATTGGAAAAAGAGTTAATTAGAACTATTGACAATGATGTTGATAAAACTGATTTATGTGAATACCTACTGTATATATATATATAGGCCCAATAACCTCAAGATGTCACTTCAATTCATTTGCATTTACTTGCATCTTTGGCCCTTCCATAGGATGCCTTCCTCCTTGAGCATACAAACCAATAAAACTGTATGAGAAAAACAGATGTTCAAGAGTTCTGTTTCGCTGTTAAAATCAACTCTACGTCTCAGAAACTGACCACTCCAAATAATACTCCAAATGGCTTTGTATATTAGGATTTGTTTGGTCCGCCTATCAGTTTTATTTTGAAGGCAGCGCTGGCACCACGCGCCTGAGGGCGCTTGCGCAATAAGGGCAAATGGTGAACTAGTGTGACAACGAAATGAAGCTTCTGAGTTTCTATTTTTCGCATATATCTCTGTGTACATCTACTCAAGGAGGAAACCATCATCAGATCCAAGCAAGCCGCGTCTTGCCGCACGGTGTCTGGTCAGGTTTCCCTCCAAGGTTTTTCCACTGGCCGCGTTCAGATTCAAGAAGCAGGTAAGTGCAAATGAAAGACAGCGACACCTTGAGGCCGATCGGACAAGGGTACTTACTGGTGTCCTGTAGGAGACATAGGTGACTTCCTCCTCTGAAATGAAAGCACAACAATTACCCTAAACCCTAAACGTGAAGGTTAACCAGATTTCCTGTATGTGTCCCCAGGGCTTTACTTTACTTTGCTTACCCTCCTCTCTGTAGTAGGTTTTGTCTGGGGACGGTTTCGCCCTTTTCCCTTTGCTCATGGCCTCTCTCAGCTTCTTCTCATACAGACTTCTGGTGGAATCTAAATACAAAGTCACATAGTAGATGTGAGTAAGTTAACAACATAGTGAAACTGGGTAGCCAGATAGCACCAGTTAGCTATTAAATTTAAGGCTGCAACCGGGTGACCCTATGCTCTTAGCTGGCACAACGTTAATCAAACGTTAATTCAAAAATGAGCGCAAAGTAAAAACTACAGACGAGCCACTCACCGACCACAGGTCCATGCTTGATCCCGTATTCATCCAGCAGCGAGCTGATTTCCTCGGCAGATTTGCTGCTCAGTGTGGCCATGGCTGTGCCTTGATCTCTCGGGATAGCCTTTTGTATTACACGATTATATTCTTGTTACAGTTGGCTATAGTTTCATTTACTAAAAGACAACAAGTGTAACGCCGCCCACTGCAAAAGATCGGGCGCGCTCGTTTTGTAATGCGGCTAGTTGGACCCCGCTTCTGTGGAGGACCGGACTGGTCAGGAGGGACCAGAGTAAACAAAACGTTCGCACCCACAGCCTGCTGGTGACATCATTTCCCCTTCCTTTTGGCCTTCTCTTCTTTTTCGCTGGTTTGTTTCCAGCAGAGACACAGCAGCGCCACCAGCGGGCTAGTGATGATATTGATGAAGATGATGACGATTAATAATAACAATAATAACAACAACACACTTTTAGTCAAAAGCAAATATAAATATGATATAAAGTGATACAGGAAAAAAGGTAATTCACTGCAGGTAAAACAGGATACAAAATGAGGAAGAAAGAAAGAGGAAGGAAAGAAAATGAGATGCAAATCAGTGCAGTGAGAAGTTACTAATTTGCAGAAACTACTTTTCTAGAGAAAGATACAAAGATTTTACTCTGAGGTGCTCTCAGGTGATCAGAACTAATTAAAGTATTTTTTATTTTTTTTAAAGTAATTGAGCTAATCCCAATTCGCATCATTTTTTACAAAAGAGTGATGCTATTTATCTATGGTTTAAACAAATAAGGCAGCATCACTTTAACAAAGGATAAACCTTTATTATGCACAAAATCATTTTACAGATACAAATCTTTGCATGGCTAACACTTTACATCACATTTTTACAAATCAATTTGTCCATTTAGGATTTTTTTTTTTCATCATCTATAAGCATCAAACATATTTTAATGAGCATATGAGCTTTAGCCCTTAAAGAAGGCAACTTGGTCAAGCCAGTCCAGTTGGTCTGTGGCCCACCAGAACATCAGCAGTCCCATCAGTGTCACCAGACCCAGCTTCAGTAGCAACTTGAGTACACCAAGACACTGCAGTAACAATGACAGAGAGGTAAAAACAATAGCAGGGAAATCGTGATTCAAAGACATGAGTAAGAAACTGATTTATGTGCAATAAATACACAGTAGATACACACCTTCTGTTTTCTGGTGTGTGTTTTCTGTGTGTTGCCGAGATCTGGCACGTTCTCTGGCAGCAGATTGTGTGGGGGATGAAGAGCAGAGTTCATTTTCAGTGTCTCCGACTCCCTCGGCTCCTGAAAAAGGCAAAGCAATTAAACCATATTGTGTGTGTGTATGTGTGGGTGGGTACGTGTGTACGTGTGTGTGTGTGTGTGTTCTCATTCTTACTGTATATGTCTCTGCAGAGCTCAGGTCTTCTTCCCCATCTGTGGAACTGTTGAGTGACTCTCTGTCGCTGCTGAGAAAGCAGTAAACACTCTTAGTTTTTGGTTGGATCAATGATCTGTCATAGCATGGTTTGCAATTATTTTTCAAGGAAAACAAAGGACGGTTTCCTGCTTACTAGGAATTCCACTTACCTGTCTGTTTCATAGTGAATGACCTGAGACAAAGGATCTGTACAAAACTGAACCTTTATCTTCCTCCCTGTAGAAATGCACAATATCATGAACAATATCAAATGCTGTGGAACCTTTCATACATTGTGAAATACATACAACAGTTTGAAAATCTCTCTCCTCTACTGCACTCACCTTCTTTACCATCCTCCCCTTCGCTGTCGTCGTAAAACTTGTAGAAAGCCTTGATTCTCTCCTGCTCTTGCTCCCAGTTCCTCTCTTCTTCATACTCGTCGTCTCCGAACTCTCCTAGCTCGGTGACTCTTGACGCCTCGTATCCGCTGTTGAAAAAGAAGCTGTCATCCACGGACCCCTGGTTAGACGGATGTATGGCTGCGTCGTCCCCTAGCTGTACCACCGAATGGATGTCTATAGAAGGAAAAGTTTCTTCTGTGTCTGCGTCTTCTGGGTTTAAAAACAGATCTTCGGACAAAAACCCCCCAGTCGCTGTGTCCCAGGAGATGCTGAAAGCTGCTGGATCTCCTCTGCTGCGGTAGTTTGTGACAGTCAGGTCGTCGGAGATGTTTCCCCTGCTCTCACTATGAAGTTGAGCATCTTCCGGCAGATCGTTGTGTTCAGGATCCAGGCGACACATCATATTATCTGTGTATTCTTCATCATCGCTCCTCCTCACTTGGATCTCATCCTCGCTGGAGCTGTACGTGTCGCTGTCAGACGGAAGGTGTCTCACGCGAGTGTTGGCCTCACTCGTATACTGATATTGAGCAAAAATGGGCATTGATTGTATCGCTCCATTTTGCCCTTCCTCTTCTTCAGTATAGGTATTGTCCTTTGCATCTAGGCACATAGGTTCACCTGTTTCATCTCCATCATCATCATCATCATCATCACGCCCTTTCACAGCTGCACTATCCAATACATGTTTGACAGTCTCTGTTTTTCCTCTCTTGTCTATTTCTCCAGTCGCCAAATCCAGACCCATCATCTTCATATCAACATCTATCCCCATCCCTCCAGGATCCAGATCCTGGTCTTCCTTCTCATCGGTGTCCACAGCACTTCCCATCCATGTAACATCTTTCACACCTCTTTCCTGGTGGGTGCTCTGTTTTGTGTTGGAGCCACTGTCAGAGGTGCAAGGCAAGGCATTCAATTTGTATTTACTGTCTTGATTTTTTCCTCCGTCTTCCATATATTCGCATGAAGAAAAGTCTGAGGGATAATCTGCAAAGCTCTCACCTGCCTCTTGGTGCTCATCCCCTGAGAAATGCTTCATTTTGTCCACATCTTCAGTATCATCATCAGCAATAAGATCCTGCAGATGTCGCATTGATATTTCAGGAAACTCGAAATTGGCAAGTAAATTCCCTTCTTTGCCTTCATCCTTTTCGATTTTCATGCCTTCACATTCCGTATGAGAGGAATTCTCTACCCTTTCTTCTTCTCTCTGTTGCTCTTCCTCTTCAATCCCATCACCTTGTACCATCGTCCCACTGCCACGTTGAGGGACTCTCCCAAAATAGGACACATCCTCGTCGCTATCACTCTCACCTTGCTCCTCGTTTCTAACTTGAGGGTTTTCAGTACCCTCTGGGGCCAGGGGTTGTCCCTCAGCAAAGATCCTGTCCTCTTTATCTCCATCCCAGGACTCCTCGCCACAGCGAACAGACATCAGCCAATCCCCCGGTCTCTTTCCTGCTCCCATATCCTCTTCCTCAACCTCTTCATCTTCTCCAGAGACAGAACCTTCCCCTGTAGAATCTCCATCTGAGCTTTCATAATGCCCCTCTGGTGATTTGTCCACGTTCATGACATTGAGCCTTGCACTAGTGAAATCTTCTTCTCCCTTTTTAGCATCAGTCTCCTGCTCATCGTCATTTTCAGCCATATTTGTATCACTAGTTTCAAAGCCAGACAAAACTCTAGTTTGACCAGCTGCTTCCTGGTGCAGAGCCCCATCTTCCTCTGTTGCTATTGGTATGTTTTCATGACAGCTGTCTGTCTTGTCCTCCTCAAACTTTTCATCAAAATATAAACTCTCAAAGTCCAACTCTTCATCAGGGAATGATGGAAGAGATTGTTCTGTAACAACATCATTTGCAAATTAAATACTTTAGTAAACTGTAAAAAATCAAAAAATCAAATACCACAAAATTTGAACAAAACAAAAATCTTTCTTACCTGAAAATGCGTCAGTAAGTAGATCAGCAAAGCTTTGTTCCATTTCGTTAGCTGAATGTAACAGGTAAGGCAATACTTTAGAGAAAGAGTTTTATCAAGACAAACATTCATGCATCGCCAAACACGCCATGTATCATTTGAGACACCTCTTCAGATAATCTCCTCGGTTGCAAGAGAGGAAGAGAGAGCAAAGTCTCATCTGTTGCTGCAGCAAGTGACTTCCTGTCAAAAAGAAGGTGCATGAATAGCATGTTAAATGTAATATAACTTGTTAAAGAGAATTACAAAATGTCTATATTGTGTAGGCCTACCGAAAAACTGAAGATGATTTAAAAGAGATGTTCAAAAAGTCTCTCCTAAAAAGTGAAGTAATTCTTTGTGTTCACTGTTGCTGCAGGAACGTACCTCCAGAAGTATCACAAAATGATGTCAGCTTTGATGTGGTTTTGGTTTCAGATGCATAACATAAACCCCAGCAGTCAAACACGCACTTCCTTCATGCTGAAACAACTGATGTTTATTGGTGTCTAAGATGACAGTTGGTTTCATTTTAAAAGAGCCATAATTCTGAGTAAATATTCATAAAATATCTATTTGAAAACAGCTAAAATCCAGTCAAACTACAGTTAAAATCTTGATGTCATGGTTTGTTGATGGTTGACTGTCTACAGCTCATGGCGGAGGAGGTAGCGGTGGTTGGGTTTCAGGTCAACTTCGACTGGGAAGTGATCACTCACCTCTAGAGCCTAAAAAGGCCATAAAATGAACAAGGTTAATGTTCATGTTCATATTGAAGAAATGTCAAACAGAACTCAAATTGAGCTGAACTCTACATATGTGATTGATTGTATGAGAACAGTGCATGTTTGGCAGGTTTACCTCCTCCTCAGTCAGATCGAACTTCTGTTTAAAGTTGAACGGTTTAGCTGAACCTGGCACTATACTGGAGATGATCTCACGCCCGTGGACAACTATCCTGTTTTGGGATGTGGAAGACATACAGTGTGTCTGACCTTGTCTGACATGTTGGATATCTGCAGCAAACAGCAATTATAGTCATCATAACATCATGTGTGTTGTTCTTACAAAAGCGTCTGAACTCTTTGTGGATATAAAGTAATTGTTGTAATCTGCTCAGCGCTACTGTGGTAACATTGTGACCGCACAGGAATAGCCAGATTTAATCACATTCAGTCAGTCTTGTGAACATGCCAGGCAGCCACTGACCTATCATAAGCACAGTGCGTTTTCTCACGGACGGTCGTATCTTGCTCATCTCCAATTAGCCAGCGGAATTTGGGGTCACTCCTCAATCGGACAGCTCTCCAGCCCTTGATGGTGATGTAGCTGCACCCGGCGTTCAGGTCCCCCAAGATCACCACATTCTAGGCAAATGAGAGGAAGTAAAAAGGGAAGTAGAGCAGATCAAAATTACTGACAAATTTCATCACATGTGGAAGAGAAAACCAACATGAGGCTAAGCTGAGGAACACTGACCAATGTTAAGATATAAATAATGAAAAAAAACATGACAATTATGTTGCGGTTCAACCCACATCGGTCTTCCACTTCTTGTAAATCCCTTTGAAGACAGTATACAGTTCATCAATCTCCTTCATGGCTGTTTTGGGGCAGGTGTGCTGGCCAATCAGGACAAAATCCTTCACCACTGCAAAAGAAGACATGTATGACACATCCTGAATGACCGTGCCATCATTTTTCCTAAAATCCCAAAGATATAAATTATAAATTTCTTCTTACAAGTAGTAGGCGAGTGAAAGCGGACGATGAAAGGCTCTCTGGAGAAAACATCGGTTTCGTTGTTCCCTTCCCCCTCCAGTTTAGGATACTGATAATACTCTTTGACCTGCAGTACATTGTTTCTAGAGATGATAAAAGTGGAAAAGAGGGAATGAGTGATGTCACTTTGAGCTGACATCGATGTGTGACCCTGATCCTGACCCTGAGGCATACACCAAAACGCGTAGGTTTTAATTATTAAATACATGTTTTATTCTTCACTCAAGTGTGCAAGATGTTTCATTTTTTTACCTGTAAATGTAGACATATTGCTCCTTGTAGGTTTTCCTCCCCAGCCTCTCACTCTCCAAATAGGAATATGAGTTGGATTTGTCGAATCTGTCGATAACAATATAAATGTCATAACAAGTAATAAGTTGTTGATAAAACGCTATTCTCTGTTGTATGTGACAGAACTGTTCTTCGCCAGATCTTTTTCAGGTTCGCAACTTCTGCCCCAAAAAGTTCACAAAAGCTTGTACCTGTTGAGATCCTTAACCAGAGTTGGTATGGCTCCTCCTTTAGAGTCTCGGACCTCCTGAATAAGACACAAGTCATACCGAGAAAGGATCTTGGGAATGAAAAAAAACAAACAAAGACGAATTAACTGTCTGCTTTTGCGTGGATGTTGCCATAGTTCTGGTTAAAAATCATCATGTACACTTATAGTACCTTTAGTAGAATCCCCATAACCTTCTTGTTGTTTGCCTTTGCTTCCCCAAAGCTCTGAACGTTGAAAGCACAGATTTTCAGAGAAAGTGCAATGTTCAGCGTACACAGGCCCACAAAACACAGCAGGAGAACTGGAGGCCTCATCTCGTGGATATTTATCTCTCTGTAAGTAAAAGAGACAAGTTTGGCAAGATCCCCTTTTTTCATGTTGTGAAATGTGTTACAAAAATCTTTTCATTAATCTACACCTGCATGAGCCATTTGGCATTAGACACATTATATCTACAAGATGTTCAACATTATATCCGTCGTTTTGAGGCCTCTTACCTTCAGTGCTAGTTTCCCAGGGAGATTGACCTTCATCCAGCAAAGATCCATCTCTTGAATGGCCTGTGATCTATTTGGGGAACATACAGGTAACCCTGGGTGAAAGACAGGGGTCATGGATCTGTGTGGGGGATCTGCTGTGTCAGTGCTCATCGAGAATGGAGCTTTATCTGGAACAGTTAAAACCACTGAATACAATGAACAATGGACTCCGTCCCACTCAGAAAGTTCAGCTGTGAGTGTGTTTTGTCTCCAAGTTTGAGTGTGATCAAACAATAGATGGTGCCATGTGACATGTCTGTCAGTTTCATGAACTTTTTTTTTTTTTTACAGAATTCACCGTATATCATTCTGTCAGTTTACCATAGACAAGAGCAGCTAGTAGCTACCACATAGTGGCAATATATCACTCAGCTGTGTGCTAAACACTGGTAGAGGTCCTGTGGGAGAGGGTGAACTTCTCACTATGAGGCATTTGATATGAAAATCATCATCTTCAAAATCAGATTTAGTTTTAATTAGTAGGCTACAAATCACCACCTTTGCCCTCTTGGAAATCATTTTGTGAACATAGAGTACATAACATAAGTCACAGAGTGCTAAGATGTTGAGATTGTAGACATTTTTATCTGTAAGTAGTGTACTACAGCTGTATTAGATTTGTGGACAAAGTGTGATTTTAAGGTTTGCTGATTAAGCAATAATCAAAGCTCTTCAGAGAAAGGTAACTGTGAAAAGTCACAATTTTATGTATGAATGTCAGCCGCTGGCATGGACCTTGCTGAACAAAGAAAATATAGATTTACCAATATGTCAAATAGTTGCATTCTAAATATTGCACGATTGTCTTGTATGTTTTAATGTTATCCTGCTCCTTTGGTAAGAAACTGTTTTCGTGCATCTTACATTTCTCCTTCTGTGGCCAGTCTTTCTATTCAGGCAATGTGTTGCCAATCTATTGCAGTTTACAAAATAAATCAGTACTGACTCACACTTAACAAAGTCTAATCTTATTATAATTAAAGTTATTAGTTATTAGTGTAATGACAGAAACACTTAAACCAGTGCATTCCAGACAATATTATTTGTGACCATATTAAAGTTATTTTGGTTTGTTTGGATGAAATTGAGCTGTGGCATGACATACGGCATTACAAGTTTAAGTTGCTGTTTATTACATATTACATTACTTATTTATATTTATATCACATTTGCATATCCTTTGTGATGAGCCTAGTTCAACTGAGATAATGGTATACTGAGGTCTCTCCCAAAGGGAAATGCACGTCTGTGAATGGATGATGTCTTGCTTCCTCTCTTTGATCCATCAAGATGTGATGATAGGAGCCATTGTGAAGGTCAGGCAGCAAATGACGTCTTTGGAGACTCGTGTGTAGGCATACGCAAGGTCTTGGATGTGACATATAATTGTCTCCCTTTTGGGCGATTGCCTCTTGTATTCTGTGTTAAAGGTGCAGTAATATATGCTGTGAGAAATGTCATGATAAAGGTCTTGTAGCGAAATGTCGACAGGAAATAAAAGACACAGCAGAGGTGAATTTTGTGAGTGGGAATCTTCGTTCGTTTTCTAAAGGTACAATAAGCCACATCTAAGAGACCATGAGGCCAGGCTACCAATTTGTATTAAGTCTGTTCCTGCTGTAAAAAGTCTCCTCCCTGGAGATCTCAGGTTAAATTAGTTTCTAGCATTAAACCTAATCCATAGCAGCATGAGCTGTAGAATACCATCCAGTGACACAGTACCCACCACTGATTTGATGTTGTGAAAGACGACACATATTTTTCAGTTTATTTAAATGTATTTCCCCAGCAGCACCAATGCCAGTTCCAGCACTACCACAACCAAAAGTTTCTCAAAATGCCATTGTTCATCAACCAACTTGTGAGTTTACAGTGCCTTTTGCATGTTTACATTTTAATTACAGAGGTACCTGACCAATACACTAATGCATTTTTGTCATTGGATGTGTTGTATTTGAACATACTGCAGATATGTACAGTATACCCTACGCATGTCAATACAATATCATCTCACGTCACACACACTTTATTCCGTTCCACTTCTAAATAAAATCTACTCCTAAATTGTTTAGGACTGCACATCATGGCTTTAAAATACAAACATACAAATAAATAAACTACACTCTAGAAAGTTTTTATTTTCACAACAACAGCAAAACTTGGCAATAGAAAAATAAAATCCCTGAGCAGTGATGTGTTTATATTGGTCTGAAACATCCTGAGTGTGGAGGAGAAGCCATTTCCGTGAGATAGTCTTCAATGCGTGTCTCTATGTCTGCGTACACGTCTTCCACTTGCTCCCTGAATGGGGGGTGCCACAGCCACAACATGGCAACCCCTACTACAGCCAGGAGTAGAACAAGGAACACACACACCTTCCACCAGGAGCCACATGACCTCTACATAGAAAAGGGAAAAAATATCGAAGTCACATGATGTACATATAATCATTGCATCATAATCTTCATTGCTCAGGTTGTTTTGTATGCTGCTGTGGTGTTCATTGCAGCAGATCTAATGATAAAATGTGACAAAGTGCAAAACATGTAATGTTGCTGATAAGAGTCCAGGAAGTATCATAAAACAATTATCGTAATGGGTTGATGTAAGGGCAATAAAATATATTTCAGTATGAGTAGGGACATTAAGGGACTCTCTGTCACACTGTCTAACACTCACACACACACACACACACTGCTCACCCTGCTGCTGCGGCGATGGCTGAGTTGCCGGAGCTCGTCCCTGCACTGCGTCAGCCGGGCCTGGCTTGACTGACACTCCTGCTCCATGGCATCCAGCTCTGTCTGCAGCTCCTCACACTGTGCAGACACAGACACACACACACACACACACACACACACACACACACATGCATCAGTTTTTGTGCACGACACTTGGCTTATTCTGTTCATTTGGGACATTATTTCTGCCTCATCGAGTGTGTTTAATGATGCATATCTGACGTCTGAAGCGCTTGGATGTAGTACGTTGTGAATATGCCACAGTTTACTTCAGCAGAGCAGGTTGAGATCTCTTCCTCACCTCTTTCTCCTTCAGCCTCAGTCTGTCCTGAGTGTGACGGAGCTGCTCCTCCACCTGAGAGCCTCCCTTCACAGCCTGCTGTGGTTCTGCTTCCTCTGATGGCAGACACACCTGGGCCATGAAGTCCTGGCTCTCCGTGCTGCCATCTAGGAATTAGGACAAGTGGGACTCACATTTAATGCAGAAAGCAGTTTCCACTATGATGACATAAATCATCCATGTTTTCTTTACAGCATTTTAAAAACCAGGCTGTTTGGTACTGAAGAGCACTCAGTGTTTTTATTCCCATAATAACTGTTTTATAGGCTATTGCCAGTGGTGGAAAGAGTACTAGAATGTTCTACTGTACTGTTACTTTACTGATATTTTACTTACGTAGAAGTAAATGTACTGGTGTAAAAATAAAAAAAATCTACTTAAGTAAAAGTAAAAAGTAGCTCATTTAAAATGTACTTAGAGTAAAAGTTACTGAGTTACTTTCTAGAAAAGAGAACGTTGTTAGATGTGTGGAAATTACTAAATAAAATGCACAAAGTAAAGCCAGATTACTCTTCTCACTGTGAATGGCTCCACAATTTGTCAATTTACGTTGGTCCAGTTTCTGATGCTTATGAAGATCCTACAAAATCTGTACTGTGAAAAAACACTGGAAAAAATGTGATTTAAAATGTAGCTAAGTACAATTCTTCAGTAAAAATGTACTTTAAGTAAAAGTAAAATTACTGACTTACTGACTGATACTCAAAAAAGTACAACTACACAAAAATTCTGCTCAATTACAGTAATGTGAGTAAATGTAATTAGTAACTTCCCTTGGCTATTGCTGTGGAGATTGCTTAAAATCTGACCAGGGTTTAGTGTCCCTAACCTTTAATCTTTCACTCTTTTTGGGGTGATTAAAAAATGACTATGACTCCATGGTCCATGTCTCTGACCTCTAAGTTGCTGGATTTCCTCTCTCAGAGTCTGGTTGTCCTCCTCCAGCAGATAAATGTTGTATTGTAGCTCTTTCTTCTCTTGCTGTAGTGACACCGCCTCCTCCCTCAGCTCGGCCTCTCGGGCCCCGGACAGCTGCACAGGACGCACACAAGTTTACACAACCATTCAGATTAAAATATCTCAACATATGACTATCTGAACTATCTGACTGTATCCTGTTGTACTGCAGTACCTCCAGTTGGCTGTGCAGCTGTTGCAGCTGTCCATGGCTGAGGTCTTGACTCTCCTTCAGTTGGCTTGAGCTCAGCTTCAGCTCCTCATAAAGGCTCTGCCACCTTACAGCCTCTGCCTTCACTACGAGCAGCGCTTCCTGGTGGCAAACATAGGAAGTGTCTTAGTGGAAGATAAGTCTCACAATTCAGCTGCACTGTACACATTTACACTGTATACATTTAAAACATGCCTCTTTGATATGTTAGCTGCAAATATAACACCAGGAAAGCCAATTAAATTACTGAACTTGATGTTGAGTGTTTTCACTTTGTCAAATAGCAAGATTATGGTTGTTATTGTCAATTACAGTGCTGTGCATAAGAGCTCAAAATGAATGTGAAAGTGCAGTGTGTGGGTTAAAAGCTGGAGGTTTAACCTGGAGGATCGCGGCCTTGCTGAGGGCCTCAGTCTTCTCCTGTGTGGCCTTCTGTAGAGCAGCCAAGGCCGCCTCCTCATACACCAGTTTCTGCTTCTCCATCTGTAGCACCAGTTTCTTCACTCCATCCTTGGAAAACTTCTGGAAGAACACAACACCACCTGGTTAAACCTATAAATGCTCAAGGGGTTAGATGTAACCCACACTAACCATGTAGACCCACGCTCAACAGACATCACTGCATGATAGACATGCAAGTGTAGATCATGGTTAGTTGTTTTGGGAAGGACTAAATATAGAAGTTGTTACAAGCAAGAAAAGTAGTGAAGGTGAGGAGACTCTCACTCACTCCCACATCATAATTAAAGAGCACTCACTTGTTTGCTTCTGTGACAACAACGTCAACCCAAAGAAAAAGTGTAACAATGTGAAGAGCGCCTTCGAATCAGCAGCACATCCTGATGGGCTGATAGCTGCAGACTGCTGCTATTCTTACCTGTAGGCAGACTTGCAGCTGCGCCTCTAGAGCCTTGATCTTGTTTCTCAGCAGGTCCTCAGTGCAGCGAGCCTGTGTGGGTTAGAAAGGAAATGACTGGCTGTCACACTACAACCTACAGAGGGAAATGTAATGGCTGACAGACCACAGTGTGTGACAGCAAGTGTCTTCACTGTGTGCACCCACCGGTGCACGAAGGGAACTTGCAGCATCAGTAAGTCTAAAGTAAGACCATGATGTCAGTATATGCTGTAATACTACACTGGTACAAACACTACAGGGCAAAGCGTGGCCAATAACATATAAGTTGACTAATGGTAACATACCTGGATGGGAAACAGTTTTCACAGATGAAAAGCATGCAGAATTTAAATTAAATAAACCTCTAGATCTTCTGCTGCTCAAACCTAATCTCCTGCAAAAAGGGGAACACTTTCATCTTCCCCCACCATTCATCACAGTAAGAGTGGCCAAAAGAGACTCAAACAGAAGGTAATGAGGATGCGTAACACCTATAATATCTGCTGACTGACACGCCCTTCCTGTATGAGAGTGAGAGCTTGCACTCTTCCTATGCAGTATAGAGCAGAAGCAGGAAGCTCCAAACCACAGGCCGCATATGCCTTTGAGGCAAAAACAGACGCATAACGAATGACAGCTACTTGACTGCGATGCACTGTTTTTCAATCGTAAGCAAAGAGAAATTTAACATTGAGTGACAATGCAGGAGTACAGCAGAAATGCAAAAACATGATCTTATGAAAACAGAAATATGAAATATGCAGAAGGAAGAGTCTTACTGTCCATATTTTGTTAGAGGAGTGCAGCAGGGTGGAAGCGTTGTCCTGGACGGCAACCAGCTTCTTCTTCACTGCCTCCTCTCGCCACAGAGCCTCCTGACAGAAAAAGGGCAACAGAAGAGAGACATGGAGACGCTTAAATGAATCTTAAGTCAGTCAACATCTTCTATGAAGGTTTTAACCTGACATCAACACGGTTTAAACCTGACATTATACTCAACTGATGCTTACCACATCAGTTATCATTTCATGCATTGGGTGAATTTAGTAAAGCAGCATTTTCCTTCCTTGGCTCAGTGATGACAAAGTAGGTAATTGACTATACACAGTACAGAACACAACTCAAGATGGAATTGAAATGGTTTACCTGCAAATAGTCAGCTAGCCGTTGAACATCCTATTATGTGAGAGATGAGAGACAAGAAAGGTTATTTTATTTGTTGAGTCTTGTTATCTTTCTAATCTGCAGTGGAAAAAAAATGCTTGTCCTCATCAATATGACTCATATAACAACCCCAATGAAAAAGGCAACTGATTGAAACTCACTGACTCCTTGACAGTGACGAAGCCAGACCTGTAAAGAAGAAAACATTTTATTATATAGCCATGCATTAGGAATAGAGACACTGAGCACATCTGCTTCTGATATGAAATTTGAGATTTAATGACTGAGGTTTGAGGGAGATTGAAGTCGCACTCACTCTGTCTGCACACTGGCATCTCGCAGCCTCTTTTTCTGGAGAATCTTTTCAGTTTGGACAGAGAAGCTTTCAGTTTGGTGAAGCTTTTCAGTTTGAATGAATGTTTTGATGCTCATCTTTTGGCCTTTGAGAGAGAAAAAAAAAGCAATGTTGACATGTGAATCAAGGAAAATTCCTCTGACAAAAATGATATGCAACCGGCAAGACTTTTACCATTTATTCTGTTCTCTCTTTTTTCGGTGGCTTTCACCCTCTGCTGGGTTGGCTCCTTTATCCCTGGTATGGAGGTAGATGCTGCTGCTTGCTTCCTTGCATGGCTTTTCTCTTGTCTTATCAGTGTTACCGGTTCTGACCATAACAAAGCCTGAGGAAATAAGAGGAGAGAGAAGATGCAGGGCCAGTGCAATATTAACAATATTATTCCCTATTGAGCTCAAATGATGGAATTATCAAAGCCACAGATGAATCTTGCAATATACCCCAAATAGTCTGTAGTATGTTAAGTTGACAGGTTCTGTTTTTTTACCCATTTACTGGTGCTTGGGTCATTTTCTATGCTGTTGTTTGGAGTTAATATCTTCATTAGGTGTCCATTAGCGGTGGGAGTCATTTGGATATCTGTATGCACTGTCTCTGACTCGGTGATTGTACCATGATGCTTCACTGAAAATGTCTTTCCCAAGGGTTTTCTCTTCGAAGAGCGGTATCCTGCCTTCACAGACTTTAAACAGCCTTGGTCGGGGCTCACTGATCTCCTCCGCAGAAACTCCAGGTGTCTCTTTTGCTGTTGCACGTTCTTTATCAGTTTTGTATCAAAGTCCCTCGTAGGGCTCCGACATGAAGTCACATTGTTGCGTCCTCGCAGGTGTTCACGTTTCTCTGCTCGTTTCTCTACTATTTCTTCAAAGTCTTTCGCCGGGGAAGGCTGCAGCACACTGACGTCCAGGGTCTCCATGGTGGCTCTTCTGGCTCTTATGGTGCCTCGAGCCTACAATGGTCATTTTTTCAGAAAATGTATTACAACTATTTATCATGATGGAACATACAGTATGTAAACAAATACCATTTACCTATATATTCAAAATGAACATCATGGGTAGTTGAAAATAAGATTTAGAAGTATTGCATTCACAGTATGTTGGTTCATAAGGTACATCTGAAGGTCAAATATAGAACAAATGTGATAAATATTCTCATTTAGTAAGTTTCTCAAAGTCTAAAGAGAAAGCGCAGGTTGCTTAACCTTCAAACTGTTAGAGGGACTGAGAAAGTATTCATAGAAAACAAATTTATATCTGGTTGGTACACATTTGTATTTCTCAAATGCTGTCATGTTAGTGATATATATTAATTGTTCTTGGGAGCTGGTTGTGCTCCAAGAATATGCGAGCAGTTTGCATCACATAAAGTAAAATGTATGTTAAAAAACCCCATGAAAAAAAAAAAATCAAAACAAAAGCCTTTACAAAGCAATATGTTTTAGACC
The DNA here is from genome assembly GCF_048128805.1 of Centroberyx gerrardi. Classification (NCBI taxonomy): domain Eukaryota; kingdom Metazoa; phylum Chordata; class Actinopteri; order Beryciformes; family Berycidae; genus Centroberyx; species Centroberyx gerrardi. The sequence goes on from NC_136010.1 coordinate 10,038,147, forward strand.
TAGGATGCTCTGTCTTGCTCAACTGTGCATCTAATCAATCCATTGCAGCAACAGCTGCAGCAATAGTAGCACTAGTAGAAGTAGTAGCAGTGCTAGTAGTATTACTAGTAGTACTACTAGTAGTAGAGGGTACTAGTGGAGTAGTGGTACAGTTTTAATGGTTGCTGTTGTATTTTGTTGGAAAACTCCTTTAACATTGAATACCACAGCAGTGTTCTCACAGACAGAACAGGCCTGGCAACTGTGATCTGTTGATTGTGGCTTTGGAGGGAAAATGTGCAAGATTATGCAAGAAGAAGATGCAGTTGAATAAGCATAAAGTTGTAGCACTTACCTGCTAAGCCATCTCATTCATTGGGAAAAGGTCCTCATGAGTGGTTAAGATTAGAAGCCATCCATCTGCTTTCTCCTCTGAAACGGTGTCCGGTAGCTTCTCTGTGTTTCACATGTAGCTGTTTCTGTGAAGCATATTTTACAGGAAGTGAAGAGAAGCACATCGTCATATGTTCCTCTATCTCACCAGCCACCCGCATTAAACTGATGCCATACACGGGTGGGCCCCAAGATTACAGACAGACCCAGCCAATTCCCTCTGTAGTTTTGGGATAAACCTTATCACATGGGAGAGAAACTTATACAGTATTGGTTGTCTCTTTGAAGTTTGATTTCTTATTGCAGCATTTTCATTTCTCATTAAAATGGGTTAATGACTTGGATCCAAGTAAGGTATAGCTCAAGTTCAAGTTCAAGTTTGTTTATTTATATAGCCCTTTATCACAGGCATGTCTCAGAGGACTTGCTCAGCATGAACAACCTCACTGTTTATTTTTGGTGGTGGTGGTGGTGATGGGGTGCGTGTGTGTGTGTGTGTGTGTGTGTGTGTGTGTGTGTGTGTGTGTGTGTGTGTGTGTGTGTGTGTGTGTGTATACATGGTTTTGTATTAAGCTGACTATAACACAAATTTTATATAATAACAGCTTTCACAAAAGTAATATGCACTGATAAAATTAAGTAACCTAAAACACTGAATCTGAGACTCATGTATAGTCTCAAATTCAGTCCATTAGGCCTACTTAATTAATCCACTGTATCTTTGTGAACAGTGCCATCTAGTGGAAACTTCCTTTTACAACTCCAAAAATAAAACGCTCTCTTCTCGCGTTGTTTCACAAGGATTTCCTGTGACTCCGCCATCCTTGTGGCTCTTTTGCAGAAGGGCACGAAAAGGCCGAAACAAGGGTGCCCGGTGTAGCAAGAACTTGGCACTTCATCCTCCAAACATGCTGTCCAGGCTCGTTATCGTTTCAGGTATGCAATACTGAAGCTCTTGAGATCCTAAAGACACAACTAAGTTTCGGTATAACTGAACTGAGAAAGAATAGGAATATAAGTTTTAACTGAATGTGACGCTGAAGGGTAAAGTGAAGGCCGCGCATTGAATGAGTGACATGCTAACGCTAGCTGTTGGTAGCTAGTGTAATGGCAAGCTAGCTAGGTATCCACTCTGAAAGCTGTATGTTATTGCACGTAGGTTTAGAGGATAATGTCAGCAAACAGTTGCTTGGTAGATGTGTGTATTTGTAACCTTGCCAGTAGTTCGAGCAGACATCACTAACCTGGCTAAAGACGGGTGACATTAGCTAACGTTAGCAAAGCCGAAGCTACATTAACATTAGCTGCGAGCTAGCACTGCTGCACGCCTGCAAATGTCACCTCTTTGACAGCTATCACTGCTTGCTTATTGTGCACCGCACGTTTCTTGTAAACACACACTACATTGATTGCACAAGTATGTTTTATTTTAGTGGTGTTACTTATGTTACTAACTGCTCACTTGAAGCCTGCCAAACTGTCACCAGGCTGCTTTCAGTGGAAGTTATGCTAACGTTACCAAATATGAATAAATGGCCCCTTCGTCTACCAGGGTTTTTATTGACTTTTGTCATTGACATTGAAGGTGTTTAACTGTCTGTTGTCTTTTGTTTTCAGCCAATTCCCTGAAGGGCAGTGGTCCACTTGGAGCTGGGTATGTGTCATGGTTGGGTCACCTATCTTGTGGAGTTGCTTATTTGTGACCAATATGATATATTTAAATAATAATAATCATTAATCATATTAGTACTATTCATAGTATTCTGTTACATCACCACATGGCCATCTTGGTAGGAAAATAACAGGTGATTGTAATAAATTAACAGGTGATTACAATCAAATGACAAACAGCCAATGAGCTGTGTGTATTGTAAAGCACCATATTGGTAGGAAATGCATGTGACATCATGGGAATACTATGAATACCTATGAAAGCTTTAACTCCATTGTTTTTGTTCTTCATAGCCTGGTGCAGGCATCCCGTTCCCTCCACACATCTTCCCAGAGTCTCGCCCCAGTCCCCCCTCTGCCAGAGACGGGAGGCAAAGTCCGTCATGGCATCATCCCAGAGGAGCTGTTCCAGCTGCTGTACCCCAAGACTGGGGCCACAGGTCAGTAGGCTCAACCAAAAGCAGGCATTAGCACTTTCAATTAGTTCATGGCTGTTTAAAAACATTTAATTGAAATGTAGTGGGTTTAAATCTATAAATGCCTGCGCTAGCACAATTTTATGAACAACAAATTCACCATTAGTAGCCTTTTGAAGCATTTCCCATTCACAGGCATGCTGTCTTCTCTCCTCACAAACACAAACTGATAAGAAACAGCTAAGTGTAATTAATTTAAAATAAGCATTTGCACTCTTACTGACCATAGTGCAATAAGGCAGCATCACACATAATCACAATGATGTCAACTGCAAATTATCAGTAAATTAGTTGGTCCTGTACATATATTAATAAGGTCTGTCCCATCTGAGACAGTGTCAGTCAAAAGTACATCCTATCATAAACGTATATTTCAAGAGTCATTTTTCGTTGCGTCCGAAAACTAGATACATTTGACAATTTGTATAAAAAAAAAAAATGTGTCTTTACCAAATTCCATTATAACTTTGGTAGAACACGTACGTGCCCAGAGACAGAGCCACACTTGTGTGTTGATTTAGGATCAAAACCCAAGATTTGTTGCTGCTGTGTTTCCTTTATTCTGGCTCTCTCTCTCTGCTTTCCAACTATCTTTGAAAAAAAAAAAAGTAGTTTCATGACTTGGTTTTGCAAAGGCTCAATCTCACTTTTATTCCCATTGTCACTAGGACCCTACATGCTGGGGACTGGCCTCCTCGTCTACTTGCTTTCCAAGGAGATCTACATCATCAACCACGAGACCTTGGCTGCTGCCTCCGTAGGCGCTGTCATTATCTACGGGGTCAAGAAATTTGGTCCTAGTGTTGCAGCTTTCGCTGACAAACTGAACGAGGTAGGCTAGTAACCATGTGGATTTGTATTTCTATCTTGTGCATCCCTGTATGCTAAATCTTTTTTGGCACAATGGAGGGACATCACAGTTCCTGGGTATAAGAAGTTGATCCTGTTGAATACTGTGATCAGGCTTCAGGATTTGTGTATGTGTATTTGTCTATGTGTAATCTTTGCACACACCCCTGTAGACACTCTCTCATCGTGTGTGTGTGTCTGTGTGTGTGTGTGTGTGTCATTGCAGGAGAAAGTGGCCAAGGCTCAGGAGGTGAAGGACTTGGCCATGACCAGCCTGGCTCAGGCTATTGAGGATGAGAAGAAGGAACAGTGGAGAGTAGAGGGAAGATCAGCCCTCTTCGACGCCAAGAGGGTAAGCAGCTGTGACCTTTCCATTTATATTTTTCACACTATTCACTGTTGCTGTTATCAATAATACACTGCTTCAGATTTGTACAATGAGGCACATTCCCAGTACTGTTCTGCTCTGAGACAGAACGGCTCCACTGGAAGAGTTGGGAGTTAAAGGGGCATTAAGTAATCTAAAATCTCTATTGACCTCTATTGGCAACCAGTAGGAATTGCAGCAACATAGACAGAACGTATCTCTTTCCACACAAGTCTCTGGCACAACCCACCTAGTGACGGTGGCCTGTAGTTGACAAAAACTATGAAACATGTAGCAAAGAGGTAATATATCACAATGCAAAATGCCGTGAATTTGATCCCCTCTGGAACGCACACATCAGTAATTTTCTCTGACTACCCCAGTAAATATTCCATCTGAAACCTGATACCAACTGTGTTTTGATTTAACTCTGACATCCCGGGCTAATTCTAATCCCACCTGGACCGACATCTGGTGTTTCACGCATTTACTGATCCATGCACCCGGTATCTGGATTACAAGGGCCGTCTGAAAATTCAGCAGTTTCAGCAATTCAGCAGGAAAAAAGACAAATAGAATATAAGCACACATATAAAATATAAATTAATTAATAAAGGCAAGAGAGAGTGCATTTAAGTACAGTTTGGTGCCAAGAAAATTAAAAAATAAAAATAGGCAAAATAGTGGAAAAAAGTTCAGGAGCTACTGCATCTAGCGTTACAATGATACGGAGTCACTTGTGAGCTTTGTCACTAGTCACTCTATCAAATCTCTGCAGATATATTATCATAATTTTGTGCTGTGTTGTGCAGTAAAACTTTTACTTATTGCCCCTTTTAAGGGAATTTCAACTTTAGTTTTGAATGAGGGGTTATTCATGTGTCTGTTTATAAATAATCACATTGTGGACTGTCACAGAGAAGCCCATTAAATGAGGACTATACATGACGGCCTCTCATAGGTAGCGCGGTTACAAATACATTCATAAAGTGGTCTTTCTCTCTCAGAACAATGTGGCCATGCTGCTGGAGACCAACCACAGGGAGAGGATACACATGGTGACCAACGAGGTGAAGAAGCGCTTGGACTACCAGATCGCCCTGCAGAACCTCCACCGCCAGATGGAGCAGGAGCACATGGTCAACTGGGTGGAGAAGAGCGTCGTCGGCAGCATCACCCCCCAGCAGGTCGGTCCTGGACTCCTTTTGTATGAGATTGTCACAAGCAGCTGCACTGATGCTTCTCAGTTTGGATATTTACCTCTGTGAAAATAGTGCTGTTTGTTGTGTCAGTGATGGTTTTTCACATTGTTGTTTGGCTCATTATGTAGACTCAGGATTCCAAGATTTAGGCCATTATTTCAATACATGTGGTATTGCTGTTTTTTATTGAACATTTATTTGTCCACTAGAGGTAGTTGCTGAGCCAATAGGAGACCAGTTCTCTTTAAATTGACTCAACAATTTAGTGTCCTGCGTTTTCCATAGATTAGATTTGTCCATCTGAGATATATATTCTGATAGCTGATATACATGAAGTTTAATTCCAAAATATGCATTTGAATAAATTGATGCCTACTCTACAAAATGATTGCTGGCCAACCATATTATTGGTTACTATTAAAGTTTTTAATCATGTTTAGACTTACAAAATAGTTACATTCGCAATGATAAAATATTAATGGTATGAAAAAGTATGAGTATGATAAAGTTATAATAGTGTATTTTGAAAAACTTAAAAATCTTGGTTACCTTTACATGAATGAAATTTATGACTATTATTCTTCCTTTTATGTAGACGGACCTCCAAGGTCTCACTCCTCAGGCCTCATGTTTTGTGTCTGTTTTCTTTCAGGAGAAAGAGAGCATCGCCAAGTGCATCACAGACCTGAAGGCTCTGGCCAAGGCCACTCAGGCCAAGGCCACAGCCTAAACTGTCCAGTCTTCAGAGAAGACAACTTTAAACCCCAACTCATTGTCTGAAGACGAGGCGCCGACTTTTCTTTACAGAATAAACTATTTCCTCTTAAAGATTGTCTCTGTTAATATGATGGGTGTGTATATACACGTCAGCTCATGCTAAAATAAATGGTTTGCTTATTCACTAATCGGCTAGTGTGTTGTATTTTTGAAGTATTGTTTGTTTTTGTTTATTTCCATTGAACAATTTGGTTAAAGTTCAAACAAGCTTGCTTCTGTATTCCTCTCTCAGTGAAGTTAGGTGTTGTGAGGAGTGTACTTAACCATCACCACTTTACGACAATAGATTAAGCTTGAGCTAGATAATTGCGTAACAGAATTTTGTGAAGCACGTAAGATCCTGAGACCTTTGATCATCTGGAAGCACACACAGCTAGTCGAGTCTAAACCTTTGGACTCATAAGGACCCAGCTTTCCTTCATCATACCTTGAACACCTGTCTTGAAACTACACACTGATCCAGCCCTCCTGATCCGTCACTCCTGTTGATCTGTTGCACTTCGATCCTGCTGTTTTCGAGCAGGAAGTCAAGACAATTTCTCTCTTAAGCAGCGGAGGGAACGGATGCTTTCTACCATGAATGGTCTTGTTACAAAATCTGTATGAAAGAATGGAGCAGTGACATCAAAGCCGAGCTAACGCTGACAGGTAGTAACTGGATGAACGAAGCATGTGATGGTGATGTCTGGATTATAGGTTATAATTGAAGAATGTTAAATACATCCTGAATGATGGCGGCATTATATCCTGCTAAGAAATAATACTTGCTATTGCAGAAAGTGGACTACGGTTGATGGGAAAACTCATCCATTAAGCTAAATTCCTTCCAAAAGGTATGTGACAGTTTGAAGCTTAACCTTGAATATAAAATGAAATGAAACAATGTCAATACTTTACTTTCTATTTTGACGGCGAATTGCAGTGTTGGACAAGGAGAAACTTAAGTGTCTGAGCAGGATTTCAGATGTGTGCCTTAACCTTTTGATACATGAAGTACAGTAGCTAATACATTATTTCATAACTAGGAATGCCATTTATTCTGATCCTGAGTTAGCAGCTTAACTCTTCTACACAGCTTGAGTATGATTCTAGTTTTTTTATTTAGACCATAGAGTTTCTTTGAGCAATCTTCCCATTGTGTTCTATTTTTAAAAAAACATGTAGTCCAATTAGTTTGATTACTTATATTTGCATTTACATAAGGATTTCAGCTGCCAAGATCTTTTACCACGTCCACTGAGAAATTCTCTCCTGACTCCTGAGGAAACCACTCCTTTTTAAGTTGTGTGAAGTGTGTGTGTGTGTGTGTGTGTGTGTGTGTGTGTGTGTGTGTGTGTGTGTGTTTAAGCAGCCATCTGTTACGGAGTGCTGGTGTAAAGTTAATGTGGAACAGGTTTTATTTTGATAGCTAATGTTTTACACACTATTATGTCGGGTTAATGTCAGCACAAGAAATAGATGTTTGTTTTTAGGTTTGTGTGAAGTGGCTTCCCGGTGATTCTTCTCAATCCAAACTTTCTGTTCGTCTCCTAGTAAAAAAACTAATAGTGATTTTTATTTCTGCAGATCACAGACATTACAGTACAGTACAGAAAATGTATGGAAACACAGGACCATTTTCTTATTCCCCAAGGTCAGTATCAGTATCCATGTCACTTTCTGTGGTAGTGATCTGGTCAAGGCTTTGGGCACTAATTAAAAATTCTTACTGTACACACCCTCTAATGATAAAACTCTGCAGTGGTGTGTTAATGTATACAGCTGATTTGAGTTTAACCATCTAACTTTATCTTCAAATCACCGTGTTGCTAATGAGGGCTGGTTTTATTGACATGTAAGGTGCCCAAGCTGGCAACACCCAATCAATTCGCCTCACTTATCCTGTTTGATATGTAACGTTTTATGATGTTTTAGGGGTTTCTCACAAGAGGACCTCCCCCAGCAGAGGCGGGGTTTCCTGCAGGACGATCTAAAGAGCTCCCCACTGCAGAGAAACAACACGTCAAGGCCCAGTGGAAAATCCATATACAGTACGTTCAGGCATAAAAACACCTCCCATTCTATATTTTCTTTTTCTTTTTTTTGTGAGCCCAAACTGTATTTGTCATTTTTGTAATCAGAAAATGTTCCGTTGTATCAGGGCAGAGAAAGGAGTACTCTGAAACACTGAACAAGCAATCCGACAACTTTCACTGCAGAGTGGAGGTAAGGGTAATTTTCTCCTTCACCAAGTAAATGATTATAAAATGTCAGATTACTGCAGTCCAGCCTCCAGCTTTCCCATGACTCTCTGCACTGACTCCTCTATAGCACCTGTTTACCTGTGAGCTGGATGGCCAGGAGGTGAGGAACCTGGACGACTGCGTGGCCAAGCTCAAGAGGCTGGATGCCAAAGGCCGTCTGTGGCCCCAGGAGATGATCATGGAGGTTCAGGGAGGGTATCTACAGCTCAGCGACATCGAGACCAAGGTTTGAAGAGATTTTCCGCATCATTTCAGCCTTTCAGCCTTTCAGCAGGTGTCAGCAGACTACTTTAAGAGTGATGACTTGCACATTAGGCCCGAATAACTGAAGCCTCCAGATGAGGAAGCGCATGAGTTGGAAAATACTGAACAGCCAATGTGCTTGCAGTTGTGTAGACAGATGTGTGAATGTGATGCATCATGAAATTACACAACCACTACTGTCTTTTTGTTTCAGTCAACTTTTTATTCAAGTTTCGGTATTACAGACAGTAGAGAGTTGCTCTGTGTGTAGAAAACCACTACTGTCACTACTGTCTTTAACACTCACACTTGAGATAATGAGACTTAAAAATGTCGCTCATCTTAAAACCTACAGATGTGATTCTTCATCTGAAAGTTCTGCTTCACTTCAATAATGGAAAACTGTGCGTATTCTTGTATTCGCTGTAATAAACCTGCGGTCATAACCCTCTTCCTGCTCAATATGATTCAAAAGGCAGAGCTGGAGTCGCTCCCTCTGAGCTGCATCCTGCAAACCACGGCCGTGTTGGACAGCTGCGCTTACAACTCCCTGCTGACGGTCACTGTGCAGGACCGCAACAAACGCATCCCCCACATCTACATGTTCCAGTGTGAGGAGCTTGGGGTGAGTCGCATTTCACCAGAACCCTCCTGACCTCTGTGATTTCCTAACTTTCCAGAGAGGGAAGAGTTAGAGGTCAAGAGTTAGAGTTACTCATGCCGAAGTATTTAACAATATGCACTCCATTTTCTGAAATCGAGGGTATCATTTTGAACCATTGTCAGCATTTCACAACCATATGGATATTTCGCTGGTTTCACTTTTGCTGATTTTGATCTAAAGCAGTCCTGTTTCACCAGGCAGAGCACATCAGGAGTGATCTAGACAACGCAGTCCAAAACAAAGGAGCCAATGTGGAACCGCGCAGAGGCCAGTCTGACATCAGGTACAATGTCACAAACATGGTCACAGCACATGAATCCAGTCCAAACACATATAAAGAAACTAATTTCTAGGAAAGCAGAGGTAAGACAAATAGTGGCATCTACATCAAAGCGATACAAAGTATGAAATTCATGAGTTGCTGTTTGTCTTTGTTGCTCTCAGGAGCAATCTGGAGAACATCATAGGCCAGCATGCTCCAGGAAATTTCCGGCAGCCCGGGCCTCGTGCTGTGCAGCGGGACTGGACTCCTCCTCCACCAGACCACCCGGCCCCGCAGTGGAACAACAGAGACCCAGGTACGGCTTGGTCTAATGCCAGATAGGTGCAGACCTTCCAGTGGAAGTCTATGAAAAACACATCTGATAAGGAAAATAATAAGAAGTTTATTTTTATAGCACCATTCATGCAGAGAACGCAACTCAAAGTGATTTACATAAAATAGATTGATTAAAGCAGTAAATGGATTAAAACAATAAATGGATTAAAACAATTACAAGCACAAGTCAAAATCAAAAATAGCCCAGCATAGGAATTACAGCCTGTGCCAATTAAATTTATCAATCGCCATCTTGGAACATGGGAACGAATCTCTATTACCTTAATGGGTCATATGTACCGGAACGACACCAGTGTAGTTTATTATTTTCATCATAACCACTCAAAGTACAGTGGGAGAGAAACTCACATCTATTGTAGCAGTCCTGCTAATCTACAAATGACTGGTAAATTAGTATTTTTTTTAATAATCTCAACTGTTTATTTACACTGGTTCTCCACTAGTAACATCAGCCTCGGTCTGTCAGATGGGTTTACCAATAAATAATCTCTCTTCGGCGCATAATTTGTGTGTCCACTTTTTCCTGAAGTGACATCATATTGATATTTGTCTCCAAACTATTGTCTTTTGGTGCCAATTAGAGAGTATGTTTCCCCCGCCGGTCTACACTCCACAAGAAGAACCGCCGCACCATCCTGAGTTTAACGGATTACAGCATAGCCAAGAGGTTCTTCCATCACCTGAATATTCAGAGACTGAGAGGAACACGGTCAGCTCTGTCCCTTAAACTATTTACATAAATTATAGATAGGGGATTATATTAGTAATAAAGGATCATAGGTGTTGTCCAGTTGTCTGTCTCGTCATAATCTAAAAGAAAAATGTATCAGATTACTGTAGCTCCTATTTAGATGGAATTCCTACATACCACTCAGTATGTGTTGAATCAGTCATATTTTGTTATTTATACACAATGCTGTGCTTATATTCCTTTTCACAGGACATTTTAAACCATGTTATAAATGATATGGAGATCTTCATGAGCAAAGTGTCCGCTGCAGCGAATGCACCTGCACCAAAACAGGGAAAGAGCAAGAAGAACAAAAAGAAAAGCTCAAAGAAAAATGGTAACACACTTTACCAGTTTATCACTCCAGGGGCTTGAGCAAGTAATTACTTGAAAATTACACTCATAAAGGGACGGACATACTGATAGCATATATCTGTGTGTATACCTGTGATAATAAGTATTTGACAGTTTGCCCATTGTCTCTCCTGCAGCACCAGCAGTCAGTCTGCCACCTTGGGACGAATATGTCTCCTGTCTTCAGAAAATCAAATATGGGTTCAATCTTCTGGTATGTACTTCAAATACAATCGAATGTCATGAAAGTGAAATGTTGACCAAAAGCGATCGCAGTGGTTCTGACTTTTTACATTGCAGTGGTTTTTGGAAATCACTGCTTATCATCGCTGCTTATCTTAATGTGTTGATAGGAATGTGAGATAGTAATTGCAGCAGTGTGAGAGAAAAACAGCTCTGTGTTTCATTTGTTTCGTTGCTATGACAGGGCTTCCTGGACGGGGTACTGGACAACCCCAGTGCTCCTGACTTTGTCCACATCTTCTTCTCTAGTTTAGGCATGGTGAGTGTCTCTTCTGCAACACTGTCAGCAGTGTCGAAGCTATTTTCCTTTACAGAAAGCCTTTGCTGTCCTTTTACTTGGCTGTATCTATAGATTCAACCACTTCCAACACCACTATATCAAATGCGCTCATATTTTTCTTCGGTGCAATGCGGCACTCACTTTATCGCGGCTCAAGTGACGTGAAACAGATTTGAATTCCTCCATTCCTCCACAGATGGTGCCTCATTACCCCACAGACTTGCCCCCCTCAGTCGTCACCCCCCTGCTGACGGAGCCGGCCCTGCTGCTGCTCACTGAGGTGGTTGGCTCAGAGGAGGACCAGCTCTGGAGGTCTCTGGGAGACTGCTGGAACATCCCCAGGTATGGTGGACTCAGTGACCCTTACACAGTGTGATGATCAGTCACTTTACAATGCCTGTTACCTTCTGACGTCTAGTCCTTCCCTCTGAGTACCCTAATAGCTCTTTGTTGGTGTGTCTATCTCTGCTCAGGAACCACTAACTTGATATTAGAGGGTGTCTGTTGACTTTAATCACCTACATGGCTGATAAATGTCTAAAATAAAACAATGATTTGAGTCTCAAAAGCCTAAGTGTAGGTCCAGGGTAGTGGAAGCGAATTTAGCTGTACTTAGTATAGGGATTGTCTGGTTCTGGTACGGCAGAAATCACTGTTGAGCCTTCTGGAGGTGACATAGGCCTAATTAAACGAAACATCTGTGATGGGAGGATCCCACTTGATAACTCCAGTGACAAACCCACACCCGCACACTCAACTCTGTAACATTTAGATTAGGTGGGTGTTGCCTTTCTGATCGTCCTGTAGCTTTATGACCTAGCCTGACATCCTTTATAGTCACCGTTTGTGGGTTAGTATATTGCTCTTTTGACTTCTGAATTGGGCTTCTGTATGACTGCTCACCTTGGATTATGGCACAAAGGATTGCAACATCAAATCCTGTGTATTGGTAAAAGGTCAAAGTCCTTTTTGTTTTTTACTTAACTGACATTTTCCTGCCCGGCCTGCCAGGTCCAGATGGCCGGAAGATAATATCCCGCCGTACATCCCAGAATTCTATGATGGCTGGCAGCCGCCACCCATGTCTGCCCCGCCCGCTTACCAGAATGGTCCAATGAGCAGGAGCAACAGCCAGCGCTTCCCACCTGGCCATCAGAATGGACCAATGAGCGAAAGCCAGAGCTACTCACCCAGAGACATGCAGCAGCAGCCTGAAGAGGTAGAACCAGTGACACGACTATAAAGTATTGTGGCATTGGTGACCTCTAACAGTGCAATTCAATTCAATTCAATTCAATTCAATTCAAGGCACTTTATTGGCATGAAATACAAAAGTACTTAATGCCAAAGTCAACAAATTCAAATTCAAATGACAGTAACCAGTAATCAAACTTGACCATATGACAGTGACAATGTTGGACTATCTCTGTTTTATCTCTATCTATTCTAATTTATTTCTATCTATTCTATCTGTATTTTTTCTATCCATACCCAATTCATATGGCTCTCATTATATCCCCGAAATGTGAGTTTCGGGGATATTATGGATTCACCCCACCCGCCACCGCAGATCCTTCGCGTGAACGCAATAACTTGAACAGTTTTTATAAGAATCTTTTCAAATTTGGCATGGACATTGATGACCCCTAGAGGAAGAACTCTATTGATTTTGACCAGTGGTGCATGATATTGTATTGAAATTTGTCAAGAGAATTGTCCAGGCCATTGTGGAGATTTGTATGAAGTTTGCACTTTCTGTGATTATTATTAATACATTAATTCATTATTTTTTGTACTGGTACTACTTAAAAAAATATTATTGTTTTTCTCTTTGGGCTCAATTTCCCGTGAGATGGTAAATGCTAGAGCCATGAAACTTTGCACCATGGTCTAGTATGGCTTCAATTAGACCCACAAGAAATATGACCCCCATCGCCCTGATGGTGGCGCTATAATTCCAAAAAGGTCAAAAATAAAAAGTTGAAAGGGCTGTATCTCCCACACCTACTTTCTTGACTTGCAGTACGTCCTCCTCCTTCTCCTCCTCCTCCTCCCCCATACTAAGAACAGGAGTGAAAGGCCCAGGTCAGGGATTTCCTCCTGCCCCCCCCTCCCCCTCCCCCTCCCCTAACCCTAACCCTAACCTATCCCTATTATTTTTCTCCATGTTTATGTTTATTGTATGCACCTACATACCAAGGCAAATTCCTTGTATTGTGAAAACTTACTTGGCAATAAACCTGATTCTGATTCTGATTCTGGTTTGTCCGATTTACATGAAACTTGGTACACATGTCCACCTAACTGTACTCAAATTTGCCATCAGGACCCTCAAGGTTCACCTGGAAATTGTTTTAGATATTTTGAATTATTTGAAAAACACATTTTTAACATCTCCTCCTACACCATTTGACCGATTACCACCGAAATCGGTCAGTAGCATCTATGGTCCTACGCTCTTTAAATTTGGTTTATAGATTGTTGATATCTACTGTAGTTTTGAAGATATTAATTCTTAAAGTTGTGAAGGAGGCGTGGCCTATAAGCTAAATTGTTATAACTTTGTGATAGATGGTCCAATCATCATGAAACCTGGACAGCATGTTCACATATAATGAATGAAAATGTGTGCAAAGCCATTCAAATATTGACCAATAGGGGGCGCCACAAAGGCCAGAAAACTGTATCTCCTAATCCAATAGGTGAAATTGCACGAAATTCGGTACATGCTCTAGGACCATGTCCTAGTCAAAATCTGAAGTTTGGTCGTCATTAGTGAAAGTGGGTGTGGCCTATGACATTTTGGTTTATAACTCAAACAGAATTTCACCAATCGCTATGAAACTTGCTAATCATGTTCCAACCTTTATGTGGAACATGCACACCAATTTCCATACAGATCCGACCACATTTTGCCCAACAGCAGCATTTTGAGTGTACAGCTAAACAGTAAAGCCAGTACGAAGTTGGATATTGACACCTTTTAACTTGTTATTACATTCTTCAGTATCAGAACTTGATAGCTTGGAGCCTGATGGCTCAACAGCCTAATATGACAAAACTGACAGTAATCTTAATGCAAACTTCCATGTTTCAGTTCTGGCTGCTGTACTGGCATGAACCCAGCCATCGGAGTAATAATAATATACTTAACTTTAGATTAGCCCAGAAGGAAAAATTGTATTATTTGATGAAATAAAAATAGTTGGGACATACAACCAATATAATTGGGAAGATTAACCCTGGAGTCTTATTGTGTGATTATTGAATGGCTTTTTATTACATTTGACTTAATGGGGCCTTTGAGGATTGGGGAATTTCGGGGATATACCCTTGCTGTCGCCCCCGACAGCGTCCTAGTTTAGTTTTGTGGTTGTGTGGAGTACTGCGGTCATCCATACACTTTCTGTTCTTGCCTAATTCACTTTCCAAAGAGGTAGATGTGTATGCCGGTGAATTGCTAATATTCACTTGCTGAACCTCTAATATAGCTACCACTCTGCTGGAGAAGGTGACTGTGAGTCTTTTATACTAAAGCCCAGCCGAATCCCATTCTCAAATACTATGTTTGGAGTGGTATTTTAATATGCGGGTGTAGTATAGGATATGGTTGCCATAAAGCAAGTCATGTAATCATTCAATTTTCACCTTTTACAGCCTGTGATGAACAGTCCATGGGGTTCTCCACCACCAGCACGGTATGCAGTATGCTGACACTGCAGTAAACATGGCTCTGTGCTTTATGATCACATTTGTAGTAAACATTTAATCCTTATTCCTAGCAATCAGTACATACTGTGCTTTTTTGCCAACGTCATTTGTGTGTGTGTGTATGCTTCCATTTCAGCCACAGCAAGTCGCCCCTGTACATGCGAGTCATTTACGACTTCATGGCCAGGAACAGCCAGGAGCTCAGCATTATGAAGGGGGATGTGGTTCAGGTGAGATGACACACATGCTGTGATACAAACATCGCCCCTTTGTCATGGAATGATCCTCTAACCCCAAAATATCCCGGTAAACAGTATTATCACAATATTTGTGCAAAATAGCGCAAAAGTTGCTTGTAGTGTTAAAATAAAATCACAGTAAAATCAGTTTATTATATGTTTTGCATTGTAAAAACACATTTGCTGGATGAATTCCCACCAAGCATGCATGGAGCAGTTTATTCGCCTGAAACTGGGTCTCAGTCCACATGAAGAAATAGCTCTGAGCATCATATGAGCATCTCCTAGTTATACTCTATTAGTTATGCCCTATTATCTTCACATACTTGTACACTACACTGCACTGAACATAATGGAAGCTTTGTTCTATTTGTTTGTTCTGTATATTGATCATAATCACAGCAGTCACACTGGTGAAGCTGTCATTACCATCATTATTTTTTAACACAGTATAGTGCCTTGGTGCACTGATCCACCCCCTAATACAGAGAAACATAGTGATATTCATCTGTGTGTGTGTATTTTCACAGGTGATAGATAAGTCCAAGCAATGGTGGCTTGTTCGCAACATCCGTGAGGAGGAAGGTCACGTTCCTCAGAATGTCCTGGAGCCCATGAACGGAGCTGAGCCCATGGAGGCCCCACGGGTGAGCTGAGGCACACATAGCTCTGCTGACTGAGTGTAGTTAGCTACTACTTCTACAGATTTCACAAATGACTTCTTTTGTTTTCCACACTCCACCTTTACAGCAGGAGACACGCAGACCAGCACCTCTCGACATGATGTCCACACCTGCAGATGTAAAAGCCTGGCTGGAGTACAAAGGCTTCTCAAAAATGTAAGTGAAATATTTTAGGATTATTATTTTTTATTTATCCTTTATTTAACCAGGTAAGTCGATTGAGAACCAATTCTCATTTACAGTGATGACCTGGCCAAGAGGCAAAAACAGTATGCAAGTCTTAAAAATAATCAAAACATAACCACAAGAAACAACATAAGTCAGTTTAAAATATCACAATATTATATACAATATACTGTATACAACAACAGAAATCTATGTACAGTAGCAGGGCCAGAAGAAGTAAATTCAAAGCAGGTGCAGTAATCAGAAACTGTTTCTTCTAATGAAATCCACACAGAGGGGCTGGGGACTGCAGGATTTTCATATTGTAAATATGGCTTGTGCCGTATTGTGTGTAACGGTGTTGGATCTCTGCTTCATGCCTGTTGTTGTACAGCACAGTGTGCAGCCTGGGAGTGCTGAACGGTAAGCTGCTACTGGGCATGACCAGGGACGAGATGAGGACTGTGTGTCCGGAGGAAGGAAGCAAGGTCTTCTTCCAGCTTCAGGCCATCAAGTCAGCCATCGCAGTGAGTAATGTACCATGAACTGTACATGTGATGCACCAAACTGCCACTGCCACACATCAGTAATGTTTATATTCCTATCCCATTCCTTACAGCTTGCCAGTGAAGCGGCATACGGCCCGTACAACGGCCGCTACTGACGACCCACTGCTGTGTGTTTACCAGCTATTCAGTCTCTTTTTCTTGATTTTTCATCCCGTTAAACAATGTAATAATGAAGCAACATCTGTAGTATTTGGTGGCTAATTCTCCCCTTCATGTCATATCATCTTGTGTGGATGGCTTTTTTCAGCATGAATGATACTGCCAATAAATACCATTGTCTCAGTGTCATTCAGGCCAAAGCACTTTCTGTGATTGGGGACTTGTATATGCTTTGGGATTTACCATGAGCAACAATAATTGAGTGAATTAGAAATTTGTAATTCTCATGTTGTCTTTTACTGTAAATGTGCTTACTTATGCATATTTCAAGTCAATCTTGTACTTCATAGTTTGCCCAAGTGTGATAAAACACAGTATGTATGGATATGTTAAATATTACCAACAACAAAAATGTCCCTTTTTAACTGTGCCTCACCATGTTTTGTGTAATACTTACACTTTCGGGAGATGCATACAAAATAAAATATTCTCTTCCACTACATTATTTACTAAAAAAAACAAAAACAAAAACAAATCACTGGTGCCACTGTTAGTAATAACAACCTTCTCAAGTAATTCTGATGTTAATGATAAAATATTGCTTGGTAGCATTTTCTGTGTCTTTATTCAAAAAGGAACAAAATCAATACAAAGACATACCTTCATGTGTCAAAATTTGAAATATAAAGATTAAGCAAATTAAGTGCTTTAAGTCAAATGAAAAACCTAGACTTATATTTGATTATGTCAATACAAACCTGGCTTTTTATAAAATTCTGATTCAACCCATTAAATCAAAAAGGTTTTAGAATTGGCACGCAATTGTCTGGGCTAGTTTACCCTGTGATCAGAGGGTAGGAGATACACAGTACCTATACATCCAACTACAGAACATCATTTACGACAAGACACAAACAAATAGTACAGACTGACTCTTCTCTACTTCTGAATTTCCATCTTATGCATCCAGTTACACTTATAATGAAACAATTCAACATTCTTAACATTTCTATTCATTACTTCTCTACGGTGTAACGTGTGCATTGTTCTTTACTCCTTCTTGTTTCCCCATTTGGCCATCTTGTTATTGACTGGAGTCTTCATGAATTTGTTTGACTTCATGTAGGCAGCAATCTTCTCCTGAGCCTATTGAAGAAAGCAAATAGTAGTTAGGCACTTTCAGTTTTCACAAATCCCCATTACAAAATCTATCGTATGGTAAGAGAAGTTTCAGACATGCATACTTCTCTAAAAAATGTCCTAAAACATGGTAAACGTTTGTACACTGCTCCAATATGTTCAGGAAAAATAATGTCAGATGAAGGTACTTTTAGATCATTGGTGCATCCAAACAAAAATATCAATATTGTGTTTCTGTTAGCTCATCAGCATCTATGGCATATCAAGAAACAAATGCTACTTGGATGTCACTGCTGAAGCTAGGCAAAAATTAATAATATAGGAGTGCTTACAATGCTGGAAGTTGTCGTTATGACTGTTAGAAATCAAGATAAGTATTTTGTGTTCAGTAATAGTAATAGCCACATACGCCTATGCCAAAAAAATGATAAAATCAATGTTTAATTTAGAAGCACCAACAATCTAAATATATGCCATTTATGCACACATCAAGGTGAGGTAAAAGGCTGGTTAAATCACAGTAGAAACAAGTAAAGCCAGCACAAAATACACCTTTTACTGTAGGACCTAATGAAGATCCACATCAGATCAAAAGATTGTAAAAAAATAAATATGAATGAGTTCCTAGTGTGCAGGATTTATAATTTTCTACATGTTTGAGTGTTGCACAAAGTGTGAGCGACCACATTTCTGCTTTTCATCCCACCGAAGGATGGATGTGCTGTGTGATGTGTGTATCTCTGACAAACAGGTGAGGGTCCTGACCTCAAAACGGTCCAGAAGATCTTTGAGGTTCTTGAAGTCATCCAGACACTTGGACTCAAACATTCTCTGTTGGTCCAACAGGTCGTACATGATGAAGTCCACGAACGTGATCTGAGACAAAGCACGGTCAAATTAACCAAACAGAAAGGCTCAGTCTAGACTTTAAGATATATGAATATACAGGCAACTTTCCAGAACTGAGAAATAAAATACCTTATCACCAGCAAACCACTTCCTATCTCCCAAGAACTCGGAGAACTGCTTCAGTGAGCCTGGCAGCCGCTCCAGGTAACCGGGCTTCATCTTGTCCTGAAGTCAGAGGAGTACGGGGGGCGTTAGTGGAGTTTCAAAGCTTTGAAATGACACATTGCCCAGCCCTGAAACAGGATGCTTTGGGGGGGGGGACACAACAGTGCGGGATCATTCAGAAGTCTAAACCAAATAGAATATCAGTCAGGGAGAGAGAGGCAGTTTTATTTGATGGGAGGGGCGAAGGGGCGGGATTGTTCAAAAATCTGTGATGTTTTATTGTTTGGAATTTATATTTCCCCCTACTGGTGCAGCATGGGGTCACGATTCAAGATGCACTGTTTTCCAGGAAGTAAAAGTAATGAGAGTTCATTTCATGGGGACTTAAAGCGTGGATTGCACCAACAAGGATTAACTTTTAAAACTGGATTAAATCATAGTTTAGCAGTTGCTCTTGAACCAAACTTTAAACCTAGTTTAAAACTAAGCAGAGTAAAAATGTAAACATTCCTTTACATCTTAGTTTCGTTTTTACTTTAAACCTAGATCTAGATTTCATCCTGTTGCTCCAAAACTTTAAACTCTAGTTTAAATTTCGATCAGGGCTTAACTTTTAACTGACAGTTGAGTGGTTTAGTTTAGTTTAGTTGAGTGGAGTTCCCCAAAGGAAGATAAGGGACAGACTCAACCCAGTTGAATTTTACGATAATGAAGAATTTTTAAGACGCCACCGGTTCAGCGAGGAGTCTTTGATACTCACAAAGTCGGTGTAGCACAGCATGACAAAGCCAGTCCGGAAGTCCATCGCCTGGTTCTCCAACATGTCCACTCGGACCTTCTCATCCTCAGTCTCTCCACCTGTGATCAGAAGAGTTTAGGGAGAAAATCAGGGAATGAAGACTGAAATGCTATCCTCAAAACCCAGAACTATTGTACAATTGTGTTTACTTCTTTTAACTGAGAATAGAAAAACCTGACATTTTCACAAACACACCACTGTGCATTTCTTATGACCAAAATATTCATACATGCTGCTGAATAAACAGTACTTACAGAGATTGTGCTTGCGAGCAATGTATCTCAGGATGGCATTGCTCTGTGCTATCTTCCTGTCTCCATCCTCCAGATAGGGCAGCTACAGTAAAATACCATCATCATAACAACATTAGTTGATGTGATAACCAGTCTGCTTTCCACTGTAATCAAAATTAGGTAAACTCTCTTACATTGGGGAAGTCCATTCCAAGTTTGTGTTTTTCATCAAACCAGCAGCTCTTGTCATAATTGGGAGCTGTGAGAGAGAAAAGTGGGTTACATAATAGAGCTCTGTGTGTGGACACTTATGTAAGTTCATCTTGTAAAATTATGGCTAGTTCTTTCACAAATTTCTAGTATTGTGCTGCTGCAACAAAATGTTTTTTTTCTTGAGATAGGGGAGATTGTCAAAAAGTCTCAAATAACATGAAGAAAATTCTCCATCAGAGGGACAGCAACTCCCAAAGACGGGCTGCAACATTATTTCTCTTAAAATAGCTCTCTTTATTGTTAAAAAGCTTTTGACATATTGTCTTGTCAAAGTACATGTTACACAAGTTGGCTCCTCCTTTTCTTTCTTTTTGTTAATGAATAATCAAGAACAGTTGTGTCCATTAACCCAGAACGTCAAAAACAAAAAAAAACCCATTTGTAACATGTACTTTGACCAAGACAATATGTCGACACGCGCCAGTTTTTAACAATAAAGAGAGCTATTTTGAGAGAAATAATGTTCCAGTCTGTTTATGAGTTGCTATCCTCACTGAGTGACAATCTTCTTCAAGTTATTTCACCAAGTTTACCTTCACCGCAGACATAAAACTTGTCCTCGTACTTGGTGCCAGTGTACTCCAGCAGCAGGCGGATTGGGTGGGCGAGCTGCACACAGGAGGAAAGGGATCAAAGAAGAAGCAGATTTTCTCAGCTTTAGTGTTTCATATTTTCGGTGCATTAGTTTGCTACAGCTCAGGAATTGGCTTTCAGCAGAAAAATGTCTATGCAGCTCCATTTTCACATAACACCAAAAACCGTTGTCCTACTTAACGCCTGTCATATTCAATGGATTTTTTTGTCTACCTATTGTGGAAATATCTTTGACTTTAACACTTGAGACTTCAAGTTAACGCATTTTGTACACAAATCCTGTCACACTGATATACAGGACAAATCCGGGCTACAGGCGCTCAATGGATAAGATAAGTGAACAAAAACCTTTTAATGACACGTGCACAGAGCCGCCGGTATTTCGTTACATAACCCAACATTTTTCCGCTCGAGCCACAATCATCCCTTTCCAAAGTATAACGCATCATGCATTTAAAACAAGCTTTTTTCCCTACAGAATATGCATCGTCTTTGAAAAGAAATGGCGTAGTTAGTTAGCTGCTGCTCTCTGGTACAACGAGCCAGCTGCTTGCGATGGATGTCCAGCAGCGGTTATCCATAGCGCTGCAAAAAACAACACGAAACATTACTTAAGTGCAGATCCAGCGGTTCACTTACCCCACGGATATCCCAGTAAGCCAGTTTCATTGTCATTTTGAATCACTTTTTGAGACGCGGAGAGACCAAATGCATCAAACCTCGACTATAACGGCAGCTATAGTGGGGGAGAGACTGGATTATTCTGCAGCCTATGAGGGAGAAGGGGAGGTGGGCGGGGTGACACAGACTTTTTTTTAATTCTCAGCTGGTTCTCACATGAGTTCTCAGTGCAAAAAACTAAAATCAGTTTAGCACGGTTGGTAGAGTTATTAGTCAGCTGGCAGGACGCTTTATCTCATGTGTTCCTGACATGTTTTCTGGTGAATGACACCGACCTGATGGTGCAGGGACAACCTTTGGTGAAGTGCACACAAACCCCTGAAATCTAGGAAATTTCCATGACATAGGGATGAAATGTGAAACTTATTTTCTGTAGAAAAAGAATTGGAAATGACGTGGGAGACGCTCCAGGGATTTCTTGATGAATCTTTTACTTAAACTTAGCTAACTAAAGAACTGTAGTAATGCTATAATAAAATTAAGTATAAAGCAGGTGATATAGATACAAAATAGATGTTAAAAAGGTACCATAAAGTAGACTAAGTCAATATAAACTCACTATTGAGTATCACAGACACACTATGAATCCAAATAGGAAAATTATAGTTATTTCTGGAGGAACAACAAACAAAACAAGATGGCATGGGTAAAGCATAATGCTGGAACTAATGTTTACTATCCCACAGATGTTTCTGTGAGCTAGTAACTTATTATTACTTGAAACCAGAGTTTTGTCATTTTATTCTGTCTAATATGGTGAAGGGTTGCAGTCAATATAAACTTTGTGTTGAACTGCCTGCTACAGTTGGAGTTTAATGGGCTCGATATGGAGACAGCAGACAATGCATTCTCTGTTTGCCTGTCTCTCTTTTTCACACACACACACACACACACACACACACACACACACACACACACACACACACACACACACACACACACACACACACACACACAGCTGCTGTCTGAGGTTGACTGAGGGATTTCCCTTATGTGCCTGGTCCTATTTTCCAAAATGTCCCTTGTAATTGATTTAATTGTGGAACTTCAAACAAGTCCTTAATGTAGAGTTTATTTGTCTAAATACTAATCACTCTCATTTGGAATCTCTCTCTCTCACTTTCTGTCTTTGCCTGTATGTCTGTCTCGTGCTTTGTCAAACGTTTTCTGTCCGTTTTGTAACCTAAAACTCTCAGATTCTGGAGACTATTGTTTCAAACAAGAGTTCCTGTCTAGGCAGACAGATCCGTGAACAGTGACTCTTTGATTTAACACATTTACAGAGACGTGGAAAACGCTGCAAGGTGAACGAGACATTTATTTTTCTTACACACAATTATGTCATTAAATAATATATCACAAACGGCACATAAAAATCTGCGGGAAGACACAATGCTTTTTGAAAAGCAACAAGTATACTGATAATCAGGACCCAAACCAAAGGCATGAATTTGCAGGAAAGTAAAAAAAAAAGGTTTGGTAAGTTAGTTGACCTTCAGCTGTCAGTATGCCAGTTAAAATCATCAGGTCACTAACAGTTAAAAAAAAAACTGTGGTGTTCATTTAGGGATTTGGCACTGGTTGAACTTGTTTATGGAATGAAATGTGGAGGAATTGACCATGCATTATTCACTGTACTACGAAAACGTATTTGATGACAGCCATACATTTAAAACTAGATCTAGATCAGATGTGGGTTAGACAGACATTTCAGAGTGTCTAAAGAAACCATGTCACAAGATGAGAGTTATTATAATCAGATAATACTAATGAGTCTGAACCAGACGTTGCCAGAGTGGCAGTGTTACACCAGAAATAAACACACAGAAAAGTGCCTTCATGCTTCCCTATTGGAACACTGTAAAGACTGTGGGGAAATAGCAAGAATATAGATACACACAAGGAGCAGCTGTGGGAAGTATGGTGTTAATACTGTTACCAGTAGCAAGAATAATGAAGTAGTAGATATGGTATGAGACATGACTTTTCTACCAGCCATACAGTATGAGGTAGGCCTATTGTCCTGTGGTTCAGTACAGTAGAAGTTCTTGTCAACCTTAGAGGCAAAAATGTGCGTGATGTTTTTAACTGGACTATTAAATCTAGGTTTGATTCTTCTTTGATTCTTCTCTGCTTTAGTTACTTTGTATTTGTCTTTGTCGTTTTTAATTTATGTTTGGTTGTTTTGTTTGTGATAAAACAAATGTAGCTTTGATTCTTTTAGAGTATTTGCATTACAAGACCAACTAATTTTGATGAGAGGGTTTACTATTTAGTACATAGTTGGAGGTTCGTTATGCTTCAAATTTCTGGGACATGTTTCTGATTATCCTCTCTCATCAATGGATCGGTCAATGTGATGTCCAGTGTATTATATTTATTAGAATGTCATGTGGATGAGAGCTGACTATGAATATGGTATTGCTCATGACTGGCTATAGGAAATACATGCCAAACTTTGTACAGAAACACTGACAGAATGTGGTCATACACCATGAATATAATCATTTTCAAATAAATACATCAACAGACATAATGAAATCACCATGACGTATTCAATTGTAACAAAGAATAAATCAAACAAATAAAAGAAAGTAAACACCTTGGGTCCACAGATTGTAGGTCCTCTCTTATATTGCCACATTAGCGACTCTCATAGTCTCTTTTTGTAACAAAGTTTTTCTTTTCAAAGGTGAGATATGTTTGCAAATCCGTACAAAGTCCCAGTGTGAAAATAGGGGATATCATATGAATTTTGCCTGTGTTGTGCTGTGCAGCGACCTTTCACTTCTCTCCCTGCACAGCTCCCATACACAGGCTGCCTTCTTCCTCGATGGTCTCCAGCTCATCTGTGCGGATGGCCTGGGTGATTAAATTCAGCTCCTCACACATGGTCTCGTAACGATACGCCACGCGGATGTCAGGGACGTTGGTACGCCTGATGTCATTGCTCTCCTGACCCTCCTTGATGAAGTGCGGGCCGAGCCAGTAGCTCTTTACCTGATCGAGAAGAAGGGTCAGTGTGAAAAATTAAATTGTCTGCAGAGCAATAGATTCAGGAGGAGTTAGGAGGAGTTAGATGGAGGACCTGATGGTCGTGTGCAGCTATAACTGTAGGCAGATATCAGAGGTGTGACCAAGTCAACTTTGCTTGAGTCCCAAGTCAGTCTCACATCTTGAGGCACAAGTCTCAAATCAAGTCCCAAGTCTAAATGTAGAACACCAAGTCAAGTCAGAACAAATCAAGAGTCCAGTATCAATTTAATATCTTAAAGAATAAAATATCTAGGACTTTTCAATGCAGTATCATTATAATAGGATAAAAACTTGGTAAGAGCAGCAAGAGTTTGATTTCTATAATCAGTCTCAACTTCAATAAATTCAATCATTCCATACAAATTCAAAAAACAGAATTTAATTTTAATCGTCTGGTGGAATAAATCTTTCAACTTTCAATCCAAGTCATTTACACAAACAAGATCTTTGTCAAGACTTTAGAAACCTTTTCAAGTCATCAAAGTACAAGTCAAAGTCCAGTCCCAAGTCACCAGAACCCAAGTAAGTGATACCTTATGAGAGAATCCGCTCATCAGCACACTGTTCCTGGCCAGCTCACACATGTCGCAGGAGCTCAGCTTCCACACCTGGGCTGCAATGCTGTACTCTTCCATCAGTGGCTCCTGCAAAGACGCATCAACATGAAAATAAATATTTTACACTCACAAATAAAGTTTTTTTTCTTCTTTACATACACTACCAGTCAAAAGTTTGGACACATCACATTTTTATTTATTTTTACTAGTTTCAACATTTTAGAATAATAGTAAAGACATCAAAACTATGAAATAACACAAATGGAATTATGCAGTGACCAAAAAAGTGTTAAACAAATCAAAACTATCTTATATTTTAGATTCTTTAAAGTAGCCGCCCTTTGCCTTGGAAAGAAATTCGTACATAGGCATCAACTTCACTATTTATATTTGTCTAAGAAACAAATTTCAAGCATTTAAGCAAAAGCCTTTAGATCAAAATGGCTTTAAGATAATGAAAAACATAGAACATTCAATCAGGTGTGTCCAAACTTTTGACAGGTAGTGTACATGATCCTTATTTTCTCCAACTGAATGCACCCACCTTGGTGAAGTGGAACTGCAGGGGATCGTCTGTGGACAGAGAGACCATGAGGCCTCGGGACAGGTACTCTGGGAGCGGGTTGCGATGGTAGCTGAGGAACAGGCTGTTGTTACTGAGGGGGGACATGGCGATGCCAATCTGGGCCAGGTAGTACAGATACTGCAGCACGGGAGCCTGGACGCGAGGAGGGAGATGTAGCGTTAGAAAAGTGCAGTGTGTTACAATAAACAGGTAAAAAAGTACATCGATACCCTTTTTTTTTCTATGGCCCTTTTTTCTATGAAGCATTTGAAAGTGAGGTAGAAACACAATGTTACTAAAGAACAATCCCGTTGAACAAAACTAAGAAATAAGATCTAAATGAACTCTCGAATGCTTTGTTTCAGCACAATATCACAGAGAGATAAGTTCTCCTTTGTGTGTGAGATGAAGCAGCTGTTGTGATATTGAGGTCATACCTTCCTGAGCAGTAGCCCATGGGAAATGTTCTCTGACAGCATGAAACCAGACACCAGGTGATGGATTGGTCCCGCCTCGCCGCAGTGAGGACGTAGTACAAGTGTGTGAAACCCCCGCTGCCTGGAATTATTAGCCGCAGAGATACTAGAGGGTGACTTCAAGAACATTAAGGGAGATAATGCTGAATTTCAGCTTTGAAATGTGTTACTGCAATGGCCAGGTAAAGCATAGTCTGAGTTAATGCACATCCTTTGCTGTGCCTCAAAGGCAGAAATGAAACTCCAACCCTAAGCTTAATATTTCACACCAAATGTAAAGTTTCAAATACACAAAGGGTGACAATGACAATGCAAAGAATCATTTTCAGAAGATAATGGTACATTTTCTGCTCTGGAACCTCTAGCAATACTCTAATATAAAGTTAATTTGGATGCGTAAGCTTAGAAGAGCGCACAAAATCAATACTTCATTCATGCTCAATAAAAGATACAGTGTGTTACTTTTTTGCTAATCCTGGCTGTATTACTGTATTTAGGTGGAATCACCAAAGGTTTCAAGTCAATGATTGGAGGAATCAAAAGGTCATTGTGGGAGCAATTGAGGTGCGGTGGCGTACCTGCGCAGGTGATTCAGCACCGTCATGTTAACATACATATAGTAGAGGTAGTAGGAGTAGGGCGGGTTGTCCTCCTCTGTCCAGTTGACAGGCAGAGGGCTGTCCAGGTTGAAGATGTGGTGCTCTGGTTTTGACTCATCATCCACACTGTCAAAACCCACTACCTGAATGAGAGAAACAATAACAGCTTCATAAAAACCCTCTGAGTGTTGGGTTCATGCTTCAAACAGTAAATGATCAAATACAATATCCCACAACACAAAGAGTACGTACATGCTGAAGGAAGAGGTGCAGCTCTGGATGGCTGCCTGGGTCGACTGTCACCTCAAACAGAGGCATGAAGACATTCTCCAGCATCTGTTGGAAGTTGGACAGCTGTTTCTTTGTGTGGTAGACGTCACTATGAAGAGAGAATACAAATATATCAAGAAGTCAGTTATGAATTAATTACGGTTGTATTGAAGAAATGTTCATTTTACACATAGATCTTTTTCAAATGATGAGCAGTTGATACAGTCTATGGTAAAATGAGTGTTACTCACAAGAGTCGTGGCACTTGCACAAGCCAGCGCACGTTGTCTGAGTAGACCCGGTGTTTGACCGCCCACTTGGCCAGCTTGTCCCACTCATCTCTACAGCGCCCATAGATAGACAGCCTGAGCTCCACGTTCTGGTACTTGCTCTCCTCCAGGTCAGCCATAACCTCCTGAAAAGCAGGCACCGACACAGTCAGCAGAGGGCGCAAATCCCTCCCATACTCATTATGCAGGCATTAATGTCAGTGTCAAAGTGTTAAAGTGCAAGTGAAGCATTATGCATTCAGCAAACACCTTGATAATGTGACCAAAGTATGTCCCCTCAACATGGTTGTCAGTTTTGATGAAGATCTCTCTCAGGATCGACTCGCCAATGGGGTTGTACTTGGCATTGAACTTGTCAAAGCGGTGAAAAGTGTTGCGGTCCTGCAAATAAATTTGGAACAGTTGTCACTGCGAGTCACTCAATCTCTCATTTACTGATGCTCCTGTCAAGTCGAATCACTACCTGTCATTTCAACAGGGCAGTAAAGTTTTAACTCTTGTAAACTGATCAGCCCTTCATCTATTCTTCATGGGTGTTACTCACTGCGTGCATGTCCAGGGTGTCCACACTCAGGTCAAAGGCTGTGAGGTTCATGCTCTCAAACACTTCCATGAGTGTCTGACCTTTGCCCCTTTCCACATGAACAATCTCTGTAGGATACTTCTTCATGGCTCTTTTGATAAAGCGCAGAAGGTGCTTCTGATTCATACAGGACGAGGCATGGATATGTGTGTCGACCTGTAAAACCATGCAGACGGATATGAAAGCAATTTGATATATTTGTGATTCTGGTTCTGGCTTACAAAAGACCCAACTTTGTTCTTATTAGGCTCAGTAGAAACAGTTCTTGAGTTCACCTTACGGATATTGTAAAAGTCTCGATGCGGGACTTTCTTCTGTGCTGCCAGCTCTTTCATCTCGTTGAGCAGGATGTGCATCTGGAACTTGGAGCTGAGGTACTGCAAGCGGCGGTAGCAGAAGGACTTTCTGTGGCAGTGGGGAAGAAAACAAATACTGGGTCCTTTCTACAAAATTCTAAAAAAACTGTCAAATGCAAAATCTAAAATGCACTGTATACACCATTGTTCTGTCTTTGATACCTGTCAGGGAACTTACACTGGTCCGTTGATAATGAGGGCCATCATGACGTTCATGTCAGCGATGTATTCCTGCAAGTTTGGATAGGGCAGGTCCAGCTCTGTGCTCCTGATAGCAACATTAACAGTTAAGCATAAGACTCTTTGGTAACAAATAAGTGTGAACTGAGCGGCTCAAGCATCCGACCACATCAAGGCCTAGGACATAAAGCATGCATGCACCAAGTGATTCATTATAAAGATTTATAAAGCACTTCATCTCACTTATCCATTATGTTCCTTGTAGTGTACACATGCACGACACCGTTCACCATCTTGCAGCCATAACCCATGTCAGGGGGCATGCTGGCAGGGTCCTGGGACTCATAGGGGTGTGTTTCAGAAACAGGTGGGTGCACTGTGGCATCTGAGAGGAGACAGAATGTCATACTGTGTGATGGCTTTGAACAAGGTGGGAGTGTTACATGCAAGCTAAACATGTCCAACGAGTCTAATTTCCACAGCCTGCGCGTTGTGACAGCCTGTTCAAGGGTGTGTAACAGATGGGTTGTGAAAGCAGTGGGTGTGCCCCTCTATGTCTTAATGTGACAGTGCCGCAAATGACACTGGGCATGACTTGAGGCCATATTAATGACAGATTACTCATCTATTTTGAGTAAGTAGAGTTGGAATATAATAATCAGAAACTGTATTTGTTGATCAGGCATGCTTAAATAATTGTTTCCTAGTGTGCAGTATGTGAAGTCCTAGTGTAGGCGTGTAGTGTGTGTGTGTGTGTGTCTGCGTGTGTGTGTGTGTGTGTGTGTATGTGTGTGTACATACTAGCAGTGACTGTGGTCTCTGGGATCTCCTCCTCATAGACTCCTATGTCCAGCGGTCTGTCGCTCAGCTCCTGCAGGTAGCGGGCCGTGGTCCTGCA
Organism: Centroberyx gerrardi; assembly: GCF_048128805.1. Lineage (NCBI taxonomy): Eukaryota > Metazoa > Chordata > Actinopteri > Beryciformes > Berycidae > Centroberyx > Centroberyx gerrardi. The sequence continues at coordinate 10,067,247 of NC_136010.1, forward strand.
GAAGCTCTGCAGTGACAGACCCATGTACTTCTCTCTTATGAAGAGAGCCTTCACCACACACTTGGCAGCGTCCAGCAGATCTGTGAAGGGAACCTTGAGAGAGGGATGATCGAATGGAAAGAGAAAATATGAGAGAGAGAGATTGAAGGAAAGAAACAATAAGAGGGCTTTTTTTTTTCTCAGGAAGGAGGCATTATTTTACGATGAGGAACACCAGAAAAGAAGATCTAAATGAAGCACTTCTACGTGTATTACGTCTAAGAAATACTTGCTTGCACTTCTGTTACTTCTACTTGTATTACTACTGTAGTACTCTGACTTACCCCACATTGCTCCTCTCCAGAGATGGTGACTCGCTGGTACTCTTTCTCAGGAATCGGTTCCCTCTCCTGCAGCTCAGGAGCTTGGTTCTGCTCTTTCATGTATCTGATCATAGATCAATAAACAAATAACTTTTCTATACTGGTAGTTCAACATTAAAGTTTTAAGAGATCAATATTGCCTATAGCCAGTGGTAGCACTCACTCGAGGTCTGTAGCGCTGTCAGTTTTCATGAACTCCTGTTTGGCTCGTAGGAGAATGTCAGGTTCAAACCTGAGAACAGACAGGTAGCGTTCACGTAAGGATTATTCTTGAGTCACATGGGTTCATGTGTAAATTAACTCCCTCCTTCCCTTCCTCTCTCCTCACTTTACATCCTGACTGATCTGTCGCTCCAGGCGCTGCCGTCTCTCTTCCAGCTGTTCAATGGGGCTGTCCTCAGGAAATTCATAGGGGGCGCTGCGCATCTCACTCTCTGCCAGGCTGCGTGAGAACAGCTCCTATACACAGACACACATACAGTATATACCATATTAGAAATGTCTGTAAATTTTGCTACAACTGAAAAAAATCTGCTTATTCAGTTAAGCGTTGAGCACATTAGTTGAGCACTGACCTCAGCAATCTCCTTGTACTTCCCGTCCATGGATGTGCGCAGGTCAATGGATTGTTTCAGGGCCACAGGGATCCCAGGCAAGGAATGCTGGGAAGTGAGGAGGTGGCGGGCACCACGGAGATCAACTAGAGATTGAGGGAAGGCAAGAAGGGAAGGAAAGAAAGGCAAAGAGAGAAGGAGAAAATGATCATTTTATAAGTAATGAAGGAGTTTTTCTCCTATGATACATGTGAACCTTAATTTTTAATGTGTTTTGGACAATGAAGAACAGTCTCAGCATCCTCCAATGACACTTTACAATTTGTACAAGATGATCAATAACTTTGTTAGTTTTGTTTGCTATGGATGTGCCCTATTAACTGTAAACAAGCTTATCAACATTGACAACAATAGCAATTGTCTTTTCATTTTACCCAGCAGTTGAGCGAATGGGGGAATCATGGACAGAGAGTGCTAGACAGAAATATGAATCAGCAAAACAAGCTCAATCAACTATGGCTCAATAAGTGCATTTGTCCTTAGGATTCCTCATTCTCCCAGCGTATAACCACTCCACAGTGGCCAAAACAGAGTCTGTAGATGCTTGTTGTTCCTCTCTCAGTCAGACAGTCAGTAGGCCTTTACACAACAGTGGAGGTCTGAGCTCAGCGGCTGTTTGTGCCTCAAGACACAATGGACCATTCAGGTGGAGAGCCCATCAGCACATACACCGGCTAATACCCTCCATTGTTGCCGCTGGGGGACTCAAGTTTTACACAATCCCAGTTCTCATGGAAAGGAGAGGAGGGAAAAACAGAGTACGGTCTTTGAAAAACACTGTGAGTGGACGCTAGGAGAGGAGGCTGTTAAAGGTAACAGGAACACAGAGAGGTCAGGCATTCGTCAGCCAAACACAGAAAACAGCAGGGAGAGAGAACGTCTTCATCTCTCTGTTCCCCTGGGAGTATATTTAGCGGTCTGTGTGCCACGATATTAATCTTTCCCTCGAAACTACGCACCTGCCACTGAAATATTCATCATCCTGCTGAATATTTCATCTTCTGTGTGCTAGAATGTCTGTGGGCTTGCTTCCCACTAGTGTTTATATACCATACACACACACACGCAAAGTTCAGAGAGGGTGTATGGTACCTGCGGTGTGGAAATAAAACCATGTGTTGTGTATCTACTATTGTGCCTCATCTAAATGTGTTTAGCGTAATTAAGAGTCTTATCTAACGCAGGGTGTCTGAGTTTCCTCTATGGGGACGGCAAAGGAGACCAGGAGAGACCAATTAGCCGGGCCGATTAGGAGGAGACAGAACGCCTCATTAAAGGTAAAACAAGACTTCTGCGGTGAGGCAGACAGACAGAGAGAAAGAGAGAGAGACAGCTATGAAGAGAGGAGAGGTGATGGTATAATCAGCGGCCAAACCACGACGCACCACGTGCTTATCACCTTCTGCCTAACACTGCCCAATCAACACTTCCTACTCAACACGCTCAACAAGTTTCCCTGCGCCACAAGGGAGCAAGTCAAAACATACAATGAGGGCTGACAACAAGCATCTCCGCATACCATAATAATACAGAGAACGCTGAGGGAAAACATAGCTCTACAGTATATTCATCTTTAAGTATGCACATTTTAGCAGCACTTGACCTTTTATGGACTGAATATTCGAGCTCCTCCACTCTAAATGACTTCCCTATATCCAAACAAGCCTGAGCCAATGAAACAAGGAGAGCTACTGTGACACTATTGTTATCCAACAGCTAAACTATGTCCTCAAACCCCAGCCACAAAGCCCACCAGAGTCAAGCCATAGACACCAGTGGCTCTGCTAATGATAGGAAGGGGCACGTCTGTCTGTGTAATATAAACCACTGTCATCCAACGGTCAGCTGAGATGCTATCAGTGCTGTCAGGTGGGGGCATATCAGTTTGTCCTGATATCAGTGGACACTGGGGTAGTGGTGGAGGGCAGGATGCGACCAGCGGCAAAGACATCCAGGCTGGGCCATACTAAGCCAAGCCTAGCAAAGCCTACCGGGCCCGGAGCTAATCCCCTAATGGCTGCTATATTTGGATCGGTTGCATCTATGGTTGCATAACCACTCATCCCCCACAGTTGGAAAGTACACCACTCAGAAATTAAAGTCACGCAGATTTCACTTGGACAATGGACATACACATAAGATAGTTGGTTGAAGCTGTTACTGATCTAATAGGAACAATAGGGAAGCGGTATGATGCTGTGATATGAGATGAGTACAGCCAAATGGATTCTAAGCTGCGTGGATGGCACCAGATGCTTACTGGGCAGCTAAATCAAGATTTCAAATCTGTAATAAAAACAAACACTTGAATCAATAGACCTCAAACACAATCTGCAAATGCAACAAACACCTTTCCATAGCTCATCATTCAATATTGTGCTGTCACTGAGCCTCAAATGAGGTCAAACGGTATCATCTTGCCAAGCGACTTCCACTGCATGCATATTTCAGCAGCAATACAGAGCGAGGAGTATTCTCACTCCAGTCTCACTCCATCCTCTTCAAACCGGGCAGTGTGGTGTAAAAGGCCCTCAGGGATGAGAGAACAAGTGGAAAGTCATCCAAAGCCCAGAGGGCAGAGGTCAGAGGTCAAGAGACATCCTGTGGAATCAACTTCATCCACTGTACTGCTTCTTTTTTTTCTTGCCTTTCGCAACTAACTTGTCATAATCGCATATGACAGTTCCCACACCGATCCAATGTCCCAGAGGAGTTTACTCTAATATACATATAACTGATGGAGTTACTGTAACATACATGTAGTCTAACTGGACGGATTGTTGCAGCTCATCTCAGAGACAGTCAATTCAGTCTATTTTTACCTGGCTTTTGCTTCAACAACAATAAACAGAGAACAGAACAGAACAGATGAGTGATAGACGTACAGTTGGAGAATTAGAATACAATTCCGGCATATGGATGATTATGCCTAAATGACGAGACACTCCCCCTCTTTTCTTTCCTTCCTCTCTCTCGCTCTCTCTTTCTCTCTCCATTTCTACCATAAGGCACACCATGCATCATCAGCCACTGTGCACCTGTTTCCATTGACTATGCAGAATTTAGTATAAAGCCCAGAAGAAATGCCAATGACACTGTCTCACAGCAAAAGCCACATGTACTCACAGCTCCCAGATGTATCGATGCTGCTAAGAAAGGGAATACTGGGAGAATGGAGACAATCACCACATGCTGTACTTTAGCTAATAAGTGGTTTCATTGCCAGAATACTTTGTGCAGAGCAATTTGGCTTCCACAACTAATAGGTCTATAGATCATAAACACAGAGACAGGGTCACTGCTGGAGCTGATAGAAAATCTCTGCCCCTTTCGCTCCTGTCCTTCATGAGACGATGTTCCTGACACAGAGTGCGGCATAATCACTTTTACAACCTGGCTGCTGACTACAGTGTATAGGCAGCGAATACAGCTGGGACTCAGCTTGTCCGGAAGAAACACACACACACACACCCACACACACACACAGGCACGGCACGGAGAATGCAGCAGGATCTAATAGCCGACTCCATGGGCTCCACTAAAGGATGCTTACTCCTCCAGCATCTCACACTGGCTCTGCATCAAACAGCTGACGTCTCTCAAGAAGTGTAATCAAAGTCTTTCTGTGCCTAGAGACGGCGTAGCGGTTGGGGCCATCAGTCTTTCTACCTCTGCAGGCCGATGTCCTTATGAAACTTCCTTCCTGTGTTTCTTTTATCCCTCTCAGCCTTCTTACTGTCTCCATAAAGGAAAAAAAACATATAAAAAAATTTAAGGTTGGATGCTCACTACCCTCGAAAACAACTCTCTCTTTCCCCCTTCCACTCAGATCCCACAGCCGCTGGTGTTGTCAGCACATGATATATCGATCTACTCTCCTTCTTTGTGCACAGTTGCACCTTTACGCCATCCCCAAAGACAAGAGAAAGCTACTTTGTGGGGCAATCAATCGGCACACATTCTCCTCACCACAATAAAGACAGCATTGCTCAGAGCAATTACACAAAAGCCGTGAAGGGACAGGGAGAGGAGAGAGTGGGAGTGAGTGGGAAAGAGGGAAGCAAAAAGGGGGGAGGTTAGAGGAGGGGGGGGGGGGGGGGGGGGGGGGGGGACAACGTTATTTTGTTTTGCACGGGATGAGGGTAGTGGAGCGTACCTCTCTCCTCAAAGCCTGCGTTACCCAGCAGCTAGCAGGGCTGGAAGAGAGAGAGTCTGCCCTGCCAGGGAGATGGAGCATGCCAAACAGCAAATGGCCCAGGATGGCGTCTGCTGTCCTTTCAAGATGGGTTAACGTGATGGGAGGGAGGGATGGAGAGAGGGAGAGAGAGAAGGAAGTGAGAGGAACATCACATACACTCAGCCAAATGACAACACTGGAAAAACACACACACACACACACACACACACACACACGCACACACACGCACACAGTCAAACAGTCACATCTTCACTGTTGCCTTAATCTGTCCCTGTCATACATACACAGAGCTGGTCCAGAAGATCCATGCACTCCCCCTCACATCCCAGTGTGTAACCCCCCCTCTGTCTGCCTCCTGGTTCAGGCCAGCTGTCGCTGCACTAGCTGCCTCTGCAGCTGATCCTCCTCATTTAAATGCCTCTGACATCTATCTGGAATGTACCATGAAGGGCAGAGGGGTAGGGGGGAATCTATGTACATCACCAGTGGATATGGATGCTCCACAGCGTAGCCTGCTGTGTGTTTTTGTTCCACGGCACCCCTCTTGTCTACTTTTCCTCATTCTTGCCTTGTTTTGCTAAGAGGACCATGTGTTCGGGATGTTTGTGTGTGTGTGTCAGTATGTGTGTGTGTGTGTGTGTGTGTGTGTGTGAATAAAATGGTGCCGTCTCAGGGGTAAGGTTTGAGATGTCATGGTCTTTTTGCCTGCTGAGAGAGAGGCAGTGGTGTGAGGGAGATGATTGTCTGTTAAATGAGACCTCCCCTCCATCTCCTCTCACATGAATGAAATTAAAGGGCCAGCACGATGTCCCCATTATTGGCGCAGCAGTATATAGCAGGCTATAAACATAGAAGGCTGTGTATGCCAGGATGATGTAAATAACACAAAATAATTCATTTTGGGATGAAACAATGACCATTACAAGCGTCTAATGGGGCTTTTCAAAGTGTTATAGGCTGTTAATGTAAACACTAAGTCATATCTGGTTGAATCTATTCTTGCCTCAATTTCCATTCATTTCCAAACCACTGGGTAAAACAAACGATTTAGTTCACTCACCATCAGGTTGGACAACATGTGTTTGCGCTGCCTATCTTGTCTTCTCTTGCTCAAAGATCAAATACTCAGAGGTCTCAGAGGTCAACTCTGGCTGTCTTAACTCACAACTCAAAATGGAGTTAGAAATACTGGAGTGACAACAATTCACAGGATTTGATGTAATTACATTTTCTGCTATTATCTTACCCTGGAAAAACATTCCTGAAGCTGCTTTCTTCTTGTGCAGTCACAACTAACAGAATGAGCTTCCTGTCCTTTCAGGAACCGAGAAGCTGATGTCTCGTTTTTAACATACAGTAATTTGAGGCTTTGTTTTAGAATGCACATTACACTGACATCTAAAAACATATAGATATTCCATAAAGAGCATCACAAAATCATTACATATAGGCTAGGTGAAACAGAGATCCCCCCCTCCTTCCTCTTTTCAGGCTCTTGGAGGGAGCCGTTGTTAAACTGGAGCAATCCACTTTCAAAAAGCACTGCTGACAAAGTGGCCAGAAAACCCTGGAGCACTAGAGGGAATCAAATTTAACCCGACTACAAAGCAAATTACCACTCCACCTCTCAAGGTTAAATTATTGTGTTTTTTTCCAACGCACTCGAAGCCAATTTTGCTCAAAACGACTATCCATGTGGACACAACATCTATCAAGAGGACTAATCAAATTGTTCTGGCCCTGAGAGGAGCACACCAAACAAGATTGCTCTTCATGTGTTTGTCTAACAGATTCATCAGTCTAGCTTCATTTATTTAGACCAGGCTCCCTCTCATGGTCAAACGCTGTATCGCACAAAGTGTTTCATCAAAACAACAAGAGCCCATCATGTTAACCCATCAAGTTATACAATGGATGAAACAAATGTCTAGGGCAGTGGTTCTCAAACTTTTTCACGTCAAGGACCCCTAAACTGACACAAATTAGACCACGGATCCCCATTTGATAAGATTTTGTCCCAGGGTCCCCCGTCTGATAGGATTTTTGCTTTTAGATGTTTTATTACAGAAAGTGTATGAAACCCATGACCAAAATAGTCATACATTCTGTCATTGTGTTACTTATGGATGGAATTATAGTGAAAATAAATTATTCCCCTTTTTTGCTGGGGACCCCCTGGAACCCCCTCAAGGACCCCTGGGGGTCCCCGGACCCCACTTTGAGAACCACTGGTCTAGGGGCAGTAAATGCATTTGCTTAATCAACTTAAATAAATCAATAAAATAAAAGGACATAACAGAAAAAATGCTGCAACATTTCAACCACAAGACATTTGCTTTAATTTAAGAACAGTTTGAAAAGATCTGTCTAAAGCAACGTGCACTGTACCTTTCGTCCTTTCCTCTGTGAATTGATGGCCTCTACTGACGGCCAGTGTGAACAAGGCTCTGCTGTCCACAGGTCGCTGTGTTGTAAATGTGTGAAACAGCAACTGAGGGTACTGTACTAGCGTCTGGGATCCATATATCTACTGCATATCTCCCGCCTCACCACTCCATCCACTATGAGCAACAGCAGGACAAGAAGTGGCCCCACCCATAGGGTAGAAGTCCACAAGACCCTTAACAGGCCAGGCGTCAGTTCACATGAGTAATGGAGGGTGGGCCTGAGAGAGAGACAACAATACAACAGCACATAGATGTACATGAGGAGTAACCGACTGAGGGTTATCAGACATTTATGTCGGTTGTTGGCCAACTGATGGGTGGGAATCCCAACGTTCAGTCAATCATTAATTAAAATTCAAGCTATTACTTGTAAAGATTGTATTTGCCCCGGGGAGTGACTGGGATTACAAGTTAACCTACAGGATTCCTTTCCTGTCATTACTGGATCTGGTCATGTCACACACCCCGACATGTGTGTGCATGTAATGGTGATAAGGCATGACACAAACAAAGTAGGTGTAAACTAGATGTGGGCGAAGTACAGTGTGTTCAAAGGTCCATCAGCCTAATGACCATTTTGAGAAAGGAAATGGGCAGATTGTAGGGAATAGGTTGTCACTGTTACCTTGTTGTAGTATCACTTAACTGGAAATGGGAGCACCCACATTACAAGGCACAAGCACTCAAGTACCAAACACAGAGCATAACAGATATTTCCCAAGAGACATAATGTGCATTTTTACTATTGTTTAATATTATAATGGCTGTATACTAAGCTTGATTCAGGAGGTGGAATCTTATTTCATAGATACCTATAGCTACATAGAATGCTTGACGTTCCCATTTATACTGAGCTCTGTGCTTCAACATGCACAAAACATTATGAGCCTCATTTTTGGCAAAGTGGTGAGTGGGTGGCGCGCTAATCTCAGAACTACCTTTTTCACAGTCGGAGATGATGATTCACCCACCACCGCTCCCTGTCTAGTTAAATCCATGAACCCTGCAATGATTTGCTAAATAAGGTCAATCCTGGGTGTAAGCTCTTCACATAATAATGATATAAGAGCACAAAAGGCTGTCTGATAGACGCAGAAGAGTTCACTGTGTCTGAAGGGTCTTTCTAACCTTCAGAGTGAGGGAAGCTGTTAGTGATTCATGCCCATTCATTTCAGATGAGATACTGTTAAAGCCTGGCGACCAAAAGCCGTTCTACATGTTATCCACTCTGCCTGCTGACTGATTGGCAGAGAGGTCATTAGAATGGATTGGGGGTTCCTGACTCTTATTTAAAACAATCTAATAGGCCAACGCTCCTCCAGCCCGCTCGCTGTCAATTTGGACGATCATTAAGCAGACTAATGAAATGGAAGTGTGAGCTGATCCATAATTTATGATCCTGTTATGAGTGGCTCCAGCGGAGACAAGAATAGCAATCACTTTATTAAAGATTCATTGGGGATTTCAAGACATGACACTGGCAATTATACAAATGGTCCACCCAGTACAATCAAATCATTATCTATATCTGCAGCCTGTGCACACAGAGTATTTACATACATGTACAATGTGCCCTAGAGTAGATTAGTGTGCCCTTTTGAGAATATAAAACCAGATGAGTCACCTAAACGTCATCTGTGCTTACTCAGATGGCTCCTTCAATACTTTAACAAACATAAAACGTGAATCTTATCTTAATGTGCCTCTGCAGAGCCTTCCTAAATCAGACCCTGGGGGCTTCAGACCAGAATTTGTACACAGTCTGGCTCTCCCCTGAATCCAAAAACATTTGTCATCTGTCAAAGATAAAAGCCAGGATTGTCTCTCATCATGCCGGCCAGTATTTCTCCCAGTCTGAGACTCTAATAGCTACTGTCAGCTATGGGCAGTGATTGAGGGTAATCAACAGAGAGGGGGAGAGAGAGCATCCTGATTGGAGGGGAGTGTTTGTGAATCAGAAACAGAATCAGACTTTCAGCAATTCTGTTTATTGTAGAGGTTAAAAGGGAGATCTTTATGGTTGGACTGCTGTTTGCCAGTCATCTGAATGTCACAGCACTTCACCGTGGGGCGTAAGTGTGCATCTCCCCAACGGTGACATGTCCTAGTTTTGGAGGATTTTCAAAGGGAAATGTATATTTTCAAGGTGCTGTTGTGTAAGAGTTACATAATTCTGCAATATGCAATATGACCAGTGTATTTAAAGTTTTGACAGACTATGTGGCATGTACTTGTCCTATTTACATGTTAAGCAGTACGCTGGCAACCTCCCATATTTCATAAGACACTAATGGTTCTGCACCCACCACTGTATGGAAATGTGACCATTTGCATAAAATTAACATAGAATTCATGAACCTGTTTTATCTGAAAAATGTGTTTGGAATGAGAAACGACTGAATGATTGGAGGGAGGGGCGTCTAAATGGATGGTATTGCGTCATACTGCCACTCTACTCCTCACTCTTTGTAGTTTGGATGAAGGGCTGATCAGTGTGCATACATCAGAGTGGGGGCTAATCCTCTCATTCAGCGGGGGATCAAACGCTCAGGCAATCACTGATGTAGTCATGAGCTACTAACGTACATATTTCTCTCGGGTTCACTGAAAAACACCAGCATCAAATATGACAAACCAAGTACATACTGCTGTTGTCGGGTGAAAACCTCAGATCTCCAAAATGTCAGAAAAACAGTCTTGTTTTTAGCTTGAAATCCATACGTTTTTCAGTTCATCCACTGGGTTTTGAAAGGGCTTCACGAGCCCAAGGGCAGCAGAACTTTCAATTTAAGTTAAAACATGAAAATTGATGTTGCAAGGTTTTCACCTGACAACGACATTGTGTAAAAATTTCAGCAACATAAACCATGTTTACAGGACTGCAATGATTGATATCACTGTACCACAGGATCTGACTTATGCTACAAAATGTATGTATGTAGCGCTGTTTCATAAATAAACCATGTGAGGGATTAAAGGGAATGCCAAAAGCCAGCACACTGACATGAAACTGCAGGGAACGTGCAGAGGGTTCAGTATGAATGCTGAAATCCTCTACTGAGAGCATCCTCATCTCTGCTGTACCTCCCCAATCAACAGGTTTGCTTTTTCCCCAAACTATCCACAGAGGAAAAAGTATTCACACTGTGTCTTCTTTTCATGATTCTCTCCTGTTACGGGTTCCCTCTTTCTCGCACTGAGGGCTTGCTTACAGCACTAAAATAATCAGCGATAAGAAAAATAACATGTTTTTAAATTCAGAATTCATATATACATGCACAGTAAAATGCCACAGAACCTCGGACTCCTGTGAGATGCACTCTTACTGTATGTTACAGGACCAACATACTCACCCACCCCAAACATCCTCCCTCTCCAGCCCCAGGATCCCTTCACTTACCTGGGCTGGCTGTGTACTGCAGGCTGCCCCGCTTCCTGAAGGGGGAGTGGGGCTTGTTTTTGGCCCCGGCCCCAGCTGCTGTCCCGGGGGGCAGGTTGGAGGACATGTTCCCAGCCTGCGGTTCAGCTTAGCCGCGGACGGGAAGAGGAAAGCTACGTGAGTCAGAGCTGCAGAGGACGCAGCGTCGGAGAGCTACAGAGTGAGAGAGAGAGAGAGAGAGAGGAAGAGGAGGAGGAAAAGACAGAGAGGAGGAGAGAGAAAGAGGAAGAAGAAGAGAAGATGTAGAGGGAAGGAGAGGGAGGAGCGGAGAGGAGAGGAGATGCAGCACAGATGCTGAGAGCTTGAGGGGGTTGGATTGCAGTGGGGGGTGTGTGTGCATGCGTGTGTGTGTGTGTGTGGGTGGGTGGGAGTGTATATGGTACGTGTCTGTGAGGAGGGATTTCCAGAATGGTTGGTCCAGCGTGGGGCTGCAGAGCATCCCACTGTTCTCATGCTGCAGTGAGACAGGCTCCGCCCCCCCGAAAGACTCCCATGCCCGAGCTGCAGTGTTGACGGAGGCCGGGGGCGTGATGGGGAGGCTTGGCTTCCCCCCTGCCATGCACACACACACACACACAAAAACACAGAGTACAAAAGGCATGCACCAGTGCACAGCTCTAGCCTGCGCTGTTACTGTGGCAACCACAAACCCATGTGTGAGAAAACCAATGGGGAGAAAAGTAGTGGTCACAGCAGAATTGACATTACAGTAACAGAAACATCAGGAGCGTGCCGTGTCACTCTTAAGGGACCCGACGGGACCCGCAGCTGAATGTTTACAAAATCTACCAACGCGAAGAGGCAGAAGAGAGGAGCGACTGTGTGATGAGAGAGGACAGCAGTGACAGAGCAGCCTGTGGTGAGAAGCAAAGTATTCTTGGAAAACAAGTCACTGGGTTGCAAAACCTCTGAGGGGAAAGAGGAAAAGAGGGAAGGAGAGCGGCCGACTAGACTTGAAATCTCACAGCACGAGGGACACAAGTAGGGCTTCAAGTCAAAAGAACAGAGCCTGGGTATGTAGTGAACCAAACCTCACAGTCAATGCAACATACTGTCGAAACAAATCTTAACGTATAACAGAAGAAAAGAGACATCTATGAGTTGTGATCTCTGAATCCTTTCAGATACTACACTGACTTTTACAGGGCCATTTCTATCTGGCTGTTGTTCAGAGAATAATAGGAAAGCCGAGGGACTTTCTATAGATGGCTGCAAAATGTAAATTATCATGAGTCCTTATGGGAAATAACTAAAAATCCTCTTTTCAGGAGTGGTTTACATAATGTAGGAATCAATTTTGGGTGATCGTCCCAGAGAGCCGGTCCAGAAATGCAGATGACAGCACATATGGAATCCCTCCAAAAGCAACCCCCCCCCCCCCCCCCCCCCCCCCCCCCGGGTTTTACATAACAATGGCTTTCTGAATACGGACTGGAGGCTCGCTGAAAAACATGGCAGTATGATGGAAACTGTACCCGTTCAGTCCGGTGAAGAGGTCAGCCAGACTCATTCACATGGAACTATAACATGCACTGTCAGAGTTTGACCTGCTGGCTGAAAGAAATATATATACAGAGACCAATATGAGTGCAAAAATCTCTAGGGGAATGTATTAAGATTCACTGTCACACTTTCAAATAGATTATTCCATCCAAAACAGATGAAAGCTGTCCAATCAAAATGAAAAAGCATGACAAATGTAAAATGTCAAGCTGAGCCCCTGGTGCAAACTGATTTACTGATGATTAATGATGAAATACAAGACTGTAATCTAATGAGAGCCACTTGTCACTTAACCCCTTCAGCAGGGGTGTGTGCACAATGGAGCTAGCGCCCTCTTGTGGCAACTAGGGGGAAGTAGTGAAACTGGCTGCACCATAATCCTATACTGAGAGATAAGCTCAGCAGCATCATTTATGGTAGGGTAAAGCTCAAAGAACATGTGAAAAGAGACATTTTTACAACACCAAAAAAGAAAGAGAATAAACTGTTATGAACCTAGAACAGGCCTGTATCAAATAGCCTTATAAAGTTATTGTTTATCCCACACATAACTCCATGGATGACTTATGGATTAATCTTGAGACTGATCAAGACAATCTACTGCTTCAAATGTCCTCAAAAAAGCAAATATAAGAGAAATTCATTTCCTAATTAATGATACGATTAGGGCTAAGTTAAAGCATGTTTTGGTACTGAAGGGACATTGCAAGCTCCAAAGGCAACAACTACATACAGTATATTGAAGAATCCATGACTTACTGCATTCTGCAAAACAAGCCTGTAGGAGTGTACCCAGTGGAGAAAATAGGAATTAGGCTACACAAGAAAAGGATTTCAAAGAAAACTGAAAGTAATTTTGCCAGCTCAGAGACTAACATCTAATACATCCAACTACTCTAATCAACTCCTGTTAGCACAAGAAGAAAATAAAGTAGAAATATATTGCTGATATACTGTATCTTTAAATCTGAACTTTAAATATAAATTTTCATTCCAAATTTGTTTTTATTCTTGCAAAGGCAATAAAGCCTCTGAAACAGAATTTAGACCATCATGTGACACTAAAATCCCAGTCCCATACACAAACCCAGACTAATGACATTTTTCAGATGGGTTGGAAGCTCTTTAAGCCAAGGCAAATCAATGAATAAATAAAATGTTTTTGGTTTTACAGGCTGTTTTTCTGTAGCTGTGTTCAGGGAGGAACCTCCATCACATCAGCAGGGGACGACACTGACTGGACGATATCCGATATTAAACCAAAGGCCAAAATCTGCCTGATATATCGGCAAACTGATGCATCAGTCTAACTGTAGTAAAATATAAACAGCATGGACATACTTTGCGGCAGTAATTAGGCTTCTAAACATTTCTACTGAATGGGATGAGGAGTTCAGGGATTATGGGGGGTTTGCAGGGTGTGACTGTTGTCGTTGTAGGGCACAGCTCTTTAGATGAAGCTGCTCAGGTGACAAAACCGTCTCCCAGAGGAAAGGTTGTGGAACAGATGGCTGTGTGGTTAGACAGGGTCGCTGCTCTTTATTTCACCCTATAGTGTCATGCCGCTCGCTGATGGAGGCCCTCTGACAGCTTATGACCCGCTAAGCAGCGCAGACAGCGAGCTGCAGCCTGTCCTTGGAACAGGAGGAGGCGGAGCTACATCAGACTGTAATGGAGGAGTGAATGGTCGAATGATTGTGAGATATGGAGACTAATAACAATATCGTCAAATTAGGGAGGCTGTTGATTAATTCTCTCAGTGAATAAAGACCTTAAGTCCACTCTTGTGAGATTCCCTCTTACTTACTTCCTCTTATTGTTAATCCCTCTTCAGCTGTAGTAAAATATCCCACTTTGACCTTAGACACACGACCTCCCATGGCACTCTTACATCATCAAATGTCTGAGTCTCTATGTCTCTATATGAGCGCCACATATCGTTAATCTACAGCAAGATCCTTTTTATACATGCAGCCAGTGGCAGAAGTATTAGGACAGAATTTGGATTAGGTTCTTTGCTGTATAATCATTTCATTTTCCATTTTCCGCTTATTGTGGGGTGGGGCCTGGGGGGGTGGTGTGTGTGTGTGTGTGTGTGTGTGTGTGTGTGTGTGGGTGGGAGTGGGGGGGTCTGGTGCCTATCCCAGCATGCATTGGGCAGGTTGCCACACATATCTGTGTACAGTTTTGAGTCACCAGTTCACCTTTTTGCTGTGAGGCGACAGTCTAACCACTGAGCCACCCTGCCAGCCTTCTTGCTGTATACTTTTGCTAAATTCAAACTTTGCATTTCTGCTCAAAACTGAACATGAGACGAAAATTCACAATATGAACTACTGATTGTGACTATTCAGTGCCCTTCAGGATTACTGCTGCCTTTGGTGAAGATCAAATAGAAATTTCCCGTCTACAGGTCAATAGAAACATAACTACAAGAAATGTTACCCTAAAATCTATTATATGCGTTTTGCTGCAAGGTGGTATTATAAGTCATGGCTTCCAGCTAATACATTCCCTCCATCTCAGCACTTGCATATTTCATTAGTTAATCAGAGAGAATAATTACTTCTTTTTCTCATCCCCATTCTTCTTCTTGTCACTGAAATCAGCCCCCTAGCTCCAGCACTGAGACAAATTCAACTTCAAACAAATTCGGCTAAACGTAAAAAATGTTAATTAAATATTTGTTCAGCTACTTGTTACAAAACCATTTTCACACAACTAATTTTTTGCCACTAAATATATAATGCATTACGATATACTATAACTGAAAATAAATCACACAGAGAAATAACAAAAAAAGTGCTCATTCATTCATTTGTTTTGCCTCATGAAAAGTTCATAATGTGCAGGTTTGGGTGAGTTCATTAATTTCCTTTTGCATGAATGTACAGAAAGATCGATATTGTCTGTAGGAAAAAAAACAGTTATATTTTAGACAATTTCTGTGAAAAGAAGTATGACCCCTAATTTAAATAATGCTTCAGAAGCTCATGGCGTTCATGCTGATCTCATGATGGAGGTGCAAGATGTTTTGTTTTTTTGTGTAAGAAGATTGAGCATCGAGTATCACAACATCTTGTGTGTAAATACTGTGGTATCACCATGGTTTCCCATGCGTCATCAGGGGGAGTACACTTATTTATGGTGCTTGTAGACTAAACCACACAAGCTCATCAGTGGGTGTGAGCCACTGTAATGGAGCTAGCAAGGGATTTAGAGTGAATCTGCACCCCACATCACACTCTGAGCCAAAAGCAGAAGTCATCAATAGAAAGAGGATTCATCAGTTACTATCAAACACAATTTACCTTAATTTATGTTAGTGTGCTACAGTTTCTGTCATGGGAATAATTGAATTTAAAAATTATAATAGATGTTGGTCCACTTCCGCTGAGGATGTTCTCTCTTGCCAATAACATTTACGTTTATTGTTAACACAGGAGAAAATGGGTACTTTATATTCTATTATACACATTATCATTTTTATAGACGTCCTTAATTATCTACCTATCTAACTATCTACCTATTTGGATCGTTTGTTTGTTTGTTTGTTGGGGGTCTGCAGTCCCATCTTTGTCTCTGAAGGCTCTTTAAATGTAAGCCCATGAAGAAATAGTTCATGCATGTGTATTTAGGATCATAATACAAAGTGTTCAAAATGTACCTGCACCCTTATTTATCTCTTCATACCAAGATGTACTGTAGTATATTGCTAAAAACTATTTCCCCCCTATATGTCATGCTCTCCTATGCTCTCCCTGCTCTCCACAGAAGACGACCATGATGTGTTAAGCCCCTGCCTCTCAGGGTTGATCTGAGGCTCTGTGGGTAATCTCGTCAACAGATCAGAGATGCTGGGACTGAGCACAAGGCCGGGCTACACCACCCAGAGCCTAATGGGATTGGCCACCATCGCTAGAGGGGCTGCCATGATTAGCCTGCTTGGAAGCGTTTGGGGATTTAGATCTCAAGCAACCTGCCCCAGGCAATTAGCGCTACATGCTTAGGTTCAGAGTGACGTGAGCGTAATGCTCAGTATCTCAGGACAGAGCCAGCATCTGACATGGTCGAGGCAGGGTGAAATGGAAAGTGTAACTCACTAGATATAATATGTCCTCATAATAAGCAAAGTTTATGATTTGAGTTTTGTAAATAAAGTATACAAAGACTGTTGGGCTGTAAATTATTGCTAGCAGATTCTACAGCGTAACTGTGCAGAAGTATTTTTCCCAGGTGGGATTTAATGCTTGCAAGGTTGAACTTGTTCTAATGAGAGCAATATGTTAAGTGTTCAAACTCAGGCAACAGATACTTTATAAAATTGATTTTGCCTGCAGAAAGACACTATTTGCATCCTATGTGAAATTTTCTAAAATAATGAGTTAGTATTTTTACTATCTTTCACGTGTCACTCTGCTGCCACTCTTCAAAGGTCCCAGTCTGTCAATCCGTTAGAAACCCTCTGAGCCAATTTGACCCTGACGTCATTAAAATGGATCTCAGACTGCCTGGCCAGCTGAAGGACAGACCCAAGCTCTGTTAAACCTGTGAAAACAGTTGCATAATTATGGAATCAAATGAAAAGTTTACAAAACGCTTCAAAAGAGTCCAATTACTTCCAATTATTTTCATATTATACCATTACAGTCCCAGTCTGTCTGTATAATCTTCGTGTGTTTAAAGTTTTGGGGTTTTTTTAGAATAAGAAAAGCTTTATGAGGTGATTTAGACACAGATTTGGAGGCTGAATGAACTTTCTCACAGCTGGGTGTGGCTCCAGAAGCCTGATTAACAGATAGTATCCTCCTGCCGATGTGCTGAATGGCAGCCAAACTCATCACCAAACACACCAGCGATTGCTTGATTAAAGAGACACTTGAGCTGCCTAAAGCCTTGCCATAATCACCTTGATATATTAAATCTAACCAGTTATGCTAATGAGGTCATTATTTAAAAGAATTAATGCATTGATTAGCAGAAATGTCTATGTCAATATACTTGTCTTCACATAACACATGAGTGTTATTAATATGATGTTTGTATCTTAAAGCATTAAGGAGTTATATTAGTCAAGATTAGTTCAAGAAAATCAGATTCTCTCATTAATATGCAAATTTAGGCAGCAAGGTGCTCCAAAATCTAATCTTCACTTTCACCCCTTATATAATAATCCCTTACAAAAGATGGAAAATCCTATTTTCTGACTGCAGTGAGTCTAAACTTTCTTCAGTTCAACAATAAATTTAAAGCCACAATTCCAACGTTTTTTGTTTTTTTTTAGCTATTTATGAGCAAACAGATGTACCACTGGCTCTTAGAATAGCTTTTACTTGGTCTGACTGTATTGACAAGGAAGAAAAAAAAAAAAACTTTGAACAAGAAACCCTCAGGAATATGTATATAGTATGATACAAATCCCACTTAGGAAACACAGATAATCAGATCCAGAATCCAGAGCTCAGAGGACACTAACTCCTCTTTAATTTGGGATTAAGGATTGCACCATACAGTGTCTCTGGCTGCAGATCTTTTAGGGAACTCAATCCAGTGGGTGGAACACACAGTGCAGATTGGTTTGTTGGGAATGCTGGCAGTCAACGGATACTGCCGTTGGCCAAGTGGCTGAATGGAAGAGAGGGGGGAGAAGGTGGATCGCTGATTCAAGAGATGCCAAAAGTAGTGATGCACATTTCTCTGTCCTGTCAATCTAACATGTGTCTTCAGCCCCAGAAAACAGAAGTCAATGGAGAGATATGATTTCATATTTAATTTTGTAGCAAACACCCATTCTACTGTCTATTTTCAAGGTCAAACTGAGTCAAGTTTATTGTACACAACATATTTAGCAAATCTGTGAATGGAGCATATGTTGTCATTTAGAATCCAGTCCCCTAAATCTATTGGTATTGACACTGACTGGTTGTCTCTCCTAATTGCTCCACTCATGCAACACATTATAATATAACATTAGCAATAATAATACTAATGCTAATAGCATTAGTATAGCAGTTTTCTTAAAGTTAAAAAGTCAACAGTCAGCTATAGTAAATCATATGGGACAGAAAACAAACAAATTAACAATACTACAAAAAAAATAGCCATTAGTTAAATGAGAAAGAAAAACGTTTGCTTGTAATTCGTCAGGCAGGTTTCACAGTAAGTGTCACTTCTTCAGGCATGAACACACTTCTGATCAGCATCAGCTCATTATTCTGTTGCTCTATCTGCATGCAGATTGTTCAATTCTATCCAATTACAAAAAGTTCAATAAGCACAAAGCCCCAAACTACTAAACTTCAAGTAGAATTACCACTTCATGCAGTCACTACAATATACAGTATATATATCAATATACTACACCGTCCAGCAGGTTATAAAAGGTAAATTGAAAGCCTAATTGCTATTGAAAATAGCAATTAGGCTATCAAATCAATTTTCACCGTTGGGACACTAAAGTTACTAAACTAAACTAAAGTAAACAAAGCTTTGTAAGCAGTGTTTAGGCAAAATATAACCTAAAATATCTCATTATATTGTGCGAATTGACAGAGCAGTCTGCAGGAGCAGGAATGTACTGTAACAGTCCTGAACACAAGGCCCACTGACCTCCATCTATAACCCTACAAGATTGACCTGTTCACAGATCAACTGCTCCAATCCTGCCACAACACACTTACGTAACATGAGACAAACAACACTTACAAACTTCTACTCTCACAGTAAGAATATCTGAATATTAATATGTTGAACCCCATTCAGGCTGATATCAGTGAAATAACTTGGCAAACACACTTAGGTTGTGTTAATGTTCAGACCCCATTAAACACCACGGTACAGTGACAGTTGCTTTATTTAGCCGGAACCACACCACCTGGGATTTAAACGTCTTAACCATAAGAAGTTTACGGGACCTTAATGCTTCCCTCCCTGCTCCGTCCATGTGACTGCCACTTAGAGGAGGACAATACTGAAGAGTCCAATGGGAGTGAGGTGTGGGTTGGGAATGTGAATTGTTTTCCAATGCAACTGCACCATAGTTGTGCATGAGCTAACACACACATATACTGTATATGCACACATATATGCACACATACACAAACCCAATCAATAAATTCCAGACATGGGAAAAACACCTTGATATTGTGGTCTTGAAAATCTCTGATCTACCGATGGGGAGTGTTTCATTTTCCCTTTTTACATCATTGACTGTTGCCATCACTAGGCTAATTGGATTGATTGGCCAATCAGGAAGAGGCACCTCCTAAGACAGGGGTTTAAGGAGAGGGAATTAAAGGGTGGATCCTGGAGCTGGACAGAGCTGCTGAATTGAGTTGACCCTTGAGCAGTGCCCATCTGATCATCTAATCGAAAAAGGTCTAAGAAGCCAAGAAGACTCAAGCACCTCCCTCCCAATCCCCTTCCGCTCTGAAATCGCCTTTCAGCACGATTAGTGCTGCGTCCAGATTCTGTGTAGCTGCTCAGAGAGAACCGTCAAAATTTCCATTCTCGAGGATCTTGATTTTGAGGAGGACGAAGACAGCATGGGTGCAGGAGCAAGCGCCGAAGATAAAAAATCTAAGGAGTTGGAAAAACAACTCCAGGAAGATGCTGATAAGGATTCTAAAACAGTCAAGCTATTACTGCTTGGTAAGTAGACTCTAAAGTCTTGTGGCACCAAGTGACATATGGACCTTCAGTCCCAGGCTGCAGTGATGCCAAGCTCCTCAGATTCACAGATTGTAATTTCAAAAGATTCTGTATTTTACAGGTTTAACTTTGTAACTTTCCAACTCTGATTGTACAAAACTTTCTATGGAGGTACAGGTCTGCAGAGTAGAAGAGTACTCTAGTATCAGTCAGGTGTCACTCAAGGATAAATGCACAGGTAAAAAAACATGACTCAGTTGTGTGAAAATGTTTTTAGTCGGCTTTCACTGAGCCCTGACAGCTAAACCAGACGTTGAATGGTTCAAAAAGAGAGCTAATTGATGTTAAAGACCTTCGCCACAATGGAAGAAGTGTTGAAGTGTATTCACTGGTTAATGCTGGATGTTTCCCTCAGGACTTTATGGGCTCATTTGCCGAGCTTTCCTCAAGTCTTGGACATGAGCCATCTGAGGAGGTGTAAACCCGGACTGGCACATCTGTTCACTGCTTAGTTAGATGTGGAATATACTCCATATATACTCCGGATTTAGAGGCCTTACAGATTATTTGTCTCTGGATAAGACTCCTCCATTAGTTTATTAGAACATGAAAGATGAGAGGATAGTTTAAGCTTGTGAAACAAAATTGACATTGTGCATTAGATGGAGTAAGGGCAGCAGAGAGAGAGAGAAAGGATTAACAGTAATCTGAGATGAAGCTCAGACTGCAAGATGTGTTTTCTAAGGCAAAACAGAAGAGTCACCTGAAGAAATAACAAAAAAACATTGAACATTATCAATATCAAACAATTTCATGTTAAAGTTAGGTAGAATATACAGTAGATATTGCAGACTTAGACTTGTACAGGTAGGCAGAGCGGTTTTACCACTGTGGAGATCTGTTTTTAAAAGTAAAAACCTTGAAAAAGAAAAGATAGTCCACTCATTGTTGAAGTTCAACTTCCTAAAAGGATTCAAACAAAAAGACATTATAGTCAGTATATATATTTTTTATATTTGCCAATTATACTTGAAATTGTGGTGGCAAATACGTTAATTATTCAAATTTACCTAGACTACGTTGACAGCCTTGCAAAATGAAGAATGACTTTTCAATTCTAATGAAAGGACGTTGGTACTTAAAAGATCATAGCCTTCGGTCTAAATGAATCACGGCAGAGCAGTGATGATATGTCAAGCCGATTAGCTAACCGGTTTAGTCCAGATCCACTTGCCGAGTCTTTTGTTGGTCCCTCAACTCATAAATTACATGACGTTTAAAGCGTGATTCATCATCATAACATCAAAACCATCATCATCATTATCATCATCAACAGCAACGTTTATCATAACATCAGTGTGTACTCTGAATGTGAGAAATGCAATACTCTTATTGTATTATAGTGTAAATAAACAATCACCATGCAGGATAAGATAGCTTTATATACATTCCTAAAGTGACCTTAACATCTGCGCTGTGTCTGTTTTTAATGGCACCGGTGATACGTGTTGGAAATCAAGTATTTAATGTATAAATGCATTTACAAGTTACCAGAAAAACTGAATCCCAGTCAACTAGTTCACCTAAAAGCAGGGCTGGCTGAATTTTCATGGCCTAACACTGCATTATTCTTTCAAAATCTGTAAGAAAAATGTCAAAACACTCTGAGATTTAACAGTTACATCCATCAGATATGTGGAGGAGTTTCAAGCCCTCAGCAGCCAGTAAGAGTATCAGAGATAAGTCAGTTAGAACTGGATCAGAAAAGCTAGGAAGGGTGCCATCTTGTGGGCTTTGATAGACAGGTGGAAAGGGTTTGCCATCGAGGCCCAGGAGTCTGCAGGTTTTCATTCAAATGGTGACTAACCAGTGAAACCAGCTGGAATGAAAACCAGCATACTCTTGGGCCTCAATGGCACATGATTGAAAACCACTGCACTAGAGCCAACTGTCATATGAAGAAGTCTCCAATATTTTAAAGCTCTTCTGTACCAAATCCTGGTACTTCTTGGGTATTTGCATGAAAAAAATACCCCTTTCTCCTTTGCAAAGAATTCTCCATTAAGGGGGATATACCAAAGAAACTAAATGGAGTTGCTTAAAGGGAAGTTCCACCGAAAGTTGTAGTAGTAGAGTTTTTCCTACACTTCCAAAATCCTTTCAAAGTTGTTTTATGAGTTTTGAGCAACTGGCTCTCAAGAACAAAAAAAATGCAATCCTTTGATATCCTCAAACTGCATTTCCTAAGATGGTTAAAGAAACAGCCGCTTTCCCACGCTAAATATCATAGTTATGAAAGAAAAAAAATTCTAGTAAAAAAGTCTAATATGTAAACATATCTATCCACGAATTTTACTTTCACCATATTAAGCAATTCAGTTTGATGGTGTCACACGATTTGCATTTTCAGCATTATCAGCTCTGAAGATCAAGGAAATTAACACTTTAAACATGTATTGGAAATTTTAAGAAAACATCTACTTTTGCAATATAACAGCCTAAAAGTCTATTTTGGTAGAGCTCCCCAACTCTCAAACTTTCAATGCCAGTGCTAAGCCTAAAGGCACATTCAAGTAACGAGCAGTGTGAAGGAATGACTCACAGAGAGAAAATAAAGGCAATCTAAAAATCATCACAGCTGACAAAAACCAATCCTGACGCTATCACATTACCACTTTATGACAAATGAACAAAATAAACTTGTTACTGACTGCGAGCAGGAAAGAAACCTATAATAGTTTCTAGGCAGGAGTGAGCCAATAACAGGAGTGACGTGTTGAAGGCTCAAGCAATTAGCCTGTGGATAGAGCTCAGTGTGGCTTCAGCGAGTGCAGGACATCCATCTTTGGTTGTGTGACGCGGTGAATTCCCTCTGGCCTGAGCATGATCTGCTTCCTCTTTCCTCTAGCCAGCAATACAGCCACTTACAGTCCAGTACATCCAATGGTGTCACTTAAAATGTAATCATGTTAGAAATCCATGTTTGTTGTCTTCAGTGTGTGTCTATTCAATGGCATGTTGGACAGAAACACAGCGGACATGGTGTCGGTGTTATGTAGATTCTTTAAACAGTGACATGTATTTTAACTGTGATAACAACATGCTGAGGGACAACAGATGAAAATTTGCCTGGTGGCTAAATCTCGTATATTAACATTAATATGCACTGCCCCAATTAAATAAATAAATCATAATCTTTGTCTTCTCTTCCAGGCGCTGGTGAGTCGGGGAAAAGCACCATTGTAAAACAAATGAAGTAAGTAAAACTAGAAGGGTATAACTGACAAACTGATTGGACTAAAATATGTGATAAAATAATAAAATAATGGTGTACACGACATGTCAGTGGCGAGGAATCACAAAGCAGCGGAAAATCCCTCTAAGCTCACTGGTAGGGAATACACACAGCAGGCCAAAATTCCCCCGCATCTCTGTCCGTTTCACTTGCAGTGAAGCCAATTACAAAGGTCAACGGGGCAAACATCCGCTTGCACTGATTTGTCAGCACTTGCCTTTGTCCAGTTAGTTACACTCTGGCAGTGAGAGCTGAATGAAATTACTAACAAACCACAGGGTGGCACTGTGAGCAGGTGACAGTGTTCCCTCTGTGTTCATTTAGCAGTGGTGCGCCACCACAGCAAGGAAGTCACCACCACTGATGGAGAACATGAGAAATTAAATTTACCATTGTAATTTAGTCTAAAACTGAAATAAGTATAGTCCAAATGTCTCAGAAGTAATGATTTTATTAAGATAAAAAAAAGAAATTTGCACTACTGGGACAAAACTAGCTGCATAAAAATGACAGAGGAAACACTGAATGATTATGTAGTTCCAGTAGATGGTAATGTAGTTTGGCATGAAGTTAGCTTTTTATAAGTAATATGTGGACATCTGACCTCAGCATAAACTCTACTTGACCCTAGTACATGTAGTCTATTCATTTTAAGAGAGAAAATGATAATTTTGTTTGATTGAGAATTAACTTATTTCCAGACTTTACTGTTATCAGTAGCGATATGACATACCCACCAAAGATTTGTCCTCGACTGACTCGCTTCCCCCTCAACTCTCTTCCCTCTGTAAAGGATTCTGCATCAAGGTGGTTACACAAGAGAGGAACAAATGGAGTTCAGAGCAATCATCTTTGGCAACATCTTGCAGTCCGCTCTGGCTATCATCAGAGGCATGGAGTTGCTGGGCGTTGATTTTGGTGGACCCTCTGCACAGGTCTCATAGTACACTAAAAACATTTATACATGCATACTAGACATGCTTAACTTTTGGATGGACATAAAATCGAAATATTTAGCAGTGCAAATGCCGTGAGTGTGCTGATGCTGTTCTTTTTTTTGTTCTGTGTGTGTGTGTGCGACCACAGGAGGATGCACAGAAGCTGCAGAACTTGTCAGACTCCATTGAGGAAGGCACGATGCCTGTCGAGCTCTCCGACGTCATCAAGAAGCTGTGGAAAGACTCTGGTGTGCAGGCCGGCTTCGAGAGAGCTGCTGAGTACCAACTCAACGACTCTGCTGGCTAGTGAGTAAACCACACGGCCTCCGTGTCACACACCCTGTCTGCTAGGGCTGGGCGATATTGACAAAATCAAATATCACAATATTTTAGATCGAATACCTCGATATGGATAACGAGACAATATTTTGGGGCTGGGTATTCGTGCTTTCATAAGATATTTGAGTAATGATCATTAGTAATCAGTAATTTGTAATCAGTAATAAGTAATGTGGATATGATGAGCAGGTAAAGCCAATCACTGTTCATTTTAGCCAGAACAGGCTAATAAAATCAGAATATTGTATCACTTTACTGTAACGCAGCCTTTAAGACCATGAAGAAGTAACATTTAAGTTATAACACAATAGTACGATTACGATAACCTAAATCCCAGACGATATCTAGCCTCATATCACAATATCGATATTGTACGATATATTGCCCAGCCCTACTGTCTACTATTGGGATTAGTATTGGGGTCACAAAGTATGACAAGACTCAACTCCCGCTTAACAACTAAGGAGCTTAAGTGAGGGGCTCCATCTTGATGTATAGATAAAGACTGGATTTGATTTCTACTTTGCCATCCACAGCTACCTCAATGAAATGGACAGAATCTGCAAGCCAGACTATCTCCCCACTGAGCAGGATGTGCTGCGATCTCGAGTCAAGACAACTGGTATCATCGAAGAACAGTTCTCCTGCAAAGAGTTGCACTTCAGGTTAGTCGCCAGCGAGCGCACCACACGACTCTGACAGTTGATAACAGTGATTAGGCCGCAAACTGACTGAACGTTATCGCATCTTGATTGACTTCTTTTGACTCTCATTGATGAACAGGATGTTCGATGTGGGCGGCCAGAGGTCAGAGAGAAAGAAGTGGATCCATTGTTTCGAGGGTGTGACCTGCATCATCTTTTGCGGAGCGCTCAGCGCATACGACATGGTGCTGGTAGAGGATGATGAAGTGGTGAGTTGGGACCCCAATTACCCCAATCATAAAGCCTATAAAGAAAGACAGGTCAGTCACTCACCTGCCCTGTTCCTCTCTGACCTTTCCAGAACCGCATGCACGAGTCCCTCCATCTATTCAACAGTATCTGCAACCACAGATTCTTTGCAACGACCTCCATCGTGCTTTTCCTCAACAAGAAGGATCTCTTCCAAGATAAGATCAAGAAAGTCCATCTGAGTATCTGCTTCCCAGACTATGACGGTAAGGCCAACTGACGCTGCCAGCTAAGAGCATTTCAGATCCATCAAGCCTGAGTGCCTGTTAGGACAAATTCTGCCTTAATGGATCATGAATTATGCCTGCTGCGCGCTGTGCGATGACAGTCACAGTTCCTGCAGTTGCTGACTAATTTTGATGGAGGGGTGAGAATTTCAGGCTAGATGCATGGCAAGGGCATGAGGCGACATCTGTCAGTCCATCATGTGGTGAGAGAGGGTCACAGGCTGCTGACACCCAGTCATGATTGGGCCTCGGTTAATATGAGAGCAGTTCTGTCACAGGGAAATGTGTGAAAAGCAACAAATTTGTGAACGGCACTAGAATTCAAAAGACTGCAGACTGAGGTAACTAATTTGTAGAAAAATTTGCGAGCACCGTTTCAGAAATGAGCGGAGGCTCAGATTGCCCTCCATGTGATCCTCTCCTCTTCTCTGAACCAAATTGTTCTGTCAAGATGAAAGACAGACTAAATTAATCAACTAAGGAATCTTGAGATTCCTGAGAGCTTTCCCCTAAATGAAATTTTATTATGCACGTAATGAAATTTAAGTTGACCGACATCCAGTGATGCTCATGCAGAAGTCTCAATGTAAAGAAGGTAGGGTATTTTCAAACTAAACTTTTGAACCCTGTTACTAAAGCCACTCTCATCTTCACACCCCTAATTTCTCGTAGGCCCCAACACATATGAGGATGCCAGCAACTACATCAAGACGCAGTTCCAGGACCTGAACATGAAGAAGGGTGTGAAAGAAATCTACTCCCACCTGACCTGTGCCACAGACACAGAGAACGTCCAGATTGTGTTCAACGCTGTGACAGACATCATCATCAAAGAAAACCTTAAGGATTGCGGTCTTTTCTAAGCAGCTTCAGCGTGAAAAAAAAAAGGTGAGAAGTGACCACATCAATCCCAGCGGCTTTGTTGATACAGTGTAATAAGGTCCAGATGTGGCCCGTCATTGGGAGGCAGACCCCTGGCAATTCAATTTAAACCTCATACAGTGTATCATATCTGGCCACCCCGTGTTGCCAAGCAACAATTTCTGGCCATAATATGAGCAAACACAAACTCATACCACACAGACAATTTAGACCCTTTGGGACTAGTGAGGATGAGGCGGATAATGAGACGCATCAAGCATTCCCTGTAGTGTGCTTTCTGATGAAATGTCTCCATCAATGCCTCCCGAGGCTACAGATCAAGTTGACTTTACATTTTAAATGTCTGAAAAATATTGAACCGTAAATAATGTCTGCATGAAGCCACGAGTGTAGCAAAAACATTTATGTATAGAGTGTAGCAAAGCGTTTTATGTATAAAGGAGTGATGGGTATCTTGAGGTGCTCGACTAGATAGATTCATGAAGTGGAAACATGCTTTAAGATTTAATTCTTATCTTGTTCTACATTGCAGAACTTCCTTTCCTACCTTAACCCCTCACCTCGCATATTGGCATTAACTGAGAAGTGTACTGATGGAGCGCAGAGGAGCCTCAGTTTGTCCAATTGTTGTGTTAATGCCATCACTTCCATGCCAAGTCCCCGTCCTCGACTGCTCCTGGCACATCACCATCGTGACAGAACATCCCCGCAACACAGTGCACGTCCAGCTGGGTTTAAAAAAAACAACTATCGAGTCACCGTATCCTTGTGGACACTCAGCTTTCAGCAAGAACGAGCCGAACACTACGAAGAAAAGTCGAGATAGTTGCTCAGTCGATCTTTACTGCTTCCTAAGATGTAACTTCTGACTTTGTTGGTTATATTTACTATTGAAACCAAGCCCTGTCAAATTAATAAAAATAATCCAAGGGAAACTATTAATATACTGAATAGCAACATTGCAACCTTGTTTTTGTTTTTGAGTACAGTAGTCTCTGTGGTCTTGATATTTTAACTGTAAAAAGTTGCTGAGCAGATATCACAGATATTCCCAGTGCTTACAGTGTATCCAGATTACAAACCAAATTGTACATGTATCCTAATCTATATAGTGTTAATGTATTTCAATTCACTAAATTTAAGGGGTCAAACATGGTAGAGAAACTTTGTACATAATAGTAGATTGTTCATTATATTTTGAAAGACATAATTCATAAATCTATATGAATATAAGAGAGAGAGAGGGAAACACTAGAGGGATGATGCTTTATTATGAAAAGGGATTGTAAATCTACTGAGTTTGTCCTTTCTTATGAAATGTAGAGGCATGAAATAAAGATGCATTAACTTCACTTGTGTCTCTGAGCCTTCGCTACAGAATCACAGTGTCATTCAGAGAAAAATGCACATTGAAATCTGAAAACAGTGCTGTCAACGCCTGAGGTTGTCATTCTTTGGTGACATTGCTGCCGTTATCTAAGTTTCCTGTTCAAGTCAGAGGGGAAATGGCAGCGTTACAGAGGCAATATGCAAGAGAAGACAATAAAAGGCAGACGTATCGGAGAGCTGCGGCGCCTGGAGCAGCTGCTGGGACGAGCCGCAGCACGAAGGTACGTCACAGAAGTCGACAACATTTCTATTCTGCATGACCTCTTTCCCTGCTCTATCTGCATGAGTCTATGGGCCTTTACCTTACAGCAGGCGCAGACCAAAAGCCTCACAGTGGATACAGTCGAGTGGCGCTGTGGCCAGTAGTGGTGGCATTCTGGTATTTGGTTAGGCATTTAACAGAACAAAAAGGAAGGAAGAAGACAGCTTTGTGCCATCATTTAATGGTGTTAAAATGAACAATACAACTGCAGAAATTCAAAGTGAACTAGACATGTAACTTCTGCCTGCCCTTCAGGAATATTCGCTACCATAACCTCTCTGTGGAGGAAGTGACTGATCTAACCCAGATTAAACTGGTAGCAGGCTTCTTACAAAATGACAGTATTACACCACAGCTAGGGCCGTAGGACAATAATACAGCATCTGACTACATCAAACTACTATCTGACTACATCAAACTACTATCTGACTTGTCATTTTTGGTGTGTTTATATTTCTTCGCCCCATATCCGGCGGATTAAGAAATTACCGCCGATAAAATGAGCCTCTGAACTGACTTTCATGCAGTTAATATTATCAGTCACTTTCAAAGTCCAATGGAATGAGCACAGATCAAGCACACTTCTCCATTAACAATACCTTGCAAATGGTGCTGCAGTGATGTGTCTTAAGTATAAAAATATTGTTCAATACAAAGTGGTCCAGTTAAAATAAAAATAACTAGGTACACAGCTATGTTGCACCTCTCATGTTTAAACAAGGAAAACTACTGAATTCATGAGACTCCTGCTTACTAATCTCAGACACAACTGGTTAGAGTATATACATCAAAATGGTTCACACAAAATCCTTTCCCATACATAAGTTATGGCATTCACATGTCCAATAGATGGAAATTCTATGTAAGTGCAACCCAAAATTCAAATAAAATATAACAAATGCAAAAAAAAGAGCAAATATTCAATAAAAGGAATGTGATACAGACTTACAGCTAAGAGAAGATGCAACATAAAGACAGGTGAACGAAATCTACATATCAGCTGTGAAACTTTGCGATGCAGTAATGGATTTGATAAACAGGCAGTTTGTTTTGGTCCTGGTGCGGTAGCACTGTGACAATCTAAAGGTGTGACAACTGGATTTGAAAGAAGACAGAGGGATTTTATCTGCCAGCCCCCCGACTGATGCAAAGACCTTAAATACGACAGGACTCCGGATGAACTCACAGTGATCGTTTCACAAGCCTTTCCCACTACTCACCCCCCCCCCCCCCCCCAGTATGCTCTGCATTGACTATGGTAAAATCTAATAAGAAAAAAAAGTGATCATAGTAACAAGTCCCCAAATTGTAGAATTTAGGTCCTGCATGCAGCATGGCCACCATCTCAGTCCTTAGCAACACCTACTTTCCAACTCGCCCACTGCAGACAAGACATACCGGCCCAGAGTCCAGATTCTCCTCCTGACACCTACACTGCAGCAAAACAAGAATCATTAACACAGTAAATAATACATAAATACAGTAAATAACTGATCTGACAACTCATTTGTGAATAAATGCCCCTCAAAATACATTTTAAACAATCACTGAGTGTAACCTTCACCAAACAATAAGCTGCTTGTTACTAAAAATCACAAGGAACATGAGTCATGTTCCCTGGAGCAGTGCAACAATCTGCCGCGGTAAACTTTTGGCTTTCAAAACGTTACCGTGTTGCCACATCTCACCAGTCATCTAAATAAGATGAAATAGCTGCAGTGCCGTTGTGCTGAAAATGAGTGTGCTAACCTGCAGGGCCCGGAGCTTCAGTACAGCCCACACTCCTTCAGGTTGATCTTGATGATGACGTCGGTGACAGCGTCAAAGACAAACTGCACATTCTTGGTGTCCGTGGCACAGGTGAAGTGGGTGTAGATCTCCTTGGTGTCTTTTCGTCTGTTCAAGTCCTCAAACTGGCACTGGATGTAAGCTGCTGCCTCTTCGTATGTGCTAGCACCTGCAGCGGAAAGGGTCAGTTAGAAAAAGAGAAAACCACAGTGAGGAGGAATTGTAGATAGAGGAGAAAATGAGCTACAGGAGAATAATTTACAAATGTGACAAAATCCTTTGAGCCTCTCTGGAATGAAAGAGCTCATGTTATCTCATATTTAACCATGTGGGTGAAACACGCCAAAGCAAACCAGAGATGCCAGAAAAATCTACGAATAATGTCGCGCAAAATGGGCTTTTTCAGAAAAGTAATGCTTTTACTACAGTCAGGGCATTTTTGGGGGCAATTTGATCAAATTATGAAATAATAAGTTTACATTGCATTTTGGCAAATAAACACTCAATTCATTCCTCGAAGATTAATTTGAACTTCTTTCCCACTGCTGGAAACTCACAGCAAGCCTTAGAAGAGGATGATGCTGTTTTCCCCACTCTCTGTCCATTTTCCACTCCTCAAGTCGACTTTTTTTTTTAACGATATTAGTTATTTTTTGTTGACGCAGTGGTTTGTGTGGTGTCGGCATTTTCTTCTACTGCTGGCTGCGTAGTGTTCAGGCTGCATACTCAGTTGTTTTCTGATCAAAATGCACTGGAAAGACTCGCCTGGTGATAGGTCCGTACGAATTACAACTCAACAAAAAAAATGTGAACAGGGTGACTTGCAGAAAAGGATACTAATCCCCTTATTTTTCGTTTCATTGGCATTTTATGAACTTTCAAGGGCATTTTTGCCACGAACCCCCTGTGAATTCTTGACCCCGACTACCGTGTGGAAACACCTTCAGCGAGGCTAGCTAACAAGTTGGATAAGGTGACACAATCCCCTGTGTTTCAGATCTAAAAATAGGTGTAACTGTCAAAATCCATCATGAGCATTAGAAAGGCCTGGGTTACCAAAACTGACATGCAACAAAAAATGGGCTAAATTATTCAAAGACAAAACGGTTATCCACGAACTTTAAATACTGGTGTACTAGGCTGCTCCTGGTTTGCTGTATAGAGAATATATTCAGGTATAAATAACATGACTATTCAGAACCGGGCTTTGTTAATAAATTCAACATATGATAAAATAGCTCAACAGCAAACCACACAGATGACAGCCTTTGTCTGGGCAGTAAAAATATCGCTAGTTGAAGTATGCGCATAATAAAGAGATTTTGTACTTAATGGTGAGAAGGAATTTTATATTCAAAGCTCATTTTACACAGACAGCAACCACAAAACTGTCTTTTGCTGTAGAGAGAATAAAAACTACAGTATCTGATAACAGCATGAGGCCCCATTCGCTTTCATCTTTCAATCAAGTAAAATAAATCCAGAGCAATCGTTATGCATTTCCAAGAAATCAATGCTCAAATACAGTAAATGGATCTTAATACTTCCTTTGATTAAAACAGTGAAGGACCCAAGACACACACACATACACACGCTAACCATCTCACATAAAAACTTCATTGAATTCCTAAAGCACAAGCTCGATAGTCGGTTACAGCGAGTCTCACCAGAATACTCGGGGTAGCAGATAGTAAGTGGACTCCTGCTGATCTTCTCTTCAAACAAGTCCTTCTTGTTGAGGAAGAGGATAATGGAGGTGTCTGTGAACCACTTGTTATTGCAGATGGAGTCAAAAAGCTTCATGCTCTCATGCATGCGGTTCTGAGGAAAGAGGAGAGAGTCTCGCTTAACCTCCTTACCCATCCAAAACAAAAAAAATTAAAAATCAAACCATACATGAAGATATTGCAAGATTAAGACCTAACACAGTCAATATCACCTATATATGGAATCAAATTGAGCCACAAAGAGTAAAACCAACACAGCATCCATCACCAAACCTTCATCCCTTACCATTTCCTCATCCTCAGCCAAGACAAGGTCATAGTCACTGAGCGCTACACAGAAAATGATCGCAGTGACGCCCTCAAAACAATGGATCCACTTCTTCCTCTCTGAGCGCTGGCCCCCCACATCAAACATCCTGGAAACAGAGACGCATGCACACAATTACTGGGGATGCGGTCATTTTAATGCAACGTGTCCGCCTCAAAATCCAGCGCAAAAGCAGAGTTCACAAAGCCACACACACACACACACACACACACAGCAAGCCGCTGACCTCGCTCTGTTATCGTTAGCGCTGTGATATCATGCTTGTCTAAGCTGCCTCTGCCTCCACCTGGGGCCCTCGGACACAAGCTGGAGCTACACTGAGCTATTTAACGGAGACGGAGATGAAAGAACGCAACGGGCTCCTACATCAGCGCTTCCTTTAATAATCATTAGCTGGCAAATAATGAAAAAACTGTTTCCAATTGTCAGCTAATGACTATCAAAGGAAACGCTGTGTTGCTCACATTAACTTTCATCGAATGAAGTCTCGTGTGAAGCCATTAGGTCTATAATGAGGATATCTAACTGCTGAGCAATAAACCAGCCCAGGCAGGCTTCTAGTAAAGCTTGATAACAAACAGCATGACTAACTCCAGTCGGCCCACCGGCAGCCGAGACCATTCTGCAGGAGGGATACGAGAGAGAAGTGCGCTCTACTAACTTGAAGTAGAGTTCTTTGAAGGTGAAGTGGGTTTCTACAATGCCAGTGGTCTTCACACGCGTCCGCAGCACATCCTGCTGAGTGGGGACGTAGCTCTGCTGAGAGATCCTCTCCAAGTCGTTCAGGTAGCTGAAGGACAAACACACGGATACATGAGCATGACCCAAGAGCCACTGCATACACAACACACTGCAGCTTAAGTTCGCACGGGAAAAAAATAACAGACGACCCAAAGTGGAAGCTGCAGGCAGCTCCCAATATGTGCTCTATGAGGACAGATGTGCCCATTGTTGAAAGTAAATCCTGCTGTTTTTTTTGTTTTTTTTTACACCACATGGTAAAAATGTCACAAGGGAAAACTAAGCAACTCAAAGACTAAATAACTGCACCTCCAAAAAAGACAAAAACACTGCAATGCAGTAAAATGTTCTATGTACAATCAGGTGTGTTGAACTGGAGGACTTGTTCTGCAGACAGACAGATAGCTGAGGACTCTGCAGAATGATACTAAATATGGGTTCATATTTTGATGGATGATAAACACTGGCTGCTTGTGGGTTGAGTGAAAACAGAGAGTAAGCCCCAACTAACTTCACTGGTCGCTCTAGTCTGCAAGTGTGAACAAAGTGCGCCTACAGCCACGACACGTCTGCTGTTTTCAAAACAAAGAACATGTCCTTCACACTGAGCTACTTTCTTTCAGGGCGTGTGTGACATAAACGCTACAGAAACACAAAACCTTGGGCTTTATCTCGGTCTAATGGGTAATACTACCCTGGCACATTTTAGTAATAGTTTTGGGTGCATTTTTCAATTAACTTTGCCAGAAATATTAAGCACTGGTTGAATAGAATCTGTAACAAAAACATTTTTTTTTATTAACTGATATCTGAAACAGCTGTAAATGGACAGAAACTCAGACATTTTCCAACTGTCAGTTTCATCTTCATCGCTCACTGCTCTCAGGAATGTCATCAGCTGTACTGCTATGTTCAAAACAAGCTGACACAAGAACCTGAAGAGCAAGACCCATCTTGTCTCCCTGCTGTTCCTGTATAAAAGTTACACACATGAATGAGGAAAACTGCTCTTACACTTACACAGTGGAAACTGTCATACTCCTTATGCCAATTTAAGAGCAAGAGCTTGAAAATGGATGATGCAGTTCTTAACGTCTCTGCAAAAATGTCCATCTTAATAAGTCACAGAGTCTTAAAATTTTAGTTTTCTTAAAACAAATTAGATAATTCCACTTCTTTCCAATGCAGTTTCACTTGTTTCAGAACTTTTCAGAAAGTGTCAATATGTTGAAACAAGGCAGAATAAGTCAGATAACTCCACAAGTATCAAGAAAATGACACTTGATTCAAAAGAATTGAAAAAGTTGATTTGGAAACAAATGAAAGACTCAATATTAGATTAACCGATTTAAGATATTTCTGCAGTGTTGTTTTTCCTGATGGAAGAAAATTTAATTTCTGCTTTTCTGGTTAATTTATGCTTTTAACCCAACATGTGGTCACACTGCGGTCATCTGTAAATTGATTCATTCAGCATGCCTGATGTTGGCAAGCCCACAAGGGCCAGTGTGACCGAGGGAACAGAGGCCTTACTATGAGGCAGAGTCATTAAGCTGGTACTCTCTGGATCGATTGAAGCAGTCTTGAACTCCGTCATCCATCCACAGCCTCCGAATCACTCCGGTCAGCTCTGCTGACATCACGCCCTCCTCCGCCGAGCTCGCCAGGGCAAACAGCTGGCGGGCATCGTCCTGGCAACAAAGACAATACCTGTTGTCACTGTACAGTTTTTCTTATGCTGATTCATTTCACGATGCTGTGCAAAGCTGCAAGTAAACAAGCATTGAGCTTGTTGAGAACTACTGAGACTTGGCTCTCTGAATGTCATGTTTCAGTGCAGTCTGAGTCGAGTCAACGTACCGCCCGAGCAGCATCCCCAAATTCTATCTTTAACCGGCCCATTGCCCTGATGATGGCGATGATGGACTGGATGGTGTTGCTGTACACCACCACTTTGTACTGCTTGCACTCCTCTTCTGAGTATCCATCTTCATGAATGATTCTGAAAGAAGCAACAGAAACAAACAAAATTCAAATTGGATTTGAGTTCACGATCAGACTGTGCAACACTGTGACAATGTCTCTAATAAATGCGGAACAAATTAGAGATTTGAAAATGTTCATGCAGCAGTGTTATTAGTGTTGGAATTTGCGCTTCAGTGAGTATGCAGCATGCCTAATGTGGGAATCCGGGGGAGTCTATTCAGGTCCTGCCAGGCTACTGCTGGCCTCTGTGGCCATTGTTTAGCATGTTATGTAAAGGGGTGCTTCCTCCTCTGCCTGAGCGGAGCAAAATGAGGCTCCTGCTCCGCTTCCACAGCATTTCCACAAAGATGAACCCTGTTTGTAATCACAATTCTTCCTGCACCATTAACCTCCGACAAGAGTGCTGCAGTTGGAATAGAGTGGGTATGTGTTTTGTCGATGTATCACAAAAATTGTGTCAAAGTTTCCAGTGGGCAAGTGAGTTTGAGTTTGATAGAATGCCATTTGGGCTGTTACCAGGATAGTTGTAACTTACTTCATCTGCTTTACTATTGTGCTTTTCCCAGATTCCCCAGCACCTGAAAAAAAGAGTCACAACAGTTACATGAGGCAGCGATTCCAGGAATGACAGAAACTACAAGAGACTAGTCCACGTCTCTTCATTCTTATATGTTCATACCAGTAATAGCATTTAATCCCTTCAAAGAAAAGACTAAGAAGAAATACTGTGTCATATATAGTATATAGTCACTTATTCATAATGGCTGAACTTATTCTGAACTCATTTCATCATGCTGAATGTGGTGCATATGTTTGCACCAAGACACCAAGATAAAGCAGCCTTGTGATGTATTGTAGTGGCAGACATTTATGTGGAGCCACAGTGAGTGAGTACAGCCATGAAATCCTCCCTTGCATGTAGCAGCGTTGCAACTATTTGATGCACCAGCCAGGGGTTCGGGTGTATGAGCAAGTAAATTCTGCCTCAAGAATCAAAACTCTCCCATTGGTTCATATTTATAGCACAGTGTGTGTGTGTGTGGGCCATAGGAAGACGCATGAACACCAGTATCATGTGGAAGATTCTGCAACCAGGGAACTAACCCCTTGTACGCCAGCGGCTAGAGCCTCAGAGAGATGCTGAAGCACAGCTGCAGGGCATCATGGGAAGTCTAGGAACAGTGGCAGACGCCAATGAAGCGGGCTGCTCTTTTAGGAAATGACAGCTATGAAACATTAGATAGCGTCCATCTGTGACGAGTGATAAAATGACGACTAGAGAAAATGATCTTCGAGCCTCAAGAGAAGACATAGTTTTAGTTCTGCATTAAAGAGTATTTTAATTAAACAGATAAGCGGTGAAAAACATTGGGGAGGGAAAAACTGATTTCACTATGAGGAACCTTTATTACTAACACAATCAGCCAAACAGGAAACAGTTGTCATGCCGCTGGCTGAGCCAATATTTTTTCCACTACCCTTGGAGAGACAATCGCAGATATCATGCTGTTCTGGGCATTAGAGAGCACAGGGGGCACAAAAACACCACGAATGATTCACAGTGTCTGTTAGTAATCTAAGCAAACACCCCACACACACACACACACACACACACACACACACACACATCCCAACTGGCTCTCTGACCCAAAAAGCATAACTGTACAGTCAGGAAGAGACGGCTCATTTGCCAAACCTGGGAGTCTAATTTAAGAGGTGTGGAAGCTGCATCCGCATGAAACATTATACATCAAACTGAGATAAACAGAAATAAATTAATTCCCATAAACATCTGGGGTGAGTTTACACTGGCACTGGAGCCGCCTTTTGCTTAATGCAACCACAGCAATTATCAGCAACCACAGGATGGAGAAGTTTTCAAGCGTTGGAATTTGAAATATGGATGGCTACTGTTTTCTGGAATAAGTCTCTAAAGAAGTATATGTTCAAAATAAGGAAATGCATTTGACATTCCCACTGCCAGTTATGAATACAGATGATTTTTGTCAAGGTGGCTTACAGTAGAATATGTTCAGATGGCTGTTGGACAAGAATTAAATCCTTGAGTTCCTTGGTTAAGTTATCAAGAGAGATTTATGCCCAGTCACAGGCAGGCAGGCGAGGACACATTGCGGTGAGCCCCTTCCTAAACTTTCTCAGTCACCAGTTCTCTCATTCATGGCATTTTTTGGCTGAGCAGCAACCGTGGCCTCCTGCCAGCGGAGAAACCAACTTTACACAGGCATTCACAGAGTCATCCAAACCCATCTAGGGGAACGTCATGGAGTCGGACTCCAAACCAAGCCTCATTTAGCAAGAATTTTGAATGGAGATTCTATATGGATCGCTATTCGTGGTCAAACGGGAGGCCATTTTCATTGGAAGGCTGCTCCGGCTTTCCAGCGCTGTGGTTTTGTATTAAGAACAGCAGCTGAACCCCGCTTTGTTTTTCCCCTATAACTCTCTTGTTCCAACACAGACAAGAGAGGAGGGCAGTGCCTGGAAAAATCGCTTTCCCCTCAGCTCTGCGGTCGGACCTTGAAAATGAGTGTTTCCATACAATGAGATTTTTGGCCTGCATTGTACTGTTGCACTACTCTTATCACCCTCCAGTTAATCCGCAGAGATCAGTCGGCCGGCGAGTTCATTCACGTGGGATCCATCCGTGCCCTCGCCGAACTGTTTCAATGGCAACCACATCTACCTCATCTCATGCGAAATCTATTTCAGGTTTCACACCAATCATTCCACTCAGGACTCACCCACCTAAAATAGCAAAATGGTACTTGTGCAATAATGCTGTAATCATGTAATATCACATCAGCCTCTGAACAGAAAAGTGGAAACACTGACAAAGTCCTCCCACGGTCAAGTGTTCTGGTGGCTCAGTAATGCTAGGAAGCAGATTTCCTGGCATGGTTTTGTTCAACTATATCTTCTAGATCGAGGTGCATGAAAATCAGTTTTAACATAAAGGGCCTTCCTTCGTCCCTGACGGGAAAGCTGCCTTGCAAAGTGAAAATGCCCCTATCAGGAATGTGATTGGGAACACAAACAGAAGGAGAAAAGCTGGAAAACAGTAATAGTAACAGTAAACAATCGCAGTTGTAAATCCAAAACAAAGTATCCCACGAATAAATGAATCCCATACCTGCCCTGTACACAAAGCATAATTACTAGGGGTGTAACGGTACGTGTATTCGTCCCGAACCGTCACGGTACGGACGTTACGGTTCGGTGCATTCAGCCCTACGGAGAATACGCGGTATGTGCGAAGACTGATGAACGTAATGTGGAACCAACTTTCACAAGAGCGAGTTCCACCCGGAAACCTTCAGCTGTAAGCCAACAACAGTTAGCAACATGCCATGCTAAGCGTAGCTCAAGCTACAGGAGCTAGAAGACCCGCCTGCTTCTTTCAAATCAGCTGTGTGGGAAAATTTCGGGTTCCCAGTGAACCACGACAGCAATGGAGAGCGAGTGGTGGATCGGACGAGGACGGTGTGTCGGCGTTGTTCGACAGTTGTAGGGTATGTGTGCGGAAACACATCGAACATGCTAACGCATATTCGACGGCATCACCCAGATGTGCCAATCACCGGAGCTAGGCAAAAAAAAACAGGAGTCCAACTACTTATCCCCGCTGCTTTTAAGCAGCCTCTAGATGCTTTTCAGTTTTGTAGCCGATTGTGACTTATTGCCTTTTGTTTTTTATCAGCCCTACATAAAAATATGACCTATGTGAGAGTGTATGTTCACTGTTTACATTTTACATTTTACTGCTTAATACACTACAGGCTGTACCAACTACCTCAGAGGGGACTATACGACACTAGGTGGAACAAACTGTAACTTGCACTACTGTCTGTTCAAAATAAATGAAAAGAAACCTAGCCTTATGCATTTGGGGTTTTTTGTTGCTTTTTTCCCGTTGTACCGAACTCGTACCGGACCGTGACGTCCAAACCGTGGTGTGAACCGAACCGTGACTTCTGTGTACCGTTACACCCCTAATAATTACTGGTACAATGGTTTGCAAACCATGGAAATCATGTTATCCGTATTTCATGGTAGTCTCAATCAACACATCCCAACACAACTTAACGGTAGATTCTGAAATGGTTCCTGGTATTGTGACTAACCATTGCTATCTGAAAAACATTAGTTATTTGGGATTCCTGTGGAAGAATAAGGTTGTATCTATCTGTGGAATTCCAAAATTTTGTCTACTTCACAACATGATACACTGAAAATCTTAAGGGAATTTGTCTTGGCCTAACACCTCATTTTCTGTTTCTACAATGTGGAAATGTCGTCTAAGGGGCCGACCTGACACTGACACTTCCTACTTGTTCTCCTATCACAAATGTAGCCTACATGTTATGAGCAAAATGGAAACACCTACATGAAACTCCACATTGTGAAACCTTCTGGTGACTCTGTACCGGTGCAGAGTGCATTTCCTGCCACAGGGGGTTTTGGTCCACCCATCTCTTAAATCTCAAGTCCAATAATATCAGTGGAATGAGAACTCTAATTGTCTTCATCCCAAGGGGCATTTATTTCTTAATATGAGAATTGTTATGTAAGCTGACAGTGTCCCAGCCAAAAGGCTGAGAGCAACATGGCATCTGGCTATCATAAGTTATGATGAGTCTAAGTAGGCCTATTTGGACTAGGCCTATATTGGACTTTTGGGCCCATGGTGCAATCATTTGGCTACAAAACACTATGATTATGCTGCACAAGCTGTTTGGAGAAGTTTGAAGGCCATTTTATACTTTGTTTGGAGCTATAAAAAGACCCGTTAACTTCAAGAGTTTGGCAGAAGGCTGAGATGAAACTACAGGGCCGAACCCGCTGTGTGTTTGGTGATACAAGGAACTTCAGTGGAGTTTCGATTAACATAGGGGTGAGTAGATAATGACTGAATTTCTCATTCTGCTGTGAATTATTCCTTGGAAGTGCTCGATGAGTAGCTTTATTTACAGTAGAAACTGGCTCACCTCTAGCAGGTGGCCGACCTGATGATATGGGACAGATAATGTCAACAAAGCTCAGACAGGAGCGCCTGCTAATCGGCACGGCCCATAAAAATGGTGCGTCCTGCCTGGACTGATGTCATCTGATCCCACTGGCACATACCCAGTTATTCTGTTCTGGCATGATTGGAAGCTGAAATCTGGATGCTTTGCACTGTGGAATGGGCTGTGCCATCAAACCAGGAGGCCACCATCTTTATGCACCTGGTCCACTGTGATAAAAACTACCTGAAAATCAACTTCAAGAGCCCAATCCTTAATCTAATGGCAAACAAAACTACTGGTTAAAATGATTATGGATAAAAGCATTTCTTTCTTATTTTCCTAGTGACTAGGCCTTTTAAGTTCTTGACAAGAGCCGGCAGTATGTATAGGGGAAACTTATGTTCTCTGAAGCTGGAAAAGTTTTGTACACACCGGAGTAAAACTGGCCTGCATGTTACAATGTAATGAGAACATTGTAAATGGTCTCCTGTTGTATGCCCTGCCCTTCAACAATGCAGAACTGATACTACTAAAGGAAGAGAAATGGGCTGAGGCATAAGGACTTGTACTTTGGTTCCCATTACTACTAATAATAATACTTTATCTCCCACTTCTGCCAGTAAGGTCAGCTCAGAAATGATGATCCACAGCAGCCTAAACCAACAAGAGGAGGAGGAGGAGGAGTGTGTAGTGAAGTGAAGATCAAAAACACACACCAACAACTGCTCATTGTGAAACTGATTTCGTGCATTAAAAAATTATGTCATGGCGAGTGTGAAGGGATCCATGCCCGTGCTCTTACCAAGTAAAAGCAGTTTCACTTCTCTGGACGCCTTTTCTCCATCTTCCCGTAGATTTTTATCAATCATTTTACTCCTCTCCACAGCAGCTTTGTCCTCGGCGCTTATCGTGCAGCCCATTTTCGCGTTCAAATCAACTTCTACTTGCGGCTTGTCGTCTCGGCAGAACTGCTCATTAAGTTGGCGAAATAAGCGGCTTTGGTCGGTGTGTGTGTGTGTGAACTTCCCCAGCCAGGCACGGGGAAGGGAAAGGCGTTGGCACTGGACGCTCGTCTCGCCAACTAGACCCACATGGGAGTTGATGTTGATCTCACGCAGCTTCAGTAGTTACAGGACTGTCTGTCGAGTTCATCAATTTTGCTTTGCAGCGAAATAAAACCTTCCCTAATATGGTGAATTTTGAATTGTTATATCCAACTTGTCCGTAGTTGTGGAGTCACCGACAGCCATCCAAAACCCCCGCAAGAAAAATAACCCCGCAAAGCTTTCAGTAGAAAGAGTGAGAAATTGGCGCTGGTGGTAATCATCCAGCGTTTTCACAGAAAAATGCTCAAGAAAAATCCCCCGATTTTTTCCCCCATCAGCCAGGTTGCTGTTGCGCAGTCGCGCGTTATGTACAGCTGATCCAGATGCAAGAGAAGAAAACGGCGTTGAAAAGGAAAATTGATGTTTCCTAGGCCTGATGGGAAATGTAGTCTCTTCTAAAATACAGATGAGGCATAATTATGTTCACACGTCCGCGCACACGAATATTTCCGAAGGCAAGCCTAAGCTGAATACTCCTCCCAGGCTTTCGGGTAATGGGCACATTTCCAGTAACTTAATCGAAGCTGTAGAAATATATCTGCAAGTTTTCACCATAGTTTCACATTCATTTGCAGGCTGTCGAGTCTTTGCAGGAGTTTTGTGTGGTGTGAGAGCGCCCCCAGTGGAGCCCACACTCAACTACAGCTATGAAATTGATTGCGGCATCGATCCGATCATATGATATGACAACAGGTAAAGTCAAACAACAAATGTCTTTGGTTCAGATGGTCAAATGTTGATTTGGTGCATTTTAGACGACTTTGGGTCATGGGGGAGATGTGAGGATCGCATAATTAGAAACTTAGATATGATAATATCCAGTGATTTGGCGGTAAATAAAAAGGTGGGTGAACCATGACCTCCTTTCGATGATCATCGTAAGGCAAACTTCCAGCAATATGAACAAAAATCAACTATATTCTAAGCACGAATTTATGTTTTGTCCCCTCAAAATACCATAGGCCTACACTGTAAAAACTCATAGTGCAGTTTAGTGAATCAACTCATCTTTATCCATTCACACAATGTATATAGATGTGTTTGTCAATTTCAACTTAAAAGTGCTAGTTATGAGCTTCATGACTTAAAATTATGAGTTGAAAGAACACCTTATAAAGCATTCACTAAACTCAGCACTGTTAGTTTATTAGCAGACTTCCCAGTATGCATTGCATTCGGTTTAACTCTCCAGAAACTCTTCCTTCTTCTGGTTTGAATGAAGTTACAGGATAGAGACTTGTTATGTATGTATGTTTGGTGAATCATAGATCAATTTCTGATTAAAAAAATAAAAATAAAAAACCATGATAAAATGTACTATCTATCTTATCTATTTATCTGGGAATTCACAACAAAGTTTCCCCCTGATGCACATGGCAAGTACAATCCACTACAAGTAAGTGTATTGCAGCTGCATACAATATGCTGAACTGTGTATTAATCATGTGATAAAAGAGGAACTCGAACTTAAACCTAGCAAGCCTTGTGAAAAAATAAATAACACTGGATTTCAGTTCATCAATTAATGCATTCAACTTGGAAACACGAAACCGCATGACTAGACATTTGTTGATTGAACTTATTGTCTTAAGTTCACTCAGTTAGCTTTTCTACATTAGAACAACTAACTAATGATCTTTGCCTTAACTATTCAGTACTACTTCAGTCAACTCACAATTTTAAGGCAGCAAGGAAACTTATGTTTTGAACTGCCTTAATATTTTTTGCAGTGTATTATCTTATAGCTTACATGAGTTTTACTGTACTAAATATGATGAATGATGAAACACTATGAATTTGCCTCATAAAGATCTATGTCAGATAAAAATAATAAGGTAAACTGGGGTTTAGTGGGTTTGCCCTCCACTACATGATAATATCTAGTCTAAAACGATAGAAGATCTGTGTTTTTTTCTTTCCTTTTCTTCCACCTGACAATAACCTCATGTTTAATGTTCATGCACTTCATAAAGTTTCTGGTTCGTGATGTAATATTCACCTACATTTTGCAACATTTTACTGTCTGTCTTCATGTTATAATT
Source organism: Centroberyx gerrardi (assembly GCF_048128805.1). Lineage (NCBI taxonomy): Eukaryota > Metazoa > Chordata > Actinopteri > Beryciformes > Berycidae > Centroberyx > Centroberyx gerrardi. Next base: position 10,110,490 of record NC_136010.1, read on the forward strand.
CATTGATCACAACCTTTTTTCATGTCAAGGACCCACAGAAGATTGGACCATGCATACACATATGCCATAGATTTATTATATTGCCTATAGATCATATAGATATAAATTCTATTATACATTAAATAAACTTGTACAGTAGAACTTTCATTACTGAAGTGGGGAGAGTAAAATCATCCATGACCAGAATAGTTATTTGGATACATTCTTTTATTGTGCAAACATGTAGTGAATGAAATTAAAAGGGGAATTAAACTGTTCCACATTTTGCTGAGGGCCCTCCAGAACCCCCTTCACGGACCCCAGGCGGTCCCCAGACCCCACTTTGGGGAACCACTATCCTATAACTGTGTAGCTATAACTATAATCTAACTTTGCTCCAGCCTCCTGCTCCTCCTACCAAACCCCTCAGAAATGTCATCAGCGAGCGTTACCAAGGCAACAGCTGATCTCAGAGAAGTCGGGACTTGGAAGTAAGTGAGAAATTCATGTGATCGAGTTCACCCCGGTTCCACTGAGGGAGACTCCACAGTGCAGCCAGTCTCTGCTCGCAGATAGACATGTTTTCCTGTTTTTGGTACCACAGGAACCGCAAGCCTCCCTGTGGCGTCCTGAATGAATTCTGCCCTTTGTTGAGTTGTTCCTGAAAGGTTTGAGGAACAGTAGATTCACGGCCTAACCCCATCCGTTGAGCGTGTTGTGCAGCCAGTGGCCCTCCGGAGCGAGACGGTGGCGTCCGTCCCTGTGTGCTTTCATTGGTCTGTTGTAGCCCCATCAGAAAGGTCAGGCTGTTTGAACTGTTTCACAGCAGCTCCAGGAGGCTCACTCCATGACTTAACATGAAAGCTGTGAGTCACTCCATCCGTTGGGGAGCAGCACAGGAGAGGGTGAGGAAATTGGGATGTGTATAGGATAAGAGAAAAGAGGGCGAGCCTTGGGTGATGCTATAGGCTGATGGCGATCCACTCATTGTACGCTGTTGGTGTTTAATTTTTGATATGATGGGAGGGATCTGTGCTTAGACATGTTTGTTCCGGCAGATTCTTTACACCCCAAAACTGAAATGTCATTGCCAACAAACCCTTTTGTCTTTCATAACATTTCAGCTGTGCACAACCCCTACACATACTGAATGTGCAAAATATTAGGGAAGTCTTCCTGATGTTGATCTAAATTGTCTCAAAGTGTAAAAATCTTTTTCTTAACTCGTTTGCTTCTCTTTATCTATCTCTCCTCCTTTGTGATTGTGGGATGGGAGGGATCTGTGCTTACACGTTTGTGCCTGCTGATTCTTTCGAAGCCTTCGCTTAACTCGTCTCCTCTCCTTTTCTGTGATTGGTATAGATTTAATAAGGGAAATCAATAAGGGATAGTAGCTTATACCTGGATTCACCTCATCATTGTACTTCATGAAAACAGTAAGTGTCCCTAATATTTTGTATGTTCAGTGTGTGTGTTGGGGTGTTATTCCGTCGTGTGAGACCTCGGGTCGTGTCGGAGAGCGAGGTCGGTGTTGGTGGGCGTCAGTCGGGCGATCGAGCGCTGCAGCGTTGTCACAACATCCGCCCATTCATGAGCCTATACATGCTGCCTTCTTCAAAATGTCACTCCTCTTTCATCCTGTTCCTACTGCTTCATTTCACCTCTGTGACTCTGCACCCCCTGTCTGCACCACACACACACACACATGCACATACACACACACACGCATGCATGCACATAGACAGAGACAAGCATGCAAGGACACACACACACACAGACACACACAGACAGAAGAAGAGAGCTAGAGAGGACAAGAGAGAGATTAGATGATCGGCGTGATTGATCATCTGATAGATATGGTTATTATTATTTAAAATGTCTGGATCATATGCATAAATCCACAGAGCAACATTGATGTGGCGTGACGTTTGAAAACAGCTACGACACCGATGTTAATCTTGTTGCTGTTTCTTTAATCATTACATCTGATGGGTAACCAATACAGGGGAAATCTTAACAAGGAAAAACAAACCCTAATAATGAAGAATCCAAACAGTCTTTTCAGCGCAGGTACAAAAGAGATACAGAGGGAAAATGAGCGTACTGTACTAATGATTCACACAAACAATAACCAAGTACTGTAGTTAACAATATCCAGAAATATTCCTTTAAATAGGGAATATTTAGGGATGTCTACCATTCACCTCCAAAACAGCTTATTTCTCCTTCCTCATAATCAACAGATGGGAACAGAAACAGACCTTTAACCATTAATCAGATTTGTTGGGGCAATTTTGTTGCCAGGGCAACAGAAATAAAGCTGATTGAACGGTGGATTGATGTACACTCAACATAAGGGACCTTGTGAAGACCCCAGATTGTACACAGTTTGACTTAACCCAGTGTGCAACATTACCGTATGTATTAAAACAATGTGCCAAAAAAAAGAGAAGATGCCCAATACATTACAGCTGATCCATATCCAGACAGTATATTAGCTCTGTTAAGGATCACTTCACAGGAAATATCTCAATCAAATGATTATCTAACTCAAGCTCAAACCCTTTTGTCTTGTTATCCCTGTACGCTGGTGTAATAAGTCAAGGCAGTTTTATGTTGTTTTGCTGCTGTACTTGTAGGCCTATAGTAATATTTCCTGTAGTATTATAACCTGTAGTTTTAAAATATGCCATTGATCGGCATTATTCTGTTGCAGAAAGGTAAATAGTATGTTGGCTGCACTGGTAAAAATGAAGATACTGTAAAATAGCAGAAAATTGTAGGACTTTGAGGATTGTGCTAATGGTCATGGCAGTGATTTGGTTTAGTGCTCAGTGTTGCGCTTGATTTTATCTCTTAACTCAATTTGCACTAATTTGGGCCTTGCCTTACATCTCATCTTTTGACGCAAAAGAGGCATCTTTTTACATTTTAACAAGATGATATGACTAGTCCAATTGAAAAAACAGTCAGCAGCGAAGTCATTTCACAAGAAAATTAAGGACGTTATGTCTTCCTTTGACAAAGAGGTCTTTTTGCTCTGACTCCCAACAAAATATAAACCTTCCCTGTGTGCCTTGTGTTGAGTGTCTTGTGATCATGCCAACAGACCGTGTCCGGTATGAGGCAATCTAAAATAGATGAAGAAAGGCAGCAAGAAAAGCAGAAGTATAAAAAGAGACAAAAAAATGTGTGTGGGAAGAGATTTCTGCCTCGTAATTTCTTTGCAACATTTGTCTTTGCTGTGTGTGACTTGTGCAAATTGTTTGTATTCCACCTGAGATCAGAGAAAGTATCACCAATGTCTTCCATTTGTTGCTAAATGAGGCCAAAGGCAAACCTTGCCATGTGTAAGCATTGTCACACCTGTGTGCTGTGTAGCCACAACAAGCCTGGTTGTTTATAGCTAAACACAACAGCACTCATACTGTTCTTGTGTGCAGCGTTGGCCAAGGTTTACCTGTAAACAGCACTGACATCAGTGGGGAGTGGGGATTGGTCCAAATCTATCCCTATGGAGCCTTATTTCAACACACTGTTTTAACTGACATTTCGTAATATACTGTAGCTAACATTTTAACAACAAAGCATAATCCTTCACACTTTCACTTTCACTGGAAAAGTTAAACTAGACATTATGTTTTTCTGTGAGTAGGCTGGGGTTGGTGAAGAGGTGAAGATCACGAGTCTACCAATGTGAGATGATTTTGGTGAGGAGGCGATGATCACAAGCCTAAGAACAGATAAACATGATAACAATGTTCCCAGAATAAGGTTAAAAATACACTGGTGTGTGAGCCTGTTTACTATAAATACCATTAGCAGCACCAGCTGTGAAATGATCCTATTTAACACAATGAATATTTTAAATGGAGAGACAGTCGGAAAAAAAAGGAATCTTCTCCTTCTGAGGAAAACAGCAACATTTGCATTAATTTCTTGGTTGCATTAGGAGGCGTGCGAAAGAAATAAAGACAACAGATCCTTTGCTTATCACCACACAAACTAATCATGACCTCCCTTTCTTTTACTTCTTGTCTATTTCCTGGTCAAGGTTTTTTCTAAAGTTGTTCTTGCAATCAGCATTTCAACATCTATGAAATAAAACCACTGGGGTAATGTACTTGTGCCTAAATAGAGAGACAGTGTGATGTTTAGATAGTTTAGTCACCACCCAAATATTAAAACATTAATTACAAATCTATCTAAATGGCCTTAGAGATCGTACAGTATCATTGAGTCGATTTGAGCGACTGATTGTCAAGGGGCTTCTTCAAGTCTTGAAAATGAAAAATGAAGGGACTCTACACTAGAGTAAACATTGTGTTGGGTATTTCCCCTCTGGCTAAATTAAAGGAACAAAACCTGATTCTGCCTCAAAAGACAATGTGATTCAAAGAAGGAAGGCGAGGATGGAAGTGTCTTTGATGTAATGGTGTGGACGTGTCAAGGCAAAATGTAGATTGTACAGTAACTATGCCATCATCACCTCATGTCCCATGAGGAACCCATGTTTTAATGGCAAATGAATGCATATCCAGCTGAAAGGGACATTTCACTGATAATACATCTCAATATTATTTTATCTTGAGTGTAATAGCTTCTTTTGACGGCTCTTTTCTTAGTTTTCCTCACAGCTTGAAAACTGTATTCTCCCTAAAGTTTTTCTCCTTGTTTTTTACGCACTGTACATCACTTCACTGAACTGTGATTAACACAACAATGGTTCAGCGTCCATCAGCTGACATTACACAGAAAACAACTTGACACTGTATGACTCTCACTAACTCTCAAACCAAGCAACATTGCAAAGTCATGACTGTTTGGGATGATGTTGATGATATATCAGCTTTGTCTTTCAGTGAAGAGCTACATAACATAATTTAAATTCTTCAAAGAAGATACCGTGTTCTGCAGTTCACTGGATTTTCAGCTTAAAAGCACTGTCTTAATATGAACAAGTGCTGTGTTCATTCAACAAATTTTAGAAAATGTGAATAAAACCAAGCGTATCAATTGGATTACTAGACAGCAAAATAGACTATCTACAGTACATGAGAGGCAGCTACAGCTCAGGTACAGTCTTGCAGCAGTTCTCTGATACATTTAGTTCATTGTTCAGTTGCTGCCGCTGTATGAACTCTGAGGTCTCCTCCAGGATCTGCCCGGGGATGTGGAAGTCAGCTGGCATGTTCTGTTGAACAGCCGATTCCTGAGGGCCTTCAGTCTCTGGCTCCTCTGGGCTCGCCCTGCTGTGAGAGTTGCAGGGCTCCAGATTGCACCCGGTGCCCTGAAGGAACTGTAGGAAGTTCTCCTCGATGGAGGCCTCGCGGCTGGGCAGCTGCTCCCCTTCACTGGGCCCAGCCCGCTTGAAGAGGCAAGCCAGGTGGCGCCCCAGCTCCTCACGAATCTGTCGGTTTAGGCAACCATAGAAGAAGGGGTTGGAGGTGAAGCAAAAATAGCCAATCCACGTGACCACGTCCTCCAGCTGGGCCAGCGAGGTGGGAGAGGTAGACACCACAGCCGAGTAGAGATGGAAGGAGAAGTAGGGCAGCCAGCAGCAGAGGAACTGGCCCCCCACGGCCACCAGGACCACCGCGGCCTTCCCCCCGCTGAAGGTCCTTTGAGGGGTGGTGCGGGCCCCGGCTCCGCCCAGGCTGGCCGCCATGGTGGAGTGGCTGCTGAGGGACTCGGACCGTTGTCGCGGCGTGTCCATCCAGGTGGGCAGGGGGCCGTGCTGCATGGCCGCCACTCGGGCCACCTTGAACATGTTGCAGTAGACCACCAGAATGATCAGCACGGGGCACAGGAAATAGATGAAGGTAAAGAAGACCATGAAGAGCAGGCGTGTGGTCCTGCCGCCCGTCCAGTGCAGGGAGCAGTGTCTCTGACCAGGACCCAGGACCGGAGCCGTCCCCAGACCCTGGTCCCCCTGCAGCAGCCAGCCCAGGAGAGGAAGGGCCGACATGACGATGGCCTTGATCCAGATCCCCACCAGCACCATCACCACCACCCCCACTGTCATCTTCACCTCGTGGCGCATCGGGTGGACAATGTAGTAGTAGCGCTCCACGTTGATGGCAGAAATGGTGAGGATGGCGGCGCTCACTAGGCACACGCTCAAGCAGAGGTAGCTCCGGCACAGCGCCTCGTCCACCAGCACGCGGTCTGACAGCATCCCCAGGGGCATCAACACCAGCGCTGCCAGCAGGTCCACCAGGCAGAGGTGGAACACGAAGGCAAACTTGCGCAGCTGCGGCGTTTTGGTGATGACGGTCATCACAGCCAGGTTCCCCACCACCGCCAGCACGTCCATGATGAGCATGGCACACAGCGCCAGGGACTGGGTCAGATCCACCCCGCGGCCGCCGCTTGTGACAGGCTGGGTCACGTTGGAGGCATTAGGGTGCAGTGAGGCCGGGAACCAGGGGAGGCCAGAGAGAGAGGCGTTCCAGGGGGGGCTCGGTGTGGCAGGACGCTCCATGAGAGGATGGGATGAGGAGGAGAGAGGCCGCTGACATTCACGGGCCCATCACCCATCCTCCCCCGCCGTAGGGTGTCACTGAGGAGCTCAGGCAGCGGTGTCTGTCATGGCAGCTGGAGCAGTAGAGACCCTGACCTCAGTAGAAATCTGTAGATTGGATGGACTTCAGCCTCGGGCTCTGCAGAATATCGCAGGAGGCTTCACTCAGTTCCTTGAAGATGTAGTAACTTTTATCTCTCTAATCCTCGTGAAGGCATCCTTCTTCTTCAATATAACCTTCGATTGGAGAGATGTGATCTGAAACAAAAGAGATATTCCTGTTCAAAAATAGGCATCAGTGAAGATGCACATTTGAAAACAGCTCCATTGAAGAGCTTTGTGCACTGAGGGAAAGCCTTTGGTTTAATTATCACAGTATGCTCAATGCTGTGGCTCGAGACCCAAATGAAGGCTGTGTGGAGATTTAAAATAGGGCAGCAAATAATAATCAAAAGTCATTATCTACAGAATAATATATTACCAAAACCCTTACAGGTCCTTGCAATGTAATGTAGGATGAAGAAAATACTATAGGTTTGTAGGTTGTAGTCTAGAAACATTTTGAAAATATGGGCTCCCTGAGAAAAAGTTTGAAAACCATCAATCTAATGCAAATACACTATTATCTGATGTAGTTGATTCTGACTGTATCCATGCATTAAAAGAATTAAAATTAATTCAAAACTGGGGATCTGCAATTTCGATAATAATAATAATTTGCTTACGATAACAAAATGCAGAAAACAACTTTAAAATGCCGTCCCTTGGACAACATCTTAATATTTCTATTACAGTGATCCTTATCTGATGTATGCAAACCAAGTCATGTCACTCTTGCGCTAGCCATAAAACCACAGACTTCATGTAGTCTTCTTTCACTTGTAGCTAGGATCATAATTTAATACATATTTGACATCTGCATCTTCAGATGCTTGTTTTCAGGACAGCCAGAGCCCCAGGGAGAAGCTAAAAGCACAAAGTGGACCATATGTCCCCTTTAACAGAGTCAGGAAGCAAACTGGATGAGAAAATAAACTGTGAAACTCAGCATTACTGAGCTCCCTGTCTGGTGAAAAGATCGATCAGACACTGATTATTTCCATCATGTCATGAACACAAAATGTCATGCGTCCTATGAGTTTGTTTCTGATGTCTAGTAATAGGCAATTTGAACATACTGGAGAGAGATCACTGAATGACGGTGCAGATAGGGGCTCCTGACATCTCCTAGGATCTTCCTATAAACTGTACTGTCTGTTTTAATAAGAATGTTTATATCTTTTTAATCTTATCTTTTTAAACTATGTCGTTTGGCTAATCAAGGAGCTCAAATTGGGGCCAGAAAGGAGGCAACAGCTATATTAAGTTCTGATCTAAAGTTAGGGGAAATGGCTCCATCAGTACAGCGGAGTAATCAAGAGGCCCTGTGCCATGTTTACTGTCACAACCTCACCTGGACACAACCCCACACACTGTCAAAGCCATGGAACAAGCACTAAGCCTTTGGTACATTTCCATACACTACACACCTGCATGTGCAAGTTTTCCATTTCACAAGTGTGACAGGATACATCGCTGCAAGGCGCCTGTTCTTTTCCTGCCCCTTATGCACAGCGAGCACGACAATCACGCGATACGCACAGACTTAAGCCAGTGGCCTTTGTGAAGTAGGTCAAAGGGTTACAGTCACCTTCAACCCAATTAAATTAACTATAAACAATGTCACAGCTATGATGTAGTGACACTTGTGGAACAGCCCTCTGGAGAGGCTCGGTCCAATCGAATCGGTTTATTGCTCTCTGGTGTCCAGGGTTTCCCGATCACTTTGGGAGGGACCATCATGCGGGAGTCACCTACTCTATAAGGACCACCAGAACTGAAATTCTTGCTGCAAAAGAAACACATGATCAACATTGCACACAACCCCCTGAGTGAAGTGGTTTGATCTTTCAAAGGACCCTTTATTGTACACCCTTAAAATAAAGCATGTAAAAATTTGCAATAAAAAAAATACAGCAACCAGAATTAAGTTAATTTCCAGAACGTCATAAATCCATTTGGGATCCAGTCAGTAAAAGTGTTATTATTTTGTGAACTTAAGTGAGCTGCTATCCTTTAAAAAGTACTTTAATGTTGTTGGTAAGAATAGGTGTCGGTTTTTTCATTTTATTGGATATCTCATTAGAGTGCATATCTCATTTTGGAATGAAACTCGTCAGTTGTAAACAAGTTGGCCCACTGTTGCAGCCTCTGGCCCACTTAGAGAATGCCTCTATTTTTTTTTGTTTCTGTCAGTGAATCATATTTTTAGCAATAGTGCCAAATTAGAGGATTTTAAAAACAATGTGCTTTTGACACAAAAAGTAGCTTTTTGATTTATGGAACTGGCTGTAATGTTGTTGTATCTATCAACTGTATGCATTGGCTGTTTCATGGTATGGTAACGTACTTATGCTGAATGTTATACTTCTGTCATTTAATCTGCAGTATATGGAATTGGTTTTAGGCAGTTCCAATCTCCACTGATGTTTTTCATGTATATAAACATGTAAAATGGCTCTTGAGATTGCACATGCCTCCCTCTGGATTTGCAGCGGTGGACTGTCCCACACATCTGTATGTGACATCTTTCTTTCATGCTCCAAGCTCATACTATATTTCCTAAGGAATCCATTCATCAGTGGAAGTGCTGCTCTTGTGCCTGAGACCTGTGATAACACAAACATGAACACTGATTAGGTCATGAGTCATGGCTTCTTTTCATTGATTAATCAATTGGTAAATTAAACACATGATCAATTATTGATCAAATTACTGTGTCGCTATTCATATCGACAAAGGCCATCTATCGGGAAATCGCTACGACCTCCACACTATTGTTTTTAGGCATTTTGTAGCAGCCAGGGACAGTTTGATGATTAGGCCTCTATTGTGTGTGTGCTGCTCACAGAAAGGTTGCAGTCACTCATATGGTCCATAGGCATAAAGAGGCAACCTAAGAAATTCACTTATCTCTGAAATGTATTCCAGGAGCTAACTGTGTTAAAGAGACTTTAGGCACAAAATTAGTCATAACGCCCTGTGACTCGTGTATATATAGTAATCCGGAGAATAACCTTATCAGAGATACTTTGGAGGAAAAAACAGAACATAGAAGAGAATCTCCTAGGATCTTCCTATAAACTGTACTGTCTGTTTTAATAAGAATGTTTATATCTTTTTCACTTTGGGAGGGACCATCATGCGGGAGTCACCTAGTCTATAAGGACCACCAGAACTGAAATTCTTGCTGCAAAAGAAACACATGATCAACATTGCACACAACCCCCTGAGTGAAGTGGTTTGATCTCTCAAAGGACTCTTTATTGTACACCCTTAAAATAAAGCATGTAAAAAAAAAAAAATTTGCAATAAAAAAACAATACAGCAACCGGAATTAAGAAATATGCCTGTTGACTCCAATTCCAATTTCCAATTTTATCAAGTCAAAAACACACAAAGAGAATAATTAAATTATATTAAATAATTTCAATAATATGAGAAGAAAACAGGCACTGTTTGGCTGACGTAACGCAGCCTCCCATTTAATAAGATCAAACTAATGAAAGGAGTCGATTTTAAAAGTATCCAAACTCCACCGCAACTGTACAGGAGCTCCAAATAATTCACATTTAAGGCCATGGCAGAATCTCGCTGACTGCCAATTGGGAACCATATGACCCTATCATATGCACATGACTCAGTGTTTACTGCAAGGAGAAAACTAGCCTGTTGTTCAACTGTCCCTTTCATTCTGGTGCACCTTCACTCTTTCAGCAGCCAATGAATAGAACAGTTCATGTTTAACAGCGTACAGTATGCCACAAATAAAGCAATCCATGCAGTGTGTAGTGAGAGGAGTGAAATGAGGCATCTCTATCAAGTTATGTAGTTCTGTTACATGGATAGATTAGGACGATATGATATGATATTATATGATATGATATGATATGATATGATATGATATGATATGATATATGAAAACACTGGTCCTAGTCTCACCCTCTTCAGTCAGATTGCACCCTTCTCTCTTCCCAGGCTGCCTGCACCCTTGCTGTCCCACCTTCCCAGCACCCTAACTTCCACCCCATGATCACACAGCTCCCATCGGTCGACTATTAGAGCAGGTATGTGTGGAGATGCGGTGATAATAATCCAGTGACATACCTCAGTGTGTAGAGGGCTGCTTCCTCCTGTCCAGGTTCCCAGTCTGCTGAGGGAAGTAGACCTGTTTCGCTCTCTCCCACACACAACAAACACACACTGCCACACCACACACACCACGTCACAGAGAGGGGGAGAGAGGAGAGGGGCGCTCCTGTGTCTCCTCCTCACCTGGCCCTTTCATCTCGTCATCACCCCCCACCCTCCTCCCTCCCATTCCCAAGCTGACCACCCCCCATCCCCACAGTTACACCACAACACACACACACACACACACACACACACGCCTCCCTCTCACTTCTCCCTTTAGCCAGGTCTTCGATCCAGGTGGCAGAGGCAGAGCAGGAGCAGAATGGAGAGACGAAACAAAAAAGGAGGAGAGGGCTCCTGTCTTCCAGCCTCTGATGCACAAAGGGCGTACACACACACACACACACACACACACTCTTCTTCTCACACACACTCATACACACACACGTGTGCTGGCTCCGGCACGCGCCCAGGGCAACTGCAGAGCAGTGCAGAGCAGACAGGCAGGCGGCGGGTGGGCAGGCAGCACCCAGCCTCCTCGCTCTCCACTGGGTCTTAGTGCCTCACTGCCCCTGGGCTCCTTGTGGAAGATGGATCTCTCTCTCTCTCTCTCTCTCTCTCTCTCTCCTTTTCACTCTCTCTCTCTTCTCCACCTTGCTCCACCAATCTCAGTGCAGGTCACATTAGGTCTCCCTAACAGCCGCAGAAATACCCAACAATTGGGAGAGAAAATCACCTTTGCTCTTGGGTTCAACGTTTCTAATTCTCTCTCTATCTCCTTACGCCGGGCTTGCCAAGATTTCCCCCTGATGCACAATCCTGCAAAAGCCTTCTCACGAGGCTGGATTATTGATTTGCAGAGAGGAAAAGAACCCCAGTGGTTAATGTTAATGAGCTGAGATTAACATTTACAAAAACCCAGCCCACAGAACGTACACATTACACTGAAGCGTTTCCCACCTGATGAATGAGTTTGTTTACCAGTGGAATGCCTGACATTAGGGATCCAATGGATTCTGCTGTTGAAGAGTTAATTTCCAGAACGTCATAAATCCATTTGGGATCCAGTCAGTAAAAGTGTTATTATTTTGTGAACTTAAGTGAGCTGCTATCCTTTAAAAAGTACTTTAATGTTGTTGGTAAGAATAGGTGTCAGTTTTTTTCATTTTATTGGATATCTCATTAGAGTGCATATCTCATTTTGGAATGCAACTCGTCAGTTGTAAACAAGTTGGCCCACTGTTGCAGCCTCTGGCCCACTTAGAGAATGCCTCTATTTTTTTTTGTTTCTCTCAGTGAATCATATTTTTAGCAATAGTGCCAAATTAGAGGATTTTAAAAACAATGTGCTTTTGACACAAAAAGTAGCTTTTTGATTTATGGAACTGGCTGTAATGTTGTTGTATCTATCAACTGTATGCATTGGCTGTTTCATGGTATGGTAACGTACTTATGCTGAATGTTATACTTCTGTCATTTAATCTGCAGTATATGGAATTGGTTTTAGGCAGCTCCAATCTCCACTGATGTTTTTCATGTATATAAACATGTAAAATGGCTCTTGAGATTGCACATGCCTCCCTCTGGATTTGCAGCGGTGGACTGTCCCACACATCTGTATGTGACATCTTTCTTTCATGCTCCAAGCTCATACTATATTTCCTAAGGAATCCATTCATCAGTGGAAGTGCTGCTCTTGTGCCTGAGACCTGTGATAACACAAACATGAACACTGATTAGGTCATGAGTCATGGCTTCTTTTCATTGATTAATCAATTGGTAAATTAAACACATGATCAATTATTGATCAAATTACTGTGTCGCTATTCATATCGACAAAGGCCATCTATCGGGAAATCGCTACGACCTCCACACTATTGTTTTTAGGCATTTTGTAGCAGCCAGGGACAGTTTGATGATTAGGCCTCTATTGTGTGTGTGCTGCTCACAGAAAGGTTGCAGTCACTCATATGGTCCACAGGCATAAAGAGGCAACTTAAGAAATTCACTTATCTCTGAAATGTATTCCAGGAGCTAACTGTGTTAAAGAGACTTTAGGCACAAAATTAGTCATAACGCCCTGTGACTCGTGTATATATAGTAATCCGGAGAATAACCTTATCAGAGATACTTTGGAGGAAAAAATAGAACATAGAAGAGTCTTTGTTAGTGTATGTGCATGCTCTGCTCCTCAAATTATTTTTCTTTTGCTGCTTCTTTCGCTCGTTCTCTCTCTCTCTCTCTCTCTCTCTCTCTCTCTCCCTCTCTCTCTCTATGCCTATGTGTGTGTGTGTGTGTGTATGTGTGTGTGTACGTGTTGTACTGTGTGTCCTGTGACTCTGCTCGTGTCTGAGGTGTTGAATAATGACAGAAATAGCAGATACTTGCTCACTCCAGCAGCACCAATCACAGGGGAGGAAAATACAATGGTTTCCATGGCAACCCTGACTTCAGCCTCCCTGCTTGCCTGCCCCTCCCCCCCCCCCCCTGCACCCCCACCCCTCCTCTCCACCCACAGAAGATAACAAAGTGCATCAACCTCAGTGGCTGAGAGGCAGGCCAACACTAAACACACACACACACACACACACACACACACACACACACACACACATGCCTTATCAGTCATAACGGGTAGTGCGCCACTATTCTGTATAATGTCCAGAGTGTCTAAGTCGTGTTTAAAATTTTAACCAACTGCATGCTGTGTGATGCTGTGTGTTGTTGTCCTGTTGGTAATTTTGGAGACGATGCAGAAACATTTGGGAAGCTGTATTCACTTAATACAGTTTGCAGTTTTTTGCCTGAGCTTTTTTTTTTTCATCCATGATTTATCTCCCCCCTTAACTCAACCCTGGTGGGCTGAATCATGCTCTATTACTCACCGCTGATTTAATGCAGCGTTCCACTGTGATCTCGGTTATGAGCAGTAGGGGGAGCTCTTGGATTAGTAAGTAACTACAAAACCCCAAAGGAAGGGGTTCGACCTATGAAAATACAGAAAATGCCATTCCTATACCTATCAACGCTTACAAAGCCCACTTCATGTTGATGCTTTAGGTTAAAACTGGTAAGGACCAGGATCTTTGACTACCTCAAGTTATTTTAAATGGTCTAACAGCTGTGCAAAAAACTTGTTAATCACAACACCATTATCAAGGTTGTATCATGGCTAATTAGTTAAATTCTTATTTCACTGTGGGATTTACAGCTCCCAGCCAAGCACATAAGCTGTAGAAAGAGATCTGATACATTAGGAACAAGTGGATCAATGGTCAAGGCAAATTCCTGCCTTTTTTAAGATGAGCATGCATGAGGCAAGAGGTAAAAAAGCAATATTATGAGACTGGAAAAGAATTATCCACTTGTCTTTCTGTCTATTTGTCAGTATACAGGCTGCATTTCAGGTCTGTAGTTTGATGTAGGGTGCAGTGTGCACATGCGTACAAGCACATATTCATATAGTAATAATAATACTAGTAATGTATTTTATTTGTACTGCACATAAAACAAAAAGGAAGAAAATGATCGCTAAACAAAAGTTAACACGAAAAAGCCTTCCTGAAAAAAAAGTCTAAAAGTAGGCATGTCTTAAAAAAACGCACGTATTCTCTGCTTGTACACACACAGTCACACACACACACGTACACACACAAGCACACACACACACACACACATACACACACTTCAGCACTGTCTACACTTCCTCATGTAAACTAAACTCATTTCACATTATTTCATACAGTGTCGCTCTGCCACTTCGGAAGGGCTTCACTGCTCTCATTAGAGCTGCATGCTCATGTTTATTCATGCCATGAAAAATTACCCATGTGTGAGGAGTAAGCGTATCAGTAGTAGTAAGAAATTAATGACTGAACTAATGAAAGTCACATCCTTTATTTTTTTTATTATCCTCTGTGATACATTTATAAAACATGTGGGTAGTCGGTGTCTGACCAGCGCTAAATCAGCATTTCTCCAGTTTTATCCTCCCACAGAACCCCAGAGAACATCTACCTGGAGGGTCACACCAGACTGATTACTAACACCCATCATGCACCTCACCAGACGGGGGAGGCTTCACACTCATCAGGCCCCGGAGCATCGCTGTGCAGCCTCAAACATTACAGCTACTGTTATCACAGATTCTGATAATAATTATTATTCAAATAAGTTTAGCCGGAAGCACTTTGGAAAAGAGCAGCGGCCTAAAATAGACTTCTCAGGGTGTAAGGGGTGGGGTGGGGGGTGGGGGGTGGGGGGGGGTCTCTCACATTCTGCTGGAATCCAGAGGGAGAGAGAGGGGGAGAGAGAGAGAAAGAGAGAGGGAGGGAGAGAGAGAGAGAGAGAGAGAGAGTCAGGCAGTCAAGTCACCAAATGTTGATATAAATTCCACCAATAACTGTTTGAGAACATATTTTACAAGAAATACTGTGTTCTTTCCTGCCTAGTTTTAATGCTTCACCTGTGGTTCATTCATGATTCAACAGCAGGAAAAAAAAAAAAACCTGACCATTTCAGTCCATATATTTATAGCCTATATACGTATATACTGTATATATACACAATGACACATAATTGGAGAATCATTTGAGAAATAAAGTCTTTTTCATGCATTTTGCAGTTGTACTACAGTTGTACTGAGTTGGTTACATTAACAGATCTTATAGCAAAAAACAGCATTATTAGATAGCTAGATAGATAGATAGATAGATAGATCTTTACTGTCCGCTACATTACAGCAACAAAAATCCAACAAATCAGATATATACACATATAAGAGATAAAAGATAAAATTCAGATAAAATTCAATGCAATTCAATTCATAAATAGATAAAGTAAAAAGTAGGAAATAGAGAATAAATAATTAATAAATTTATGAATAAATAATTACCCCATTCAATTATCATAAGCATACCTGATGGATATTTTCCATCCATGAAGTATTAGATTTTTACAATAGGGATTTATTAGTAGGATGAAGGATACATTGTATGGGTGTAATCTATTTGTCACATAAATGTATTATACACACCATCTACTTGCAAATCTCAATTTATTATTTTTTTAATTGAGATTTGCAAGTAGATGGTGTGCGGGAGCCTCATAATACTGTATTTATGTTTTTTTTTCTCCCAGCATCCATGACTGAAATTGTCAGGTGTGCAAACTCTATTTTATTACCTAATCTAGCTGGCGAAAAGTCAGCGGTTGACTGTAAATCAGCTGATGCAGTGTTCAACATGTGACACCTGCCTGGAAGTGGTGGGGCAGTCTGCCCTCTCTGGTTCAGCCACAGAACAAGATAACAGGTCGGTGCCATTTCATTTCCCAGAGTCATGCCTGGGAGCCCAAATAGACACAATTAGCACTCTCTGTTGGCACCAGGTTGGCACCGTCATCCTCAGCACACACTCCTCACTGAGTGTTACAGCTCCTCGGGCCTCTGTCTGCCTGCCTGGGGCTGCACAGCCACTAGGGAGCGTGTTAATACTGCAGTCTCACTAACAGGAGAGGACAGTCGGAAAAACAGAACAAAAACATGTGTCTAACTTATGGTATGGCAATGAAAAAAGTGTATATTTGTTCACAGAGTCCAATATGGCATTTTGTAGGCATTTGATTCTAAGTTCTTGCTGTTGCCTCTATGGGAGGTGCAATATGTGTGTCAAAAAAGATAGATATAAATCAACACGCTTATTTCAATTCACAAATGCAGATTCAACAATTTAAATGTCCTTTTAGGCTCTGAAAATATATTGGCCTTAAAAATATTAAAATATATGTTTGTAAGTGTTGTAACTTTTGTGAAAAACCTCTTGAACTAACCCTTTTATTCACAAATATGGGTCTGTTTTTGTAAATGATGTTATATTTATTTATATGATGGTTTACAGAACACAAGTAAAAAATCATTTATTTGTGTTTCTGTTTTTTTGCATTCAACAATATTAATACATAGGCCTATTTGTGAATTGTAGTATTTATTTATCTTTTTCCATTTATATTTATATTCATTTTATTTTTGATTATTGATACAGGAATCCCTCCATGATGGCTTCATGTTTTCCCTGTTATAAAACTCCTGTATGTAATATGATCAAATGTTTATTATTTTAGTACAATGGCGTTTAAACTGCTTAATTCTCCTGGGAAACTTGGACTGATGAACATGTGTAATATGTTGTTATAATGTATGATAGTAGTGATCACTGATAGTGATTTACAAGCCAAGTCTCTCTTTGTTTCACCAAATTACAGAAAAATACAAGGCATGAGCTCCAGCCCACAGATGCTTGATGACTCTTTTCAATGTGACACATTTTATTGTGAGAACATCATGACTCTACTTGGAGCAATTGTTTTTTATTCACTTATTTGACTGGGAATAATTTCATTTCATTAGCCTCATTCATTCATTAGTCATTTTCAATTAGTCAATTAGGATTATCGTAAAAAGATGCATCTCTCAAATGAAATGCCATACTGAGTGGCTCTTGAATATAAATACACAGATGTATATTCCAGCATGTATACTCATTGTCGACACTCGCCTGCAAATAAAATAAAAGTAAAAGTAAAATTTGAGGACATTTGTAACCAAATAACATTATGAGTGCCAGCTTTTACTCTAAAAGGATTTCAGGGACGCTGACTTTCCAGAAGTGGCGGCTTATGTGAATAAGAACATTCACTTGCCTTTGAGTGTCTGTTGGTGAGTGTAGTGAGACGTCCTTGGTCGAGTCACAAATGGCCCACAGGGACTGCTTTACACTGCGGCAAGGGACGACCTTCATCTGTTCGAAGCTCCAAACATCACTAATGGAACACCTGGCCCAGAAATATATCCTGCATATACAGTTCAAACAACTCAATCACAGAAACGGGCAGCAGGAGAAACTTTCCATCTTCCATGTTTATTTGTGTTACATGAGCACCATGGTGCTGAATGATCAGATGGGATTCACTTGATCAATATCCTCATCCAAAAGTTAAAAGGGCCCTAATGTAGGAATTCAATTTTTCCTCTATTTATATACATCAATGATCAAAGATGTTTAGTGAAGGCATTGTTAAAATGTGATTTTGTTTGGCATTTTCAAGAATCCAGACTTTTTTTCACAGGCAGTTTGGGACTAACTCCAGTAAACAGACTTGGTCTTGGTTGGCTCCCCTCACTAAACTATTGCTAAAGTCTTTTCTAAGCAGGTTTGCAGCATTTGAACAGACAGAAAGCCTCCAGTCAGCAGGTTTACCTCATTTGAATTACAGCAGCTGGAACTGTGACTGTTCTGCCTGTGAGGATAAATACCCTTTTAACTAATCTACATTTATTTGCAAAATATCATGAAACACATTATTCTTATTCTGAGTCATAGTAAAGCCTATTTGAAAACAATAGGTTTTCAAAAACAATTATGAAAACTGAACAGTATGGCACCTTTAAAGCATTTGCTGTATGTTAGAAACATTCATGGATTCAAAGAGATTTAGAAAGCATTTAGAATTCAGGATTGCCTGAAGCCAGATTAAAAAAACACATTTAATATGCAGGTGTAGACAGTGTTCAGGAGTTGTTGTTTTTTTTACTTGTTATATAATTCGGTACTAGTAATGACACTATCAGCTTCATATAGCAGTAAATACTCTGAATCTGAGTGTTGGTGTTTCAGCCCCCTGCTGTGAAAACACCTGGCAACAGGGTAAGCAACCCTTTGCATATTATTTAGAATAGAGATAGCAAACTGGAAGGATGTACTAGAGCTGCAGTATCAATCTTCCAGGACCTTGGCCCCAGTGAAGTCAGTCAGTTGATTAATGGTGGTATCATCAGGCCATGGATGTCAGGAGAGTTGGCCCATGCATCACATCCTCTCCCTGGGCCGCCCCACAAGGCCATTACCCCCCCCCCCCCCACCCCCTCTCTGATGAAGAGGATATATTTACATTTATATTCTACTCTCAGTTTCCCTCCTTCTCTCACATGAACATGCTGAGTCGACACGCTTGAACTCAGCAGCATTAGATGTGAGGTCGATATCCACCATATATCAACACCCAGAGCCATTTGGTGGAACAGTGCAATTATTTTTAGTGGGCATCTGCCTCACATGATAGGACAAACAGTTGTGTCTGGTTGTGTTTGTACTCAGCCCACCTTTCAGTTTTTGGCTAAACCATTTTGATATTATGGCAGTGGGTGTAATCTGTAACTTTGTTCAGAAAGAGGATTACTCTCTCTCTCTCTCTCTCTCTCTCTCTCTCTCTCTCTTCAGAGAAAATGGGTTGCCAGTTATGTAACAAATGTGCTCATTCCTTAAAAAATGCCTGTTGTCTTTTGATTTGTAACATGTCATTTCATTATTCGTACACAGCTCAAATACAGTCACAGGGAACTTCAGTACAACATTATGTATAACAGTGGTAGTCCTACAACGGGATTAAATCCATTTTATGTGTCCATGTATTCAGTGTCATGCTTGAAGAGCGCTGTCACTTCAGGGATGTTTCACCATAGAAGGCAAAAGCTATTACTGAGACAAAGCAAGTGATAGAATGATGAGAAAGTTTTATCTAGCCTGAAAGAAACAAAGGGTCAACAGTCACAAATTGTGATATTTCCTTTTTTGGCTGTGTATCATTTCCTTGAGCTTTGGGGAATGAATGGATGAGGCAGACAGAACAAAAAAAAGCTTTTCCTTGATAAAACACTGCACAAATATCCATCTTAACAAGTCATTTAGTCTAATGTTGAGTTTTAAAACAGTTCTTAAAACAAGTAAAATTGTTTCTGAAGCAAATCAACTTGCTTCAATCCTTTTCTTGAATCAAGTGTAATTTTCTCAATATCAATGGAGTGATCTGCCATATTCTGCATTGTATCTGTGAGACAGCATTGGAAGCAATTGGAATTATGTCACCGCACTGGCAAATTTCTTCACTTGTTTTAAGAAAAAATAAGATTTTGTAACTGAATATGAGACTAAATAACATGTTAAGATAGATTTTTCCTTTTTCAGTGTAGTCTTTTATACAAGGCTGTTAAATGAAGTTACTTTCATCAGAACGGCTGAAAAGCCTCGGAGCGATTCGGGAATAAATAAAAGTTATTGTGTGTTAATATTTCACACTGGCTCACACTGTGCAAACTGTTCTGTCTGTGGTTTGGACAGCTGATGAAAAAGCATTACTCACAGTAACTGTCCAAATGAACTTTAGATAACAGAAATAGTCATAAGATACATATTCATGAGAACATCACAAATGCAAGAGGTCTGCAAAAGTGAAACACTGATGCAACAACTTAGCATATCTCCAGCACAATTTATGATCTTTTATTGTCTAGAAAATGTGAACATACTGTAATGGAGACAAAGCAAATATATAGAGTCAACTGCACTATATGAGTGGTTCCCAGTGTACTGCTGGTTTCTATCCCACCAGGTATCTAACTGCATTCACCTGGCATCCCAGGTCTAAATCCCTATTAGATGGTTAGAATGAAAACCAGCAGAACTCGAGGTGCTGAGGACCGGAGTTGGGAACCACTGCACTATATACAGTATCTGTTTGCTCTCAGCCTTCTTCTTAACCGTCTGTCTCCACTGTAATCTTGTTGATGCCCTCCTTCCTCATTAGAGCTAGAAAGAGCTGAGTCCTGGGGCGGGGGGTTGGGATGGGGGGGTCATGATGCTGTTAAATCCAGACAGATGCTGCATGGTTAATAATGCAAGCCAGATGTCAGCATTCAGATGGGTGGGAATCTGAAAACCAGCCAACCAGCCTTCAAGTCAGTTTCAACGTATGGTTCAACAAACTAAAATATGTTTGTACTTCTGCCACATCAGCACATCCACAAGGTTAGAAATACCACAGCATTGTTGGGGTCAGACTGAATATTTCCAAGATATTGCAAGAGAATTTCTCCTTCATATTATAAGGAAATATGGTTGTACACATGGCTGAAATCAGGAAAAGGTCAGCAACAATGATAAAGTCAAAAATCAATCTAATAAAGGAGAGTCAACATCAAATTAGAAAAGCATGGAGGATCGGTCTAATCCTGTGGTTTCTGATGGTAATGTCCATGCTGTAGTTTGCTGCAAATCAAATATCCCCTGGCATATGAAAGGCCCAATCTGGAACTGGTGAATAGCATCACTTGTATAAATGTATACTAGCTTTATTGATGTTTATTGTGATTGACATTCTTTTTTCTCTCTCAAATTTACTGACTGAGCTTTTGATACAGCGTCTGATAGTATGTCTCAAAATATGAGCTAAACATGTGTTAAATGATTTTGAAAGTCATCTGTAATCAGTTAATTAAAATAAACCTGTATTTGCTAGGCTTGGATGTAAGAATTGCAATATTATTGTTATCAGTTAGCAAGTTCTACCCTTCAAGAATCTATGTGTATACTGGAAATTGAGGCTTTATATACAGTATAAAAGGTTATTCCAGGCTGTGTTGCACAGCTCACAGAACAATAATACAGTAAAACAGTATGGAGGGACTACAAAAAGAACATAGTGTAGGCTACTGTGTGTGTAGCACTGTGTGCACAGGGAGTAGGTGGATAGGGGAGAAGAACAAATATTTTAAAATAAAGGATGTCCATTTCTGACAACATAAGCGTGCGCTGGGGGTTCTTTCTTGCTCTGCTTACTGCTGAATCAGATGCAATAAACATCTGTAATAAACAAACGTAAAAATAAACAAACGTAGAAGTGGAAATCCATGAAAGGGGTTAGAAAGAGGACAGTTAGGTATGTGTGTGTGTGTGTGTGTGTGTGTGTGTGTGTGTGTGTGTGTGTGCGTGTGTGTGAGCGCGCATGCAGCTTTGTGGCAACGGTGGCAGAAACGGGATGAAATCATAATAATGACCCTGCATGATGTTTAGAAACCATAAGCCCCTGTTTCTCAGAAAATGTCCACACGCTACAAAGTGGGGGGGGGCATGATTAATAGAGTCAACAGCAAGAGAAGAGGAGCCTTTTAAATCCCTTAAACCTCACCACAAGGCTGTTCCCCCAGCAGAAGATTATTGGAGACAGACACAGGCTTTATTTAACACTACGAAACAAATCTGTTTAATTTACAGTAGCGCTCTTCCCTTCCATGATCCTGAGATCATGGAAGCCGGAGCTTTTCTCCTGAACTGATTGTGGGTGTTTTGGTCGCAGTATTGCAGGATGTCCTCGGATTGTTTCTGGATAGCTATTACCATGACACGCATTTCGGGCATTTGTCGTATCTGATGATAACAGGATTGAAGTAGCATTGTTCCTCTCTGAGTGAGTCACCCATTGCCGCTGAAAGCTGAAGTAAATCTGTATTTACTGATTTCTGTGACATCAGTGGAAAAATCCCCCAAGTACTGTCTGACCACCCAGAAACGAATCAAATCATTGTACATGTGGGGACAAATGATATTCACAAAGCGCAGTCGGACCTGCTGAAGCTGGATTTCATTGAACTTTTTAACAGACTTGGCAAACTAGAGATTCAACCCTTTATCAGTGGGCCATTACCAACAGCTGACAGAGGAATCAATAAGTTTAGCAGGCTACTTGGATTGAATACATGGCTGTCCAAAACCTGCAATTTAAAAGGACTGAACTTCATTGATAGCTTTAACCTGTTCTGGGGGCGTAGAGACCTTTTCAGAGCAGATGGCCGCCATCTAAACGGGTCCGGAGTGAAACTACTAACGGACAATCTCCTCT
Organism: Centroberyx gerrardi; assembly: GCF_048128805.1. Lineage (NCBI taxonomy): Eukaryota > Metazoa > Chordata > Actinopteri > Beryciformes > Berycidae > Centroberyx > Centroberyx gerrardi. Next base: position 10,132,955 of record NC_136010.1, read on the forward strand.
ACTCCCTTCATCACCCATCTGCCCCCCTCCCGGATGCACTCAACTCTGACACACTTCAGTCCCAACTTCAACAGCAACCCATAGATGACCAGTCACTCTCACCGCAGCCCCAGTCCCACCCTCAGCTTGGAGCTCTCTGTTCCTCCAGATCACCCTCCCCCTACCCCTCCCTCTCCCCCTCCCTCTCCCCTGCCTCCCCTCTGTTAGGATTCACAGATAAGATGGAAGAACTGTTAAAAAAAATTGTTAAAAAACGCTACATCAATGATAATACTGCTGCAGCTTTTATGAACGCCATATCTATGTCACAAATGCCCACTGCGCATTGTATTAATGACCTTGTTGAAAATTTTAATTGTCAAACTAGGAATGCCATTGATGACATTGCACCAGTTAAGGTGAAAATCTCTGGTAAGCAAAAAGCACCCTGGAGAAGTGCTATGTCTGTAAAACAACGGAAAAGAGAATGTCGAAAATGGCTGAACGTAAATGGCGAAAAACAAAACTCCAACTACAACATAGAATTGAGAAATGCCAGACAATCCTTTTTTGCCAAGATCATTAGTGAAAATACAAACAATGCACGTACACTTTTTACTACTGTTGATAGACTGATAAATCCCCCAGCATCAATTGCCCCAGAGCTTCTTTCTACTGCTAAATGTAATGAATTTTCCGCCTTTTTCAGTGATAGGATTGTGAGTATCAGACAAACCATCAGTGCTTCCATGTCTAACAGGAAGGTGCCTCCATTTCCTTCACGCATAAATAATGTAAGTAATATGGCAAATTTTACTGCTATTGGCTACTCAACACTTGAGAACACTAAGCTTAAGTCGTCCACCTGCTGCCTTGACCCTCTGCCCACAAGCTTTTTTAAAAATGTCTTTAGCTGTTTGGCGAATGAGCTATTGCAAATTGTTAACAGCTCTGGTCTGGTGGTCTGGTGTTTTCCCAAATGCTTTGAAAACTGCTGTTACTAAGCCTCTGTTAAAGAAGAGTTGCCTGGATGCCTCTGTGATAAGTAATTACAGACCTATTTCCAATCTCCCTTTTACTAGTAAGATCCTGGAAAAAATTGTCTTCAACCAGTTTAACAACTATTTAATTTCAAATGCTCACTTTGACCATTTCCAATCAGGATTTAGACCTCGTCATAGTACTGAGACAGCCCTTATTAGAGCTGTGAATGATCTTCGTATGAACACAGATTCAGGCAAGCTTTCTATCCTTGTACTTCTGGATCTTAGTGCTGCATTTGAGACTGTTGATCACACAATATTATTAGATAGACTAGAAAATTGGGTTGGACTCTCTGGCCCAGCCTTAAATTGGTTCAAGACCTACCTGCAAGGGAGGAACTACTTTGTGTCTATCGGTGACTATGTCTCTGAAAGGGTCAGTATGACATGGAGTTCCACAGGGCTCAATCCTTGGCCCTCTTTTATTCAACCTCTACATGCTTCCACTAGGACATATCATACAGAAAAATAGCATTCATTACCACAATTATGCAGATGACACTCGGCTCTATATATCTCTTTCTTCAAGTGACTTTGGTCCTGTAGATTCTCTGATTCAGTGTATTGAGGAAATTAATGACTGGATGTGCCAAAACTTTCTTCAGCTAAATAAAGACAAAACGGAGGTAATTATCTCTGGCACTAAGGAAAAGAGGCAGACAATCAGGGCTCACCTTGACTCCCTGTCTCTCAAGAGTAAAGACCAAGCTAGGAATCTTGATTATGGATGCTGATCTCAATTTTAACAACCATATCAATACCATTACAAGATCAGCTTTTTATCACCTTAAAATTTAGCCAAAGTAAGGGGTCTTATGTCAAAAAAAGCTGATACATGCATTCATTACCAGCAGGTTAGACTACTGCAATGGTCTTTTCTCCGGTCTCCCCAAAAAAACTTTGGGGCGGTTACAGCTCATTCAGAATGCTGCTGCCAGAGTTCTGACTAAGACTAAGAAAACAGAACACATGACACCAGTTCTTAGATCACTGCATTGGCTTCCAGTGTGCCATACAATTGATTTTAAAATTCTGCTGCTTGTCTATAAAGCGCTAAATGGCTTAGCTCCAAAATACATTTCTGACCTGCTCTTAGGATATGAGCCACCCAGACCTCTGAGGTCATCTGGGACCGGTCTGTTAGTTGTTCCCAGGGTGAAAACTAAATCAGGTGAAGCTGCTTTTAGTAATTATGCTCCAAATTACTGGAATAAACTTCCAGAAGAACTGAGATGTGCTCCCATTGTCTGCTCTTCTAAAAGTCGGCTCAAAACATTCCTTTTCTCTGTGGCCTTCCGCTACAGTAAATCATCTGTATGTAGATGTAACAGGTGTTATTATCTTTATTTATTTCTTTTATTTCTTTTATGTGTGTTTTACTTAATAAAGTTTGCCTTGCCTTGCCTTGCCTTAATCAGCGGGAACAGTTAAAAAGAGTGTAACAAAAGGCACTGGCATTAAATTACATTCTCGCCATGCAACTCATGCAGCTGTCAAGGATTTCTTTTGCTTGCATGTCCTCTTGGTCCTTTATAATGACAAGACCCAGTAGGTAAACACTATTGCCATAACACACTGAATGAGTGAGACTAACTGGCTTACATAACCTCTTGCCTCCCCTTACTTGCCACCACACACACACACACACACACACACACACACACACACACACACACTACATGCTCCTCTCACTACTTTGCAGAGGAAGCAGTGTTGCCTTTATCTATTGCAGTATTTCTCCTCCAGTGTGACTGCTCAGGATGATTCAGGCTCTGCATCTTTTTTCTTCTGGGAGGAAAATTTACATACATGTACATTGATACAAGAAGTGTCAAGGGCTAGTGTGTGTGTGTTTGGGGGGGTGATTTGCATAAGAAACAATTGAAATTATTTCACTTTTTTTTTTACATATTTTGAAAACTTATCACACTGGTCACACAATCACATGTGAAGAAAACGGCATCTAAGCATTTCATGGAGACTTTCTCAGATATATGATTGCCTTAAAGCAGAGTTCCACTTTCAGCCTTCATAGACTTTATTGCTTTATTGCTGTTTGTAAAGGTGAATATTCACTACTCTCTCTTCCATAGCCAGAAATTCAAAGTGAGAGCTTGTCCAGTTGCTTAATCTGTCATGTTGTGCAGATGTAAAGGTCTACTGAGGATCAATTGGAGAATGGTAAAGTAATAAAAATGGGAACATAGCAGTTTTTAGATAAGGGTAAAGGTAGATAAGGGTATATTTTCTGGTTCAGAACACATATCGCTATTATAATATATTTGGATGTAAAAATCTCAAAACAAGCAACATGAACCCACAGTTGAAGCAGCTCCAGAAATTACATTTGATATTATAAATTAGAGTCTATGTAGTTTAAAGATTTGGCCTGTTTGTAGGAATAATGTGTGATTTCTGAAACTGAATTGTATACCAGAAGAGGCGTGCTGTGCCACAAAGTGAGCTTGTTCACCTCTGACGTTCATTCAAAGGCAGTATCACAGTACCTGCTCACTGAGCGTCCAGTTCTGGGAAGAAGATGGGCACATGGGACAGCACCTGAGGGCGGCCCGGGCCTGAATAATAGATATATCTCCAGCAGCTCACTAACTCACTCACTCACTCCCTCATCATACACTGCCACGGGCATCAGCAGCCATTATATAACAACTGCAAAGGCCAGTTCCAGCTTAACACAGGGCCGGGTGTGTGTGTCGGTGCGGCCCCGGAGCTGGTTGCTACAGGATGGGCTTTTTGGGCCGACTCCCTCCTGACTCCTCCAAGTGTTTCTGCACCTCGGGGGGGGGGGGCGGGAATTGAATGAACCACGGGACAACGGGATAGAACTGAGGAAAAAGGGTAGATTAGATCAGGGGAAAGTTTGCAATCTGTTTCCAAAATCCTCTTATTCATATTGGAGTCACTCCAGTGCGTTCGTGCATGCGGCCTGTGTCTTATGTAATCAGGGCCAGTCAGGTTTTGTTTTGGTTGGCGCTGTGAAGGCCAGAGTTCAAGGCAGTGAGAAAAAGCGATGCTGGGGGGGATGACCTAATCTCAGTATCTGATAATAGCTGCTGCCTAAACAGCTAATGATGGGAATTGAGAAGGTGTGCTTGAGCGCTTTGAGAATGATGAGTAATTTTAGAAGCAGCAGAGAGCATTGATGCGCCTGCTAATCGAAGAGCTGTACACTCAATTACCAGCAAACAGACAGACAAGCTGTCTGGCACGCACACAAAGCGGATCACACGTGTAGGGACACACACACAAACACACACACACAAATTGAGAATTGATTCCCCTCAGCTGGCTGCGTCTTCACCTCCATAGTCAAGGAACCTCCTCACTGTGCTCCATTATTCACGGCCCAGGACTGAATAAATAAAGGCACACAGTAAACACCCCTGATCCAGTGATGCAATGGGACACTCGCCTCAGAAAAGCCGAAGGACATTCTGTCCAACTCCGCTTCTTTTACCGACCCTCCCTTCTCCTTCCCTCACCAATCTCCTCTTTCAGCCCTGTATCTCCTCTCCTCCTTTCCTCTCCTCCCTTCCTTCCTCCTCTGTGACCTGCCCCCTTTTGCTGCACCATTAGAGACCCCCCGCCCGCCCTCCTCTTCTCCCCCGTGATCCAGCCAGTTGCTTGATACGTTGGGCTGCAGAGTGTGAGGTCATTTCATCAGCATTTCATGGGAAGCGGCCGCTGATTTATGTCTCAGGCTTCTTAATTCGCTCTGGGTAATAAACCCAGAGTTATAAGGTGCTGCGGCCGTTCCTTCATGTATCGAGCCTCTCGATTTCACTCTCTTCCTGTATCATATGGCGGAAACATAACAGTGTAATGTTTCCATATTTAGCTCTCTGCGTTCTTTGGAGAAAATGATCTGATATTGAGTTAGATTTAATTGACTTAGAAAGTACATTGAGAAAAGGTACATTATGCAGCTGTACTGAACCAGTAACTGTTTAACATACATCCTCCATTATTGTAGCAGTGTATTATTGTAGTGCATTGTTATTGATTTGAATTGTTCTGCTTCTTGTATATAAAATGAGAGAAATTGTTGGTGGAATAAATAGAGCAACTAACTAAACTATTGCATCTGTCTATAATCACCTGATAGCAAAAGAGACTGAGAAATGCATCCTGCTGTTTACTTCCTCACATCTTTTCCCCCTCATCCTTTCCCCTCTAAAACACTCCGCTCCAAAACGCAGGTGCAATTCTGTTTCTCCCCTGGAGCACAAGCACTGCCGTTTGACTGGAGAGCTGTAAACAAGACCTCTTCATCCAGGCTTGATGTGCCACTAGTGGAATCAGACTCGGTGTTGAGAGCCGGAAAGAGAGTTTTTTTTTTTTTTTTTTTTAAAAGGCCAGCACTTAGTAAACAAGCCCTGCAGGTCGGCTTTTTAACCTGTCCACTCTGGCATGTGGATGGCCTCTTAGCAAAGATAACGAGAGGGACTCCGGGTCGCACACAGTCCCAGTCATCTGTGCGGGAGGGGAGCTCCTCTGCCAAGTAATGGGCTCTGTGTTGGCTGCTGCTGCCTTGCTGCCTGCTGGACCTTTCTGACACGCTCCCAAAATGGCTCCACAGCAGAGTTACAGGAGTCAAAATCTGAACATGGGCAGAAAAAACAGAGGGGTTGAAGTGAAGACTATAGGCTAAAATTATTGCTGTAAGTAGGCTACTAACCAACAGTAAGCAAATTCTTATCACGTTAAACAGGCAGGATTAAATTAAGGTTTCTGACGCAGGCAGGAAACCAAACCTCTACAAATACGCTTGTAGATCCTTCTCTAGTTTCAGAGCTATTCAGGCATAAAGCTTCAATTCCTCACATTTCTAACAAAATGGAAGCTCCTGCAATGTTTTATTTCTGTTCTTAAAATGGAAGTGTAATTACAGCAGATTTATTTGAAATATGTGGAGGCTGTTACCAAGCGGGAATACCCTAAAAAGTCCATGTGACATTATAGATAGCATCTTGTGCACGTTAGGTGCTCTGGAAGAATGGCGGTTGTGAATCTAAAACGGGGAGGCAATGTGTGAGTCACAGACTATTTAGAGCCTTTCCCTTTGCCTTCTGCAGTGGACCTCGTCTTATTGGCAGGGTGCAGGAGCAAGGCTCTTATTCCCAAAGACAGAGGATTATCATTGTTTTTCCACACAGTTAATTAGCAGAGAATCATCTGTTTCCTTTGGGAACAGCCACAGGCAGCTTGAATCAACTCCTTTATCTTTGCCTTAAGGACCGGATTAACAGGTATTAGTGATATAGACTGGGAAATGCCCTGTCTTCCAATAACTCTCTCTACTGCTCGCTCTCTCTCGTTCTTTCTCCTTCTCTCTCTATCTTCAGATTATTAACCCATCATAATCATATGATTTGTTTTGCCCATCTCTGCAGTACACTTGATGAGTGGATTTAACATTTCCCAGAGACAGCTTTAAATAGATCCGTAACAGGTCCTCGGCTTGACAGTTTCACCTGACAAAGGTAATTATGCACAGTTATTACAGCAAAGCTTGTAATTGCATTAGCGACAGGTTTGATTAGAGAGTGAAAACAATTTGTGCCATGCCTCCTGATTACATCCATTGTTATTATTCCACTGCCACAGTGTGGGCTGACACCTGCAGGGGTTCGTCCATGATTTAGAGTAGTGGTCTTGGCACACATGGCCAAAGCACAGCCTGTTGCTAAGCGATAGAAGAATGAGACGTGCTAAGATTACAAACAGCAACGATTGTACGGAAGCATCTGCCGCCGGCGCGGGCCCTTCCCCACGATGAGCATGTTGTGTGAACTTGTTCCATCCCTACAGATGTTGGATATACAGGTGATCAAACACAAATCTGAATGTGTTGCCATGGAAACCGGGAGCATTCCAGACACAGGCTCTACAAAGACCATTGTTAAATGCTTTGCCCTTGGGCCCGGACCGCTGCTGCATCTGCACGACTCAGATTTGTTGGATTCAGAGGAAACTGATATCGCAAGAAGGGCAACTTGACCCCTGATGAGCTAAACACCTCACTTAGCTATTGTTACGTAGCTCAGCCCTGCTACTGTATAAATAAACACTACTTGTCTTATTTATTTAGAACTAATACATTATTAACAGTGTCTTCAGTGCAATCTATCCCCAATGTTTACCTGGATGACCTAACATCAGCCCATTAATCCCTTCAGGTGAGAGAATAAAGCATAAATTCATCCAGCTGCATTTGTATCATGCTCATGCTCATGCATTTGTATTTACAAACCATGCAATCACACTATAAACCAACATTGTTCCAACTGTGGTGAGAATCTGAGACCAACCAAAGAGTAACCAAAAGTATGGCCAAAATTAAAGCTTTAAGTTTCATGTGAACAGAAGGTTGTGGACCCAGCTGGAGGTCTGCTGTGTGCAGCCAGCATGGGGTCTAGTTGCATCCAGCTGTGTGTGTTGTGTAAACCACTCAGCTCCGAGACAAGAGTATATGTTTACCATGCCTGCAGAGAGGCCAGGTGGTGCATAGAAAAGAGCCTATGTAAACATCAGATCATTTACATAGGTGCGATCAGGCTTCATAAATGAAGCGACGACACAGAAATCCTCATAGAAATGGAATGGAGTTAATGGCTTTCAAGATGCTCGGTCTGTTGTAATTCCATATGTTATCATTCGGGGAAATATGATCAGGTCATCTGAGGCTAAGGAATGGCTTTCTGTCTGCAAAGTGCTGCTTAGAGGCATAGCCACTTTAGGCAGAGTAACGCCAGGCCTTAAAATCCCTCTGAACAATGCTGCCACCACTCAATGATTAATAAGTGGGGGAATCCTGCTTGCCTTGGCAGACGGCTTTGCAGAGAAAGAGAGACATTCCTACCCGTAAATATTTAAATGTATGCTGATGCATTATGGAATAGGAAGGTCCATTAATTTGCTAACAGGTGTTTGTTTGTCAATGCCTGTGTTCATGGGGAGGCAGTGATTCTCTAGATGTGAAGTGTTTTTTTTTTTCGATTTTCCGCACTAGAAACCCAATCTGAGCAGGTACGTGGAGAACAAGTGAAGGCAAGGCCACCACAGAGCCGCCGCCGAGCCAAAACAGTCAACGAAAGGCCGCGGGCCGTTGCCAGGCAACACTATCCCTATCACAGCAGGAAGTGGAGTCGAACAGAACATTAATCACTTTGAGCTCCATCTCACAAGTCACTGCGAGCGTATACAATGCTGTGGTCAGACAGACTACAGGTTTCACATCGCATTGAGTCACATCGGTCCGAACACAAAAGCGCACGTCTCTTCTTGCATCGACACATTTCACTCACAGGCCCGGCGAGAAAGTCATGTTTCCAAGAGGCATGTTTCCAAGACGATTGGATCACATCTCTGAGAATGAATGTCATACTAGTCATGTTTTTATCTTCTTTACTCCATTGCTCAACTCAAGTCTGAGACACGAACATGTGAGTAAATTTACAGTCTGTGCAAGAACAGTGCAGAGGCTCTTCTATTTTATAAGTGGGACCAATGGAATAAGCCCTGTAAAGAGTTGAACTTGTTTCAAAGTGACAATTAATTTGGCATCGACCCACACTGCAGCAAATCATCTGCCTTTGTATTCCAATCTAGTATCCACTCCTTCATAGTTCAATCTGCTTCAGTTCTTATTAGTGGCGAGTTGTGTCTGCAGTGGTTTCTCTCTCCCTGACAGCTTTTTGTTTCACCTGCCAAAACACATTTTCTCAAAGCAACTCCAACATAATTTCTGTAAATATGTCTACACTCCCCCACCCTTGTCTTTCTCGCACAGATGGTGCCCATGCAGCTCTGCGGCAAGAGCAAACACACTGAACTGAATTTATTGTCTGCTTAAGGCGTGAAATCTGTGTGAGATTCAAGAGCAGTAAGTCACAGAAGGTCGCTCTCCCGGTCATAACTCTTCTCCTGGTCAATTGGGTTTGACCTGGTCATGAGGCCTTGGGATCCCTGTGACGTGTGTGGTGGAAATACACAGGCGATAAAGAGGAGGGGACACTGACATGATGGCGTTGTGATCCAAGATGATCCCCAATGCCAGTGGCTGCCTGATACCAAATTATCACCTGTCAACACTATAATGTCTCCAGTGCTTTCCACAAGGAAGATGCCCATCACTAATCTTCACCGAATGTATTAAATTATTTCATACGGTATCCCGAGTAGGAGGACACTTTGGTGTAGCTGCCCATTGGCAAGGCACAAGCTCTCACAGCTTTGCCAAGGCCATTCTTGCTGCAGCAGCTCTGTGAATTGAGAAAAAACCCTAAAATCCCAAAAAGCAGCATGTGGGTGGATTCGCTTGAGTAAAAAATGACAAGGTTTCCCCTACTCAGGGTAGCCGCTCATAAACAGACCTAATCAACGACATAAACAGAGTCTGCACTGTAAGCAAGTTTGGCTGAGGAATCATTGTTGGGAAGCCTGTCTGTCTACCTGCAGCAGTGTGGAGAGGTGGGCAATGTTTAAAAGTCAAAGGCATACACAACATGATGCACCGCTGTGAATATTAAGCTGCAAATCCCCTCAAAGGTTACCTGGGCTAATCAACAACTAAACACCCACAGAGATAAAAAGAATATTATGGTGGGTTCATGTTTCTGCACCGTTAATAGAAAGTTTCTTGAATCCCTGAATGCGGTTGCAACTTTGCTGCCACCAAGCGCAGAGAGCTGAGACACTTTGATGTGTGCAGACACTACAGAGTCCTTAAAAACAGAAACATTTAGGATATACAGTAACTTTTTTTGTAACATAAAGTGTTGTGAAACCTGATGTAGCATTTTGTTTGACCAAAACAATCAAGCATTTTGAAACACTCTTCAGAGATTCAGAACTCATAGAAGAGTGATGATGCTCTTCTTTATTATCGAGTGCAAAATGTGGCATTACCTCATATGTGTTAATCATGTAGGCAGCTTGTTGTGCAGTGTTCAATTACAGGTACAGGACCCCATGGCAATCTTGTGATATTGAGAGCAAATAAGAAGTGGCAACTGCAGGTGAACCACCAATTTATCTGACTACAAATCTACAGAGCTGATTGCTCATTCTAGGCATTCATAAATCAACAAAAGATAGCCCACTTTATGAATGGGAACCTACATATATGGTGAGAAAATACAAAATAGCGGCAGTAGTAAGAACATGCAGTGGTAGCCAACATATTCAGTTGTCAGATGGTACAGTGAGGATAGACTGGAAAGAGAAGAGAAAAATGTTGGCCACATTCAACATGCAGGTGCAGCCTATGGCCTATTTTACCAGGCATGCATACTAGCACATTCAACCACCTGGGCACTTTGTCACACCTTAGCAAAATCTTACATAAACATGGCATTAATCCAAAAAAGTGAGACTGTTCAAACAATAACACCACCGTCGTCATGTGCCATTATAAATCAGAGGTTTGGTTGGATATGATACTACAAAACAAACCTTGTCTTTTCATCAGATGAAAAGGAAATAGTTTCCCATACAAACACTCCATACACTGCAGTGCTACGACCAGGATTCAAGTTTAACAATCTGGCAAAGTGTTTTAGGAAGCATGAATGATACAGCTGTATTGTTATAACACTTTCAATCAACAAACAACTTGTCAATCATGGGTGAAAGGGCATTACGAGCTGCATCGATTTGACCAATGACATTGCCAAATCCATTAGGGGAGCCTAATAATCATAATAATAGAACAAGATGTAAATAATTCAGATGCAAAGCAACAACAAAACACTCAGGTAATTGGAGAATGCTTATCATACTTGGTAAACTATATCAATAACCTTCATGACTCAAGACATCGTTTCTGCTTTGCATCATTTTAATTCCCTGGCCGCTCCGCGCTGAGCTCATTTCATTCAGAAGCTCCCAGTCTTTCAGCAGCGCGCGCCTCTCGTCTCCGCTCCGCATCTTCCAGAGAGAAGACGGCGCCTTCTGAGCAGCGCGCGGCTCTGCTGAAAACTCACGTCAGCCACGGTCGGCTCACTGCAGCAGCAGCAGCAGCAGCAGCAGCAGCACTGCACGAAGACTGTAGCAAGAGAAGCCACAGGGAGTCTTTCCGGCTAGAGACTGCCCCTGCTTAATTATCTCCATGGCTGCTGATGAGACTCGTCAGGAGTCGGTCCTGCTCAAAATGCGCCGATTCTCTGCAGAAGACGGATGCAAGGCCGCGTGTGTATAATATACTCGAGCTACGGTACCTGAATTAATTCATTAATTACAACCCAGTCTAATAGGTCAGTGGCAGTAGTTAAAAAGACGTGTGTTGTCTGATCTTTACGTAATCTTTTTTTGCGTAATTTTGCACCGGGTATTGGACGCCGCGTGGACCAGGATTATTTGGCTCCCTCCCTCCCTGCATCCGTTGTTGTCCTTACAGCAGACACACAGACTCACTGAAGGGACTGCTGCAAAACTGTAAACAGACGAGGAGCTATTTTAATGAAATCGGAGATTGCTGCATCCAGACTGAAGGTAGGTGGCTCTCCCCGTTGCCTTCTCCATCACCCAGCTCACATTTTCATGGAGTGATCATTTGTTTTCGAAGAGAATGGTGCAATGCAACATTTACATCGCTCCTCCAGAAATGGACAAGAACATCACAGACTGGCACACGTAAACTGTTGCATGATTAAACGTTTTATTTATTTATTTATTTTTCATTTTTTTCAATGTCTTTGTTCTATCGGTTGTAATGTGTGTTTGTGTATATATATATATATATATATGTGTGTGTGTGTGTGTGTGTGTGTGTGTGTGTGTGCGTGCGTGCGTGCGTGTGCGTGATAGAGAGATAGAGAGAGAAAGAGAGAAGTTGGGAGAGAGAGAGAGAAGTGGGGAGAAAAAGAAAGTCAATACATGTCCTGTAGGAGTGTGAATGCACATGAGTTAGCGTGTGTAGGGGATGCGTGTGTTTGTATTTTTGTTTGGAAGACACGCATAGTGTAAAGTAGGGGAAGTTTGTTTGTGTATATGCGAGTGAGTGTGAGCAAGGGAGAAAGAGAGAGACAGAGAGAGAGAGAGATTGCATGTCTTGGAATATAGATAATCTGTGTGTGTGTGTGTGTGTGTGTGTGTGTGTGTGTGTGTGTGCGCGCGCATGTGTGTCCAAGGCATGATATTAACTTGTATCCAATAGCAATGTTTATTCATCACCCATGTTTTCTCTTTCTTTACAGCCTCCAATTAGCAATGCCTGGGAATCCTCCAGCTGCTGTTCCATGCTGTTTTCTGAGAACAGGATCGTAGTGAACTCCTCTTGAAATTAGATCAACTGCTAGCATGTTGCAGCCTCCCAGCAGAACAGGTGATAGCCTGTTGGAAACATTACCTCACCTGAGTAACCGTCTGAGATGGGCCCTCTTCCTCACGCTCTGCACGGCGCTCCTCTGGCTCCCGGGGGCGGCAGCATCGACCCTAAACTGCCACAAGACCTGCATCTGCGCCTCAAACATCGTGAGCTGCTCCAAGATGAATTTGACCACAGTTCCTACGGGCCTACCGCTCTACACTGCTGTGCTGGATCTCAGCTATAATGAGATAGCACGACTGCGAGCGGAGTGGACCCCGGTCAAGCTGCTGAAGCTCCATAACCTCCTGCTCAGCCACAACGGTCTCAACTTCCTCTCCTCGGAGGCTTTCGTATACGTCAAGCACCTGCGGTACTTGGACTTGTCCTCCAACAACTTGCGGCAGCTGGATGAGTTCATCTTTGAGCCTCTGGTCAACCTGGAGGTCCTCTTGCTCTACAATAACCACATTTCCCAGATTGACCGCTCAGCCTTTGTAGGCATGAGCAACCTTCAGAAGCTCTACCTTAGCCAGAACCAAATCTCCCGCTTCCCCCTGGAGCTGGTCAAGGACAAGTCCCGCCTGGAGAAACTCACTCTTCTGGATGTCTCCTCCAACAAGATCAAGATCTTACCTCTCGATGAGCTCCAGGTGCTGCCTGCCTGGATTAAAAATGGCCTCTACTTCCACAGCAACCCTCTGCTGTGTGACTGTGATCTCTACAGCCTCCTAGCTCACTGGCACATCCGAAAGCTCAACTCCGCCCTGGACTTTAAGGATGACTACAAATGTGTTTTGCCTGGCCCCCAAAAAACACAAGTAGGTGTTTTTGAACTCAACAGTGAGTTTCTGAACTGCAGCACATTCAAGGAGGCAGATGAAGAGGCTTTTCTGGAGCAGACACTCATCCTTGGCTGTGACACTAAACATAGGGCCATGTCAAAGACCTGGGTGATGCCCAGCAACGTGGTGGTGACGCCTGGAGGCAACCACACAGCCAAGGTCTTGCCAGATGGGAGTCTCCAGATCAGTCCGGTGAGGTCCGAGGACTCTGGGACCTACACTTGCTTTGCGGTGAGCGCAGCCGTCAACGAGACGCTCTATGTGGTGTTGAAGGTCCACAACTACACCATGAATGGGAGTGGGGAGAACCTGAACACAGCTTACACCACGTTGGTGGGCTGCCTGGCCAGCGTGGTGCTGGTACTCATCTACCTTTACCTGACGCCGTGCCGTTGCTTCTGCTGCCCCAACAAGGATAAGGCCCAGGGCGAGGACAGCATCCACTCCTCCATGCTCAGCGTGACGCCCACCCACGAGGACCCGGCGCTCAAGGCCGAGCTGAACAGGCACGTGGCGTTCATAGACTCCAAGGACCTGCAGGGCCAGAATGGCAAGCTGAACCGCAACGGGGACGAGGATGACGACGACCTGGACGAGGAGGCCGGCACGCTGGGGAAGGGAAGGAGGAAGAAGTCAGTAGCAGAGTCCATCAGCTCCGTCTTCTCAGACACCCCCATGGTGGTCTGAGGCGGGACGGGCAAAACAGATGGACATCACATGACTGGATGTATATGGTGCAATGTGAGCCATATTCTAGTAAACCTTAACTGTGACTGGGACTTTGAGGGAGAGAACAGAGGAAGAACGTTCGTCTGTAGTTGCTGACAAGTGGAAATAAGGGTCTCAAAGGGAGTAATAAATGAACTGTGTTGTTGTCGACAAGGACAATAAACAGGACTTTTCCAGCATTTTAATCTGTAGCACTTAAATATTCATACTGTGAAAGAATGGCAGTGTACATGGACAGTGGAAACTAGTCTTATGAAAGTAAAAAGTAGAGGCTGTGTTGTTGGATATCAGTACTCAGGAAGTGATACATTAGATTGCTAAAGTGGGGGGAAATATGATACAATGCACAGTTAGATTGAAATTAGATCCGAAAAAGAAAATAGTTCACACATACAGTATATTCAAACCATGAGCATGAGCCTTGCTGACTCATAATTATATTTATTACTAGGACTAGACTAGATTGAGTCTTATGTAAACATTAGAGCATAAGTATATTTACCCCTCCTCTACCAACACATGGACAGAGTTAGATAGACAGACCGGGTTATAAGTATTCGTCATTATCCTTGAGTCATCCATGGAGAAGCAGCATGCCATAAACTAACATTATATGAGATCCCAGACTAAGAAGACCTGTGTGAGTGGGATAAAGGAAATGTGGATCTTTCTCAACAGGATATTTAGTCATTTACATTGAGATAATGGTAGCACAAACACTATATTAAAAGACCATCACCGGTCATTTTCATCCTACTTCATAGCTAATACTTATTCAGAGTTGCACTCAGTTAGATATAGTTCATCAGATAGCTCCTTGTACTTACTTGTATTCATATTGTCTGTCTTTAATGATAGGAGAGCTCTATTTTTTTCCTTTGCTATGTTAAGGGATCAATTTACATAGATGTATGGTATTAAATTGCTAACCAACGCAAGGCATTAGGATTGTTTATAATGAATTATTGATCAAAATAGTTGACTCTTAGTTATTGCACATCTACAGAATAACTCAAAAGACACTTTTGAAGCCTTACACAGAATAAGAAACATGGAATGCGTCCAGTAGATACACAGTAGTTGCAGGGAAGTATTTTGTTTTGAATGATTGTCAACATATTGTCTGGACTCTGTGTACAGTGTGTACAGACAGGTAACATTTTCCTCACAAGGAGGAATAGGCTTCTGTTTGTTACAAGTCCACTGAGGTGCCACACACTGCAGAGCTTGACTCCTCCTCTTGGCCAACACATAGCATTTGTTTTTCTTCATCATATTACCAGGAAGTTAAATATCAAGCCAATGCTAAAGGCTCCCAGATTTATTTTTCTTCCTGTGTGTAAATTGTGCTCCTTACACTAATGCCTGATGTATTTTAATGTACATTGTTCACAAAAAGCATAAGTCTTGGTGTATTCATAAATCATACGCTGTGTAGTAGATTTAAGTATTTGATCTTCTTGCATTTTGCTCAAATGAATAATTCCTGATATAACATTGATTTAAGATATAGCCATCTTGCCCTGTGGTAGGTAGAATGCGATATACATTTTACCAGCAGGTAAACATAGACTTTGCCATATTACATAACCAGAAGATGATGCCTATGAATAATATTCATGAGGCTGTGCATATTTGAACCTGACAGGAGAGAGCTGGATCATGATTTCAGAGGTCTTATCTGTCGCACCACACGGGAATCAGTGATTGTTGCCTTCAGGAGATCCCTTGCTTTCTCCAGTAGAGATTGTTATTGAATATATTATGAATTGAATTCACCATCCAAACGTATGCAGCCACTTCTTATGCTGTGCATATTGAATTAACTAGGTGTGGAGCGGGCGATTGTGTCTTGGCATAAACAAAAAAGAGTGATTTCATTATACTGTGCGGGTTTTTCGTTTCATGACACAACAAGGCTGGTCATGATTAAATGCTAATTGCATCTTTTGATGGGATGAGGCTTCCTTCTGCCGTCCCTTCCTTTTGTCTCTCTGAGCAGGAGCGGATAGGTGTGTTATCATGAGTCACAGCCACACAAAGCCATTCTCTCTGGCTCCGTGTACATTGACAGCCTCAATTCAACCTGGATGTGTTTCCTTTGTTTGTGTATCTCTGTCATTACAAGGCTGCCCTCACTTCAATTCAAAAGCAATTATTCAGCCAGGCAATGAATGTGATGCCCTTTAAGTAGTCTGTAATTTGTTTATGAGGGAAATGCCTGGAGCTCCCAAAGAACATTTGTTTTCCTACTGAGTCATCTGGCTGAAGCGTGTAATGAAAGAGTTTATCATGCTATTAGGCTTTCCACTTCCAGCAGTACTTCAGTAAATTTGAGAATTTTGGCAGTTATGGAAAAATCACATGCACTCTTGGACTTTGCCATTTAATGCGGCCAATTTTAACTCTCAAATATTAATATGTACACAGTCTGGATGGGCAATAGGTTTTTATGTGAAACTGGAACATTTTCTGGGATTGATAGAGTGTGCACAGTTGCGATGTGCACTGCAGCTTCTCCTGTGTGGGTGAGAAAAGGAAGTCACACTTATCAGAGAGGTGGTGTGTGAATCATTCCACTCTCTCACACCAAGGAATATCAGGTAGAGAAATATAGACCACCGAAAATACTAGAGGACACACTTAAATAATGACACATTTCAGCGCTGTTAATGATTGCAATTGGCGAGGAATCTGTCCCATTTCGCAGACTTATTAAGCCCTGAGATTTGCCCTTAAGTAAAGCATCTTCAGATCATATGTGCTTTCCCCCTGCTGTCTACCCAGAGTGATCCTAATGAGCCGCTCATAAGTCGAAAATCTCCTCAGGGTTCAAGGCCTGGCCACTGACAGCAGCATGTCAAGGCAGTAAATGTCAGCAAAAAAGATGTTGAAATGGCTAAAACCTTGTAAAAATTGACAAAATCTTGGGCAGAGATTGTGGGTGTAACTGCAGCACGCTTCTAACCGACAGGATCTCAGAGGAATAGCATGTGTTTGCCCTGTAGTAACCCAAAGTCCATCAGGCTAGAATCTGCTGTGGCTAGTGGGAGGCTAATTCGTCTCTGGGTTGTCACTCACAACACAAGCTGCAGTTCTGTATAGAGAAATACTAAGTGCTATTGTGAAGGGTCCTAATATAGTGGAGAAGACTAGCTTTGTACTCTCCAGAGCAAATCTGCCTTCCTATATATAGCTATATATATGTGTATTAAGACTCACTTCTCTGTGTTCAGTATTGATGAGTTGTGTACTGCTATGTTCTACCAGTGTACTAACGGTATTCTTGTATAATCCAATGTTGTTGATCATTTTGCATTTTGTCTGCAGCCGTGCTACTGTCAGTTGTTTCAGTGTTAACCCCCAGTCTTGATATCAATGTGGATTTTCTAAGTAGGGGAGGGGTGGGGTTGTTTTTTTATTGAAAGAGGATGTATTTTACATTTGACTCTGCTGAAGATGATGGGTACACAGAAAAATATATTGAACATATATATATCGAAGACTGCCTTAGAAGAGTTATGTAATTTATTCCCGGTTTCATATCAGCATCATTGGACATTAATACATCTTAAAGCACAGTGAGTATGTAGCCGCCAGTGATTTTCAGTCAGCACTTGACTTTGCCCATAAAGCCATAAGGAACACAAGTCGAGGAGTAGGCACAGTGCAGCGCCAGATTGGAGGCTATGGCAGGTGATTTCCAGGTGACTCATCAGTGGTTTATTCTGGTGAGGTTGAACAAGTTGCCAGCTCAGGATGAGGAGGAGGAGGAGTCGTGTGATACAAGTCCTCAACACATTAAAGGAGCTATGACTCTGGCTGTAAGAATATTCCAAGAATTGTTCTCTAAAATGTCAGGAATTTAGGAAAATTGACTGATCTCTCCATCGTCACCAATGAATTTCTGAAACAGCACAATGGGTCTCAGGGACCTAGGGTAAAGAAATCTACTCAGGACTATGTACATTTTAAACTCCTTTGTAATATGTTTCATGACATTTAAACATGAAAACATCATTATTGGACTTGCAAGGTTTTCACACAGCAGCATCAATAAGATAAAAACAAAAATCTGTGCAGATCATGGGCCCTTTACTACACTTAGGATTTAAATGTTTTATGTTCAATACTGCCACACTATTCCCCGTTTCCCCTGAGCCTCACAAGGATTACCCTCTGGACAGTTCACAGACATTAGGGAAAGGAGTACTCACAGTACGTAGTAGCAAGTATGGAGGTTCTCATCCTGGAAGTAGTAGGCTGTAAACTCTGCTGCTTCAAGGATGAGTTGGCTGGTTCCTGCCATAGAATTTGAAAGGTCTTGCAAATAAAGTTGAATGGCTTTGCATGGTATGCTTAAGAGCTTCTCTAACTGCAGGATAAGTGCAACCTAATAGGCGATACTATAGAGAATACTATGATATATCATTTGATTTAATAAAAGATAAGACGTGTTTTACATCTTGTGCTGCCTCCCTTCTGTGTTTTTCTGCTTTCTCTTCCTCATCTATCTTTCCCAAAGTCAAATGCCTGTTCTACCTGCACTCTGACCCACACACTAACTTTTTAATGGCATTAATAAATCCATCCATCCTATTAAAACATTACAAGGTATTTGCTTCTAAACCTTTGAAGCTAGTTTCTAATGGAAGATTTGGGCAATGATTTCACCTGAATGGACAGCATGCTGCTCGTGGCCATTATTTAGAACTGTTTACAGAGTAAACAAAGCCAGCAGTTTGTTTTTAGACGCTTTAAAGATCAGATCAAGTAGATTATTTCTTGCTTAATAACGGATTGAATGTCACTTTTCTACTGAGAGCCTTTATGTTATTGGCAACTCTATTCAATGGTTTCTATTTTACATGCTGTGTGTAATGTATAAGCTTTTGTGCAAGATATAACTGCTTTAACCTGGAAATCTCAGTTAATTTTTATTACCAGTCACATGACCACAATAGAACAGATAGAAGACAGAATAGTTTCCTTGTTACAGTGTGTGTTGATGATATGAAATTAAGGGCCAAGTGAGCATAGCTTGGGGTAGAAGTGTTTAATCAGTGGCTGATGATTCAACAAGCCGTTTCTGTTTCTGAGGAGGAAAGCTGATGGCTTAGCACCATCTAGTGGCAGTATGATGTAATGTACTAACTCAACATGGGTGTTTCACTGGTCTCTTCTCCCCTGTCATAGTGAACTAGTGTATGAATTATTAATGGAAGAGACATGACTTGACAAATTTGTCACATAAGATTATGGACAAAGGATGACTGGTAGAAAATTAGAAATAAGGGTAAGGTTTCTACTTCCTCATAATATAATAACCCAACCAGGAAAAATGTACTTGATAAGAATTTTGTTAAAAATAATTTAAATCTCATGGTAACTACCTGGTTAAATGTTTGTTTTAAAAAATAGCAAGAGCATCATAAGAGGGGGAAAAAGAAGAATGAAACCTGCTCCACTGCCATAATTGCACGACTACAGCACATCACTGAGTGATATTTCCAAACACCAGGTGGCACCATTTCATCAAAAATAATCAAAACCCAGGGTCAGGGCAATTAAACCTACACAATATGAAATTCCCTAACATTCCCCATCTCAAATGCACCTCTCAAATTTCATGGTTTTCCAGGAATCCCATGACCTATAGGAACTCTGAATAAGTAAACTAAACTGACTAAAATGCTAAATGTACAACCTGAATCACTTTAGTACAGCACAGAATCACAGTAAAATACAAAAAAGACATAGCACTTCAAGGATTCAAGGATTCAAGGATTTTTAATTGTTTTACCATAGAATGACTTTTCCTTTTAGCAGCATAATGGGTAGGTCGAGGTATTTCTATGTTCATACACAGGTAATCAACTGAGTCATTCAGTCACGTACAAAAATAGTGTGAACAATTGCATTAATACACACACATACTGTGCAGACAAACACTCATTCCTAATGACTTGTGCATAAAGACATGAATACACACTCGCACACAGAATACATGTGGACACACACACATACACACTTACACTTACACACACACACACACACACACACACACACACACACACACACACACACACACACACACACACACACTGTGCTGGCAGCAGCTGCAGCCTGCAGCAGGCTTCTTCTCCCAAGTGGTCTTTTTAAGGCAGGCTTCCTTAATGTTGCCATTTTGGCTGCCAAGACAAGAGGAAACAACAGCTGTCACTTACAAATGCATTCATGGAAAAAAAAACAAAAAAAACAAACAAAAGAACAGACACACACACACAACAAAATTCAGAAGAACATCATACACAGTGCAATTCGTGAACTTAGGCTGATGGGGCTGGATCCACATCACCACCAAGGGAAGTCACTTTGCCACATTAAAGTTTTATGGTGTGCAGTCTACTGTATGATTTTACGGAATGTATTGCAAATAGCCAAAGCAGATGTCCACTCACTCTTTAGGAGTCCACTCTCTTCTCCAGGCCCCGAGCCAGCACGCCCCCAATGCCCTCCCCCTTCCAGGAGAAGAGGCCGGAGTGAGATGGGGAGGACAGGCAGTGGGACTTGGGGGTCCTGGACAGCGAAGGGCTGAGTGGCGGTGACCCACTGCTGGTCTTGCGCTTCTGGGCCAAACCCCTGTGGTCATAGCCCACTACCCTCCGCTGAGTCCCCGGGGGTCTCCCTCTGCCGCGGGGGGTGGAATGAGTTGGATGGTGAGGCGCAGGAAAAGGGGAACGCTTCCCCAAACCCGGCAGCGGTGAGGGCGAGTGTTTCTCTGAGGGCTGCAGCGGCTGAGGACGGCATGGCTTCTTTCCTAGTGAGAAGGTACCGTTGATTGGTCCTTGAGAGGAGGGTGAGGGGTAGACCCGGGTGGGGGAGTGTGGCTGGCCCTTCTCGTGGAGGGCGGGGTCCCTGATGTGTTTGGAGGATTGGTCCTCACCGCTGTGTGACAGCTTGCTAGTTTTCTGTGCCGCCCCTGCAGCTCGCATAAGCTCCAGCTCCTTCAGCCGGGCCTTGCTGGGTCGCCCGACAGGGTTGCGCTGTCGGCCCGGACCGAGGCTAGCGGAGACGGTGGAGGAAGGCGGTTTGGTGCTGGGCGGGTTGTGCTGACTGCTCTTGGTATCCGATTGTCCTGAGGAGGTGGAGCCAAGGCTGGAGGAGCCAGTAGTAGAGGAGGCTCTGGCCCCAGACTTGACAGATGACCCTGTGGCAGTAGTTGTGACGTGACGTGACCTGAGACCTGTTGACACTTGAGGCATTTTCCTGTAAGTTAAAACAAAAACACACAGCTGATTAGGTTCCTGGTAAGGCACATGAATATGAAATTAAGGCTCAATATCACCCAGTGTTCAATATTAGAGGACTAGTTTCACTTACCCTGATGTGGTTTGGTAGACCAGCAGCTTCCTTCAACATTAGATAGCTTTGCCCAGTGGCTGCACTTCCCAAGCATTAGCTAGCTTCCCTGCCGTTTAGTTTGCATGACTGCCCAGCTAGATTTCTGAAATATAACCCTTTAAATACACTGAAAGAAGGCAAATACGCTTTGAAAATGACTTGCATCTCTTACGTATAGAACACATGAAAAATGCACATACTTCAGTAAAGAATAAGGGACATTTTGCTGCTGAAATTCTACTCTAATCAAGTCTAACCATTACTTATCAGATCATCAAAGTGTATTGGTTAGTTAAAAATTGGTTGGGAAGCAATGCAAAGTAATTGAAATGCTGGCTTCTAGTTCATGCCTTGGGGGGTACAGCCAATGGGCAGCGAATGACAAAAGAAGGCTGACATTACTACTGTCCAACAGAACTACCACCGAGTAAGTTGTACAATATTTTATGTTTTAAATTTAAAATGTAACTAGTCTTTTCACTCCCTCCCCTCCACAGGGAGGTCAGGGTCAGCTACAGAACTGTGACCCTGGAGCTGATAGAGATTCAGTGTCTTGCTCCAGGACGGATGCTTGCCAACACAGAGGCTTGAACCTGGTCCTCTCCCAACTCACTAGGCAAATCACTACTCCATCCTGTAGTCCCCTAATTGGTGGCATTTCCCCTAAGTACAGTGACACTCACTTCCACAAGTGAGCGCTGATGTGGTGCTCCACCATGGCACTGAGGGCAAACCGCAGGTGGTGTAACCGCCGGTCAAAGGTGAAGATGCTACACCCTAAGGTGCGGCTTCCAAAAGTGCATAGCTAAAGAGGAGAAACAATTGTATTAAGTCAGCTTCACTCAGGTAGCCTTGGGTGGGGTGTTATTTCTGACAGCAGTGTCTTATCTAAGCTCCTTATCATGAAGGATTAAAGCCACTGTGTGTCTAAGATAGACAATAAAGCTTATCTTATCTTACTACTTGTGATACAGGCTAAATATCTAAGCTACAAATCCTAATCCAGCGGCTGCTACTGTGACTCAGTGTGTTCCTGTGCTCACCCCGAGAGGTTTGGGGTGCCAGGGGGTAGCAGGTAGATCCCTGGCCTCCTCCTGCTCCTCTCCTTCACTCTCCTCGCTGGACAGCAGGCTCTGGTTGAAGGGGTAGGGAGGCTGGACCTCCACCTCCACAGCGCTGTCGCCATCCTCCTCTGGACCGCTTTCTGATGACTCCCTGGACCTGCTGGGAATACAAAGGAATGCAAAAATTAGAATGATCCATTACAACAGAGTATCGATCGACACAGCAAATGGTAAGTGGGGTACACACTTGTACCCCACACATGTATTTATATTAATCATTGTTTATTCAAATATAAACATTCATTTTCTGTTTTTGTTAGCCTGTCATGATGTTAGCCATGGAGACAAACATATTTGTCTCCTCTGTCAACAGGCTATGCAATGGTGAGAATTAATAACTTTGTAATGTTAACAGTCATAAATAGACTGGTTGCAATGCTAGCTAGTTAGCTGTATCCTCCAGATACCCAGATGGTCTGTGTTTATCTATGGTGTCCAACACTGATACTGTACAACTAACCATGCTGTTTAGCTTTCACTGCGCCCTTTTTTACCCCAGCCCACTATTCAGAGAATTACAACTTTACAAAATAGCAATAGTAATAGTTTACAAATAGTAATGCTTACTTCAGAGCTATTTGGATGAATCAGATCAATTTTGTAAGTATATCTGTGCGTCTGAAAACATAAAACTTAGTATTCCATGCCTGAGAATTGGACAGTTGCTGCCAAAGTTGGGTTTGTTGCATTGGGTTGCCGATTTCTCTTCAGCGGCTTCCGAATGTGGTTGAGCATCTTTCGGTGGGACAGGGAGCCGCTCCAGATCGTGGCCTGCAGACCCTGTTCTCTGCTCCATTACCAGCTGGTCAAAGGTCTTACTCCTACCCAACACTTTCCGCCGCTGGTGGATGGAATGAATCTATTGTGAAAGAACAGGGAAAGAGAGAAAGGAGAGCCGTTTACATCTCATCCAATACAAATAACAATCTCTTCAAAAAAAAATTCACTTCCATGTCTTTGTATTAAACAAAATAATTCAACTTCTAAGATGAAAGAATCATAGATATTTGTGTTATTATAGATAACGATAGCCAAGACAACAGTAATATTATGAGTTAAAAGGACATAGGGGAACGTGAGGAGGCACTGAGAGTTTACATTGCACATAAGCTGCCGGGTGCACAGCTTCTTCCTCTCTGGATCCAGAACTCCACAGTGTTTGTCCAGGTCACATTCTTTCTCTAGGGAAAGAAAACAAACACAGTAGCCAGTCAGCAGCAGCAGCAACAACAGCGGGACACTCACAGTCAGATGATCCATGCTGGCTGGGGTGAGTTTTCAGACCGCTGTGTGCTACATTCTCAAAAGATGTAATTATTGACAGCACTACTGCATAAGGCCTGAGTGTATTATACAACAAAATACTGCTGTATACAACCTATACCCAGGCTAATACAAAAATTGGTGGAAGTAAAGTTGCAGGCAGAAAAAACAACAGCCACTGTATGAATGACAGACTTACTGTCTACTTTTTTGTAAATCCGGCTGTAGGTTCTCGGGCCCCGCAGAGGACTGTGGAGGTCATCGGGCTGCCCAGCCACGGGCTTCTGCAGAGGGGGTTTCTCTGAGGGTGAGGAGGAGGAGGAGGAGGAGGAAGAGGAGGAAGAGCCACCGGGCAGCAGGGGTCCCGAGTGCCACGGAGGAACCCTGGGGCGAGGCGTGGAGGAGTTGGGGGGTAAGGGAGGGTTCTCCTGAGGGAACGTCTCCACTGGAGGTAAACTGTGGAGGGAGTTGGAGAAATTAAACAAAGAATTAATTGATGAGAGAGATGGAGATGGTGGGATCTTTTATCACGCAATTCATTTCAGGTGCTTGCAAAGCCCCAAATAACATAAAACATGAGATGATTTCTGTGTGACTTTGGATGATGTTTTCAAAGCAACAAACAAGCAACAAATGAACAAACTAATAACAAGTAAACTAACAGGACGGAGATCTTCAAGAGGAACCCAGCATCCCATTGAGTGTGTACTAAAGCATAATGTACTTTTCCTTTATAACTGTCCATTTCTCGCAGTTGTTACACAGTAAAACACTTTGTTATTACCTGACCGCCTCCTTCTGGGCCTTAGCAGGTCTGTGTTGGGGGACAGGTAACGCTGCCGAGGGGTCCTTCTGCCTCTCTCTGGAGGAGGAGACAACTGAGGAGGGGCGACCGGGACGAGGCCGCTGCTGGGGAGCCAAGGTGGAGGACTGGCTGCACAGCTTAGTGAGAGGACCGTGGCGCCTCTCACAGTGCTTCTCAAAGGCCTGGGGCTTGACCACCTGACCACAGTGGCTGCACACCACCAGGTAGAAGTCATCATGTGCCGGGCAATGGCCGTATATGGGCATGTCTGTAGAAGAAAATACAAAGTAGAGTGCAAGGGAAATATATTTCGGAAGGGAAGGGTGATGATATGCCAGCTGGAGATGTTACTGAAAGCTGTTGGTGTTGAGGTTCATGAACCACCAGCCTCACCTTCTTTCCTGAGGGTCATGGTCTCTGTGTGGCTCTTCCCATATTTGCTGCATTCTTCCACATTTGACCCAGCTGCATGCAAAGCAAAGCAAAGCAACGGCATTCAGTGTGAAAACTTACACAGTCAGTCAGAGAAGGGGCTCTGCTGGGGCTTCCGCTATCACACACCCACTGACAACAGTTCCTTGTTATTTGGCCTAGCCTCAGCTAATGTTGGCTGGTTAGTTTTGCTTTTAGCAAGCTAAACAAATCCCTCTTAAGTAGCGTTGTTTTGTTTTGTGTTATAGTAGTTGGCAAGCTAACGCTAACGTTGTTTGTACCTGTCCACAGGTGCGCCTTTCACATGTAATGTAGCGTTTTTAACGCTGCATCAGTTAATGTCAAAAAAATTAAATTAAATTGTTTTCTTGACTGATGCCTGGCGTGCTAACTGGCTAGCCATTTAACATTGTTAGCAAACACATCCTGCACTAGGACCCAGTGGGTCTTTTGTTTGGGTTGCGCTTTATGTGGCTCTATGTATATTACAGAAATAAATCACAGTACAGTGACACCATGACGAGACAAAAAACAGCTGTGGGGCCGGGGGTGTGACTCACCGTCAGATGATAAAATATTTGCCCTATCGACCCAACAACTCCAATTTAATCCAACAAAATCGTCGAGATTAGGATTTCGCCGATCCAAAGCGGCCATTGCTGCTCCTGCGCGCTCACGAGTTGACACCATCAGTTCACGCGCAACCTATCCGCGTCATGAAGCTCGTGCCCGCGTTGGATTATACACAGCGTGATCGCGCACACAAATAGCGCCATATTAATGACCGAGTGTAAAAGGTATTTGCAAAGTTGTCCTTTATAGATTTGTCTGGAGCAGCCTGGTCTCAGTATAACAAACCAACACATGCAGTCTCTTCCTCATGTTCCTGAAGTGCTCCAGCTATCTGGCGAGCATATTATGAAGTTATGTGTGTGGGACGGGATGGCCATTAAAACAAGGCTACCAGTGAGACATTCAGTCTGGCAGAAAATCAGACACACAAATGGACAAGTCCAGCTCTTCCTTTTAATGATGTAGCCTACAGCATTTTATATCCACACAGTTTCATCTTGGATTGTAATTGGACTCCACTCTGACCTATTTCACATTTATACTAACACAATGGTGGATCAGGCTATAACATGTAAATTAAGCAAGGCTATATCAAAAAGGGAAATGCGTTATATAATGATAATCATGGACAGCTTGCCTTCCCTTATAACTGACTGGAGGTAGAAGAGAGGCAAAAGCAAGCTAGACATGTATGCAGTTAATTAGTAACAGATTAGTAACAGTTATCAGTCAATTGTTTGTTTATGAAAAACTGAGTAGCAACTAACCAGACTGTATAAGGCTATAAAATGACAGAGCACTGGTATGCACATACTGCAGGACTTTGCTGGGTTATTTTCTTAGAAAACCCTTAATTTAAACATTACAAACATGCAGGACAGAGAAAAAATGTCCATATCCTTTAGAAAAAGATCTACAAATTCTTCCTAATAAGCAGCCTATAATGTTGGTTATATGTAAAATGACTGAAGAGCTAATACACACTGATATATGCACCATGTACAACAAAATATGCAACTATTAGGCTAACATAGTGAGATGAGACACAAAATGCAAGGAAAAAATAAAATCGCTTTCGTCCATGATAAATAATCTCAAATTGGCAACTTGAACAGATCCAATTTATCAAAATGAAAAAAAAAAAAAGTTTTTTGAAATTTGAACAACCATGAAAAGAATATTGCTGACTAACTTTTAAACAGCTACATTTTGATTTCAGTCTGACCAAGTTCGGCTTCAGTATCTTCAGAAATGTATTTTTATTTTTTTCAAGATAAAATAACCCTAAACGTAAATTGTAACACTTATCAAGAAGGACCAGTCAGTTTTTGAAATCTATGACAATTTTCTAAGAACAGTTAGTACCAAACGGTTCCTTTAACAACACAACATATGACACTGTTGAGATGAGGAAGCTGAGCAGTTAGGAAGGCCTGACTCCTCCCTCCACATCTGCAGGCGGGTTGGCTGATTTGTGGAAAGGTGTTTCCTTGTAAATGAACCAGCAGTTGCCTCCCCACAGTATGAGGTTAAGAAAACCGAAAATCTGCCAAAGGAGGGTAAAAGTGAAAGACAGATAAGTCAAATATCCCAAGCTGTGGTTTCTACACATCACTTTTAGCATTTTTGAAAAAGACAAAAAACCGCATATAGCTTACCACAGAGGCGTTTAGTCGGCCCATGTGAGGCAAGGCACCTGCGGTGCACTTGTTGGTCGAATCCTTGCAGACGTCAATGAGACCTACAATGTTTGAAGGACTGGTGGCCCACTTCACATCGGTCAAGCCTTTCCCCCAGGCCGATGACGACGCCAGCCACAGAAAGGCCAGGGCCGCAGTCACCAGCAGGTCCTTTTAGCAGGACACACAAATATCAGTACATAACAGTAGAAGAGGAGATACAAAGACTGCTGCACTGTCCACAAAAATTAAAGTTGCTGGTGTCAATCATGGTCTTGGATCATGAAAAGATGGCCTCTAGTCCTGGAACGTGCAAAATGTAAAAAAAAAAAAAGGGCCTCTTCTCAAAAAATAATACCAAGGCACATTTTTTCAGTGAAAAATATTCAAAAGCCTTTATTTTATTGGCTTACCAGGCTTTTTAATATTTTTCACTGCAAAAAGTTTGTCTTGCTATGCCTTTTTTACATTTTGCATGTTCAAGTACTAGAGGCCATGATCTATCTCTTTTCATTATCAGTACAAAACACTTAAAATCAAGAACACATTGGCAGTTTCCATCAAGGAGCATTTATGGACAGCAGCTGGTGGAGTTCCTCCCTTAGTGGCAAGTGAACACACCCATCCAGGGTTTCATTTACACAGCTCTGCTGAATGCCCTCTCTCTGACCCTCTGTTGGATTCCAGCATGAAGTGGACTCCTCCGAGTCCAACAGCTGACATCAGAGGCACAATTTTATAAACAAAGCACTGAAGTCCAAATATTGCTCCCACAAGTTGAAATAACAACTATTGTGAGTGTACAGTGGAACAAAGGCAAGCCAACTTGTTAAGATAAAACTAGATGCCGCGACATCATTTAGATATCGGTCATCACCCTCGCTGAATTCTCACAGTAGCTTAAAGAAAGAGCATGCAACACCTGCCTGCTTCAAATACAACTATGTACAAGTGCATGCCATCTAATGTCGTCTCACCCCATCACTAACCTATTAATGGCTGGAGGGGAGATTTGGTTAAACATTTTACCAAAACGCAGAGGTGGAAAGTAAAGTACATTTACTCAGATACTGTACTTAAGCACAATTTTGAGGCACTTTACTTGAGTATTTCCATTTCGTGAGACTTTATACTTTTACTCCACTACATTTCAGAGGCAAATAATGTACTTTTTACTCCACTACATTTATCTGACTGCTGTAGTTACTAGTTAACTTTGCAGAATAAAGTCTTACATGCAAAACATATGATAAGCTCATAAAATACATTACATTGTTGGAGTTTAAAGTACCCAACAGTATATAGAGTAGTTAGACCAAGCGCCACCTAGATCTCCTACAACAATAAAATACTTCTTACAGGTTAATGCATCAATAATTTAACACTCTGAAAGGCACTATTCTACAGAATGAGTACTTATAGTTTTGATACTTAAGTACATTTTACTGCTAATGCTTTTACTTTTACTGGGGTGTTTTTCCATCATGGGGAGTACTTTTTCCACTACTGTCAGAACGACCGAAAAAATATGAAGAATACAGGCAAGCGTACCACAATGGGGCCACGACTGGATTCTCTGTATATGTGCTGGTAGCCCAGGTAGAGCACCAGGGAGGCAGTGCTGTAGAGAAAGGCAAGCACTCCAATACAGACGAAAAACTCTGCTGAGGAGGAGTGGTCTCCGGTCAGGAAGAAATCAGTGGTGCCAGTCTGGTTGACTACACAGTTAGGAACTTTGTACGGATGCTGCATCAACCTGTGTGAGCAGAGAGATACGGTCAGTTCAGTTCTGGTGATCATGATTCCTAATAAGCCAGTGCCTCGTTGCAGCTGTGTGAGATCGTGTGTGTCTGTTCATACACACCTGAATGGATAGTTAAAGTCTGCGTGGACCTCTTGGCTGGCGCTCCCATGGCACTGGACATTGATGCTCGTGGTGCCGGCGTAACCTCCAGCTGTAGCAAAGGCAAATATGGAGAATACCTGCAGCCAAAGACACAAGCAAAGATTAGACATGTTGGCACAAAATGACACACACACCCACACACACATTTCCCCCTCTTTGCGCAATTCATTTTGACAGGAAATCTGTTTTTTAGCTACAGGATGCCATCACTGCGTGACAGGAAAAGCATGTCTTTAAATTTACAATCAACCAGATCTTAAACTTAGGTCAAGCACTAAATACTGACAGTATAATAATGTAGCCATTACCTGTGGTAGTGTTTGACAATTTTTACTGTTACTAGCCAGATGAAGTGGAGATTTTCTTGTTTTCTTCATAGGAAGATACATCATTAGCTACAGGTGCTTGACTGAACAAGCTAAACCATATCAGTGGAGCACAATGTGCACAAAACTTGGTTGGTATGCTGGTTTAATACATGTAAACTGTTATAACTTAATGAAAGTACTGCATAACATATTTTAACAATGTTACAGCTCAGAAGACAAGAGTTACATAGCCAGTCTCCAGGCGTATAGGTCATAAGACCAACATGAAAATCAATTTGGAAGGTATTTAGCTGGACGGACAGCTCATACATTCAACACAGCCTTCTTAGGCCATATGGTAAAAAAGGATTGAGAAAAACTTACCCATTCCAGCAAACGAATAAACGCCAGAGGCTCTTTCAGGGGTCCCAGGTCAAGACTGAAGCCCGACATCAGAACTTTCTAGTGATACAAAGACACAGTGTAACGGTAAGAGGGATATTGCTTAAGAAGCCATGCACAAATAGGTGTGTTTGCAAAAAAGAAAAAGTGCCTAATCATTATGCGCCATTAAACTGTTTACTCTTCTTATCGGCGTTCCTACCTGGGCGACGCCTTCCATCGTTTCTCCAGAAAAAAAAAAAAAGTAGTCTGCTGATATCGTCAATATGTTTTCCCTTCCTGGTTCTTTTGTGGCTCTTTCGTGGCTCGCAGGGCTTGTCAAACTTTTCTCCAACTTCAGCGAATCGTAGTAGCTGAACACGTGATCACTGACGTTAAAGCGACGCGAGGGGCGCTGCTGGATTTGAAAGTCAGTGAAAGTGGGGCTGAAATGTAGTTCATATGTTTTGCCAGTATATAGGAAGAGTTTTGTTCCAAAGTGAGATATCCACCATTTAACAAAAAATGACACCCACTCTCCCATGTTGCATGCTGGCATGAAAGTTAAGCATATTATGGGTTAGCCTAGTATTGAAGTTATGAGTCATCTTAAGACATTTGCTTATGAAATAGTTAATTTTTTGAGGACAGGATCATTCATGTTTTTCAAAAATTGCCTGATCTATTTCAGGTAGCAAAATGGATATATAGGATTTTTGAATGAAACATCAACAATCATATATACTTTGTATGTCACCTTTTTGGGAACAGGATGAAGAAAAGCTATATTGTACCTTGATAATGTTTATGTTCAACAGTCACCAATATTATGTCCTGAGTGAGTCTATATGTTACATTCAGCCATATCAAGAGATGGACGTAAACACTGAAATCACCCATTATTAGAGTTTGCAGAAATGTCCAAAAAAGGTTGTGAGTGTTCAGTAACAGTAATTATTTGTCACAAGAGGTCGCCATTTCCTCACACAGTGACTGTGACTTCTCAAACTGACCTTTTTCACCCAAAGCAAGCCTATGCATGTGCATCCCATGACTCCCATAAGAGTAACCTGACCCCATTCACACAGGCTGTCTATGCAATCTCATTGCTTTGGAGCTTTTTAATTCAGCTGCTCTTTCTTTGGCTCGGTAAGCCGGAAAACTCAGGAGCACTTGTGTCCATCCCTTGATTCACCTTTCTTTCACCAAGCAGCCAAGGCAGGAACACTTGGGTGCTTGTGGAAAGGCACCGTCTTCTCCGAACAGAGCACATCTCGAAGGAATAAGAGTGCCTTTGTTCTCCACCTTTTAATAGTTGACTGGGCTGCGGTGGGGGAGGGGTTGCTCCTCCATTGTACAGTCCCTTTGCGGAGGAATGCTGCTCTGCAGATCAGATTGTTTGGCTTTCTGAATGAATCTGGGAGCAACAAATATGTTTTCATAACTAAGGAAAAGAGAAGTAACACAAACACAATTGACATTCTGAATGCCCCAAGTCGTATTTGAGTTTAGGTTAGTGAACTAAACTTGAAAAGTTGATTCAAGTTCAAGGTTTCAGGGTTGGCTGAAACACTCCAAACTTGTTTGACAGCATCTCATTTTTGGCCATGGTGTGAGGACATATTTTCTTGTTGCAGTCCAGCAAACTTGTCAGACTGGTTGTGCCACACGAAAGACTAATAGGCATGACAATCTGATCACATCCTCCTCTCTGTTCTGGAGTTTCAATTATCCTGCTAGTGTGACTATGCAACAACATCGCTTCCCACCCTCCTGGAGGGGTGCAGGTCTTTTCCAGAAGAGGAATATTACCCAGCATACCACAGGAGAACCAAAACCACAATATTCTTGCCTATGAATCAGAGTTCATGGTAGCTTCAGCTATGGGGATTTTTTTTTTTTTAGAAGCACATGACCAGCAGTCATGGGTTCCCTTTGGCACCAGGACCCACTGTCCCATCACATGCACAAATTCAATCAAGAACAGAATATGACTCACTGTAAACAACAAAATGAATAAATCTAATTTTGAGAGCGCGTTACACAAATTAATTTGTACAAATAGAGGTCACATAATAGAAGCACAAAGCCTAAAGGTGAATTTTCCTAATTTGTTCTATTGTTCTGGACTGATTATTATAAAGTGTCACCTCAGCTAACTCAAAGTTGTTGAGACTGGACATTGATAAATGGTGAGTCCATGTATCTGCTGTCATACAGACAAGTCAGTTGCAATACTGCATCCAATAAACTGTGTAACATCTCTGTACTAATTAAGTTAAGACATTCCTTCCAAAATAAGATATCTACCATGAAAAAAGTGACCACAAGTCTTGTGCTACAACAAATTGTATTCGTTTTTTATGGGATAGAAGGAAACTTAAGTTGGTCGACAACATTATAACAGCTTTAAAGACGGGATCTTCTATAGCTTGGCAGTATTGGATGATAACCCTCACATGATACTGCACAGTGTATGAATATATGAACAGAACTCTTCAAATGCACTCTCCACTAAGAAATGCAGTTCATTGATAAAAGAGTCCCACTGCTGGAGGGATTATTGAAGTTCATCTTCTTCTAACCTCTAGTTTGAGGCTTCCAGCATCACATCACATGGGTCCAGATGTTAAATCCCTGCCAGAGTCAACAGTGTGTGCAAGTGTGAAGAAAATTACTGTTGTGATTAATTTGTGGCACATCTTATGCATGTGATTATTGTTACAGTAAATGTTTGATTTTGTGTGCATTCTCAGGGAATTAGGCCAAATTTTCCCTCATAAATCTGTGATTGGTGTAATTTTATGAGAGTGAATTGGTGTGAAGTTTAAAATTGGTCACCAACAATTGTATTTCTCCTAATCTGAAATCATATCCATGTAGGGCTTGATATGGGTCAGAAGAGTGCCAGCCCAATTCCCAGCATTGTGAGCAGAAAGGCCTCTGGCTGGACCGGTTCATCACAAACAGCATTAACTTGCTGTGTGGACTATTCAGAGCATACCGCTCAACCTACCTCGACACGGCTTTTGACAGCTAATTATGTAGCTGTAGTTTGTGCGCTCGGCGTCGGACCAATCAGAACAACGTATGCGTGTGTCTGAACGGAAGACGGGCCAATCACAGCGTCGTCTCTCTGCGGAGGCGTTACGTCCCACAGACATAATTTGAGTGCTGGTTACATTGTATCACTTTGGCAAAGGAGTTGCACCGCGAATAATTGGACTTAAACATCCAGTCAAAATAATACATTTGCGGCTTTCATCTGTTTGTACTATTCAGGTGTTATTTTCGCTGCTGCACTGGGAAACAGTTGGAGCTTAGGGCGCTCCGCCTCGAAACGTATGAGCCCGTGCATACAAAGCCCGCAGTAGCTGTTACTCGCTGTCAGGACTACTGTGTTTTGTTGATGTCATCCGCGGCAGAGCTGGAGCGACCTTCAATTTGTAGGCAAGATTAGGATAAACAAAGACTCATTTTGTTTTTGTGTTTTTTTTTTTTTTTTCTCGCCAGTGACCCACAGAACGAGAATGGGACTTTTATGGCACTGTATGCTGTTTTTTCTTTTCACTTTCACAGTTGGTTTGGATTTTCAGCAGGGATTCAAACCATACGGACAGTCAGTTTTTGTGAGGAATTCTAAAATAGAGAAAGCTGAGAAAAAAATCGAAAAGAGGTCTGTTCCTGGATGGCTTGCTTCACCAAAGCACAAGATAAAGAGGAGAAGCGCTGAGCAAGGGGACACCTGTAAAGCTCTTCAAGGATATGACACCAAGTTAGCCGACAACACCCACCGCGTAAGTTACCAATACAGGTCCTGTTACACTCTGCACATGTCTAACAATTAGATGTCCCATTTGCTTAAGCTGCGCAGGTGCTAACCAGGTATCCAAGCTGAGGCCTAATCATCTATCCATAGTGCCTACTGAGGCTGTTTCTCCTGGGTAGCACATTCAGCTGTAAACCACGATACCCAGCATAGATCGAGGATATTTCACAGTATGCAGGTTTCTTTGTTCCATTGTAAAAAAAAATGAAATAAAGCATACTATTAATATATTGTATAATTTATTATTATTATCATTAAATTGACCCGCAAACAGTAAGAATGTGCCTACACAAGTTTTGGCTGGTATTCCATCCTTCCCCTGGCTCATGCAGTCATTCAGGTTTTCTCTTGCTGTACCAGTTCTGGCCAGCCATGATGATTTCTTTCTTATTTTTTGGCGCAGTAAAAGTAGTGTGGCGTTATAGTGCAGTGAAAGAATCACATCTTCAGATATGATTCTTCATGCTTAAGGTCCTGCTCGGGGTCCAGGGAAGCACTATCAGACCAGGTTACATCTCTACTGTCCCTCTAATGGCTGTGACCTATATTTTGTTCAGCTCAAGGATGCAACTGTATTCTTTATTCTAGGATCCCACTTTTATCTGCCTCGCTGAGTGTGAATGTGGCTTTTTCTTGAATGTTGATAGGGAACGGGCCTAGGTGAATCCTTGTGACTGGCAGTGTGGTAGTTATTGTGTAATTGCAAGCTGTGTCTGTCTGTGAAGGCAGACAGAAGCCAGAGGATGTTAGGATACAGAGACTACTTTGTCCTTAAGGACCTTGCACTTAAATCCTAGAGGAGAGTAGGCTAAATTTGGTATCACCAGATGTGCTATGGATTTCTGTTTTAGCACTGGGTTTAGTCGTGAAATGAGTGCACCAGGCTAATGCAGCTTACACAATATCTAGGCAATCGCGCAATGATCTCATAACAAAAGCAAATGCAAAATGTAAGCAGACCCCAGTAGAGCAGTGTGATGCTTATTTGCCTAGATCCTCATTGCCATGTGATTGACTTTGCATTGCTGCCTTGTATTCATTGGCCTGTGTATTCTAAGCAGGAGGCAGCAGGCCTGCAGGCTCACCCTGGTCATTCCCCTGGAAGTTACTGCTGTAGGTCCCACTGGCACCAGAGCTGCTTATAGCATGAGCTGCTGGAAGTGGCCTGCTCTTACACAATCAGTGAATATGCACACAGTTAAGGAGTGAAGGGCCCTGATGAGATTAGGGATTTAAGTGTTGCACATAAGGCAACAGTAGTAGCTTAGACAGTGAAAGCAAAAGTATATCTCATCAGTGACCTTTGGGGAAATAGTTGTCTCCTAATAGTTTTGTTAGAGCCCAGACTGCCTCACTGACTTGATGTACACAAAATTCTTGTTAGACAGAAACTCTGGTTTTTAACTGGTTTTCCATAGGGGAATTTTACGATGAGTGCATTTGGTCTGAAGCCTAGTGCTCGGTGAGGTGCTTGCTGATAAGTGGTGCTTCACTTTTTACACTAGTCAGCCATGCTTAAACACTTGGCGAGGGGAAACACGATGCTAGTCAAAGCAAAAATATACTGTGAAAGTTCAAAAATGGGTTTTGCATGCAATATGGAATTGTGTAGGAATTGTGTCTCATTCCTTTTTTTGGTTTAATGGCTGCACTTCTGCTAATAATGTGGCATCAGTTTCTGAGATCTGCACAGCTATTTAGACACATTCCTCATCAGTTAGGCCCCTTTAAAATCATATACAGCTATTACTTTATTTCCCCGTTACATTTGTTCTGCCACATTGTTTCTGACTTATGGTTATATGAGA
This sequence comes from Centroberyx gerrardi, assembly GCF_048128805.1. Classification (NCBI taxonomy): domain Eukaryota; kingdom Metazoa; phylum Chordata; class Actinopteri; order Beryciformes; family Berycidae; genus Centroberyx; species Centroberyx gerrardi. The sequence continues at coordinate 10,168,392 of NC_136010.1, forward strand.
TTGTATGTATGGGTTTGTATTTGTGACACTGGTACTATTATTTTTGAAAACTGACTATTAAGTTTTTTCATGATATCTTTTTCTTCAGTATGCCTTCAACGACCTGAGCGGATCAGTGTCGCTGGCCTGGGTTGGAGATGGCACCGGGGTGAGTGTTACATGCTTGTCTGTTTACATTTAACATATCTCTCCTGCAATGTTGTTCCGCTGTGACATGAGTAGGACAGACTTGGCTAGATTACTCAGCGGATTGTATATGAAAATGACAGGCTACTCTGTGAGCGCAGAGCCTGGTTCACTTCACTCATAAATCACATAATGAGTTCACTCACAGCAGGGTCTCATGCACATTAATAAATGATCCATGTCCCACTTTCCTCAAGCTGAACCTTCCTTTCTTGGCAGGTCATCCTGGCTTTGACGACTTTTCAGGTGCCATTCTTCATGTTAAGACTCGGGCAGTCCAAACTCTATCGAAGGTATGTCTCATGATCTGACCTGTTAGAAACAATTATGGTTTGTGTCTGGTTTGCATTTAATTTGGCCGTCCCAACTTGTCTGCCAGTGAGAACTACGGAAAGTCGTTCCAAGATGTGACCAACCTGATCAACAACACCTTCATCAGAACAGAGTTTGGCATCGCCATCGGCCCCGAGAACTCTGGGAAAGTGAGTCATGCCTCGATTAAATCTGCCGGGTGAAAATTCCCCACACATACTTCAGTGTCGTACTCCTCTGGACTGTTGACAAATACACAGTGGTGGAAAGAGTACTGGAATTTCCGACTCAAGTAGAAGTATTGTTACTTTGCTGATGTTTTACTTAAGTAGAAGTGAAAGTACTGCTGTAAAACTCAATTTAAGTAAAAGTAAAAAGCAGGTCATTTAAAATGTATTCAGAGTAAAAGTTGCTGAGTTACTTTTTAGAAAAGAGAACGTTATTAGATGTGATCTTTCCCATGCAATTCTGAAAGGACGGGAGGACAGAGTTCAAATTTGATTCTTTTAACTGGAAAACTTGGAAATTACAAAATAATGTGCAGAAACAAAGTAAAGCCAGATTACTCTTCTCTTCTTTGCTGATTGACTGTTCAATTTGTCAATTTAAGATTGTCCAGTTTCTGATGCTTATGGAGAGCCACAAAATTTGTACTCTGTAATGGATGTGATTTAAAATGTAGTGAAATACAATACTTCAGTACAAGTACACAAAAAAGCGACTCAATTACAATAACATGAATAATAGTTACTTCCACCCTTGCAAATAACACTACTGTAATGTGTGCTCTGCTGTAAAGTGTTATAACATCAGCCAGAATCAATTCCCATCTTTATTCATCAATCTGAATTTCGTCCTCTGCGGCTCGTAGGTGATCCTGACAGGCGACGTGTCCGGCGAAGTGTCCGGAAGCCGCGGGTCTCGGATCTTTGTCTCTGGTGACTTTGGAAACAGTTTCACCCACCAGGACCTGCCCTTCATCCCCCTGATGCAGATCACATACAACCCTAACAATGCCAGTGTGCTGCTGGTCATCAGCAACAATGTAAGTTGGCGGAGGCGGTGAAGTGTCAGTGAATGTTTAGAGGTGTGGTCCGGTCCATTTTGAAAATAACCTGTTTGGATGTCACTTAGCTCTCTGGAGACCTGGTGAGAAAAGCCTTTCTTATTCTAGTTCTGTGTGTGGGTATTTGAGATCGCTAATAGTTATAAATCTGTCATTATTGGAGAGGCAGAGAGAGACCTTTACCCTTTCCTAATTTCCTTATACAAGGAAGAATCCAGCTGGTCAATGATTTGTAACATGTTTGCATTGGGCACATTCATTCAGATAGCTGTGCTGTTTATGGACTGTTTATGGACCGCTCTAATATACCAAGCTGTATGTGTCTGTGATCCTGTGTAAACAGTGCTGTCATGGCCGTTGGAATTTGAGTTCCATCATTTTCTGTCCTCAGAATGAACTGTGGCTGTCTGACAACTTTGGTGGCAACTGGAAAAAGATCCATGACGTGGTGTGTCTGGTGAAATGGTAAGAGATGAGTGAAGTGATGAGTGAATAATCTGTTATCTCACTAGGTGTGAATGAGTGGAAGCAATTATATGGTGTTATGACTTCTTTCAGGTGTTCAGCGACCAAGGTGATATAATATTATCCATTATCCTCGAGCAGCTGAGTCGAAGCGTTAGTCACCGTAGCTCAGGGAAATATCTCTGTTCAGCGGGATGAGGAAGGAGTGGAGGAACCCCATTCTTATCAGTCTAGCACAGGGCGAAGGGTTCAGGAAGTGATTTCTGCTTGTACATGTCTGTTGGTTAATTGTCCTTCTCCTCAACTTGAGTTCCTCTAACAAGCGTAGTCATGGCAGGTAAGGGGAACACAGTTTCACTTCTCTCTCAGATGGGAGATTAGGTACCATATGAGCGATTAAAGCCAAAGTATGTTTGGCCATGTGTTGACTTGTTTAAAATTATACTTGGCTTGCTCTTCCTTGGAAAGCTTGCTGATTAATTCTAAGATTTATATGAACATCGATTTGCCTGAGACAAACGTGTGCAGAATTCCCTCCCAAGATATTTATTGTTGCTGCACCTTTGCAAAATAGGCAATAAAACTGCATTGCAGTCGGTGACTGTTTGACTAGCTGTTTTTCTTTTGGGCCAAGCCCTAGCAGCACTATTCTCGTTTTGGAGGTATTTCCTAGCATGCATCACTGAATCACTTTGGCAGCTGTGCATGTTTGTTTACTTTTGATTTTTAAGGGTGCTGAGTCTGAGTCTGTCAGAGCTGTACGCACAACACGGTCTCTCCTCCGACAGCCTTTCATATCGTCCCACAAGACCTGACCCTGATATGAACAGGCCATGGGAAAATGGGTCAACCTCAACTGGGGCAGCAGTTTTCTGAAGTCATAACACAACACTCAGTGCAAAGTACATATTTAGGAAGGGCAAGGCTGTATGCTGGTTGTATTTGATAAGCCAGAGCATGTGATGCCACACAAAGGAGTGAGTATCAGCGCAAAACACCAGGTTCCTACGGCTGTGGGTGTGTGCCAGGAAGACTGTGCCAGTCGAGCAAGCATTGTTTATATCCTCAGCCAGTGTGACTGAACGTCAGAAAGAAAACAAACCCCTTTCAGTGGGAATCAAACATGATGTCAGTTTTCCAATGCTCAATCAGTCTATATTCAACAGTGTGGCTGGACATCATGAAGCCGAAACCCAACTACATTCACTGGCTATCAAACATGATACAGAGTCCCACTGCGTCAATGCAGCCGAACATATTAAGGGAAAAGATATTCATATAGAATCAAATGTGAGACAAATTTAATTTCTTTCTTCATGCAGGAAATGTTCCCCAGCTTTACATGTGCCAAAATTAAACCCGCATCCTGGCCTTGTACATTGTGAACTGAGCACACTGAGAACTGTAACTTCCTTATCAACAATCTTCTCGCTTAGCTACTTTGTGTGTGGCTGCTTATCTGACATACTTGATACTTTTTCATTCTAGGGGAATGAAAAACACCATCTTCTTTTCCTCCAACCTCAATGGATCCTGCAGTAAGTGACACCTTCATTAAGCAAAACTTTAAATAAAAAAAAGGCCCAACCTGAATGTTTTGACCTCAGGTTTGTTCACACAGATTACAGGAGCACTATATGGGAAATAATGTCTTTGTATCTTTCTCAAGCCAACTTGACTCAAAATATAAGCATGGACATTGTTATATTGAGACTCCTGTTACCAATTAATCAATTTGGATTTAAGGATAATAATTTGAAGCATGAGGTAAGAATAACCCAATGCAAAAATGCAGACAAACTGTTTCTAAGATGACAGATGACCCTGATCAGATGAGGAAAAGTCTTTGCAGCACTGGTATGCTGCTGATGGAGCCTGTAATTCTCCCAAAATAGACATTATGCAAATCAGTTCATCTCTACTTCTGTTACATTTACACCTCCAGCATTTTAATTTTGAACGTTTCCTCTCTTATTTTCCAGATGAACGGGGGATGCTGGATCTGAGGAGGACAACAGACTATGGAAAAACCGTCAAGACTGTGGCCAGTAAGATCTTCTCCTTTGGCCTGGGAGGACGCTTCCTCTTTGCCTCTGTAATGACAGGCAAGGTTAGTATGAGTTCAAATCACCAGCAGATAGGGAAACATGATCAATATACAGAGACATAATATTGATTCTTTAGACCTTTAGATGTCAGAAAAAGCTTCAGTCTGCTTGATTTGAAATGCAATATGCATTTGTGAGGGGAGCTGCCACGTAGTACCTGCAGATAATTTTCATGGTAGTGAATTTTAAATATTTATTAGGAAAATATTTTTCCAATATCGGTAAACTTAAAATGGATATTATTCTTATTTCTGCATTTGGTTTCGAAGAGAAGTATCAGTTCGTAATAAATATGGGAAGTAGTATGATATTTTACCCATGTAATAGTGGTTGATGTTGAAATTAACCACAGAAAACGACAATGTCATGCTTGTCAACAACAACATTGATGTTTGTCCTTCAGTATGGACCATATTTACTGAAATTGAGTCTAATATGAGTAGCATGTTAAATGTATGATCCATGGTAGCAGATTCTGTTGCATTCAGCACTGTAATGTTGTGAGCACAGCTGTGTGGACAGATCCTGTGTGTTTGCTGGTATGTTTGTGTCTGTGTCCTTAGTCTCTTCTTCTTTTCCTGGGTATGTAGACTTGTTAGCATATATTTGCATGGGTTATTTTCGCTCCAAACCCTAACTCTTCCCATTTCCTCCCCTCTCTCTCTCTCTCTCTCTCTCTCTCTCTCTCTCTCTCTCTCTCTCTCTCTCTCTCTCTCTCTCTCTCTCTCTCTCTCTCTCTCTCTCTCTCTCTCTCTCTCTCTCTCTCTCTCTCTCATCTGCCTGTCTCTCTCCCTTCCCTCTCCACCCCTCCGTCTCTGCAGGGCATGTTGAGGATGATCCATGTGTCAGTGGATGAGGGCGAGGTGTGGAACATGGCCCAGCTGCCCCCTGTTGGCCATGAGCAGTTCTACTCTATCCTGGCAGCCAACGACGACATGGTCTTCATGCACGTCGACGAACCAGGAGGTCAGTCCGCACGGCACCCCGGGCCATTTTACACTTCTACTCACCATACTGTATAATGATGGTGACATTTAAGAGCGGAGAAAAAAAACGGTGCAGTGCCTGAATAATGCAGTCACTATCCAGGCAATCATCATCAAGCATACCTTATTCTGAATGTACACTTTTCCCCCCATTACATTATTTCCAATTTCTGAATCTTTGCATCTTTATTTTATGTGTGATCCAATGTGAATTTCTCTATGCTGACAATGGTTATTAATGTCCACAGATACAGGATTTGGCACCATTTATGTATCAGATGACCGGGGCACGGTGTACTCGAAGTCGCTGGAGCGCCACCTTTATACGACCACAGGGGGCGACACAGACTTCACTAACGTCACGTCCCTGCGGGGGGTTTTCATCACCAGTGTCCTGGCTGAAGGTAGCTGTGATCATATTCATGCATTTAGATATACCAATAGCAACACACATACTCACATTCCCCCAGAAACACACATACACATACACATACACAGACACAGACACACACTGTATGACTTATCCATTTCACACTGGAGGGGGGGGCCTTATGTAAATATTTCATTAGCTGTTCAGTGTGAGATGAGCTGCCTGCCTGGAGGAGCAGGCTGTCACTTCAGCAGAAATACCTCACATTACCAGCTCCCCACTGAATCATACCTCCATCATATCCCCTCTGCTCTGCTCACTGTATTTGCTCCCGAAAAATCCCTTCCATCTGTCGCCTTAAATGTTATTTTACTTCTTTCCCCAGCACTTCTGTCTTACAGGATCATTTTGTGGTCACAGGATTATTGGCAGGGCCTGACTCTTGCACTCTTATTTGTACTCATTGTCTGCGGATAAGAGCATCAGCTAAATGCCCAAGTCGGCAGGTGAATGTAAGTCATTGTCTTGTTGTTCCAGATAGCTCAGTGCAGTCTGTGGTGTCCTTTGACCAGGGAGGGGAGTGGCTTCCCCTGCAGAAACCTGCCAACAGCAAATGTGATGCTACATCCAAAGACCCAGACAAGGTAAACAAGAGGAGACGGGTGTGTCAGGAGGAAGATGTAGGAGGGTGGAAACTTGATCTGACTTGATGGAAACTTGTGTACTTTTGAAAGATACAGTGTTGAATGACCTATGATGAATTCAGTTTTGATAAAATGTCTTTTGAATTACAATGGCAACAAGGCTAAAATTCCTTTAGTGTGGCAAAATTGGGTTATTTTGTATCTCTAGTCAATAAAAACGCACACAATGTTGCTTCTGTGGACAGTCGGATATCAAACGCTGGTTGTGCTTGTGTCTGTACAGTGCAGTCTCCACATCCACGCAGCCTACAGCACTGCGATGAGGCTGAACATCCCCATGCTGCCGCTGACTGAACCGAACGCTGTGGGCCTCATCATAGCTCACGGTAACTCCCCCACTCACCACCCTCAGCGCTGTCTGCAGAGTTTCCATCCAGAATTATTCATGAATATCTTCTCTTTGCTTTGCTTTAAATAAGGGGTTTATCATGCAGATGTGGTGATAAACTGGAAGAGTTGTTGTTTCCTTGCCTTCTGACCTCTGCTGCTGCTGCTGTGTGTCCCTTCAGGGAGCGTTGGCGATGCCATCTCAGTGATGAAGCCTGATGTGTATGTGTCTGATGATGGGGGCTACTCCTGGCTGAAGGCCCTCAGCGGACCTCATCACTACGCCATCCTGGACTCTGGAGGCCTGCTGGTGGCTGTGGAGCATAGCACCACTCAAGCCATCAACCAGATCAAGTGAGCTATAGGTGGAGGGAATGGAGAGGCTTGGGTTGGACCTATGTTAGTTGTTGCTGTTTCTGTTCTTCTATCTTGTGTGCTTGGTCACATTTAAACTCATTGGGATGCAAATTTCAATTCATAGACCTCATAAACAATAGCAGTTTCAAGGATGTACATAGGCACTGTTGAAAGATGCAGTTTGATAAATGAGATGTTAATGAAATAGCATAATTTTTACCTTTTTTTATTTCCTGAGATTATGCTGATATATCTGTACATTCTTTCAAAAAGCTTGAGTAATTCAGCACACACCAGAAAGAATTAGATCAACTCTTTTTATATCAATAGACTACATAGTGGTTGTAGACTATAAAACCAAAGGAGTGAACGGTGCATTTTGCGCGTTGTTGCTGCGTCAGGTTCTCTATAGGTGTGTGCGCTGAATCTCTCAAGCTTTTTGACTTTGATTCTTCCTGCATCGGCCGGCACCCCGGGGAGCAGCACCGCTGCGCACAGGGCACTTTCAACTTTTTGATCTGTACTTTCTTTGTTGTCCTGGCAGGTTTTCCACTGATGAAGGACAGTGCTGGGGTGTGTACAACTTCACCCAAGACCCCATCCACTTCACCGGGCTGGCGTCAGAGCCGGGAGCTCGCTCCATGAATGTCAGCATCTGGGGCTACAGAGACTCGCTCATCAGCCAGTACTGGGTCTCCGTCACCATCGACTTCAGGGAGCTCCTCACCAGAGACTGTGAGTGACTTGGTGACTCGTTCACAAGAAATGTATTTAACCTGATGTGATATAACTAGCTGATCGTTTTGTAATTCAGTAATTTAGTCAGGATTTGTCAATAATTTGGGATTAGCTCCGGATCCCCACCACATTTTGTCTAATATATACATATATTTTTTTAGGTGACGATAAGGATTACGTGCAGTGGTTGGCCCACTCTGATGACATCAGCGACCCCAAGGATGGCTGCATGCTGGGCTACAAAGAGAGGTTCCTGCGCCTAAGGAAAGACTCCGTCTGCTGGAATGGACGAGATTACCAGGTCAACACCCAGCCGACCCCCTGCCAGTGTACCTTGGATGACTTCCTGTGGTAAGATTTCAACTTCCAGGCTCAAAATACCAAACTCAACGACCAGGCCAGAAATAGAATGATAGTGTTGGTTTTATATTTCTTTGACTTCTCTGGTGGTAAGAACAACTCTGATGTACCAGGGGTGGAGGGAGTACCAAAATATCCTACTCAAGTAGAAGTACTGTTACTTGGTTCACATTTTACTTGAGTAGAAGTAAAATTACCATCTATTTAAGTAAAAGTAAAAAGTGGCTCATTTGAAATGTACTGAGAGTAAATGAGTAACAGGCATTGCTACATATAATCAGTAGACCATAATGCAGTGCAGTCACAAGACACGCTGCGCTGGCGTAACGTTTTCTTTTTCTCGACTGGAAGAACTCTCGCTGCACTGTCGCTATCACTCTCTCCACCTGCCCCACAGCTGAATGCAACAAGTTCACGCCCATTCCCTGGGGCATGTCAAAGTCATTCTGGGAAACTGTTCTATGGCTGATTGTTGATCAGTTAGATCTAGTTAGGTTAGTTAGATCTAGTTACACATTCTCTGTAAAGTCCCTTGAGACATGCATGTGATAAACGGCTATATAAATAAACTTGAACTTGAACATGAAATGTAAGAAATCACTAACTTAAGTAGAAGTAGATGAGGCAGGTTGAGAGAAAGTTGGTACACCAAAAAAAAGAATAATTGCAACAATAACAATCTTGCAACTCTTTGCAGTGACTTTGGATACTACCGTAAGGAGAACAGCTCAGAGTGTGTGGAGCAGCCGGACCTGAAAGGCCAAGTTCTGGAGTTCTGTCTGCATGGAAAGGAGGAGAAACTGCAGACTAGTGGGTAAGGCTCCAGTCTCAGCCTCTGAATCCAGTAGATCTCTAGATATCAGTGCATTAGCCTGTTCCTCTAGCATCAACTAAACAAAATATCATTCTCTCTCCATTCGGTGATCATGAACTGACCGATGCACTGCTGGTCCACAGCTACAGGAAAATCCCTGGAGATAAATGTGAGGGAGGAAAGATGCCTGAGCGTAAAGAGATCGACCTCAGCAAGAGGTGTGTCAGTGACCTGCTGGGCCCAGAACTACTGGTCAGTATCTCCAACCGCCTACTGAGACTTCTGTAAAATTTGTGAATATATATATTTTTATGCTAACAGTTACCCATTTCTGCTCCCGTCCCGTCCCTCTGCTTATGTTGCAGACGGTGAATCACTCCTCCAAGACTGTGCCCATCACGATAACAGTCATCATCGTCATGCTGCTCAGCATCGTAGCAGGGGTCATCTTCGTCAAGAAATATGTCTGTGGCGGCAGGTGGGTGTAACTCTCTGGCCCGTATTTATAGTTGTGACTGTATTCCAAACTCGTAAACCTAAACCAATCCACATCAGAAGAACATGTGTCCAGGATCTGATACTTTATATGTAGACAACTCTCTTCTGTTGCTTTTCCTCTGTTCTAAATTTTCTGTGTTTGAATTTTTCTGTGTTTCGGGTGATCTGACGGTATTTTGAATGTGCCGCGCAGGTTCCTGGTGCACAGGTACTCTGTGCTGCAGCAGCACGCTGAGGCCAATGCCTTTGAGGGGGGCGACGACCCGCTGGAGACCAACCACAGTCAAAACGGCAAGAGGGAGTTCCATGACGACTCAGACGAGGTACAGTGGAAACATTCCTCCCTCGTACACAGACTGAGAGAGTAACATGATACTCAGGATACCAACTTTTTCCAAAGACAGTGCCATAGTATTGCAATAGCGGTAATATGAAGTAGATTTTTTAATGCCACCACTGGTATTAGACAAACATGTGTGTCTTCAAAACTCACAAGATGTCATTTATAAATTCAGAGAGCTAAAGGAGTTTAGGAAAACTAAATGGAGAGGTTTTTGTATGGCAGTCAATGGCTGCATTTACATGCATGGATTAGCCTGGATATTGACCATGCTCTTATTTGGGTTAAGCTGTTTACATGCAACTTTAATTGAGAATCCCTGTTGTCATGAATTAACCAATTAACACAATATTCCTGCCTGTCACCTGCCAGCAGCCTCCTCCCTTTTTGACTGAGTGGGTTACTTGTAATACATGGCAAAAAAAAATGATCCCAGTAATAATCTGTGCCATCCTCTTAACGCCCGATGTTACAGGCAATTATGTTTTTCACTGTAATGAATCGGGGATGTCAAGAACACCAGGCTATAGTTGCCGCTGTAGACTCATCCCTAAAACTTTCCAGATGCTCTCAGCAGGGAATATCACAATACGGTTTCATCCATATGACAATTACAGATGAGAGTCGGGAGTCAGGACTGGTGGGAGAGGCTGGTTATGCGCTGAGTTTACAGATGTAGAATGGAAAGAACATTTTTGCAAGTCATGGGCTTCATTTGTCAAGTTGTGCAGCATTACGGAGCGTATAATGAAGCCTTGAAGCCGTCCCGCTGTGCACACCTACTGTATGCCACATGCTATGAGAGTCGCACTTGTCTTACGGAGCTGCTGGAGGTTTCATGTTGTCGCCAAACAATTCATAACAATTCATAACCCTGTGAGAGTCTGCGCAGATGGTGAAAGCCTAAAGTGAAAGGAGTAAGATGTTTAAATGCAACAGTAATCTGTCTAATATAGGAGTAGAAACAAAATCCACTGGACTTAAAATGATTTTAAGTCCAGTGGATTTTGTTTCAAGAAAATGGATTTTGTTTCTATTTTTTTGGACATCTTACTACCTGGATGACTGAAATGAATTGACACAGAAATATAGAAGTAAACCAGTCATCTTAACCAGGTTTCTCAAAATCAACATTTGTACATGTTAACCCTAAACCAGGTTACTTGAGTAACTGGGTAAACAACGTGCATGTAGACATAGCCAGTGTTTCCTTGTTTGCTCTTCTGTGGCGGCTCCGGCTTCATCGGTATGCTCTTTTGTTTTCCCTGCACAGGACCTGCTTGAATAGCAGGCAACACCTGTCGTGCAACTGAGCAACAGGTTTCCAGCCCGACCTGTGGCTGGCCGCTGTCCTGTCACTCTTTCGTCTCCAGCTACTTCTTCCTTTCACCTTCTAGCGTGACCTTTGGCCTCCGTCACCGGACGAAGAGTCTGCGTCACTCCGCTGTCATCCATGAGGTATCTAATGAATGTACAGAGGCTTCCTGGGACTAATGCCACGGTTGAGGAGAACTAAGGAGGGCTTGTAGTGTTGTGCTTCGACTATTGATTCTGTTGAGTTTGAATTTCCAAGTTCTTTTTTCTAGGGAATGGAGGACTAATGCAGTAATTTGAACTGTTGACAGAACCAGAGTAATGGATTGCTGCTTTGAAGCAAGCTAGTTATATTAATACACCACCATTGCATTACGGGTTCTGCCTCTCCCATCACCTGGGAGTGCTCTTGGGAATACTACCCACTTCTGTTGAAGATGTGTGTCCTTCTTCCTCATGCACTTGTACATAAACCTTTTTCCTTTTGCCATTGTTGATGTGATTTGATTTGGGTATGTGATAATAGGGTTGCTGTTGATTGCTGTGGCTTGGTTAATAACTCTCCCAAGCCACTCAAGTCTTAATCCTTACTTTTAATTAAGTATTTGTCGAAGTCTGGGGTGTCGAACGATGTGCCATGGAGGGCCGAGAGTCTGCAGGTTTTCGTTCCAACCAAAGACTAGATCAAGTGATTTTACTGATTAGCAAACCTTCAACCAAAGGAGGGACCAATAGGTGAAATTGCCTGGTGTAGTCTTTGGTTTGAATGAAAACCTGTGTGCTCTTGGTCCTCCGTTGCACATGGGTTGAGATCTCTGGTCTAAGTAATAAGATGCAAGTGGAAACTGCCGTTTGCATTAAGTTTGATAGCAATAACATGTTTAGGTACATTGTATAGGCACATTTAACACTTTCATTGCCACAATATCTCTAATCTCTCCAATTAGTCCATTTTGATTCATGGAGAAGTTATTGTGTGAAATGCATTACCCAGGCTTATCTTTCATGCCACACATCACTATGGAAGACGGTCAAGTGTGTCTATTTCAAGACTGGATTTAGTTCAAGAATTAATGTCTGCAGCTGTGACTGCCTAAAGCACAAGGTCCTTTGTATGCTAAGAGTTTGTAGTTTAACATTTTTCCTAAATGTGATCTCACTAATGATTAATGTGATGAAACTGTAATAATCACTATTGTAACATGTCATTTTGTTGTATATACAGGTCATGTTTATAATTACTTGAGCAGTTTTTGTACTAACAAGAACTTTTCAACTTAATTATCAAATGACAAAATGACAATAAATTGTCATGTGGTTCGAAGAGTTTCAGAAATTACAGAAATATCTCTAGTTTGGTAGTAAATATCTACAGCTATTTTTACAACATTCATTTATGAAATTAATAAATCAATGCGTCAGTTTAATTCGAGGACAGAAACACCGGAGCGACGAGAAAAGCAATGTAATTATGTAAATGTTGTCTAGCATGATTGACAGATGCTAGCGTATTTGAAGAGTTAACGACTTGGTTTGTATAAGCTGACAATTTGTGCTGCACTGTTGTCTTTGTTGGTATTTGAATATGAGGTGAGCAAATTCTCTACAATCACAGGACTGTTGAAGGTTTCTAACTGGGGTACGCCTTTCATAATGAACTACTGTATTTTTTATCTTCCTGAAACTATTCAAAGATGCTATGATTTTGAAACATAACTGGATTGGCCGTTGCCTCTCAACAAATATGTCTTGTCTATCATATCAACTCTTACAGGGTTTTTGCTCCTTGTAAACATTTGTTGCACAATTATCTGTCTTTGTCTTGTGTTCAATGCATTGCTTTCGTACAGGTTTTATTTATTTGTGATGAGCAGGTTCAGAGTGCAGTAAATGTGATATATAGTTTGGATGTGGCTATACAAGTGCCTGGCGCGGGGAATATGATGTGAGCCCTCCCAATGTGTGGCCAGCATGGATTCACTGATAATCGCTTATATCAACTAATGTGTGACCAGTTACATCCGGTATGTCAATGACACCCCGAAGTTGCACTTGTTGCCTAAGTTAACAAATCCTGTGAAAACAGTGAAGAAAGTGTCTGTTTCATACAAGCTCCCATTGAAGTTGATCGCATGTTGATTTCCAATAATAATACATATGTTTAATGAAGTGATTTCTTCTAATCCACAGAGCTTGAAAAAGAAAATAGGCTACGATAACCTGATTGTTCTCTCTGCTATGTTTCATGTCATTCTGACTTAAATATTTTGGTCTGAAGTGAGAATCACCTCAACCTAAAAAGACAGAGTGGATACAGTGGTATGTAGCTGCTATACACTGACTGGGGAGACACTTGCTGAATTCTTATTTAATGAAGGTTTATTGCATTAAGTGGTGGTGACACGTTTTTCTTACAGTTTGAAAATGCTGTATAAATTAATAAGTCATTGTGATGGTTCTGTAAATATACAATGTTACATCTTTGTATCTGCTATGTTTTTCTCTTCTGTATATTCGAGGCAATTTGCTTTGGGTTGACCAATAAATTAACATGTTCCTCTATTTCTGTACGTTATTTCTGAGCTTGTTTCCGACTCCCAGCAATGTAAAATGTGTCTGACAAAAGTAGAGCCGCAAGTAAAAATGCAGAATGCAAATAGTAATATGCAAAATAACTAGGTATGGCTGTGTAGTTAACACAGTGGTTTGTGTCAGAGTCTATGACATTTTCAGTTTGTTCACAAAGTGCTCAGTTACCAGGCTAAGTTCCTATTCCTTTGAAATATGGCTGCTGCAAGCAATTTAAGATATCTCACACAGGTACAAACACAGGACTCATTCATATCAGTTTCATCGCTGTCCGCTGCCTCATTTCCTACTAATACCTGTGTACACAGTCGACCCTATTAAGTTAATGTGATACTGAGCAACAAAGCTGATGTGGTAGACAGTCGCTGAGCAGAGCATCCCACCTAAATGTAACAAGGCCAGCCTGAAAAACACATTAATGACCCAACAGTTCTACACAGGACGTTCTCAGATTCTATACAAAAAATTCCCCTCTGTGTCAAAGAAATCTTTCCCAGCTTGCACCACAGGAGAAATCTTTGCTGTTAGCATCAGTTCTTCAAGTTCGCTCTCTGAAAACACCTGTCCATCCCAGTCCTCCTCCTCTTCCTCTTCCTCCTCCATAGCATCATTTTTGGTAGCGCTGTCTTCCTCTGTTGATCTTGCTGTCACTGAGGCATGTTTAGTAAAACCAGCCGGTGAGACGGAGAGCTGGGTGGGCAGAGTGGCAGGACTGGTCACCAGGGATGCCGAGCCTTTGCCTCCAGGTATCAGAGTCTGCTTGGCCACAGTGACCAGTTCACCGGCTTTACTTCCACTGGGCAGGATGGCTGGTGTGCTTTGCCCAGGCAACTTTGGCTTGTCCTGCCCTGTCCCACCTGGAGACAGAGCCTGCTGACCGAGTCTAGCCATTACATTAGTGTCCTGCTTGGCTTTTCTTTCAGGAGTGGGGATGAACTTGCTCCTGAGGACTCTCAGGACGACATCGGGGCTGACGGAGAAGCTGTCGGCCAGACGCTCCACTGTCCACTCCTCTGGCTGCTCCTGCTTCAGATATCTGAAAGATGAGTAACATTTGATGCTGTAAAGTGTCATTTGTACAATTACACTGAAGAAAGATGAGGTATTTCTTGTGTGAGTGGCTGGACTGAATGAAGCATGGGTCACTACTGCAAAACAGAGCTCCTCACCTGATCTGCTGGATAGCATCCCAGCTCAGCTTCCTCTCTGGAGCTCCTGATGGAGTCATCTGCCTCCTCATCACATGGTATTTCACAGTCCTCTGCCTCTTCCTCTCCTCACTGGAAAACAAGTGAGCGAACATGTAGTTAACTTGTCACGGCTTGCCAACACAGTATGCACCAAGGTCTAGATATATGAGAAAATGTCCAAATTAATGGTGCTGCTTCTCACTCAATCAAGGACTGGAGCTTGTCCTCTACATCCTCCATGTCAACATCGTCATCAAACATCTCGCGGCTCTGTCTTGGTGCTCTGTCTGAGGCTCTGTGCACACGGCTCTGTCCCGTCCATGCCCTGGCATCTCTGCTTGCAAACCGACAGCTCCTTGCAGAAACTGTGGGCATCACTGACAGAGGACCCAGTCTGGAGAGCAGGGAGAAGACCCGCAGGGGCCTGGCCATGCTGAAGGGTCACTGGTCTGGATACTGTGGAATCACACAGAGACAGCTGGTGTCATCCTCTTTGAACCAATACTATTAGTCTATTTTGTTAGAGAGGCTAATTAATAGCGTGTTAGTTAGCTATCTAACATGCAGGTATTGGCTTCTGTTTCAAAATAGCTATAAAATCTAAGTGCCTAATAACCGACCTTGTTCAGATCTGAGACCTTCACCTTGTCAAGCCTCTCAGGTCTAAGCAGCATCCAGGTCTTGTCAAGAGGCTGTCCAGAAGAACATGCGCTAATATTTTCTGGAGTAACACAACAAAACTCGTGTGGATGCCACTAGAAATTTATGTACTTCCGCAAATATACTCTGTAGCACGAGCCTCGTAGCACAAAGGCTCGGTACTGCCAGCTGCTGGAGTGGAGGCGTAATTATTGGTTAGGCCTGAACATGGAGGTTCACCTTTAAGATGTAACTATTAATACCACAGCATAATATTTTATCAGCTCGCGGTGATTCGCAAGTACAGTGTAATTCGTAGACAATGACAGCATTATATCCCTGGGGAGCTTGCAAAGGAACAAACAACAAGGTCTGCTAGTGTGAATGAATGCAAATGGTGACATCTGCCGGGCGCCAAAGGGCTTTGCACCTGGAATCCTGCTTTTATGTTTCAAGCAGCAGCTACGCACCTCCTCCCAGTCGCTGTTGTTTCATTTGCGCCATTTTGTCCGCTCACTTTGGTGATTGGGCTTTAGAAAGCTGTACTAGAGCCAATCAGAGGGAAACCGGACAGCGAAGATACGGTAAGGGAGACCCGATTGAAGGCATTGGTAGTTGTCAGCACGGATTGGTTTGTCATGGACCAACCAAATTACTAACCCCACTAAATGCAAAAATCGAATGACAGTTTGATTCCGACCGCTCCGTCCCCGGCTGGGTAGCCTGCAAATAAGTTCTTGTTCCCAACATTGGCTGTTGTGTGGAAACATGATCTGTGTGGTCGACGACCGTTAGCTAGCTAGCTAAAGTCTCGAATCTCAAACAAAGGGATGATGGATCACGTTAACACCCAGCTAGCGGTAAATGTTCGCTAGCAAATGGTGATCATGTTAACAACAGCTCACCTAACGTTACATTTATGTGTTGGCTGGCCGGGTGACGTTAGCCAGCTAACAGTTAACCGTTATCTTTCTACGTTTTCTGACATCTGCCACGCTATATAGTTAGCTAGCTAACTAACGCTAGCCTGGTTAGCTCTCCCATGAAAATAACATGCCAACATAACGCCACACAGCAAGCTAACAGCTGTTCTATATCGGAATATGGGGTCATGTCCCACCCCTTCGATTTAGACAAAAAGACACGCTAACGTGACGAATTGGGCTTAAAGGAATACTAACGTTGGTTATTTAAATACCGTTATATGTATTGCCTTACACACAATGAGTTAGCAACATGTAACGTTAGTAAACAGCTACACAAACCTTGTCTTTGGGGGTATTCAAGAAGGGGAGTGTCAAATGTGAAAGACATTATTGCTAATCATCTAATGTCTCTATCCCTAATGTTTTAAGAAGGCGGGGTGTCAAATGTGAAAGACATTGTTGCTAATCATCATCTTAACATGTCTCTGTCTCTAATGTCTTAGGGGAGGACCGCAACACTAACTAGCTATGGAGCAGTACACCACTGCCACAACTACAACTGGGGAGCAGATAGTTGTGCAGACTTCCAATGGACAGATCCAACAACAGGTGAGGATTTGCTCAAATAAAGTTGGTTTTGAACACTAAGATTGTCACACAATAAGCTGTAAGCACACAGGTAATGGGTATCCAGAATTAAACCATTCTGAACCAGTCAACTTTACTGATAGTGCTGAGATATCTGCGCTGTGTAGTTCCTTGCCCGAGACTGTAGCTGTCCTGCCTTGTCTGCAGACACAGGGCACAGTGACGGCTGTGCAGCTGCAAACAGAGGCGCCAGTGGTGACGGCCTCGGGCCAGCAAGTGCAGACACTCCAGGTAGTGGTGTGACCGCCGCCCTGTGTCACAGTGTCACAACAGTGTTACAGCCTACAAGTTTGCATGGTTCATGACCCATATCAGTGCTGTTTGGTTCGTCCTCCGTCCTAGCATGTCCTATAGCTGCCTGAGCTGCATGTTCTTGACTCAGTACAGTGTGTCACGTGTGTCAGCCTCAGGTCTCTGCTTCTATGCTCATGGCTGTCAATGGACTATTGTTTATCAAAGTTATGTTTTCCATTTCTTTCCTTTTTAAAAGCAGGTTTCACAAGTCAGACCTTGTTCTCCATGATGTGGACACAGCCATCTGAAACATAGGTGTTATGGATGTGTTTTGTAACTAGTAGGAGAACCTTGTGGGGTTCAGTATTGAATGTTGAATGCCACTTGTCTTACATGGATCCATAGTCATTACAGGCTGTCACTTAGCACTCATCTCATGCTATATTTTTCTTACTGTCATTGTGAAATGGCAGTGGGTTCCTTCCATTTTGCATTATGTATTCATTTTTATATCCCAAAACAGCTGGAATGACGGAAAAATCATCAAATACCATTAACCAAGATTTGATATCTGGGATGTTCCTGAATGACATCATTTGCTTGCTAAATCATGGCCATGGTATTAAGGTAACTTAACAGATATTGTGTTGTTAAAACAGTTTTTTGTCTTTCTGTGTAGGTCCAGGGCCAGCCTCTGATGGTGCAGGTTAGCGGTGGGCAGCTCATCACGTCGTCAGGGCAACCCATCATGGTACAGGCCATGTCGGGGGGTCAGGGCCAGACCATCATGCAGGTCCCTGTGTCCGGAGCCCAGGGACTACAGCAGGTGAGGGATACAGTGCAGTTACTACATCAGGATCAGCATGCAAATCTTACAGCATTATCCTGTACTGGGACGCAGTGTTTCCTGTACAATTGTATTGGGTACATGTGTAGGGTGTAGGAAATGCTTAGTCTGAGACCTACTTTCACTCCTATTCCAGGATCAGCTCCAATGGGCATTGCAGTTTAAGAATGCCTCTTATTTGGATATGTATATAATGATAATGGATTTAAAGGAAACACTGCTGGGACATTATGTATTTACCATCTTATTAAAAAGGTGAAGTGAGCCAAGCCAACCTGTGGATATTACTGTGTGCATGTGCAGATCCAGCTGGTGCAGCCGGGCCAGATCCAGCTGCAGGGCGGCCAGACGCTGCAGCTGCAAGGCCAGCAGGGTCAGCCGCAGCAGATCATCATCCAGCAGCCCCAGACAGCCATCACCGCTGGACAGAACCAGGTCATTTTCCATCCCCATTCTGACGAGTCCTGTTTTACCAGCTTCGACTGGCAAATCCTTGACATTATAATAGCATCATTAATGAGTGTCTTCCCTCGTCCCCTGTGGTCCCACAGGGCCAGCAGATCAGTGTGCAGGGCCAGCAGGTGGCCCAGACAGCTGACGGACAGACCATCGTCTACCAGCCTGTCAATGCAGATGGCACCGTCCTGCAGCAAGGTAAACTCATCTCTTCTATACCTTTTGTGGTTTTGTTACATTCACTTCGTAGACTTTTAACAGCAGTACCACAAGTATTCATTTTGACTAAGAATGGTGATGTTAATACCAAGACGATGATGATGATCCTTGTACTTGTAGGAATGATCACAATTCCAGCCGCCAGCTTGGCAGGTGCCCAGATTGTACAGGCGGGGGGTGCCACCACCAACACCACCAACAGCGGCCAAGGCACTGTGACCGTCACCCTGCCAGTCTCCGGCAACATGGTCAATGCAGGTGGAATGGTCATGGTAAGACCCTGCGCAGAGGTACCCAGCATCTTATTACCTACTTTTACCTAGCCTCACACAGGGGTGGGCTGTGTGGTGGAGGTCAAAGAATTAATAAGAGCACCACTCCTACGCACCAAATTTAGTTATCAGTAATTTTGTCGCTAACAACAAAATTTATGCTCACTCACGGCATGCACTGTGCACAGTACCACTAATTTAAAGAATATTCTGGCACTAATCAAAATTGTATTATTATTTATAGCATGCGATAGAGACTTTTGCTCTTGAAATGTATTTATTGCCCTTCGTGCCATTTGAAACATTTGATAAGTTCTTAAAAGCGTGTGCATTAGATGTCCTTACAACTACACATTTCAATGCAACTTTTTTTTTTATCTGATCATGCCAGGACGCGTTAAAGTGAGAGGTCTGGGCACACAAAAATCTGATTTTTCCCACATTACTATCAGATCCTCAAAACCAGATATGGAAGTTGTCAGGTTTGCTATGTTATCTGAATTCCACTTAGTCTGGATGCAATCCAGCCACAGTGTGTACACAATGTAGAGGTTAAGAGTTGGGAGGGAAAGTAATGTAGACACATTTGAAAACAAGTGTAACCATAGCCTTAGATGTCCTAGTCTATAATTCCAGGTCATGTGGCCACTGTGCGTGTCCAGCATGCACAGTGCCTGCGTGTCTGTCTCAGTTTGTACTTGTCTTTACCCTTTCCCTGCCAGAGGTTCTAAGCACTGTGTGCCTGTATGTGTCTCTCTCTCTCTCTCTCTCTCTCAGATGGTGCCTGGAGGTGGCACAGTGCCCACTATGCAGCGTATCCCCCTGCCAGGAGCTGAGATGCTGGAGGAGGAGCCTCTGTATGTCAATGCCAAGCAGTACCACCGCATCCTGAAGCGAAGACAGGCCCGGGCCAAGCTGGAGGCTGAGGGCAAGATCCCCAAGGAGAGGAGGGTAAGGCACATGGGTCATCATCATACACCACATAAGCCTAGGTTTTCACTGCATGTGTAAAGGAATACAACACTGGCATGGCGGTTGATTCCTGATGAAGTTTGGACACACAATGTCTGTTTACAACATTAAATAAGCCGTAGTCCAATTCACCACTTTCTCTCTGTCAGAAATACCTACATGAGTCTCGCCACCGTCACGCCATGCAGCGCAAGCGGGGCGATGGAGGGCGTTTCTTTTCACCTAAGGAGAAGGAAGAGATGTCTTTGGCCCTGGCACAGGTAAGGAAAAACAACATTACCTGTAGTTTGTCATTCAATATAAAACCGAGGATCCATTCTGTGGAAGTGTTATCATTTTGTCAGCCAAGGACTTAAGCTACCTACCTTCATCTGAAAAGTATCATCATTTGTAATTTTGTTCTGTCAATCATTTTGTAAGGACAAGTGTCACTTTATTTGATAGTGAGGCATCTTATTTTGGAACAAAACTCTTCATATTTTGTTATGACCGGACTCTCTGTCCTCTCTCGCTCAGCAACAGCAGGAGGCAGCGCAGGCAGCAGCAGACGAGACAGTGGCTCAGATGATCCGAGTCTCATAGCACCGTCACCGACATAATGCCTCCATCTGTGAACTCCACCCTGCCTGAGACTCTTCACCCTAGCTAACCCATCTGCTGCACCTTCTCCTCTCACCCGTACTCTCACCTGCCCCACACTCATGCACCGAACCATAGCCTCGCCATCGGGTTTCTTCCATTATTTGTTCACTCATTCATTGGTCTTCCAGGAGCTGGCCATGTGGCCGCTGAGCCTGTGGACTCCTCTGTTCCTCTCCTCTGAAATTGAGGATGGCTCCCTGCTCAGCTGACCCAGCAGAGCACTTAGGAGCCGCTTTGCTTTTCATACGGACATATTATTTGGACAATAGTGAAATGTGAAGTTATGTGGAACCAGGGCCAAACTCGTGGAAACCTTGGAAATGACAGCTATGAAGCCATACTCTGTCAATCAAAAGGCTGAATTCGTCACCAGTGGATGCTTGTTGCTTTAAGTATTTTTGGTAAATGGTACAGATTTAAGTTTGGTTTGTTTGTTTTTTTCCAGAAATGCAATGATAGTTGACACACTTACATGTGAAAAGTGAATTTATTATACACTTGTGCCCTATATATTTTATGTGATGTCCTGTATGTTGAGATTTCTTTTCTTTTTTTTATATCCACATATTGTGGGAAGAAAAATCAAGTAAGTCCAACTTTAGTCCATTGAGAAAAGACTTAAATCTGATACTGATGTCAAGATATTGTACAGAATTTCTTTTTCCCTAGTGTGTATCAGCTGTACTGAATAAGGTGCCCAATTATCTGGATGTATTTTATACAATCTTTTTCATGATTAGACTCAATGTTTGTAGAAAAAATAGACAACTCATTAATGTTACATCACATTGTATCCATGTAGTTACTTATTCATTGTCTGTCAGTCCACAGTAGGGGTGTTTTTTATTTAAATTGTAGATAATAGCTTTTTTTTTTATCCATCTGATGCAGTCCTACAATGATGTTTTTTTTTAAATAATGAAAAAAGTTGGATGTTTAACTCATGATGAAATTTGTGTTCATTAAATTTTATCAAAGTGTTAAGTTTATTTGTGGTTACTTTTTCACTCCCAGTTTTGTGTAGTTATCGGGATGGCTTGGTTTATGTAAACATAGTACAGACTTAAGAACTTCAATCTGTGACTTACACATACATATATTCTGCTGTCTTCATTTTTACCATTTGGGCTATTTCCATGTACACACCCCAACTCAATACTGATGCTTAAAGCTTCTTTGCTTAAGAAAATACAGTAAAGCCATATCCTCAACCAGTGGTCCAGCCTGCACCTACAGTTGGGTAATACAGGTTGATCCCAGACTGCCTTGAAGCTTTCCAGTCCTGTCCTCAGCAACAGAGGCCACCAGCTCTCATTTAAGGTCTTAAACTAATCATTTCAACAATAAACCCTGGTGAGTTTTACTTTCATGATGGCAATCAAAAAATATATATATAGATGTCATAAAAATAGTATAGCACAAACTGTTACACAACATGAAATATGAATGCTCTTGCATTCCTCAAATTTCCTTGTATTGTTTTCCATTTACTCTCAAAAATATGAAACAAGCTGAGACAACCTTTAGATCACAATTCTGTGGAAATTAGCCAAAAACCCTCTACTTTTTAGGGATGAAAGATGATGAAGTGTGATATTTTCAATTTGTGTAGCCTAAGAGGCACACTCTTTATATGCGATTTAATTGGGCCTGCTAGGTTTTTCCCACTTTCTTTATTTTTTTGGTGTTTTATGATTTGTGTGCAGTTACACAAGATATAGCCTATCAATGGAAGTAGCAGCCATTAGGCTTAAATTTATTTTGGAAGACCAGACCAAGCACTTACAGCAGATTTATAGTGCTGTGGACAGGCAGGTCAAGGCAGGGTCAGCACATTTATTTCCTATCAAAATAATCCCGTGTCCTTTTCAGTGTTGGGTAGTAGTTTACCATTACTTTTTTTGGGGGGGAATTTTTGCATCTTCCCATGTGAATGGCCAGGGAAACCAAATAATGTTCAATGTCATGTTTTTGCTGGGTAAAATCAAACTAGTGGGAATATTTCCACTAATTTCTGTCATTTCTCATCCAAATTAGCTTTGTGTCAGCGTTAACTGAATGAAACTAATCGATGATGGAGGTGGATTTTTTTTTTTTTTTTTTTCAGATAATTCAACTACAATCTGATATTTAACAGATGGGGCGACAACAAAAGTACTGGAGTACACTAGGCTTACTTGTTACTGGAAAAAGTGTTGCATTTTCAACGGTTACCACTTTGCTTAGTAACGCGTTAGGTTATCACCATGGTTATCACTAGCTTTTAGTTAGCTTAGATGCGAAATGGCAGAAGTGGCACAAGTAAACCGATATCATTAGGCTACTTTTGAAATAAGTAACGAGTAACGAGCCCAACACGGATCATTTTCTTCCCCACCGATGCTGATTGGATGAACACCGCCCACACACTGCCCACTTGTTCAGGTGACAGTCTCAACACACCGCCCCCTGTAGATGCTGCTGTCTGTGGATGATGACAGCTGACCTGGACAAAAAGAAGTGTTGTCCACTGCCCATCAGAAAGCAGTGAGGCTAAAATAAAACAGGTATATTCCTTAATACTAATTCTTGATCCGTGCAAGGTCAGCTGGAGGTGCTTCAGTGCTTCTTTACTGCCCCGCTCGGACATTTTTCAAGGCAACACGAAGCTTGACCAAGACGAAGAGGAAGGCGACGGACTCCACACTCTTCAAAATCGGACATCATTAGACATTTTCCAACGCTAGCTCGATATCACCTGGATGCCATGACGGAGACGGAGGTTAAACAAGCGACGAAATATGTCAAAGAAACCGAAAACGTTGCAGAAAAATACTCAGCATTGACTGTTAGCAAAAACAGCGATTTGAATATGAACGTGGGGGATTTGCCCTCCGCAGCCTTCACTGCGGTCCCCACTCTGAAATCCGTCAAGAAGGTAAGAAACGTGATCCCCATCATCATTCACTGGCATAGGGAATGGCTGTGTGTACTGTAGGCTGTGACATGTGAGGAGGATAAATCCGCGTTGATGCGCATTGCACTGCAGCAAAGTCTACCACACAAAGGCCAGATAGTCTATGTTAGTCTGTGTGAATGTATGTGTTCATACAGCACCAACTGTTATCATTTTCAGCCTAAAGGTTGATGGACCTGTGATGAACCCCACCATGCATTTGTTATGATACTGCAGTGTGTAATGAATCACGTTATTTCACGTTAATTAGTTATCCCGCTAAAGAATCACACTATCCCAACCCAGCATGCGATATGAGAAACTATTTTAACCATAAAAGACAGTCAGTATGAACTGAAGGATTTGCAAAGTTGTGCAGTAATGCATCAGGAATTTAATTATCAAGCCTGTGCTACTAGACAGTCTAATCCTATCTTATATGATTGTATTACATGTCTAACAACATTGTATCAGCCTCAGTTGCCAAGCGGCTTTTATCAAGACCTGAATATTGTTAAAATCTGTTTTTATGAGGCCTTCCTGGTTATTTTAATCACAGGTTCCACATTATGCTGGCAGTATGCTTCCTTTAAATAAATAAAAAGGCATGTTGCCTCTTAACCCTCTGTCTCAAGACATCTGCACACTGAAGGAATACATGATCATAAATACTTGAGCGTATATATGGGGGTGGAGATAATAATGGAAACACCTAACAATTTATGAATTTCAAGCACCTAATGAGGTGTAGGGCCACGCTTTGCCTTCAGAACAGCTTCAGTCTTTCTTGGATTCCCATCATACAAGTCCTGATCTGTGTGTAGTGGGAATATCAAACTGTTCTTCCAGAAGGAGAGCCTCCAGTTCTTTGAGGGATGGAGGAGATGGAAATCTACTTTGTACTTTGTGTTCCAGTACTTCCCATAAAAGTTTAATCATGTAGGCTATATACTGTAGCCTATGTGGTGATTGGGGAGGCATTTGACTTCATCTGGGGGTGTCGTCGTGGTGGAATATGGGAACATTGTGATTGAACGGGGTTTATAACATACAGTGCACCTATGTGAAACGGCCTTGTATTCCCTGGCCGTTATACAGCAGTGCAGACAGAGCAATCATCGGACTGAATGAGTCCCTCGAGATGGCTGCTCATACTGTTACAGATTCACCAGCATGCTTAACAGCTGGCAACACACATTGTGGGTTGAAGGCATCCTTTGGCTTTCTCGAGAATTTCACCTGTCCAGATGTAGGAAAAATGGTGTAAGACGACTCATCAGACTGTATTCCTTTTTTCCATTGCTCAAGGGTTCAGGTTTTGTGCTCTTTACACCAGGTTATGTGTCGTTGGCTGTTTCCGATTGACAGCCCTCCTTTGTGAGCTTTGTGACGCTCACAATGAAAAGTTTTGTTGAGACTGTGGCACAGAGGTGTTGATTACATTTTCTGGTAATTTTTGAAGCTCTAGTTTTGTGTTTAGCAACTGTCCTGTTGTCTGTCCATCCCTGTAGGTGACCTTTGACTTGTGACCACTGTTCCTCCTTGCTGATGCAGTTCGTCTTTGTTTGACATTATGTTGTTATGATTTTCAGCACCGTTCCCCATGCTACATTAAATTATTCGATCAGTTTTTGTGACTGATGCACCTGCAATTTGGGCACCAACTATTTGGCCTCTTTGGAACTTCATGTTGCTTTGAAAACTTGAATATAAAAGTGGGGATTGTCAAACCTCTTTTAAAGGTGACACATACTACTGTTAATTGACATTCAACTTAATATGACTTGCCTGTGTAGCTGCCTTGATGTGATTTATGTAAAAGTTGAAGTTCATCCCTAGTATTTTTCTTTTTCAAATTTTACCCAAGAGTTTAACCGCAGTGCAGAAAAAAAAATATTTTTTTCTCAGCAGCGGGGCTTGTAGAGCCCAGAACATTATCCGCGACCCCCTGTCTGGCAAGGCAATAATGTGTGGACTGTGAGCAGCCTCAGGGAGCCTGATGTAAGACATATTGGATGGTAGGAATGTGGACCGCGCTTATGAAAACAAAGCTCTATGTTATGAATAAATGTGAGAGCCCTGTGTCAAACGGTGCCACCTGTTTGTGTGAAAAAAAAATTAATGGGTAAACAAGATACTGAAAATGATAGAAAAAGGAAAATAAAACAAATTAAATTAAAATCACAGACTGCATCAAATGTGACAAGGGTGCCATAGGCAAATACGTAGATGCCACAAAATTGATGTGACTGTGTGTGTATTACTGTGTGTTTGTGTGTGTGTGTGTGTGTGTGTGCGTGTGTGTGTGTGTGTGTGTGTGAAACAATACCGCTACTCTGCCTCTTCTCTCTTTGAATCCATCCAACAGTTACACAATACGCCCCCTGGGAGTTGGACTCAGTGACTGTGAATTTATTCATGCATCATCATTTTCATCTGATGCCTGTGGGCTATTTTACATAGAGGAGACCGATTCTGAAAAGTGTTTATATTACATTGTTACTATCTGGTCTTGTCTATCATAATGTTATGGCATAGTTGAGGTCAAATGCAGATTTTTTTTTTCCTGGTATACACAAATGTTTGTTATGAAACGTGAATGATAGGCCTATATGATGAAATATCCACTCACCTAAGCCATCTCTTAGTCCTTTAACAGAACTCTCAGATTCAAAATTAAAACTTCATTCGCGGACAGACTACATTGAGAAATTGCTTTGAGGATGGGTTCTTTCTAGTGTTTATTGAAACACCAAATCTGTCACAGTCCGCACAAGTACAGTATTT
The DNA here is from genome assembly GCF_048128805.1 of Centroberyx gerrardi. Classification (NCBI taxonomy): domain Eukaryota; kingdom Metazoa; phylum Chordata; class Actinopteri; order Beryciformes; family Berycidae; genus Centroberyx; species Centroberyx gerrardi. The sequence continues at coordinate 10,194,693 of NC_136010.1, forward strand.
GTCCTCCAGTGTGAGCCATATTAACACTGGGGGAAAAATCGCTATAAGCTGAGAAATATAACACATCCATACTGACGGGTTCCTTCAGTCTCCCTCTGTGTTTTAAGCTGTGCCGGTGGAATTTCAAAAGGATCTCTTTAGCTTCGCTGCAGTATTTCTGTTATGCTTTCTCTACCTTCAAGTTGAAGTTCTCAATACGCTGGCTGCCTTCTCAATGTTGGCCTTCAAAAAATGCATTTTTGGGAATAACAAGCTGATATGGTCAGTGAATATTTGTTAGGTCCAAATGTAGTAGGGTTGTACCCTCTTGTGGTTGTGTACTACCTTATTGTACATATTCTCTCAAGATCAAGGTATAGCGAGTAAGTAGAGGTCATAGTGTCTGCCAAAAGTCGTTAGGGATTAGCAACCTGTATTTTTTTCACAACACTACTGTGTAATCCGTCACGCTTGTGTTTATCTAAACAGACGCCTCTGGAGATCAAAGGAAGTTTAATGTCTTTGGAGCTAGACGTCTCTGAAGAGTTTTAACTTTCTGAGGCTCAGGAGTTGCTCACGTACTACACACCATTCATACTCTATCACAGTTTAAGAAAATACTATGGAACTTCTATCTAAGTTATTGAGTGTGACAGCTGTCAGTAGTTTTCAGGGCCTGATGTTTATACAAAGAAGGCCTGTGAGGATTAGACTGGATGTCTTTTCAATCAGATGGCGCTGCGGAGCATTAGTGGTGTCAGGGTAAGTGGTTAATGTCGCCTTATGCCAAACCCACATTCAGCCCTTATACCGCCCATTCACAGTCACACCACGGCTTAAGTCTGTGACCCGGCCTGCTATCTACGAGAGAAAGGGTATTTTTAGCTGTAGGATGGGACTGGATGGGTCGCTTGTTGATGCGGCACAAGGCTAATGGAAACAGGGTTTAATTCCTCCTGTCAATCCCCTTTCATTCATTAGACCGAACCAGGAATACAGCCGGAAAGTAAAAGCTGCAATAAATGTGGTTTGTGTGTGTGTGTGTGTGTGTGCAAATTTGTCTGTCTTTCTGTGTCTAAGTCAACATCTTACTTTGTGTGTTCCTGCACTTAAAAAATTAGACCACAGCCTACAAACCACTGACTTTAGCAGCTAGTTGTCAAGGGCAGAACCAGAGAGAGCGAGAAAGAGAGAGAGAGGAGGGCCGGGTTGGACCCCCCTCCACTCTCCAGGCCTCTCTCTCTTTCTCTCTCTCTGCAGGTTGGCCATTAGAAATCATGATAATAGTTGGGAACCTCCCCCCAGCCCTGCCTGGGAGTGTTCTGGGATAATAGCATCAGGGACACCTAGTACCATCACACAGAGGACACACAGGCACGGGGAAATAGGCTGAGAAACTGGAGAGAGCAGGGAGTGACTGGCAGCCATGGCACACAGACATGGGCACGGAAGAGAAAGGGTGAGTCACTACTAATGCATCACCAGGAGCTCATCCAGCACATTTATTCAAGAAATTGCATGTCCCACACACAGATGTGACAGAGTTGCTTTTGGCACACCGCAAGTTTTCTGTCCTCTTGTTGTAGTTTTGCAGAATGGTTCTTTATCTTGACTTGCGCACCGATGCGGACTATACAGAAGTGTGTTTTCATTGACTTGCCATAAAAATGATATCCGTCACTGAAATACAGGTAGAGTATATAATCTTCTCTTCAAAAGGCCCAGGTTATTAACAGGGCACGCCTCTGGAGTAATCTACTCTGTAAGAGCAGCATAAACAGAATGTCTTAAGTAACGCTAAGCTGTTCATCATTCATCAAACCAACCTCTGTTTTCTTACATGTTATAACCACAGGAGAAGGATTCTCTGCTTTTGCTGTCTGTGTACTGAGGGAGGAACAATGCTGAAATTCAACAAACCGGCCAAAACTTATGCTGAATCCCCAAGAGTCCAAACTGATGCAAAGCAAACATAAAATAATATTTTGCAAAAGTGTGAGAAAGAGCACACTCCCATTTGCCAAAACGGAGACCTGCAGAGATCCCCTCCGCTCATACTGTCTCAGGAGGTTCTTGAGTTTCTTTATACTGACACAGTAGATTGTTTAGGCCCAGGTATCACCGCCCATGGAAAGAGGGTTTGTGAGATGTGGACACTTTGACTGATAGTGAGTAAAGTCATTGTACTGTTTCAGCCAATTCTTACTGAATAATTAAAAAACTATTTTCATGTGATATTTGTAGTGTTCTTGGAGGATTTTAAGAATCAGGTGAATCATAGGAGTCATAGGAGTAACCGTGACATGTTTCAAATTTTGGGCAAAATCATCCTTATTTCATATAAACATATGGTTGAGTTAAGGTTATTTCTTAAAGAATTATACATCATGTCGTGGCTGCCCCTATGAAACCCATTCATTCAGTATTAGCAGTGGCTAAATTTTACTGACGTGAGTGTGGCGGCTACCAGGGAACTGAATCATGCATACCAGCTTCACCTGGTTCCTACAGTACTCTCATAAAAGTTCCTTCTCAGCATTATGTTAGAAAACAGAAATTATCTCTCAGCATACAACATTGCTTTGTATGTAGGTGCTCTGTCAGCAGTCACCTGAGTATTTTATCATTACACAAACACTCCGCAGTCTGAGTTTAGTTAACACTAAACTAAACCTGTAAGACATTGCTGTGGGATACTGGTCATATATGCAGCGCACCTCACACTCAAATGTTACCCACCTCACTGTTGTTAGTCTGGCATTCATGTCCTCCCGGATTTATCAGCTGTGTGTTGTGTCAACTCTGCTGTCCTGCACATTCGTTTTTACTCCAAACACAGTCTATGGACATCTAAAATAACAATAAGCAATCCTACAGCCTTTTCAGAATGAATGAAGACATTGGAATGATCTCATGTATTACTGAGGCAAAGTGAGTGTGGAAGAGTATGTAAGCCATGTGGAAACTGAAGGGTAGCATTGAGTATACCTGAAGGAACTTAATGCTTAGAATTGACGACAGAGGACACAGCGCTGTAATGCTGCTATTAAATGAAAACCTTTTGTACAAGTCAATCTTTCAGGAATTACAAAGGTTTTTTAAACTGAAAATTAAATTTGTACGACAGGTTTTGAATGGGCTTCATGGGCTTTAAACTTGCTCAGCCCATAAAAGCACCTGCAAACTGTCAACCATCAGGAAAATCACCAAAACTGATTTTAACTGTTTTCGCACAATAGCAGTGATAAGGAAGGAAGGAAGGCAAGGACAAAGGAAGGAATAATCTAAGAAAAAAGAAGTAAATTTATGTGAAGGCCTTTCTGCACTAACAATAAGCAGCGTGGAAGTCCACCGCCCTCGAGTACATGATTCATTTTTGTGACAATATACAGTGTTGAGGGAAAGAAAAGAGATGAAACATCAAAGGACGGGCTTGGATTTGATCCCATGCGCTCTAGCCACTAAACCACCAGGACACCTGTAGGATTGATTTCCTGGAAAGGCAGGAAGGGATAGAACCACTACACTAGAAAAGGGAGTGATTTGTTTGTCAGCTTTGGCAAACATCCCTGTTAACCGCATCACCTAATCAGACTTTTAGGGGGGTCAGGGTATCATTAGTTTCATAATTTCTTTCATGCAGGGTCTTGTTAATGATTTTCTGTGCTGCTAGACCTACAGTAGTAGATCTCTTGCCGACTGCGCTCAGGGTGTTAAGAGCAGTGGTACATCAGTGCCTGTCGGGTCTTTAATGAGGACAGGATCCTGGTGCCTGTGTTGGTTCAGACGGAGCTGTAGCCAGAGGGTCTTAAACCAAATGACATCAAGAGGTCCAGACCTGATGCTTACCTGCAGACGTCCTGTTTCACTGAGCTGCAGAGCTCCCCGTGTCCCTGTCCAGAAACAGTCTTCTTCTTACAGACCCATTTTTGTGCAGATCTCGCTGACATGGAGAGGTGTAAGCAAGATGGAAACTACTACTAAACTACTACTACTACCCTTCATCTAGGCTGTACATGGCTCATCTAATTTTTTCAGATCTCCTATGGCTAGGCATGTCTTTATAATTACGTAGAAATGATCGGTATAGCATGATTGGTAAAGCAAAGCATTTCTGCATCCAGGATAAAGGGCAGTGCAAGGGATTGTTCCTGGATTTTCCCTCACTACCAACCTAGGTGTGATAGTGTGATCCACTGGAGTGTAGCAGTGGTTAGTGCCTCCTCACTGCCCTCACTGACCCAGTTTAAAGGACCTGACGGGACATCTGGTTAACTCTCCCTAATCTTTCTAATGTTGACAACTGACTGTTGTCTACTGCTAGTGCAGCCATACGGTTCTTGGCTCAGCGTGTCTAAATGACACTCAGTGGATTTGTCAGATCTTGAGACTAATTCTAACCCTAGCCCTAACCACAAAGCCCTAAATAGAACTAATTTCATACTAGCCACTGGCTTTAATTCTGTAGTTAGCTGTGTTATGCTTTTAGCAAATAAACCTTTGTGTTTTTGTACTATAACCCCAGGATAGGACAATTGAGACTTAATATTTCTGTTAAAGCCAGGTCTAAACTAACAGATATCCAGGCTAGCTGCATTTTCATCTACTTTCTGTGCACCCAGGTCTTTCATCTTGGGCCCTTTGAAGGGTTGGGTTGACATGGTGGTGAACCACGCCAACAGCTGAGGCCTGTGTATTTGAACAAAGCATAAATCACAGAGCAGGAGGGAGCATCTAAAAATAGGCACCGGCTCCCTCTTCCTGATCCACCTGTGATTTATCTGCTCTGTGTTAATGTAACAGTCTCAGGTGAAGCCAAGTACTCACAGCCTTTACCTTTGAAGGGACATTTTTTCCGTTATGCCTGACACAGCAAAATGAGTCCAAATACAAACCAAGAGGGTAAACATTACCAGAACCGTGGGCATATAACAGAAACTGTCACCTTTGTTAATGTTTGAAAAGTTATATTTTGTTCCTTGCTGTATGGCGTTTCTTGTGTAGTTCCCGTCTCCCTCTGTGTCGTTGACATTAAATCAGCACATGTGGGCAGACATAAGTCCTAACACGCACTAGCATCAAGTGATTAATGTCTAGATTTTATTTGCCATTTATGTTAACGCTGTGTGCGGTTTTGTCTTGGGCTTTTTCCAGATCCAGTTTGCGAACACAGAGGACAAACAGGAGTTCAGCAAGTATCCGACCAAGGCAGGCCGCCGCTCCCTCTCTCGCTCCATCTCTCAGTCCTCCACAGACAGCTACAGCTCAGGTACTGCACATCTGAAAAGGTTCATTCCAAAATCACATACCCACCATTTGAAAAATGTGACATCTACTCTTACAAAATGATGGCTGTCATGGAAGTAAAGCCCATTATGGGTTAATATTAAAGTGTCATCTTAAAGGGGAACGCCACCCATTTTAAAGATTCACATATGTTATTCCTGTGCTCCAGGACAGTCCAGTCAATATTACTACACTCTTTCCTAAAACTAGAAACTGGAGAACTGACACTTAAATTTGTGATGTCACTGGGATGTAAAATCTGGCACTGCTCCATAGACAATGAATGGGGCACTGACTTTGATTTATTTGTGGAAGTTCTCGCACCCAAATGAGGTTTAAATTCTGGTTCATACCTGAGTATAAACTTCATTTTGGTCTGGCAACTCAACTTCGCATCTAATGGGTCCACAAAGTCACTTCCCCATTCATTGTCTGTGGAGCAGTCCCAGATTTTACATCCCAGTGGCATCACAAATTCAAGGGTTCTCTCTCTGATTTCCAGCTTTAGGAAAGAGTGAGTTCACAAACATTGACTGAACTGTCCTGAGGCACAGAAATAACATTTGTGAATTCTTAAAATGGGTGGCATTCTCCTTTAAGACCTCTGCTTACAAAATAATTCTGTCTTTGAGGGAAGAATCACCTGTGGATAGCCTGTGGGGAATGCCACCCATTTTAAGAATTCACAAATTAAATACTTCATATATGCACACACGCATACATGCTCACACACGTACACTGTGTAAATGCTCACACATGTACACTACTGCACACACACACACACACACACACACAAGCTCCACCCCTTTCACAATAGATATTAAGTATTAATTTCATAATTGTCTCTTTTGTATGCTTTACCACAATAGTGACCTTTTGTGTTGCACATTTCCCAGCTGCCTCCTACTCTGACAGCTCTGATGATGAAACCTCCCCGCGGGACAAAGCCCAGGTCAACACCCAAGGCAGCAGCGACTTCTGTGTGAAGAACATCAAGCAGGCCGAATTTGGCCGGCGCGAGATTGAGATTGCAGAACAAGGTATATGTGACTCAGCATGGGAAAACGGGCACATTGTGGGAGTTTTGCATTGATAAGCGATCTTTGTATCCCAAGCTTTAAAATGGCATATTACATAATAGGGGGTCAATAAATTATTTTGTTTGAATTATTGAATGTTCAAACAGAAAACCTTTTTTCTGTTGTAAAATGGGTTTCCTTTGAAGTTAAATGAGCCTGGGTTTGTGGTGTTTGGTCTCATATGGAGTCATTGTTCTCTCTTCACACGATGTATAATCAAAGATACACAGAGAGGCAATCATGCACAGAGAGAGTTCAATCTTGTTACTAGGATTTTGTATTAACTGTAAATGTTAGTCATACAGTTTTGCGGGGATATCACTTGTTGTGATACAATTGATTCAGTTGTTGCTGGGATAAGAGGCTCAGTATCAGTGCCATCAAGACAGAGAGGGCTTTGAGCTCCCTGTTGAGACTTTGTTCCCAGATGCATATCATGTGGCATCTGTTTTGCTGCTTAGACATTGTTGGAGTCAACTATTGGTGTAAAAGTCCTCCTTCTGACTCCAGAACAGTTCATGACCGAAGGCTGGGGCTGTGTCAATGTTCTCCTGGGAAAACACGATCAAAGCTTTTTCTTTCTTTCTCTCTTTCTTTCTCTCCTGCTACTTATTTTCATATTTTTGACACCTCTCCTCCCATCTCAAACTTTTTCGCACTCTCAATCTTCAATCCACCACCTCTTCCCTCTCTCGTTTTTCCCTCTTTCTGGTTGTTTACAATGCCCATGTGAGTGCTAAGTAGGCCTAAGTGCTGGATAAGTGCTCCTCTAGCCTAAGCCTGCGCCTCAACAGCTGTTGCCGACACTGTCGTTCAACCAATCTGCATCTAACAGCCATTAACTGCACATCCACCACACAGAAAGAGATGATTTTTGTATTCAAAATGATCTCATATGCAGCCATGAACACCCTCTTCTCCAAAAACTTTTCTCTCTTTTCGTCTCATTTTCCAACCAATTTCCTCTAACTTGTGCTCCCTCTGTTCCTCCACAGATATGTCTGCCCTGATCTCCCTGAGGAAGAGAGCGCAGGGGGAGAAGCCACTGGCCGGGGCGAAGATAGTAGGCTGCACCCACATCACTGCTCAGACAGCAGTACGTCCGCCCATTCAGTTACCTCTCTCTCCTCATTACCTCTGCAACCTGTTTTTGCATTTATATATTCTATCTATCTTTCTCTATTAGGTCCTGATTGAGACGCTGGTAGCTCTGGGAGCTCAGTGCCGCTGGACTGCCTGTAACATCTATTCCACTCAGAACGAGGTGGCGGCTGCTCTCGCTGAGACAGGTGAGATGATTTACACAGTCAACACACGCTTTCCTCTAATGGACCTGTTGCCTAAGCAGCTGGCCAATCCCCATCTCTCCCTCTCGCTCTGTCTTTGCAATTATATGTGTGTGTGTGTTTTATTTCCTACAGGAGTACCTGTGTTTGCATGGAAGGGCGAGTCAGAGGATGACTTCTGGTGGTGCATCGACCGCTGTGTCAACACCGAGGGCTGGCAGGCCAACATGGTATCAGCCTGACAATCCCACGATGCACTCGACACCCATCCTAGTCTGTATATTGAGCTCTACTATCATGGAGCGACTCGTTATTCATCTTTCATGTGTTGTGTTTCTCTCAGATCTTGGATGACGGGGGAGACTTAACCCACTGGGTGTACAAGAAGTATCCCAGCGTGTTCAAGAAGGCCCAGGGCATCGTGGAGGAGAGTGTCACTGGGGTGCATAGGTCAGACGGGGCTTAGATTTGATGAGTCCTGGGGTTTTGCATTGATGATTTTATGACTTTTACCGACCTCTATCGGCAACCAAGGAATTGCAACATCAACAAGTGCCTGGCACAGCTGATGGTAGAAATATAATGGACAGAAATATGAAAGTCACATTTTTACAGTAGAACAAGAAAGCTAGCTAATGAGAGCAGAGAACCAACAGAAACATCTAGTGAAGAGGTATTATATCACATTTCAAAATAACACTGCTTTGTCATTTGCTTGAAATTGAATTTGGCTTGGCTCTGTTTTCCAAAACAGATTACAGGTAGGAAAATTCGTTTTCAAAAGCCAGAAGTAATCGTTGAGCCATTGGTACTGATCAACACTCACACCCCCACAGATATATTATGGTAATTGTGTGCTATGGGACAGTAAAATCTTACTTAATGCCCCTTTAACATTGAACTGAACTGAACTGAACTGAATGGAGCTGGGCTGGGGAAAAAAAGCAGTTGTTGATGTATGAAATATGTCAGGAGGAACAGGATCAAAAGCACGGATATGAGTCAAATCAGTATTAATACATACTGACATTGGAGATTGAAAAGGGCACTATCCTGATTTGACTGGAGCCCATTTGGAAACATGACAGAGCTAGACTGCAGGTCACAGCAGCTGTCCATATACAACTCTCAGTGGATCCAATTAGCCAGACTATCTGGAAAGTATAATGTCACACAGCCCTCCAACTCGGTGTGTGTGTGTGTGTGCGTGTGTGTGTGTGCGCGCGCGCATGTTTCGCCCATGTGTCTTCTCAGATTGTACCAGTTGTCTAAGGCTGGCAAGCTGTGTGTCCCTGCGATGAATGTGAATGACTCAGTCACCAAGCAGAAATTCGACAACCTCTACTGCTGCCGTGAATCTATCCTAGATGGGTGAGGAGAATGCATCATCTAACACTTAAAAAGCCAAAACGCTAGCCACTGTTAATAAATGTAGTGCTGTAGCTCATTTGATTGTGTTAATGCTTATGACTCTGCTCGCCTCTGCCAGCTTGAAGAGGACCACTGATGTAATGTTTGGCGGCAAACAAGTCGTTGTGTGTGGTTATGGAGAGGTGAATCATTCTTGGATTATGTTCTCAATACTTCAATTTAGACAGCATGACTGCATTCTCACTGATAGACCTTTTTATACTGAATGCGCATGTTTTATTTTCCTGTCCTGTGGTGTGTAGGTGGGGAAAGGCTGTTGCACTGCTCTTAAAGCCCTCGGAGCCATTGTGTGCATCACAGAGATCGACCCCATCTGTGCCCTGCAGGCCTGGTGGGTGACTAACCATCCCATCAGTAAATCAATGTGCTATCCTGGTTGTCCTTCTGTCTATATGCTGCTGTGCATCGGATTAGTTGTGAGGCCAAAAGGGCAAAATAATCGTAATTTATTTCTATTCATTTGTTTTCATTTCATTTATGCTGCTTAAACTTAAAAAAACATATCTGTATATGTGTCCACACAGCATGGATGGCTTCCGAGTGGTCAAGCTGAATGAGGTCATCCGGCAGATGGACGTGGTGATAACCTGCACTGGTAAGCTGCCCCATGCAGTGACATCTATTATTTCTGCTTTGATAATCACAAGGTTTCACAAGCACAGAAATTGACGCCCACTTGAGGTCCCTGGGAAAAATTCAGGCTTTTCATCTAAATGCTAAAACGGTTGCGTTTTGAGTCAGTGTGCTGTTCAGATGAGGGAATCACCAACCAATTCGGAAGTCAAACCCTTCTCAACACATGCATTGATTTTATTTGATTTTCACCCTCTAAAATCTTGAATCTCTCTCACTTCAGTCGCCCTGTTACAATAGGTCAATTCCTTTTCTTTTTTTTTTATTTAGGTAATAAGAACGTTGTTACCCGAGAACAGCTGGACCGAATGAAGAATGGTTGCATAGTCTGCAATATGGGACATTCCAATACCGAGATTGATGTGGTAAGTAATGCTTTGATACAACTTAAATGTATGTGTGTCTGTGTGTCTATCAGGGCATTTCTGCATGTTTTATTTCTGTACATTTATGTCAGCCTGTTGTGTGACTGGCCGGTCTTGTCTGTCCTCAGGCGAGTCTGCGTAGTCCTGAGCTCACCTGGGAGAGGGTGCGCTCTCAGGTCGACCACATCATCTGGCCCGACGGCAAGAGGGTTGTCCTGCTGGCAGAGGTAATGTGCCTCTGCAGCCCTGTATCCTCACAGCATTGTGTCTGTTAAACGTCCCTAAATCATATAAAGTAAGCTTCCCCACACAGAGGTGTCTTACTGTAACTCACGGCTTTGTTTCCCCATCCCTAACTCCTACTGTGTGCTCTGTGGTCCCCTTTCCTAGCTCGATATCTGTATGTTATTCGTAATTGTGTTATTGCAGTCTGCTGTTTTTTCTGTCTTTAAACTACCCATTGAATGTGAATTTCTACACTGCAACTTTCTGAATTTCTACCCACCTCCTGTGTTGTTTCTCAGGGCCGGCTCCTAAATCTGAGCTGCTCCACAGTGCCTACGTTTGTACTGTCCATCACTGCTACAACTCAGGTTAGTGGTTTAATTCTCTTTTCACTGGTCATGTCAGTGTGTAGGGTCCGATACAGACCAGCGTCACAGGAGCTGGTAGGAGTTTCAGTTTCTTTGCTCAAGGACACTGCAGCAGGGCAGATGCTTGTACTCACTGGGGCAGCGACACCCTGCTGCTCTATAGTCACATGAAGTCTCCTCACCAATCAGAAAAATCAGTTTAAAAAATTGTGGAATGAAGTTGAATGAAGACTTGATCGGGCCCCGGCCTCCCATCACCATCGCTATTATTTAATTGGTGATGGCGTAGATCATTCACATCAATCACAGGGCCCGTCAAACTGTCAGTCATCATGAAGCAATTCACAGCAATCAAACAGCAAGATGTCAAAGTGACACTACCTGTCAGGTGCTGATAAGAGAGGGAGAAAAAAAAACAGGATGTTCAGGCACAAATTGAAAGTGTTGTTGTGCTAAGGAGGAATACAGTGTATGTAAACAAGTTACAGTCTTCTTATATCATGACTGTCAACAACAAAAGTTTAATACTGCTTAGGGCCCCCAAAAAGCTCAGGAGGCCCTGCTTGTGAGTCTTACAGCCAGTTTGGTCTGTTGTCTCTAGGCCCTGGCCCTGATTGAGCTGTTCAATGCTCCAGATGGACGTTATAAACAGGATGTGTATCTCCTGCCTAAGAAGATGGGTAAGAGCAGATTCACTTTATATTTAGTATCTGAATGATTATATCATAATTTGTGAAAAAAGCACAGTTTAGCGTCATATTCTGTAGCCAAACTTCCTAATGCTCACTTAACTTGTGTGTAGCTCATTGTTGCCACCTAGTCATCTGACCTTGAAACTGCAGGCTCCAGCATAGTAAAAAATGATATACATGTAGAAAGTCTGGATCACAATCTGTCTCTTTCCTCCAGATGAGTATGTGGCCAGCTTGCACCTACCAAACTTTGACGCCCACCTGACAGAGTTGTCTGATGAGCAGGCCAAGTACATGGGACTCAACAAGAACGGCCCCTTCAAACCCAACTATTACAGGTAGACTACACCTATTCAGTCCAACGCATCTCTTCTTATTTAGTTCTTACTTAGTTTATTCAGTTGTGTTGATTCACATCTGTACAATAACACTGGATTTACCTAAATGTTAATTTTGTTCACAGGTATTAATGGGAGTGTCTGATGCTGTGACCCTTAACACACAGCTGCCCTGGGATAAACAGAGATATCTATTTTATTTTGTAAATTGCTACAAAAACGGAGGAATTATTTTACTTATGCTGAATGTAACTTAATATTAGCACTTCAGGCATTGTGTTAGATATGAATCATAAGATTAAAACACATAGGAAACATAAGATGTGACCAAGTGTACCATTACATGCCTGTCACTTGTTTAAAAAAAGCCTGCTTGCATGCTCTCATCTGTATGTACTCATTTAGTTGCTACTGCTTATGTTGCTAGATCACAAGGTTGTCGATTTGTCTATTTATCCTAAATTTACACTCAGTGCCAAATGATGGCCATACGATTGAAACAGGAGACACCATTTACATTTTGTCTGTCTATGACATTAAAACTTTATTAGTACATTCCATGAACCAGGGTTGGGGCTGACCCATAATGGACTCTATATATAATGATGTATTTTAGAAATGTTTTGTTATCACATGCATTGATTAATCTCATTGAATGGTAACTGCATACACACCCTTAAAGGTAACATCCAGTCGTCCTATTTACTGTGACAAAGTTGATGTATAGATAATGTGACCCAAAGTTTTTTTCTGTCTTTTTCTAAATCATAATAGCCTGCAATTGGTTGAATATTTTTTTAAATGTCTGGCATAAGATGTTGACTTAGAGAAATCCCAGGTTGAGTGTGTGGGGTTGGCATTCAACACCCATCCTGAAAAGATCTTATAAACAAAACCAGCTTCTTCTGAACAACTGGACAGCAAAGGGATGTTTAACATGCCATAACAACTGATTAAGACCTTTGGTATTCTACTATTAAAGGTAACAGACTGTATTCTTTCCTTAAAAGGGGGATACAGGGAAAGAACTATGAGCTTGAGGAAGAGGAGCCAGGGAAGCCTTTTCAAATTGCTATAACTCCACTGTCATTTAATACTGAGTTTTCATTTGCTTACTCTTAATTCCGTCCAACATTAGTCACACTGTGAAACTGTACTGTCTGGTATGGAGTATTTTGACTGGATAATACCTTTAAGGCCCTGGTATGAATGTGCCTTTTGAGTCATTTTATCAGCACCCACATTACTTAACTGGTTATTCCTTTTTGTTATACCACATATTAGAAGTGGTTAATCCACTGTCTTCCTTCCACTGCTTCTGGTACTAATTGTTATATTGAGGTATAAGCTATAAAAAAAATTAAAAAAAACTATGAGACTTAATGTTTGCCATATGATTATCACCGTCTTATTTTGATCCAAAAGGGTCACCTAAAAGAATTATGTTTCACAAGTGATTATAAAACGCATATGTGTATACAATGTATGTAAAAGAATGTATTAAATCAGCAATAAAGTCAACCCTGTTAACAGAGAAAGCATAACTCTAATCGTTTATTTTTATGCAAGAAAGATGGAAACAGAGCATGAAAGAGAGAAATTCAGTGGTCACATACTTTCCATTATTCTGGGTTTAAAGCTTACATTCATGACTGCTCACACTTTCACACACCTTCCTGAATGTGCCTTACTGCTCCATTCTCTGCATTGTGTTCGCTCCATGCCTCTCAGTCAGCTCTTTTGGCAGAGTGTCAGGTTGCTCAGCTACAGGCGCTGTCCCACTCTAGAATATTCACCGGCTCTCGCGGACCGACCCGACTGCATTACTTGCTAATATTAACAGTTGAGTCACTGAGCTCAGGGGAGCTGGGAGCATTCTGGAAACTTGCTTTCTACTATATAAGCAGTGGGTCTGAGTTTGTCTAGGCATGACTTTTAGAAGAACCACACAACTCAGACGCAAGAGCTGACAAAGGAAACTACTCAAGGGGACTCAGCTGAGATCCTTCTACATCTTTAAGGAACAGAAAGCTTACTACTGAAAGTAAGTGGCAATTGATAATCAGATTTTAGACTAATGTGGTTAAATGAATGGAAACCAGTGGACAGTCTTCTATAGCTGATAATGTCTGATGGTGTGGGGTGAATCTTCTGGCATTATTAATTCCCTGGAAGACAAGATTAGAGTTTATCAATATTAATGTATCAATTCTGCTTGAGCATCTTGATGATGAAGATGTCTTCCAGAGTACATTCCAGAAAGTGCTGTAATATCACCATACTTTTTTTTTTTTAAGCCTTCCCCTATCTCCTCCTCCAACGCCCTCAGTAGGCATTTCAGCTCCTCCTTATCAACTTGCTCACTCAATTTCCCCTTTTTTTCCCCTTATACAGCAGGCTCTAATGCCTGCAAAGACCCCTAGTTTTCCGAGAATTGCTATAATCATCAGAAAAAGGACTGTCGCAAGGCCTCTATCATTAGGGGAAATTTTACTGTATCTCTGTTAGTGCAGTTTAGTTTATGAAACAGCCTGCCAATTCTTTAACTGTTCCATGAAACATGACATCTCAGTTTGGGATTTCACTAGCTGCTCCTTTTTTCCTCTCCTGCCATTTGGGTCCTTTCTACTGTCCATCTTGGGTCCCTAGGGTCCCCCTCTCCTGGACTGAAGAGGACACTGCATTAGACTATGTCCCCATCACTACCGTGCTTCCGCTGTCTAATCCACGAGAAGCACCCTGCCTTGACATACCCTTCTCTGGCCAGGTTTGCCTGTTGCAGACACTTCCCCATTTGATGGGGACTGCCGGGGCCCCTCGCCAGGGCTATGTAACCTGCTCTGTTGGCCATGTGCAGTAAATCGGGTAGCTTCACTGCCATCTTAACTATTTTGGTCTTATTTGGGATATATGAACAGAGCCAAATTTATCTGTTTCAACTGTTCTTTCCTCTCTTACAGCAATCACTTTGGCTTCCCTTACTGCCCTTTCTGCCATTCCATGTTTCTGGCTTATAGGGTATAGACCAAATAGCTTGAACACCCCCTTCAATGAGCAACCCCTGGACGGTGGTATTCTTAAAATGTGTACCATTGTCCATCCTTAAGGATTTCATGTCTGGGTGAGATGACAGGAAGCTCCCTAGACAGTTAACAATTGCTTTCCCTGTAGCTCGTCCTAATGGATATACTACTATTTCAAAGTTTCCATTATCTACTACGACTAGAAAATATTTGCTCCATCTGGAGCTCCTATGATCTAGAGGTCCAGCGATATCTGCGCTAAAATCCACACCTATCTGATCACTCTTGATTTTCCAAGTGTGTATTCTGTCTTTTTAAATCCTCCTGCCCTAGCACAATCAGCACAGGATTTCCTGACCTTGGATGCAATTTCGCTTGCCGTGCCTATGCAAATATTCTTGCTCCTTAGCCAGACACACAGGGGTCTAACCCCCACGTGACCTAGGCCTTCATGCACCTGGAGCACCACCTTTTCCACTTCACTCTTGAGGTACTATGGTGATGTCATCCCTGAGCCATGAAGTTGGCCACACTACCAACAGTTTTTTAGCCTCCCTAGGCCCTTCTGATGGCTTTCTCCTTTCCTGAGCCAGGTGGATCCGGTGTGGTGTTCTACCTTTTCCCACCCGAGCGTCATCCCCATCTGGATTTCTTTTATCACCCTCCACAGATCTGCATGTACTAGGGCCTTGCCTTTGGCATTTTCATAGCTCTTCTCAGCCCATATGTCTAAATCTGCCGTACCGGCTTTGTAACAGTAGTCGCTATCTGTTACCACAGTCAAAACCCTTTGTTTGTTCTTTTTGCACCACCTTAGCCCTTCCATTATAGCACAGACTTCAGCTGTTTGCGCTCAGCCTTCGCACCTCTCTCCTCTTTTTAGGATGTAAGCCCACTTTGCCTTTTTATCCACATTAGTCTACCATCAGTGAACAGATGCCATTCAGTATCCACTGTCCTGGATTAAGCTATTCTTGGTTTAGGAGTCTTTCCTTGGTTATGGACTATCCTCCAACTAGGATCCATTAACACTAGGTTCCATTTATCCCACCTGCAGGCTAACGCCTTGGCATCTACTAGGCTTTGTTTGGATGCTGTCGCCAGGCCCACTAGTGGTTGTTGAACTATCCCTATCTATCTATCCCTTCCCTGCTGATAAATCATTCAGAGGTGGATAGTATTTGTACAGCCCGGTCAAAATTTTTTCACTTGGGTTGCATTTTAGTTCTGCTCCTTCAAGTGCCATTGAGAGTAGGGCTATTGGGGGACATTCCACTTCCACTAGTTCCGCTTTCACAATGAGTCTCGAGTTGAAGCTTCTGCTTTCCAGCTCTATTGGGGTTGTCTAATGGGGTTGTCAGGTCTTTGATCTTTTGTCTGTAGCTCAGAGTCAATTCTCGCCTTTCTTCTAAAATTGCAAATCCTAGGTACTCCACTGACCCCTTTCCAATTTGAAATTTTTTTAGACCAATGTTAAAGTTTTCATTTAAAAGTCTTCCTCTAAAACCTTTAGGTGCTCTTCCTCATCGTCATGAGAAAAATATACGTTGTCGATGTGTACTATGACTGGGAGATCCTTTAGCACTTCAGAGACTATAGCCTGGAAGACATTTGGGCTATTTTTGTATCCCTGGGGAAGCACTGACCATCCCAGTGTTCTTCCCTCCCAGGTGAAGGCCGTTCTGGCTGTGGATTCTTGAGTCAGGGGTACTGACCAGAATCCGTTCGCGAGATCAATGTATGTTTTATACTTTTTGTTGGGTAACGTTTGCACTGTTTTGGACATACTGATAAGGCTTCTGGCATCAGACACTGTTCTATTATTTAGCTCTATCAGATTATGAACCATTCTCCACGTCCCATCAGGTTTCTTTACACCCTGGATAGGACTGTTGGTTGGTGGATTTTGGACAGGAACCAGGACTCCCAAGTACAAGAGTTCCTGTATTGTTTTTCCCAATTCTTCCACACTCTCTGGTTTGAGCGGGTATTGTGGCGTCCTCGGAGGTATCCCCTGTTTTATTGAGTGAGCCCATTTTTTGTCCAATTTCCCGCAGTCATTTTTAAATTGGGATAGTTTTGCTTGTGATAGAATCGTTTTAACACGATCTTTGTCCTTTAGGTCTGATTTGGCTACTTTTTGTTCTATTAGTGCTTCATTGTCTATTTCTTTCATCTACCTCACTCTTTCACAGTGGGTTAGCCTTTCCAGTTGCCTTTTTTCATCAAAGCTGCTTGTCCTTTGCCAACGTTACTGGGGTTAGTTTAGTTACATTATCCAATTTATTAACCACCAGCCCATCAGTGCCTGAATCAAATTCAAATTCTTCGCCTTCTATTTTCGCCCACAATTTTTCATCTTTTTCATGCACTTTTTGGTTTAGGTCATGGAGTAGAGTACCTGGAACAATTCGTTTTTTGTTTGTTCTTGTCTGGCTTTTTCCCTTTTCTCATATAGCTCTTTCTTTTGTTCTGGAGTTAGCTTACTAAACTCTTCTCGTATTAGTCTCACTCGTCCCTAAGGCCCTTGGTTTGGTATGGGCAGGAGTCTCTTCCCTTCAGGTCACTAACCCAACCTTAGCTCCCATAGGTCCAGAAGCCGAAAAGGGATATTCCCTGAGTTCCCTCAAGAGAGAAGGTTAGTAGTTTTAACTTAGCTAGATTTATGACCTAACTCTGTATCTAGTCTTTGTTTTTTAGCCAACCAAGTTTAAACAGGTCACCCTGGCGAGAGCAAAATATTACCCCTGAAAAAGTGTCAGCAGTCAGCATCTTTATTGGTCCCCAGCGCAGAAAAAAGACGAAGTAGTCCTGGCTTTGTCTTTCCGAGTTTTTATTAAAAAAAATACACTACAAAATTATCACGCTCTCCCGTTATTGAGAAACTATAGGCTGCCTAGCAAAAGAGGAAGTGTTTCTGTCACTTCAGCAAGCAAGCTGGATATACGTATATAGCAAGCTTCTGCAGGGTGTTTTTCTTACCACCCCTCTCATCATACATATTCCTGATGATTAAAACATTTACAGGCATGTCCTGTTTTCTTATAGGTGGACACTGTCTTTAGTTAAATCAAGCATTACATTTCAGTTAGCAAGCAAGCAGAAGCACAGCTAAATATGGTCACATACATTTAAGCGAGCCTGTTGCTGACATGACATCTTTCAATGAGCCTATTGCTGACATGACATTTTCACAATCTTTCAGTGAGCCTGTTGCTGACATGAAACCCCCTGGTCTCAGCAAGCTGCTTCTTATTGCTTCATGTTCCTTCTCCTTTCCTTCCAAACTATCTTTCTGATCCGCTTTTTATTGACCCCCTGTCCTGCTTTTGCCAAAGCTTGTTGTTTTCTGGTGGCAGGGTCCACAACCCCTCGTGCCAACCAGGTGACGGGCTCAACAAAAGGATGGTGCTTTATTAGTAACTTAAACATTTTAATCAGAATTATTGGCATCAATCATTTAGAATGTTTGATTTAGAATGATTTCAACTACAGTGATCACTGCTTTGATATGTAGCATTAAAATACTAAAACATATTTCCCTAATCTTCCTAGGAACTCTAAAGGAATAAGCAAGATGTCCTCAGCTAAGGGAATATCCATTGGCATTGACCTGGGCACCACCTACTCTTGCGTGGGTGTGTTCCAGCATGGCAAAGTGGAGATCATTGCCAATGACCAGGGCAACAGGACCACTCCCAGCTATGTGGCCTTTACTGACACAGAGAGGCTCATTGGAGATGCTGCCAAGAATCAGGTGGCCATGAACCCCACCAACACAATCTTTGATGCCAAACGGCTCATTGGCAGAAAGTTTACCGACGCTGTTGTGCAGTCCGACATGAAGCTCTGGCCTTTCAAGGTCATCAGTGATAATGGAAAGCCCAAAGTCCAGGTGGATTATAAGGGAGAGACCAAGGCCTTCTATCCAGAGGAAATCTCCTCCATGGTGCTGGTTAAAATGAAGGAGATTGCTGAAGCCTACCTGGGGCAGAGGGTGTCAAACGCAGTCATTACAGTTCCAGCTTATTTCAATGACTCTCAGAGGCAAGCCACTAAAGATGCTGGGGTGATCTCTGGACTGAATGTTTTGAGGATCATTAATGAGCCCACGGCAGCAGCCATCGCCTACGGCCTGGATAAAGGCAAAAGAGGAGAGCGCAATGTTCTGATCTTTGATCTTGGTGGGGGCACCTTTGATGTGTCCATCCTGACTATTGAGGATGGCATCTTTGAGGTGAAAGCCACTGCAGGAGACACGCACCTTGGTGGGGAGGACTTTGACAACCGCATGGTCAACCACTTTGTAGAAGAATTTAAAAGAAAACACAAGAAGGACATCAGCCAAAATAAGAGAGCAGTGAGGCGACTGCGAACAGCTTGTGAGAGAGCGAAGAGAACTCTGTCCTCCAGCTCGCAGGCCAGCATCGAGATCGACTCTCTGTTTGAGGGGATTGACTTCTACACCTCCATCACAAGGGCACGCTTTGAGGAGCTCAACTCTGAGCTCTTTAGGGGAACACTAGAGCCAGTGGAGAAGTCACTGCGAGATGCCAAGCTGGACAAGAGCCAGATCCATGATATCGTCCTGGTTGGTGGCTCCACAAGAATCCCCAAAATCCAGAAGCTCCTGCAGGACTTATTTAATGGCAGGGAACTGAACAAGAGCATCAACCCGGATGAGGCGGTGGCCTACGGTGCGGCGGTCCAGGCTGCTATCCTCATGGGTGACACCTCAGAGAACGTTCAGGATCTGCTGCTGCTGGATGTGGCTCCCCTGTCTCTGGGAATTGAGACTGCAGGCGGAGTTATGACGGCTCTAATCCAACGCAACACCACCATCCCCACCAAGCAGACCCAGATCTTCTCCACATACTCAGATAACCAGCCAGGTGTGCTGGTTCAGGTGTATGAGGGTGAGAGGGCCATGACCAAGGACAACAACCTCCTGGGCAAGTTTGATCTCACAGGTATCCCTCCTGCCCCCCGAGGCGTACCACAGGTGGAGGTAACCTTCGACATCGATGCTAATGGTATTCTAAACGTGTCTGCAGTGGACAAAAGCACAGGCAAAGAAAACAAAATCACCATCACCAATGACAAAGGCCGCCTTAGCAAAGAGGAGATCGAGCGGATGGTACAGGATGCTGAGAAGTACAAGGCTGAGGACGATGTTCAGAGGGAAAAAGTAGCAGCCAAGAACTCACTGGAGTCCTATGCCTACAACATGAAGAGCAGTGTTGAGGATGAGAATATGAAAGGGAAGATTAGCGAGGACGATAAAAAGAAGGTCATTGAAAAGTGCAACCAGGCTATTTCCTGGCTGGAGAACAACCAGCTGGCTGAGAAAGAAGAGTATGAGCACCAGCAGAAGGAACTAGAGAAGGTGTGCAGTCCGATTGTGTCCAAGCTGTACCAGGGTTCGGCCCCAACAGGAGGCTGTGGCAGTCAGGGAGGGGCTAGCTCCAAGGGCCCCACCATTGAGGAGGTGGACTAAACAACCGAAAGTCCCCATTTGATTTTTACAGAAATGCTTTGGCTGTATCACTGTTGTTCAATACCATAACTCCTGTAATTTCACTGTTTTTTTTCTTGACTTGTCATAATAAAAGCCAATGAGAAAATGAAAAATTTGCAGTTGTTTTCTTCTAATGCACACTGTTACATTCTGTGTGATAGTTTAAAGATGTTGCTTCCAATGCTCTTTAATTGCCTTTCTTATGTGATGCACTCTCATTATTATACTCTCATTATTTACAACCAAGATTAGTTTAATGTAGGATTGGTGAAGTTATTCCTCAATTTATGAAAATGTATAAAATTTCCCAATTTTTAGTAACAGTGATCTCTAAATGCTAATGCTTTAGCACTACAATGGAAGGCTCACTCAAAACCCCTGAACAGACGTTTCATTAACATGTTGTGCTCTAAAAAGTCCACTAGGTGGCAATCTTAGGTTGTGCCAGCAACATCACTGTTTTTCTAAACACTGATATAACACCTGTTGGATTAGACTATAAAGTATATGTCAGAATAACTGCTCATACTCCTGGAAATGAGAACAATTTCCCATGTGTCTGTTAAGAGGCTTTTACTGAAACTTTTCATTTTCTTGTTAATGTGTTAGTCTAAAGTAGTCTAGCAACAACCTAGGAAGTAGACAAATTTAAGAGGTTAGTGTACTTGTTTAGTTGATTTTTTGCATTTGGGGATCATCATTCCTATGCGTAGTGGTGTTATGTCCTTTATTACAACATTTGTCTAGTCTATGTTTATATTGTCTCTTGAATGTGCATATATGTCTATTATCTAGGCTAAATGAGCATTCTAATTTTGGCATATTGTGCTCAGTGCTTTATTTGTTTGTAGTTTTAGGGATAGGCGTATGCGTCTCATTACATTTATAGGTATGGAATTATTTTCCAAATCTTGGTGCCCACTGTAGATCAGCATTATATGTCCCCACGATGACACACAGACCTGGTAATATAACCACAACGTTCAAATTGTAACGGTACAAAAATTTTATTGTGGATTTCTAAAACACCTGAGTTATCGCTCGCTTCTCACAACTTCATCAGCCAAGCCTCTCAATCTAATTAAAGGGAGTGGTTCAATAATGCGCCACAATCTCCACCAGCAGGCGAAGAGTTAAATCTGTCGAGCCTGTTGTTGAACGCACCATCCAACCGGGCTGTGTCGGTGAGGGAGGATACTTGTGGAGGAGCAACAGATCCTCGGGTGGAAAACAACCCCACATCTTGCATGCAAGCCGAGCTTTTGACAGCACGAATTGATGGAATATTTCAATGCATGATTAATTGCGCGACTGGATCATTCTTGGGTTTCCTCATCTTGCATGGAGAAAATAAAAGTTGCCAGGGTTAGTTTTTTTTCCGCGTGGATTTTGACATTGCAAAATTTGGATAAGATTTGTCAAAAAGGTGAGGAGTAATCATTTTCCTCTACCAAGCTCAATGGTTCAGTCTATAGGCCTGTAGGTACAATACTAACCTGTGTAATTAGCCTATATTTTGTATTGGCAACCCTGTTTTCATGAGAGCGAACTAATTTACTAAGGTCGCTGTAAGTGCAACATCTGGAGCCATCAATTTGAATCACGTGTTTTTTAAAAAAAAAAAAAAAAATACTCTTCTTACATCTAATAATCTAAGTAATCTATCAGAAGAAAACACCTTACAACACCTACAGCAAGGCTTTACCTCCGTTTTGTTGCACACCGCCGCGCCGCTGGACCTGTCTGAGTTCTGTTGTAACAGGTGGTTTTTATTCCTGGGCTTCTCACTCTGGCTCTGTCTGGACTATTATTTGGATAAATGAGCCGCACAGTCTACTATAAGGACTGGGGTCTGAATTTAGGGCGTACTCTGCATTTATTTTGTGTTACTGCTCGAGCGGACAGCAGTTTATAACCCAGGGAATAACCAGAAGCTCTCTCCAGCTAAATGATAAGCTCGGTGTGTGTTTCGTCTTATCGAGGGCGCAAGTCGGGCAACAAACCCCCGTCGAAATCATGTCTGAAGGAGGAGATGGCCAGGGGGGAAGACTCGGACAAAATTGTCATCAATGTCGGTGGCACGCGACACGAAACCTACAAGAGCACCCTTAGGACCTTGCCAGGCACCCGCCTGGCATGGTTGGCCGACCCGGAGACACAGGTCAGCTCGGACCCGGACTCTGCCCCGGCAAGTACAAACGAGTTCTTCTTCGACAGGCACCCCGGTATTTTCGCGTATGTGTTGAACTACTACCGGACCGGTAAGCTCCACTGCCCCGCCGATGTGTGCGGTCCGCTTTTTGAGGAGGAGTTGGCGTTTTGGGGAATAGACGAGACCGACGTGGAGCCGTGCTGCTGGATGACCTACCGGCAGCACCGGGACGCAGAGGAGGCCCTCGACATCTTTGAACCACCGGACCCGGACGACACCGACGACGACAAAGAGATACCAAGGCGGTTCGGCATCGAGGACTGTCCCGACAGGTCGAGGGGCTGCTGCAAAGTTGGGCAGCCGAAGATATGGGCCCTATTTGAGGACCCGTACTCTTCCAGGGCTGCGAGGGTGAGTTCACTAGGTGTTTGTTCTCTCACTGTTTAATTATAGCCTTCTGTGAATGGACAATGTAAAAAACCATAAAGCCTTCAGGTGATTTCCATTTAAAAAAGGCGCGCGTGCTGCCCAAATCAACAGGTGTCCCTGCATGAACCAGCCCATCAGGCAGAGGTAGGTAGGCACAACTTTTGAGTCAGCGCGTGATAATGTTGGGTTGGATGTGAACTATCGGCTTTGTGCTTCAACCTTTATAGTCAAGGTTTTCACTTATTCTGTCCCATTAAGACTACATTTAACATTCAACTGTCCTGTGATATTGAGCTTCAAAAATATGTATATCTTTTTAAATATTTAATGTTAAAAAAAAAATAGGGCACACAAGCCTAAAGTAACATTCAAAGGTGGATAACTCAATTTTGATTAAAAAAACAAAAAACAAGTCAGGCAGAACCTTGTAATTCCAAGCTCTTTATGCTGTAGCCCAATTTACATATCTCACACTGCACTAGGCAGAAGAGTCAGGAACTCCTTTGTTGGTGTGAAAGTGTGACCTGAAGTCACACCTTGAATATGCACTGTAAAATCTGTTGCAAAAGTTGTTCCTTTAATCGGTGTAATTGGGGAAGTTATCTTTTCTGAGAAAAGTCACTTTTCATGCGTTGCACTTTCATTTCTGCAGTTTTTGACCCTGGAAATTCTATATCCATAAGCTAATTGTGACTTTCTTGTCATATTATAGACATTATGTGAAAAATTAAACACAGTTGCAGCATTGGATCTGTTGGACTTTGAAAAGAGTCTGGCAGCCTATAGACTTTGACAAGTTGAGTAGAAGGTGCATGCTGTGCTTTGTATAGTAAAGTGTTTTTTCGGACACTATCTGCCCTCTGACAACTGTCCTCATCCTCACACCCGTTGTGTAGTAGTGTTAGTGCTCCTACACACATACATTTGGAGTTGAACTTGAACATTCTCCAATATCACTTTAACTTGGACTTTAGAAGCTACAGTTCAACTGGAAAATCTTACAAACACCAGTCTAACTCACAAAATTATGAACATTTTTAATATCTTGTTTGGTGTAAGGGTTAATAATGCAAGCTCACAGATGACAGCTGAGACTTCTTACTGGATCATCGTCACTGGTGACTGAAACAATGGGGGAATTGAATACAAAATGATACTATAACTATACATCCACTTTTCCAAGTGGTGCCACCAGAAAATACGTGAGCGTGTAATTGTATGGTCTTCACTGTGTAAAAGCAGTCTTTCAGTCAAGATTAGATTAGACTTGTTACTCTATACACTTGTGTAGTTGTTAATAGTGTATCAAAACACTGGAAATAGAGAAAACTATCCATCTCCACTCTCCACTTCACACCTATTTTGATTGTGTTTGATAGCGTTTCATGACAGAAATAACTTCCCACACATCTGCTTCAAGGTTTGCACTTGAAGATCCTCCAACAGCAACTGAAAGGCTTCAGTGCTATACATTGATCTGGATAATGGGCATCTTAATACACTTCTTTAGGCAGTGCATTGATGGACCCTACAATAGATGAGTGGAACACAATAAACCAATCATCTGTCTACTACACCATTAATTTGTACTGTTCTTATTCAAGGTCAAATGAGCAACCAATCTTTAATTGCAGTATGGCAGTGAAACACTGTTGCCCCATTTCTGGTGGATTGAAGACTTTTTGTTACACTCAGTTTGTTGACTCACCTTTTATACAAGGACTGAGAGTATGTGACAGGTAAACATTAGTTTTACATGTATTTGAGGTTGTAAAACATGTTTTAGATGTGTAATGTCTGTAAATACTGGAGTATATGTGACTATACCCAAAAATGTAGGTGGTCATATAAGTTGTTTATTATATTTTGAAGAAAAAGTTCCTGTTTGATACAGTGTGTTTGGTTCATAAATAATTGTAGCTGTGATGTAAATTAAAATCAATTAACTAGCATTGCTTCCGAGGGGGATATCAAACAGCTGTAGCATTTGAAAGTATTTTGTAGCTAATAGCTGTGCAACAAAAGCAGCAGAGTACTTAGTGAGGTAAATGTGAAAGCAGGTATCAAGTGACATTACAGCAGTAGTTGTCAGGCAAATGGCAGTGCAAGGTTGCATTGTTATCAAGAGCTTTCAGGAGTCAGAAAGAAGACCACATTTAATCCAGAAGAGAGTGAGGCTGATGCTCACTCTGTATTTCTGTTTGCCTGTTAATGGAGTTGTATGGTCTATTCAGACACTCACACAGTGTTGCAGAAGTATAATGTCCTTATTGCATGCCAGTCATACTACAAATAGTGTTTATTTTAGCTTTTAGTCCAGGTGGCATTTGCAGGCTGTGACCGAAGAACAGCCGACATCACTGAGTCACACAGCTGCCATGATGGCGCTGACGGCGTCTAAAGATGACCTGCCCCGTTAATCACTTCTGTCTCTCACCACGGAATATTTGTAAATCATGTGAAATAATTATGATTTATGCTTTGTGAACTTCTATGGCAGACAGAAGTGCAGATGTGAGGCATTCCGGAAGTGAACGTTAAGAAAGGGAAAAGACGGATCCATTATGAACCATCTATAAGGCTCATTGTCTGTTTCCTCTCCGTCTGATTCATGCATGCATGTTGGCTCTATGTGCATTCTGAACGGATGCAGAGTGCATTTTGAGGGACTCACATTACCTTTATGGCCTTTTTATTTTCAGAGAGCCTCTGAGCCCATCCCAGGTAATGTGATTCTTAAGAGCCGGGGGGGGGGGGGGGGTTAATCTGTCCATCATTTACACCACATCCTCTTCAATATGAACCAAGGCTAGAAGTAGAGTAAAAGTCAGCACATGAAGCCTCTATACTGCAGGCAGGAGGCAGACAGAATTATGTAACCCCACTAAATATAATAGGAACCTAAACAGGTATATCAAAGAGTACAATAGCCATAACATAGGTACTAGTAGTGTCTTGTTACTGTACAACTTTAATCAAATATGCTATACAGTCAGTGGAAGGACTATGGAAATGCTTAACATGTAAGAAAAATATACAGCTAAAATAAGTACCTAACAGTCTGTAATTATTTATAACACCTGTATAGGGAATAGAGATGTTCATGACACCGATACTAGGCATTGTATTTTAGCTTTGTAGCATGTGACAATCACAGACCATAGTTAGTATTAACACTCAGCTCAGATCAGATACATTTCTACAGTCTTCCCTCATGCACTATTTCATTAATTCCAAGCTCTTGCTGTAATTAATCACTGCTCTGGTTAATGGGCTGCAACTTGTTCTTAGTGGTGAGCAATTACAACTCCCAAGCCCGGAGAAAAGCTCCCAAGCAGAGCGAGAAATCAATTTACCATCGGTATTAGAAAAAATGTTTGAGGTTTGGTCATTTCAGAACATCACCTGTGGCATCAGGGAATAGTATCAGTGTAGCCAGTTGTTAAATTCCACTGGTTAAAGCTTTTCCAACAAATACATCATGGAGAAATGATCTAATCAAGACTTTATTTATCTGTGTGTTTGGAATAAGGACTGAAGTAACATTCAAGAAGCCGAGTAACAATGATTTAAAGTAGGAAATACTGTCTACTGTCTTTTAATCAATGGCTTTGCTCATTGGTGATGATACAATTTATTCACACACTTTACCTTGTGTCTCAGTGTGAAACCCAGATGAGAAATAATAAGAAGGGACTGTTTGAGTACAACAACCCCCTCCCCATCCCCAAGGCAGCAGCCCGGCTTTCACAGGGCCGCCACCTCTCTCTACTACTCTGTGAATGGAATACAGGGTTTGATTTTTCACACATCATCAAAGCAACACATCCTCATTAGGGAGGCTTTTATCACATTGAATTCTCGGTAAAAGGGGTTTGTAATCCTGTGTGATTATGTTTGTTGTTTATTCTGCTTTGGTCTAAGCTGTTCGCTGAAAATAAATTGGCTCTCTTGCTGCAACATCCGTGGATGCGTCAGCGCAAGGATGAATAAAGTCTGCGACTCTGTGCAGACAGTTCTGACAGTCAAATGTGAAATTACCCAGCAGAAGCCACCTCGCACAAACTGAAGGTGAGGCAGCGCTGTTAGTCTCTGCTTTGGATCTGCGTCATTTGCCTTTATAGATACAAGGGGGTTTTCTGTGTATCCAAATCAAAAATCAATAAATTCATCTTACTGACAATATAATCTTAGTTCCACACTAAACAAGTAGCACTTATCTGTGACCTGGCTTGTTGGTCTTTGAGCTGCAGCTTACTGGCTTTCTTCAGTCTGATTTTCCCTTTTTAAAACAATCTGATCTGGAGTATTTGGAGGACAAATTGGCTGACAATAGAGAATTCGATGTAAAACATTATACTGAGCTAACAACTCAGCACTATTCACAAGTGGGAGACCTACTTGGTGAAGCAGATTGAATAATGTTATATAGAGTGTTTTTTGGAAGTTATATTTTTATTGACATATATAGTTTTTTATCAGGAAAACTTCATCAGGATTGTGGGAGCTATATTTAAATGCAGAGGGAATGTCAAAGAAATAAAACTCTATATTCTCATCTTAAAACTTCCTAAATTTGGGCAAATTGTTGCAAATTAAAGGTGCAATAAGAAGATTTTTACTGGCCCAAAGCGCAAAATGATCATAATACATCTGGGGTTTTGATAAAGTTGTTGATCAGTACCAATGACTCAACGATTACTTCACCAGAAGTTGAGATTTCTGGCTTTCAAAACTCACTTTCCAGCCCACATTCTCTGTTGTGGAACAAAATCTCCCTGCCTAAAACGCACCCAATCTCTCTCCAACCACCCCCTCAAACCCCCTCAAACCCCATCACCCCCCCCCACCCACCTACTATTATTTGTAAATATTCAACAGTGGAGGACGGTGGTGCGAGCGAAGCGCGCGCAAGTATTGTTATTACAGTATTTTGCATCATGATACTTTACCTCTTCACTAGACCTTTTTGATGGATCTCTGCTCTAATTAATTAGTTAGCTTACTTGTCTCTATTGTGAAAATATGAGTATATTGTTTGCGTCAATTAGAGGCCACTGTAAGCTGAGCCAGAGAAACTGTCGATGCTGCTATTCCTTGGTCGCCAATAGAGGTCAATAAAAGTCATAGATACTTAATGCCCCTTTAACAGAAATTCAAAGAGACAGGAGTCAGGCTGTGTCTGAGATCTACAATGACAATACAGTTCATCCCTATGATGTTTTTCTTCCACAGTCAGGCTCCACTTTTTTGCTGTAGCCATGTTTCTGGTCCCATTATCTACAGAAGTGGAGTAGGTAGAAGTTCACACTTATCAATTCCTATCCCCTTTTTTGTGTGTGATAATGACAGACATTAGATGTAAGAAGCTGATGTAAGAAGATGTAAGAAGCTGACAGGCTGAGTAGTGGACATAACTCTCCTCCGCCCTCAGGTCTACGTCTTTGGCCACTTTGACGTGAGTTCTAAAAAAAAAAAGAACTCGTCAGCGGCTGCTCTTATCGCTCCCGCAGCTGCTGGCTGGTTCGGTGCCACGGTGTTATGTATAGAGTGGCGTGTCTCTGTGTTAGTAACAGAGTGTGATGCTGAACAGCTGGAGGTGATGGCTGTGATGGGACTCCCCAGCTGCTGCTGCCTGCTGCCCAGCCTGCTGCCTGTCTAGGGTCGAGCCACGCTGCCTCCCGCTCCGGCTGTCCCAGCTGGGCCCCGGCCTCCCGTCCCCTCCGGGCTGCTCACTCTGACTCCTCATAACCTTGGACTGTTGTCGTTTTGACATCGGTGTCTGACATCTCATATCCTCAGAGGTTTCACATAGGGCTGGGTGATATGGTTGAAATCAATATCACGATAATCGTACGGATTCTTTTCAATATCGATATATATCAGGATATGGCTCATGTATGCAAATTCCCATCTTAAATAATCAAATTAATGTACATCCCATTGAACCAAATAGTAATGTTAGGTGTAGGGATGGGCCGATATATCGAAATTCAATTTATCGCAATACAAAAATGTGACAATACGTATTGGGGGGAAGAAAAAAATAATCGTGATATCATGACGATATTATTCCACTGGAAGACGATAAACGATAATATTGAATTATCGCCCAGCCCTAGTTTCATTCTAATCTAGTAGATAGTGCTCTAACCATTTTATATCTTCGTCTATATCATCATTCATATACAGTATTACTTGTTTTAGTAGGGACATTTATTTGAAGATTTTATATTTTTATAAAAAAAAATAGAAATACATATACTCAAAGGTTTCACTACTCTAGCAGTGCTCCAACACTTTTATATCATCGCATATCATCATTCATATACTTTATTTACTTTATATATATTTTCTTATATTTTATATTTTAATAACTAAGTAGATGTTCAATTGCATCCAGTTATTGAATAATCCATAGGTCTTATAACTTGCTTGATTCTTGCTTGTGTAATAGTAATGGGCCTTGCAGACCAACACAGAAATGCTCTGGCAGTCGTTCCAACACTGACAGTGTTTAAAGTTTCTGATACTTAACTGTAAACGTAATATCGTGGTAGCCCCTGGTGTTACGCCATAAATATACACACACATTTAAATGCTGCTAGGTTGACTGGCAAAGGCAAAGACATTTATATACAGACATGGCGGCTCCTGAAGTTTCACACACAGATGGATAAATACAAACAGCCAGATAGACAAACAGATAAACAAATACACCGCTACACACCCAAAGACAGACTCACAGCAAGAGAACCGTCAGACAAACATGTACATAGCTGCCTACAGACATACACACACACACACACAGGTGCGGTGTCAGGCAGTGTCATGTTATTGTTAGACTTTAGGGCTGATCCTTTTATGAGCAGAGCGAGGTGTCCTCATGTGTTCCCAGACCTCCAGCACCTTCGCTGCACATGGTGCCCTTGGACAAGACGGCGTGCAGATATACAGCTCTGTTTAGTTCTGGGATAAACCGTTTGGCATTCGAATAAACCAAGCGCTGTTGGGGCATGTTGGGCTCATCACACACATCAGAACAGCAGAGCCTGAGCCTGATTCGCCATTTTATTTGGTCAGCTGTCACACCACAGTTCAGTACAGAAGCCTTGGTGATATCTTTATGTTGAAACCAAGAGAAGTGTGATTCAGAGGAGTTATCTATTCACCCACCAAAATGAAACTAACACGATTTGAAATCATGTTAATTGTACATATCACAATTGATGTAGTGTCACAAATATCTAAAACCATACATTTTGGTAGTTATGATCAGGATGTTGTCATCTCACCCAAGGCCACTGCATGCACAGACCTGGGATACATGGCTGCTAGGGCTGCAACTAATGATTATTTTCATTATCGATGAATCTATCGATTATTTTATTGATTAACTGATTAATCATTTAGTCTATGAAATTTCAAAAATAATGACAAATGGCCATTACAAGTTACCAGAGCCCAAATAGCTTACTTAGTCTGACCAGCAGCCAAAAACCCCCAAAGTATTCACTTTATAATGATATTAAATGGAGAAAAGCATCAAATCTTAACATTTGTGAAGCTGTAACCAGCAAATATTTGATATTTTTACTTGATAAATGATTAAAATGATTAATCGGTTATCAAAATTATAATCGATTCATTTTTTGTCGATTGACTAATCAGTTAATAGACTAATTGTTTCAGCATTAATGGCGGCTGCCAAATCATCTAAAAATCTAATAATCCATCAATATGAAATATAGTTTATGCAGGAGACTTCTTGATAGTAGTAGCAGCTTTTGTTCACAAGCAGTGCAAGACACAAACAGGGCAAACACACAAACCAAACAGTAAGTAACCTGCTCGTCTCCCATTTACCTGATGGCTGTTACATCAGTTCTATATATGCACAACCATCCCTGTCTATACTAAGCAGACAGTTCAGACACAACTTCATTATGATCATTCCTCAGTTTCATCGCAGTGGGTTAACCCTAAGCCTAACAAATGTCAGGGGATGACATTGGGATGTCAAAACCCAAACAAATTTTAACCTGTCTGTAGACATTGTGGGAAGTTTAAACCTGTTACTGAATCAGCTCCTGTGTTGAATCAGTACTTTGTGAATTGGGTGATCTGTATTATCTGGATACTCTGAAATTGTGACTTGGTTCTCCTATTGCACAGTACATTTAGTAATTCCAGATTACATCCCACAGTTGAACCAGCTGTCTTTATGATCTTTCCCAGTTCGTTGTCATCCTCTTTTCTAACCCTAACCCTTTCTTGCAAATGAGGGCACAACTAAGAACACTAACAACATAAAACAAAATTGTCACAGACTTGAAAAGACCTCTGTTTCTTAAGGAAATGGAGCCTAGATTGTGCTTTCTTATAAAGCTGTAATGAGTTCTCCCTTCAATTCAGCTTATTGTCCAGAGTAATACCTAAATACTTAACTAACATCATCATTTCCCACTGTACGACACCTGGATTCAGGGCTTCAGCCTTTTTCCGTAAGTTAAGCACTATCTCTTTTGTTTTCTTTAAATTGAGGATACAATTTCTGCATATAGCTCAATTCCTGATTGTGTTTTAAGTCATTTGTATACAAGGTAAACAAGAAAGGTGAGAAGACTGTCCCTTGGGGAGCCACTGTGCCAGTGGAGATCAGATCTAAAGTGACGTTCATGAAATTCTATTACTTTGAGTCTGTAGGACAGCAAAGTAAATGTTCTATTAGACAAATGCTTATTATTTATAGCTCTTTCTGTGACCAACATTGGATTTCGTCTCTAGATTAAATGTTTTATCATGTTGTGACCTTTGTGTCTAACCTTATCCAGTATTTAGGTCACAGTTTACACTGATGGTGCAAATTCATCTGCTTAAATAGCGCTACAATAAATTATTCAGTGATTTATTGTGAGTCTATTCATCTGTACCGGTGTCGCTTCCCAACACAAAACTCAAGTGGAACATGCTCCCAGTCATCATTACCATGACAAAATATTACATTGATACATTTTCAGGGTCTGTGGTTATTGCTATTATAAACAATTTCATGCCACAGTGAATTGCATAATTAGTTAGATGTGATGATGCATACAACGCCAACAAAGGTATCACCTTTTTTTTAATTTTATCTCAGAACTGAACTACGGCACATACTGTGATGAGCGGTGCAACATACTGTGTAGTTATGTTAATGACAAGCTATTCTGTCTAGTATTGAGCTTCTGTTCTCTGGAGACGTTTTGCCTTCTATGGCTTATTGACCTTAAGCTACAGTAAGAGATTACATTATGCAAAAGCAGCCCAAAAGACTCATTTAATACTAACGTTTATATGTTACTGCCTGTCTCCCATTTACCTGATGGCTGTTACATCAGTTCTACTCAGCATTCATGAGGTTATTGAAGTCATGAGATGGCAGTGCTTGCTTTTTCTAAGTGCTTAATGCTCGTTTGAACAAGTCCACCACCAGTTCAACTTGTACCACAAGCTCCTTCTTTAACAGCTCTTCTCTAGATACTTCTAGACACTTATGCTCCACCATTCAGGCCATGTTGTGAAAAAAGAGCAGGCTATTATTCAGACTTATGCAACAAGTCAAGAGCCCACAGCGGGATCTACAAATCCACAAAGGATAGAGCGCTCTGAAAAGCTGGGGCCATTTTTGATTGATTGACTTTGGAAATTTTTGCGATGACGAGCTGCAATAGAGGCTGAACTGACTGCCTTTGTCTGGCACTGATAGACAGATGCCGTCGCCACATTGGCCTCTCAAAATACTCTTGTTTGTCAGGACCGCCTTAATTATCTGGCACTGGCTGCATATCTGGCTCTTTTGTCTGGATAGCTCTCGAGTAGGAAATTATGGATGAGAGCGACACAATGAAAACATATTTTGTATCTGTGTGCGTGTGTTAGAGAGATACTGCGAGCGCCTGTTCTCATATACATTAGAACCTCATTAATTGGAGGGAATGAAGGCTGCTCAGATTCGTTCAGTGTTACTGAAGTACATTGAAATTCCAGTGTAAAGCTCACATTAAAAACAAGGAACGTGATGAGAACTCATTCCAGAGCAACCCGTATAGTCTAATTTGCTTGAAATGCTTGCAGTTTTAATGTCTCAATAACTTAAAATTACAATTGCCAAGTGTTTTCTTCTCTGTGCTAATAAATTTGTATGTCTCAGGATCAGATAAATGAAGTTCTTTGGTATATGCACATGCATGTTTGTTGAATGAATGAAACGGAAAGAGAGGAGGAAAGAGAGGTTATTGACTGGCTGTTGCATTTCCTGCCTGCGCTCCGCTAGTGAAAGATAAGATCTTGATCCTGTTGATGCATATAGGAAAAGCATAGTAAAATGCCTTGTACATGGTCACAATCCTCAGCTTCAGGCACTGAAACATGCTAAATTAGTTACTCATCCACCCATGTGCTATAATTTCAACTTTACCATTTGGCTTGTGGCGATTTGCCTAATACCTTTGCTCCTTAACCATACTCAATCACACACTGCAACTGTTCACATAAGGGTGCAATTATTCACAGTGACTAGCCTTGGTAATGTTCAGGGTAACTGTGTCTATGCAACAGGGGGAACTCTGTGGTCCTCCTGGGGCAGAGTTAAGGCTTCTAGGCTTTCCCTCTTGTCCCGTGGCTGGGTGCTGGTCTCCACCGGCTCCTGGGGGACGGCACGGCACTGCGGGCGGTGGAGCTCCCTGGAGGTCTGGAGGGGCCCCGCATGGAGCTGAGAGGGCTGTTATGGTTGAATGTTGCAGATAGGTTTTATCTGGTCGCACGATAGGTATTTGAATAGACAGATATAAGATACTATACTAATATGTACTACAGTATCTCAAGAGTTTTTGTTGTTTTGAACATGCAAACAGAGCCCGTCCCTAGATCCACTCAATAAATCTAGTATATTGTCCAGTTCTTATTTTATAGTCTTAAAGAGAATATGTTTGTCCCACAATGAGTGAATGTCCCCATTAGTAAAGCTGGACATCACATGCTTTATTTGTTTTTCTAACCATAGACCCAAACACTATAGAGCTGATTGATTTGTGGGAGGCCTGACAGAAGAAAATGGTTGATAAGTGCATGCATGGCACAGGTACATATTTATCCAGCTGGGAGATGAGTAAGGTTGGAGAGGCATTACAATTTGTCCAGCCTATAGTAAACAATAAAGACAGATCAGGTATTAGTTGGCACACAATGTTAACACAAACAGACGTGGCCATTGTGCTGGATCAGGTGAATGCCTGCCACATCTTTCAGTTTTAAGAGGCAGACACCTGCCAGGGATTGTTAAAGTGATTTAACTCACTCACCATATTGATTGGATATGGATTTTTAAGCTAGCTAATTTGGATTTTTTTTTTTGTCAAAGAGGGAATACTGAAAGCTGTAACACTGAAAAAATAATATTGTCAGATTTTTTTTTTCCATAATTAATTGCAAGAACAACACAGTTCCATGGTTCGGTTTTGTCTACCTTGATAAGCCAGCGCACACCTGGTGCCATGTGAGCCCCCCCTGCTGTCTGTGAGTGGCAGGACCCATGATGGTTGAACTTAATGGATTCGCATTTTCTCTCAGCATGATTCAGTCTGTGTGCATAGCAGTAATTGATTTGAAATGGGGCTTTTTTTCTCTGGGAGCGTCGTCCTGGCTTTCTTGTGGACAAATTGGTTTCTTCAGATGAAAACAATAGCTTCAGTCACTAATCTTGAAACAAGAACAGTAGTGTCCAATCATACAATTCTTGATTCCCTGACAGGTAATAACATGTTGTAAGGAGGCAAAATGAAGCAATGATAAGCATATTATATTGGTATCCACTTGGGCTGCGCGATTATGGCAAAAATGATAAAACAAAATGATAATAAAAAATGATTATTGTGAATATTGTGAGCACGATTATAAATCACAGATCCTGATTATTTGTCTCAGTCTCAGGAAACCAAATTATTTTATTGCACTTTTATTGCACCTGACATATATTTTCACTTCTTCACTTCACAATTAATTGTGCAGCCTAGTATCTACTGTTTGCCTTTCTGAATGAGCTGTTTTGTCTGTCTCCTCCAGGGAGTAGCATTTGCCTCTCTCTTTTTCATCCTGGTGTCCATCACCACCTTCTGCCTGGAGACCCATGAAGCCTTCAATGACGTGCAGAACCGGACAGAGTTGGTGGTGGAGGGCAACGTCACGAAGCAAGTGGAGAAGTGGGAGATCGTGACCAAGCCTATCCTCACCCTGGTGGAGGGCGTCTGTGTGATCTGGTTCACCTTTGAATTCCTGGTGCGTATCGTCTGCTGCCCAGACAAGGTGGTCTTCATCAAGAACATGCTCAACATCATTGACTTTGTGGCCATTCTGCCATTCTACCTGGAAATGGGCCTGAGTGGTCTGTCGTCCAAAGCTGCCAGCGACGTGCTGGGCTTCCTCCGTGTGGTGCGGTTCGTTCGGATCCTCCGGATCTTCAAGCTGACACGTCACTTTGTAGGCCTGCGGGTGCTGGGCCACACGCTGAGGGCCAGCGTCAACGAATTCCTCCTGCTCATCATCTTCTTGGCACTGGGTGTGCTCATCTTCGCCACCATGATATACTACGCCGAGCGCATCGGAGCCAGCCCCGACGACCCCACGGGCTCCAACCACACGCACTTCAAGAACATCCCCATCAGCTTCTGGTGGGCGGTGGTCACCATGACGACGCTGGGCTACGGAGACATGTACCCGCAGACGTGGCTGGGCATGATGGTGGGGGCGCTGTGTGCGCTGGCCGGGGTGCTGACCATAGCCATGCCCGTACCCGTCATCGTCAATAACTTTGGGATGTACTACTCCCTGGCCATGGCCAAACAGAAGCTGCCGAAGAAGAAGAAGAAGCACAACCCGAACCCGGACGCACCGACTGACTCGGCCTCGTTTGGGAAGTCGGACACTAACTCTCACAGAGACAGCACTCAGAGCGACACATGCCCGCTGGCTGCAGAGGAGAGTATCGGCAGGAACCGCTCAGGTCAGACCACCCATCCATTATTAAGCGAATGTTTTTGATTGGATTTGTTCATATTTCATGTGCAAAGATGTGGATTGATTTTCTTGTTTAACCCCTTCATTTAACCAGTGGATTCATCTTTTAAAACCTGAATGACAAATATTTGAGTGTTGTTAATGTCCCAAATGGTAACACAAACAACCACTGTATTTCTCATCTTATAGTTCCTGAGGCTTTTCAGCGTTTGCCTGACAGATGAACCTCGCTTAGTCATAAAGACAGTAACACACCAGGATCCAATTACTCCTTATAAGATCTCAGTCAAATTGGATTTCATCACAGGAAAATACTGTTTTTATGCAATATGCCTCAGCCTTTGTCTGGGCCCTCGGGGGAGGCTCAGTAAAAGCTTTGGCATTTACGTTGCTGTGTGTTTTTGTCATCCTGTCAGACTCCAAACAGAACGGGGATGCAAACGTGGCCCTTTCAGAGGAGGAGGGCTGCAGCCTGACCCAGCCGCTGTCCCCCAGCGAGAAGTGGTCCCTGCGCTGCTCCCGAGCACGAGACAAGACTAAGAAAGACGCCACCTGCTTCCTGCTAACCTCTGGGGACTTCTCCTGTCCCGGAGAGCCCACCGTCCGCACTGGTGGGTTACACACACGTCAATGCACATGAATAGAGTCCCACATTTTTTTTTTTTTGTTGTTTTGGAAAATTCATGTTTTGTTCCGCAAGTAAAAAAAACGTGAAGGAGTGCTTCTTGGGTGTTTCGTATTACTTCCACTGGTGCTCTTTGGGAAGGGATCAGATTATTCAAGAAGAGTGTGTCAGTCAAGAGATGATTGGCTGATTTAAATCATCTAGCCAATACGTTATTGACTGGTGGCTGACATGTGACTTAATTAAGCCACATCCTATACATACATGTCTGTTTGTTGAGGGTGACACCCTGATGAAGGCTTTGGTAGCGTGAGAAGCATTTTAATGTCTTAGCCCTAATGAAATAAAGGCTGTTTAACTCTACAACCCACATGAGTGCCTTGGACTTCATATATTTTTTCAGATTTTGCTCCCTTTTCAGCCATCAGAAGGTAAAAGAATGGTCTTGTAAAAGCTTCATGTTATAATATGCATATTTAGCTCTATCTATAATATATATAAAAGAAAATGCTGCATGGCAGTTGCAGTACTAGTGGAAGATAGCTGCAGGATAGGAACTTTATTGATGCCTACCGCTGTAAGCTTCTATAGATTTAACACACCGGGCCATACTGTACCAAGGCTGCAGTGTGTTGCTAAAAAGGTGGGAGAAAAACTTCAAAGTATACCCACTTCCATTCCTAAACCTTTATCAGCTTTCTTGCAAACCCCAACTGACTAAGGGCAGTTTTTAGTCATTATTCATCTGACAGATCAAAGGAAAATCAATTGAAGAGCTTTGTAGTACTAATTGCATCATCTATCTGTCTGTGTGCTCTCAGGGACTTAGCCTTTGTTGAATAATGCAGTGTCTTCATAGAGTACTCGCAGGTTGTGTGGTAACACAGGGCACTAAACAAAGTATTGCGTCTAAATATGTATATAAAATAAGAAAAAGCACTATTCATCACTAGTACATTAGCGTTTGACATGTTGATACAAAGTTATTGTATAATTAGAGTATTACTAAGCAAATCAATCATCTTGTGAGATCTTACCAGACGCTCTGACAGAACTATAAACACATTCTGTCTCACTCCTTGTCTCTCTACTAACTTAAGCTACACAATTATAAAGATTTTACAGAGATTTTTTATCTCAATGAGACTCCACTCCTGGTTAAATAAAGGTTAAATAAAATAAAATAAAATAAAGTGCGACACCAATATTCTGAAATTCAGACTATATTAAGAGCTAGATCTGAAACAGGCAACGTGGGTGCAGTGAATGAGAAGGTGACGCTCCTCCTAATTCTTTTCATCAGCATCCGCTGTCAGCCTGCCATCTCTCTCTGCCTGAATGGCCCGCCGGATCTCACATTTGAGCTTCCCAAACTACCCAAAGCCCCTTGTGAGAAGAGGCTCTATATTTGGCAGTCATGGATTCATTCCTCACATCCTGAGCAAACATCCCACCCCTTAAACATCCTGACTCTCATCTACAAAAGGCCCAACGAGAATGAAGGTGTTTACCTACAAAAAAGCACTTTCCCAAGATGCATTTTTCTAGCAAAGCTCATTAGTACATCACTGTCAAGGAAAAAGCAACAGATAAATGGGGCACTTAGCTTGGCCCCAATGAGAGTATCCCCCCTTTTTTCCGACAACCCATTAAAAGGAAATTATATTTCAACGTGTTGCCTGAAAGCCTTGTCAATCCCTGAAGGTGTTGAGTGTTGTAGATTGGTGTAGCTTAATGGCACGTTGTCATGTGCTGATAACAGTCACACAGCCTCAGTTAAGCCTGTCAGAGAGGTGAGAAGAAGGGATGTGTGCGGACACGTTGTGATGTGTAGTAAGGGTCGGAGCTGAGGACACAGATAATTCCCCCTGCCAGTCCGAAAGGTCTGCAGGGGCTGAAATAAACCGTGAATACAACATGCAAAGTCCGTCACTGGGTAGGGACACACACGTTGCTAAGCCTGTCTTGATGCGGTTACTTCTAATAATATGTTAAATGATATGGTCAGCTTATGGAAGTGCCAAGCTAGCCCTCCTCTGATCGCCGAGACAAAAACGCTGGGAAGCTGAGCAAAGCCAGAACGCCTCAAAACGAATCTTTGAGAGCGAGAGGAGGAGGGGGGGTAATTCAATCCTGAGCCCTGTGTCTGGTGAGTATGTGGATAATGACATCCCAGTCTATTACAGGGGAATATCACACATACACAACACATTTTAGTGCACATTACCTGCATGATGGGTGAGGTGGATCTGCATTGTTTCCTAACAATATTAAAGCATTTAATTATATCAGAATTCAGTGCAAAATCAGAAATCCTTGCTTGGGTGTAATATGGAGGAGGCTTGCCGTCGCAATTAGAGCCATTTTGAATTGGTTAGCTGGAAATAGATTATGGCGCGCTGGCTCTGCTGTTCAGTGTTATGCCCATAGGGGATGGTGCTAGGTTAATTCCAGGATTACAGGATGTAGGGTATGGATAATATGTCAAGAGAGCAATATGGCAGGAAACAGGGAAAAGGACAGATGGATGCAGCAGGTCTGAAAATGCTTAGATGGTTATCAGTGCCAGGAAATGGTTGCCTGCCCTCTGGTAGGAGCAAAATACTGGTGGATTTGGTTGTGACAAGGAGTCTGTGACAGCGTCTGCGCTCCCTGTCACCATTTATACGCCGAAGCAAGCGCTCTCCTGTTTGAAAAGCACATTGTCTCATGATGTGACAACTGCCTGCTCATTTCCTTACGATGAGTGCATAATGGTGTGGCAAACCATTCAAGTGCTGCTAA
Source organism: Centroberyx gerrardi (assembly GCF_048128805.1). Classification (NCBI taxonomy): domain Eukaryota; kingdom Metazoa; phylum Chordata; class Actinopteri; order Beryciformes; family Berycidae; genus Centroberyx; species Centroberyx gerrardi. The sequence continues at coordinate 10,233,959 of NC_136010.1, forward strand.
GAGGATGCAGCAGGCCGATACACAGAGAGGCAGAGAAAGGCTTATGAGTTGGGATGGGCTTCCGTATTCCCAAGTGACTCCTCCAGATGATTGCCACTAATAGGTTTCCATTAACAGCATGGTTGGTCAAGGATAAAGGCTCCTGCTGGCCTCTGCAGGGTTCTTCCAATACCTGCGGACCTTTCACAGTTTAAGACACGGCCGGGGTCAGCGTTTATTCAGCACAGATCTTGCATATATTTATTCAGCACAGATCTTACAGAAATATATATAAACATTACCAGTTAAGTTTGGAAACACCACATTTTTCTTTATTTTTACTATTTTCCACATTTTAGAATAATAGTAAAGACGTCAAAACTATGAAATAACACAAATGGAATTATGCAGTGACCAAAAAGGTGTTAAATCAAAACGATCTTATATTTTAGATTCTTTAAAGTAGCCGCCATTTGGAAAGAAATTCATACATAGGCATCAACTTCACTATTTATATTTGTCTAAGAAGCAAATTTCAAGCATTTCAGCATAAGCCTTTAGATCAAAATGGCTTTAAGAGAATGAAAAACATAGTGCATTCAATCAGGTGTGTCCAAACCTTTGACTCCAGTTCCATTTTCCAGCTCCTTAATGCCCATATCAGAAGATGTTGTTTGATGTGGTTTTGAGTGATCGTATTTCCACCCTCTGTGTTTCCCAACAGAGAGCTGTAAAGACATCCTCGCTGCCACGGGAAACTACGCTCAGCCGGAGGTCACCACTCTAACCTGATGCTGATTGGCTGCGATAAGGAGAAAGGGCACGAACTCACGGTGAAACAAGGACACGTGTTGGGTTGAGCTTCGGCTCTGTTCCCCTTCCTTCCCCCAGAGAACGAACTGCAGACCGGATTCTTTTTATTCAGGACAAAGAATCTCATTCACACATCCAAAACCCTGTGGTAGAAAATCAGATGCATAGTACACATATGTGCACTCATCTATATGTTACGACGCTTTTTGCATGTATTGCATGATCTAGCATTGTATGATGTACCTTGAAAATGACTAACATTAATGCTTATCATTTAGCAGACATATCTTAGCTTGTCTGGATCTGAAGTGACTCTGTTTTAATCACCCGGCAATATTTTTGACTATGAGATATTGCTACCATGCATTTGTGAGCGAGGTTTTTTAATGTGTGAAAAAAAAGCGTTTAGGTATGGTTAGTTTGAGTTTTTTTGGAACTCAAAAAACCGCTAACTTTGATGTCACTTTAACTCCTGTCTTTTATCCATCAATGTCGTAACTGTTGAGTAAAAAAACACCCAAAACGTGTGAATATGGGATTGTACAGCAAAAAATGTTACTGTGAACTAGAATTAGATGAAAACTTGAAATTGTTGTTCCAAGCTGTCTCTCAACAAAACGGATCCAGAGTACTTTGTTGAGGAACCGGTCTCTGCCTTCTGTCGTGCCACTGCTATTTAACACAGACCACAGGGACAACATGCAGATATTTGTCAAGACACAGTGTGTTATGAATGCTGCTCAGGCAACACACTGTCTGTAAATCCTTGTACAAAAGAGAGAGAAAAAAAAAATCAATGGAACGGTATTGTCTGTCTATTACATTAGCTGTATACAATTGATGCATCATTACTGGTTGAGTCGGGACCAAATGTAGGCTCTATTAGATTACATGGTAGATTTTCATTACCATCGTTAGTGAAAGCATAGTAAAAATACACACGACATCAGTTCCAGTTGTGCCTATTGTTAAGTAATGGAGCTTAAATTTGTGCAGTAATGTAATTAGATTTGTTCCTTAACACTTCTAGTTGTGTCAGATCTGTAGAAACGCTTTTACATGTTTCCAAGGAGGGAACAGGAGGAGTGTGGTTTCTTTCACTGGTGACTTAATATATTCCTCATGGTCGACCATAGTTGCCTTATGTTTAATAAACAAATGGAAAGTTTATTTCATCTTAATTAGACTCCAGTCCCATTTTTATGCTGACACAGAAGTCTGTAATTATGTAAAAGCACAGTTGTATGTAGCACAGTACGATATACTGGATCATTCCTAAACCATTTTCTCTTATGTATATGACATGCATATGCATCATGAAGCTCTGTTAAAGTAACCAATAATGAAAGATTACTATAAAGATTATTATTTTGATAATTCAGATTTATTCACCTTTTTAGCCTCGTTTCCCATTCCCCCTGTTGTATATACTTGACAGAGGAGAAGCACACAGTACATCAGTTTGGGATTTCCTCGTTATGGGTTGTGTAGGTGACTGTCTTGGATTAAAACCCAGTCAAACTGTCAGATGTTGTGCGTCCGATGCAAAGCAGTGGATATCTTGTATCATGTAGGCATGTGTTTCTATGCAGAAATACAAATAAAATCCATTTCCCCCCCTGTGTTTAAGATACAAGCGTGCGACTGTCTTCTGTGTGCGTTCCCGTTCTGTTTTGACGCAGAATATTTCCAATCACAGTTTACGCTATGGAATCCACATTGTTCCATTAACTGCACAGTTTGTGACCATAGCGGTGCTGTTTTGTTAACTACCTCTATTTATAGTGACACCCAACTGTGGTCTGGTTGATCTTTTGCTTGCTCAAAGTGGTGTAATGGAAGTCACAGCCATGCCTCCTGCTCCCCTGTGCCTGCATGATTATGTACTGAAGGTGTAGATGGCATACAGAACACATCTCCATGGAGATTTGGGATGACAGGCAACGCTAATTACTGTTCGCCTGCCTCCGTCTCCCCCTCCCTCTGTCTTTCGCACGCAATGCATGCAGAAACACTCTCTCTCACACACTCACACACTTGAGTCAAGCACACACGCACCCGCGCAGACAGACACTCACACTCACACACACGCACTCACACTCACTCACACCTCAGCTCAGGGCAAGATCATCATTACTGTTGTTGCCCATGAGGAACATTTTGATGTTCAGAGCTGAAGTGTGCACTGCACTGTGGTGACAGGGGAGGAGGACAAGATGACATCGGTGAGTCACAAACATCAAGGCTGCATGAATATGAAAGCAGACACCTTGTTTTCATATGAGAACAGACACACGCTCTCTTACCAGGCTAAATGTGGGCTGAGAGGTTGACTGGACTGATAGGAGCAGATGCACTTGTTCTGTCACTGTCGCTCAAATGGGTGTTCTCACATATTTTGCTCTGTTTATATTAACAATTCATTAAATTAAGAAAATTGGTTAAGAAAATTGAAGAATAATAGCTATCTTATCATTCGATCATTGCCACCTTGACCATTTAAGGCCGCAAATTGGCAAGTTGTTGGAGTTGAGTGCATGCATCACCTCTATACCATCTATATGCAAAGTGATGACATGGGTCAAATTGAAACCCTTTTTAGTATGTTGAACATTTGTGTGATAGGTGGGTTTTGTAGCTTGAGGGCTCTTTCATTAGCAAAACTTTAGGATTTCATTTACCATTTTCCACAGTATTAAAATCAGATGCACTGGTGGGCTGTGTTTTGATTTTGGGGGCCATTTTAGCATTTTAAATGGAGAACCAGCCTTCAACATGTGTATAAGTGATATGCTGCATTCAAATCTTTGGTACGATGGACTGGTGCTCTGTCTAGGGTGTTTCCCTGCCTTCCACCCAATGCATGCTGGGATAGACTCCAGCCCCATGTGACCCTGAAAAGGAATAAGCAATAAAGGAAGGTAATGTAAAGGTAAAGAAGGCATGAGTGAATGAAAGTTTTTGTAGCTCAGCTCTTGTTGTGAAGGCAAACTCTTTATATCAGTCATGTTCACTGTGATGGCATTTGAATGTTATGGTCACATCAGATATCACTTAACAGCAGAAAATGCCTTGTGATCACCACATGGGCTCTTATATACATCTGCCATGCAGTTGGCAGTCGCAGTCGCACAACAAAATTATGTAACAAAAATTCACTAATTCCTGCAAGATTTATCACCTTAACAGTGTTTTTTAAACTTGTGTACCTCTCTTTGACGGGAGGTGATAACTGCCCGGCTGGATGCTTCCCTTTGCTTGAACGCCATATTTTGACGACTCTATCAAAACAAAGCAGTCATCATCACAGTAGCTGATAGTTTTGCACACCTGAATAACTCCTTTGGTGTAGCGGCATCACACACTCCGAGGGCCAGGAAGCACGCTCCAGTGATTGACAGATTGCCGGGCCGTGATTCATGAAACAAGATCAGCGCGAGGCAGAGGAGAGAGCGCCTGAGCCGCAAGTTGAGGGAGAGTATCTGTCACAGGCCTCGTCCTGTCATCCCTGATTACTCCCTTTCATTGTTTCCCCTCATTTGTTGTTTTATTTTTTTCTCCTCCGTTGAAGGTTGTCATGACGATATTGAACACAGTTTCCATGGAGAAATGCTCAACCTCAGCCCCAGCCAGTTCACCGCTGCATTCACTCAGTGTTACCCCTGTGGAAAGGGGCCATCTTGACTTCTTATCTTGACTGGTGGAATAATAAACTTCACTTATGACTTTATGAGGCTGCGATTTAGAGGGTGGCCTATAATAAGCAATGTCCCTTTCCACTATCCATAAGAGGTAAGGGGTTTCCACGCCTCGTATAAATTATGTATGACTATTGGACTGTTGCACAAGTTCAAAAGCACTTGAGAGTTGACGACAGATAGGTGCATGGTGGGATTTGGATCACCATACTGAACACACTTTGTGCAACTCTAACTATAGTTTTATAGCAGCTGTGTGAGTCTGCTGGTGCCTCTGTCAAGAAAGCCTGGCCATTCCTCTGCTGTTTGCAACACATGGTTGTGGTTTTTTATTTTTATGAGTGAGAAGATTAATTTCGAACTCCTGGGATATGACTAAGCCTTTTTAGTTGTTTTGAACAGCTGTACAAGTGAAAGTATCTTACTTTAAAGATTTCACATAGAAAGCTTTCATTCCATTTTAATTAATCTGTATGTGGTGCTGAATGCTTTGTAAAAGTAAATAAAGTCCATCAAACACATGAACAAATATTGACGTCTGACGCAAGGAGTGGTAACATCAAAGCTGACACAAAATGGATATCTTTCTTTTGTATGTAGCTCAAGAATATTTTATCATCAAAAGAGAAGGATTTTTTTTAGTAGCCACAGTAAAGCCATGACTACACCTGACTAATGAAAGCCCGTCCAGAGCGAGAACAGCGTGTCTGTCACATGTCAGAAAGTGAAGGTGTAATTGGTTTCGGCCCTGTCTATCAGTATTCACAGGCTCTCCTCTGTGCAAGCCTTGTTCCGCCAATTCCTCGCCTCTTAAGGACAAATGAAAGGAGGGAGAAAACAGAGGCACAATGTGGTTGCTATGGAGATGCAGCTTTAGGGCGTTGGGTGTTTTTTTTTTTTTTCTTTTCCCCTCCGTATCTCTTCTCCCCGAGTTCAAGCGTCATCCCCATTTGGAGAGCTAACCCCTATTAGCCTTTAGAACTGGAGTGGATGTGTAGCCGCAGAACCTCTTCACTGATAGCTACTATGCACGGCATTATGGGAGCAGAGGATCCTGTGTCATGTTTCCCCGCAGGCTGAGCTCACATCTTATTATATTTCATCACTTCAGATGGTGTCAATCAATCTCTGACGGCTTTGCAAGCCACTCAGGTGCCACTGTGCCGCTACAAGAGATCAAAGCATGCTATTAAGATCTGCCTGGCAACTTCAAACAAACTGAAAACAAACATACTGATCTATCTATCTATCTATCTATCTATCTATCTATCTAATTGTTGGTTAAGTGCCTTGCTCAAGGGCAAAGTGGCAGTATTTGTTGAAGTGAGAAAGAATATCAATCCTTCACTTTTCCTAGGCGGTTCAGTATTTAAATGTAACTTTCCGGTCACAAGCCTGTGTCTCAAATCTCTCTTTACCACCGCTCTCATCTCTTCTACGAATTACTAGAATTACGATGTCCATTTCGTCAAATCACTAGAATCACAATGTCCATTTCTATCATCGTTTTTCAAAACTCTTCATAACAGTTCAGGCAGAATGCTTCCTGAGGACAGTCCTAAAGTGAAAAGTACAATAACAACAACACACACACACACACAAAAAATAATAAGTGAAACCAATCCAACTCTGTGAACGGGGATGGAAACTTAATGATCTGTGAAGAGCAAATGTATTATTTCTCGGTCAACACTCCTAGAGGGAGTTTCCCCCTGCCGCAGAAGCATTATGTGTTCAGCAGAAAGGCCAGTCTCTGTGGGGCTACTAATGGACAGCACTCCCTGTTCTCCTCCGGCCCCTTCTGTGTGTTGTGTGTGTGTGTGTGTGCGTGCGTGTGTGTGAGTGACAGAGAGAGAGGGAGACAGGGGGGTAAAAAGTGGGAAAGTAAGTGTACGACAGTGAAAGAACATTGATATTGCCCTTTGACTCTGCAGCTCCATCAGTGACGACCCTGGAGGAAAACACACCACATCAGCTCCCTTACTCCCCGCCATCAAACACCGCCGCTCTCTTCCCTAGCAACCGTCACACGATCATCAGACCACCAACAGGACACCAGCTGAACACGACAACCGGCGCAAACACACGGGAACTCCGTCATCAAATACTACGCAGCATTGTTTCTGAACCAGAAAGTCAGTCTGGGCTGATGAACAGATTCAACAACAGATCCTGTTATACTGTGATTTTCAATTGACTGTGGGTGTCCAACGTTTTACAACATAATTCCCCCCAACAGCATTTTCACTGATAGAAGAGAACATAGCGGAGGGATACCATTTAGGAGAGATGTTTCCTGTTTGGGAGACCGGATCTACTTTTATTTTTAAATACTAATTCTAGTGTAAACCAAGAATAGAAACGCAAATTGAGGATGGACCCAGGACTGCTTTGTTGTCTTAAAAGCAGGATCTGTTGTTGAATCTGTTCACCAACGTGTTAAATGTCAGTTTTCAGGTTTTTTTCGTTGCCTCATTCAAACGAATGGGAAGTAAAAATCTGAACGCTACAAACTCGTCCAGCTGCATCAGATCTTGGTGATTAGTTTATATTCTGGTTTTCATGGCGGTCAAGTGCCAAATAGCCCCCATGTTGAAACTAAGTGGAATATTGCTTTAAGGGTCAACATGTCTGCTGAAGATGTGTGAGGTGTGAGACTACAGAGACTGAAAATGTTTGGAAGTCGAAGTATTAATAATGTTAATAATGCAACACAGAGGCCAAGGACACTCATTGGGACATATGGCATATGGTTGAGTCAGTTGGTAACAGCTTGTGATTAATCAGCACAAAAAAAGCAGATAATGATCCGTAATGTTTTTAGTCATTCATATTTGCTGTTGAATATGGTGCGCTTCCATGGAAAGATCATTTGCTCATACACTCTCCACAGTTATGTTGAGATAATTCTTTTAAATCGCCACGGGTGCACACGGGCCTTAAATGAGTTTACGTTTTGTTTTTGTTTTTGTTGGTTCCATCCAAATGCCAGCCATTGGAAATAATTGGATGCTCGCTGTTTCAATCAGCTGTCCAGAAGACTCAGGTGCTGAGCATTCACATCTTAATGAGTGATGGAGCTGCTGCATGCAAGCCAATGAAAAGGCCAGGCGGCACAGACAGCAGAGTTCACTTCATAATAAGCTCATTTGGACCGGGCTGAGGCAGGAAAATATGAGAAAGCTGTGTCTGGATTTGTGATGTGGGAGATGGAGTCGAGTTTTTTTTTTTTTTTATAATCATACAGCTGTGTTTCCAAAGTGTTTTTATACAGAACTTTATCTCCTATCAGATATTAGCCCCCTCACTGTCAAACAACATCACTCTTAACAAGTCATTCAGCCTATTTACTCTTAGTTTTGAGTCTTTAAATCTTGTTTCCCTTAAAAATGTGAAAGAAATCTCCAAATGGGCAAGATAATTTCACTTATTCGCAGTTTCACCTGTTCCAAGAATTTTCTTCTATCTTGAAATAAGATGGGTATCAAGTATCTAGTATCAAGTATCAAGATATGTCCAAGAGAGTCTTAAAACATGTTGATTTGCATTGGGAACAAGTGAAACTTTCTCACCCCATTGGCAGATTTTTGCACATCTTGAAAACATGATGATTTTAAGTCTAGATGCTAGACTAAAATATAATCAACAGAAGAAACATGACTAATGTCTAATCTGAACAAACTGTACTCCACGCTCTACCTCTGAAATTTCCTGTTTGTCAGACATGTTGGGCCTGTGCCTGGTCAGGAATGGGACGGTGTCTCAATAATCAAGCTTCACCAAGCGCCAAGTGACCTGGCTAACTGGATATGCATCAGCTGGTGGAAAACATCTACACTGCTCCTTTGGGCCTTTCTGAGAAGTCAGCTCTTGTACTCAGATATCTGGCGGAAGGTGAATAGAAAGTATGATTGTTTAAACTGTGCAAGAGTTGGAAAACCATGTGATGTGTTTCCAAGAAGCATTTATAGTTCCTGAACTAACTTACAAACATGATAATCAATCAAACTGACATATAACTAATTGACTGTCGCTCTCCCATTATTTTTGGGCGACATTTTCACTGCAACTGTATATCTTTGTTTTGCAGTGGGAATCAACTAAACAGCAAGGGAAGTTTATGAAACTTTGAAGGCAGCGTTGTCTGGACAGCCTCTCGTAAAGCTCTTTACTACCATTTAGTAAATTCATGTTACAGGGGATGAGACTCCTCTTAGAAGAGACAGAGAGAGAGAGAGAGAGAGAGAGAGAGAGAGAGAGAGAGAGAGAGATGCCTTATGTAAGAGCTTGGCCATTATGTCTGAAGACAGGGGGAAATAACATGGCCATTAGTATGTGCATTTGCCTCTTCGTGATGCCCTCTCAAGTCTCTGAAATACTGGGTCCATTTAGATACATTCCCATGCAGTCACTTCCTGACACTTAATTATTATAATCAGCTCTATGGTTTCACTCAAAAACATTTCTTGCCCCACTGTATGACCTTTCTCAAAATGCCTTCTCTTTACAGTAACACTACATTGCAAACTTGCTTCGATCTCCTTACTGTAGATCGTTACTCATGCATAATAAAGTCTTCTACCTCCTTCTGAGATCAATGAGGAGAGACTGATACCACGCTGTTTCTAAACAGTGGTCTAATCAGCACCCACTGCTCTTCAGCTATAGTTACGGACAGGACGGATCAGAGCTGCACTCCAGACGGATGGCTGAATGGGTGCAATCATTCCTTTTGTGTTCGGAACCGCATACTAACGTCCTGCCTACTACATACTCAGTGAGTATGTACTGCATACTGCCTACTAAATGATTGAAATTATGAAGTATGCCATTACCAGCAGACTGTTCACACTGAAGTATGCAACCAAGTATCCCAGAATGCATTTCGCACCAGCCGGCAGCGATAGCGGGGATTTTAAAGCAGGCTAAAAGCTGTTATAATTTTGGCTCTACAACTGTTAATATGTCACTTTATTAAGTTTTAGTATTTTTTCAGGCGAGAAAGTAACCATGTAGATTCCCAATATGTGGTCAGTTTATCCAAATAACGCCCGTTTTCGGAGATTTGAAGGAAAACAAACCCAGCCAGCGGCCCCCATTTGTTTTCCTCTTCTGTACCTTAACGTGAGTATGTAAGAGACGCAATGCATTTTGGGGCGGTTGAGTATGTCCAGTAAGCTCACACATACTCAGAATTTCTTGCTAATCTAGTATACATCCGGGCATTTCTCGCGTACACAAAATTCACATACTATGCAGTTGGAACGCACTACATACTCAATTTCACGTCATACTTAGTATGAATAGTACGTTAGTATGCGGTTCCGAACACAGCTACAACAGTGCTTAATTTGTAAATGATGAGGTCCCGGAACACCAAGGGGTCGGTGTTCCCGTGAGTCGGTCTGGAGGGAAAAGGTTCCGGAACATATCAAGACAACAAGCGCATTGGAGGCACGGTGGTGCTCAGTGCAGCCATATAGCTTACTGTAGACCTAACAGCCTAAACATTAGGAATAACCGACTATCTGACCTTAGAGCTCCGACTACTGGGGACCTATAACAATATTTGATTATTGCATAGGCTACATAATGCTCATTTTGTCCAAAACGATGGGTTTTTACAAACCTGCCCTTCAAGAAGTGGACTAAAGATATAACTGCGCTGTGCACAACATAAAAATGCCCACATAGGCCTACTTGGCTGTGAGATATCCTAATCATATATAAACACATCAAGGAAACTAATGGCTTCAACCATTTACCAGACAACTCGTACTTAATATTCAACACAAATACTTTCATAGGATATCTATTTTGAACGTAGGAAACAATATCAGCGAATAATGAAATGACAGAAATAAAACGTATCATGGTCATGCCATGCAGCTAGAAGTCGACCTAAATGCGACACTCAGCTGGACCGCGCTGGTTTTGAAATGTCCACATTGATGTGGGGCTTACAGCCCTTCACTCAACCAATTATATTACCAATTATTTCTGGACACTCAACATAACATGCGCAATTGCCCACATATTTAACTGTGGGACTTACAGGTCCACACTCCAAATAATTTCTGTTTTCATCTATGCAAATATGAATTTAGATGTTATTGTCCCAGCAGAAAACTGTACCACGTTTACAAAAAAACCCAAACATGCTTACCTTGTCTAATTTTCCAAAAATAGTCCACAGCGGACATAGGGACAGCAAATTCAACTGTCTTTTAGCCATGACGATGTCTGAAGTTTACCATAACACACTCTGCAGAGCAGCTCACTCATGTGACGTGATTACTATGTGCTTGTTACTACTTTCTAATATGGTAATCACCTGTCTTCATATGGAAATGAGCCAATTGAGCCAGTTTTTGGAAGGGAGGGGAAAGGAAGAGTCAACTATTGGGATTATTACATGGCAGACAGAAAAAAAATCTAAAAAACTTTCATGCCACCAGAGGTGCCGGGTCCACGCAAATAAGTACCGGAATGCAGGTAGTCCAAAACCGCGAGGTGCCGGATCCTGTTCCGGCAGGATCCGGCACAAATTAAGCACTGGGCTGCACACATTAAGTGGCTAATGCATTAGAGCTGAGGCCTTCCCCAGGTAGGTGGGTAATCATTAAGGCGCCGATGTTATTTATCAAGGAATTACTGCGCTACCCTCAACTCTTCACTTTGCTTCCATTACTAGAAATACAATGTGAAGCTGTTAAATGTTTCATATGGCGGTTGATTCACTAATTGGGCCCCTATCAAGTAACCAGTTATGATTACTGGTGGGTGGCTCATCCAACTTCAAGCTGTGGTTGAGGAGATTTGCAGTGGATTTGGTAGAGTGGAAAGCGTTAGAGCCCTTGATGTCGCCCTTGTCTCACTGACTGACTCATGCTCTTCTCTCTCCAAATTCATCTTGATAACATGAAGCCCTAAAGAGACTAGACATGTAAGTTTACCTGTGTAACGGGATAAGATATTGGCATCTCCAGATGGGTAATTTAATCATCACCACATGGGTTATTTCTTGATAGCCTCTCCTTCCTCCCCAACCTGCCTGGTGTGAGGAAAACGACAGCCAGGCTCTGCCAGGAGACAGATTTGGCATAGACCTGAAACCATAGCAACCAACGAGGATCTCTCAGCAGTGGCCATATGAGCAGCTTCAATCAGAGCAGTGATCAATGCAACAAATCAGCCTCCTCAGCCTTCTGAAGACCCACAAAAGGGAACCACAATGCATCTTCCCCCTCCTCCCACGTCCCTCCTCCCTCCTCCCTCCTCCCTCCTCCCTCCTCCCAATGGACAATCATCCCTGACCCCCGGTGATCACATATGAAGATGAAGATGAGGAGGATGATGAACATGAAGATAATGACGCTGCTGTATCTCAGAAGAGGAGATCTTACAGCGGTCGGTCTATTCTGACACTGGCTATTTGGATGGGTCAGAACGTCTAATACAAATCAATGGTTGTAGTCCAAGGATCTACATCTGTGGATGTTGAGCCAGTTAAATTAACTCTGATGTTGAATATCCTCCAAGACCGAACTATGGCAAAAATAAAGCTCACTGATATGGAGAAAACACAATATGGACGGTTCAATTTTACTGGGTTTAACCCGCCTAAAGAACAAATACTATATTGTGTCATCACACAGGTGCAGCACTATATGTTTTGTAATGCAACAAGAAACCCATTTCCCCAGATTGTAATTCCTCATATTTTTGAAGTGGTTCCCTGCTAGCAAGAGAAAATGCTGTAATCAGAGCTACACATCACTCAGGAGGGGAAATATGTTTCCCTTGAAATTGATGTCGGCCATCCCACTCACACCATTTGATAGGGTATTGTATTTCCAATTAAGATGCCTGATTAAGTGAGATCAATATCATAATATTGACCTACAGGGCTCTTGCCAAGCACTGCTGGAGTGGAATATGAAAGGATGAATTGCTTCCAAATATTTCCAAAGATCCCGCCGCCTCCTGCCAATTTTCTCCTGATGCTCATCCAAAGATGCCATGTAGATATTTCCATCTGCTCATGAGCCTGCGTTTGCTTTGCTTGGGATGAGTAATATTTCTTTTTTTTTTTTTTTTTTGGTGGAACATTTTCACTTTTTGGCAAGCACACCGCCATTTTCATAAGCTGTCAACCACTGCTATTTTCTGACCATGACATCTGTAGTTACGTCACTTGCTTTTGTTTTTAAAACCTAGTTTAAAACCTGCAATAATGTAAATCTTGATAGCGTTATATTTTGTCTATGGTTACAATCTTTGAGTAATGACTGCTTGCATATATTGTTAATGAGAGTGTGTGTGTGTATACTTATTTTTGTCAAAACAAAAACAAAAAAAGTTGGCTTTTCATTCATGTATGCATGCTAAAAAGTGATGTTTGACAAAGTTAAATATGGCTTTTTTAAGACAATGATAGTATCACATTGCCTTATTTTGACAATAAATATGTTCCAGAAAGCCTTTCCCAATACCAAAAAAACGATTAATACAGTCAGAAGGCAGTGTTTGTCTTCGGCTTGTTTGTTTATATTAGCACAGATGGATTCTGTGACCTCTGCACCTCCCTCGCTCTTCCTGGTGCTTTTCAAACTTCTTCCTGTTTACCTGTGACCCTTCAAGAAGTCAGATACAAATAGCTTTTATGTGAGGATGAATGGAACAGCTTTGTATGGCTGACCCGTGTGTGTGTGTGTGTGTGTGTGTGTGTGCATGTGCGTATGTGTATTCATTCTGTCAACAAAGAAAGAAATAATTGCGGAGCATTTCACTTGAATTAGAGCGTTGTTTTTACTTCCTATTTTCACACTGAACAATTGTTGTGCTTAAATAATGACTTAAAGTCCAGTGAAAATATTCTTGCTCAAAACACAATCCTCCATCTTTATTGCCGGTCCAGAGATATTTCTGGCTCTTCTTTGATACTGTACAAGCTCCAGTGCAAGGGAAACACGAAAGGTTCTCCTCTTCATGGTTCAAGGCGTCGCGGCGGTTATTAAAGGTGCTGGTTGTCAGTGGGTGTCTGGGACCGCAGCCGCCTCAACCGTCTAATTGGGATCCAGGAAGACAAGGTGTATTGTGGTCCAGCAGGGCTTGAGTGTGGAGATAATTGCTGGTGTCCATGTTCCTCCGCTGTGAACTTTTAACTACGAGTCATGGTTTGTGCTCAAGGATTACTCTCATGCTGTAAGTTTTTATATTGAACATTACATACAGTAAAAGCAGGCAGACACTGTATGTGCTGTTTAATGTTCCAATTCATGAATACTCTATCTCTATCAGGGTTGGGGCCATTCATTAATTGAATTGAGAATGCATGGTAAAGTCCAATTCAGTTCCTGGAGTTGGAATTGGAATTGGAATGTCACCCAGCTCCAAGGAAACAGAATTGGAATGGAATTGGAATGACAGGAAACATAATTGAATTCCATGAAATTCCAGGAAATTCCACTTCAAAGAGAGTTTGTCTTGACTTGCTAAACATTATAAGTCAAACATTATGAATCAAATGAATTACAGTTAAACAAATCAAATACATTCAATCATAATGTATGTATTATGATTACATGTTCTGCATAAAATACCACCTGAAAGCGATCTTTAATATTTTATGATCTTCAGTAATGATAATATATAACATGTAGCCTCATCTCAGATATGTGGTAAGAAAAAACAAAAAAACATGGAATTTCACAGAATTTCATTGAATTAAATTCAACTTCCTGAAATTATAAGCATACATTAATTACAATACATAAATAATAATTCCTCAGTTGAACTATAATTGATGAGTTCATTCATGAATTGTCCCCAACCCTGATCTCTATTAATGTAAAGAGAGTATTTTCTTTACTTAAGCAGCAAAAGCAAACATAGGGAGTCCAAACCAGAACCTTGTTATCCCTCTGCTCACTTCTGATCAAGTTTGAGAAAAGAAACATGTTACAAGACCTATTATTGGGTGGTTCTTGAAAGGGGCCCATTGTATCCTGCTTCCCTTACTGTGCCATCAGATAATTGACCTCTCCGTGTCTCACAGCAGAGCAGAGAGCCTGACGCACGGCTCGCTGCTCATCCAACAGGAAAAAACAGACTGAGGGGAAACAGCCGGCTCTTGTGACCTGCTCTACCTGTTTCTCTGTGTTCAAACTGTATCACAACTCATAATGACTACTAACCTGCCCCTCACCACTTCACATACTCACTATTCTGGATAATGATAGGCTATAATAATATGACTAACTTTATTTATATAACACTTTTTAGATCATTGCTACAAAGTCCTTTGAAAGCAATCAAATAAATAGAAGGCACTTAGAGAGCGCAAACCTCCGCCAACTCTGAACAACTTCCTGTTACACCCAAAAACATCATTAAGTTAAATTGATTCCTTGACCTTGCAAACATTCCCTTAGGATTTGGAATCAAGTCTCTATCTCCATTAGTTTTATAGTTATGGCTAAAAAAACATCAGTGACTCATCGCAGAAATCCCAGATCCAGATCACCACCAAAATCTGCTCAATCGTTCCTTGGCCCAAGGCCGATCTGTCCACCGAATTTAATGGAAATCTGTTCATAGGTTTTTGAGATTTCCTGCTGACAGACAGACAAACAAACACGGGAGAAAACATAACCTCCTTGGCAGAGGTAAAAATGAATAAAAGGCAATAAGTTAAACAATAAAAATAGCAGACATGAATGAAAAACAGGATGATAGGAGAGTGAAACATGCAAATGTGCTTTATTGATATGTGTTTAGTCTTGTCAATAACCTTCTGTTGAGTGAAACAGGAGAGCAGGGCGTTATATTACTATATTACTACATTACAGTACTTGATTTATCCAGGGAGGGTTTGCTGTTACACCCAAAAACATCATTCCTATCTCTGAAGTTAAGTTAAATTGATTTCTTGAAAAAAAATACCCTTAGGATTTGTCTCTATCTCCATTAGTTTTATAGTTTTTTCTGATTCTACAAATGCTACTTATTCCCATTAAAGTCTTGATGAAGACTGTGACAACAGCTGGTTTGACTACTGTTGACAAAATGCACTTATTGGAAGTTGCTTTGGACAAAAGCGTCTGCTAAATGACGTAATGTAATGTACGATCATAAAACGATCATTGCCTCATCGTGGGAATTGGGGATTCCAGCTCACCACCAAAATCTGCTAAATTGCTCCGTGGCCCGAGGCTGTTCTGTCCACCAAATGGGCTTTTTCAGCAACGCCCTGCTTAACATCCATACAGTTACACACTTTTACACCTGGGAGATCTCCAGTGCAACCACAGTCTTCTACTGTTTTTTTCTATTCATCCATCATCCATTATCCTGCTCAGATTTCCAAGGATTCAAACTATAGCAGCCTTCCTCCATAAGCCGAGTTACTGCTGCCCCCTCATCCTGTGATGCTAAAAACTAAAGGCAGACAGATAACATGTTTTGTTGAGGCACGCTGTCATCTTTAAAAGTGATCTGATTAACAGTGTCTGTCAAATGATGAAAAGTGCTTTATTGATATGTGTTTAGTTTTTGTCAATAGCCTTCTGTTGAGTGAGACAGGAGAGCAGGACGTTACGTTACTCAGTTACTCTAAGCGATCTGATTAAAAGCGTCTGATGGAGATGAAAAACATTTTGTCACATAAAATCACTTTGTCTATTCAAAACACTTTGCTTAATGCTACTGAACAACATATGGACTGCTTCATTGCGAATGCAGTTAAAGCTCAGGGTTGTTTGCAGACTAGCTGGTCATACAGTAATGAGCTGTGGTGGCTGTCTGGTCAGTCCTCTGAACAGGCCTTGTGGAGGACCAGCTGGCCTCTGGTGTGGAAGCTGACAGCGAGCTGAAAGAGCCATGTGAGAATATGACTGATGGATCTCCTCCCCCACAATCCCTTCTGCCAGGAAAACGCTGCTCAAAGTGTGAAAAATGTGCCGCACCGCAGCCTTTTCCTAATTTAGGTGGCGGGGCCATGTGGGAAAATGGGAAGTGGCCTCTTGGCTGCATGTGCTCTTTCTAGATAAACATCTGTAAGGGAACCTGCGCGTAATTAGCTGTGAAGATGGGATTCCCATTAATGCGTGTGAATATGTGTGTGTGTGTGTGCGTGTGTGTGTGTGTGCATGATTGAGTGAGTGTGTGCGCATGTTAGCCTCTCATTTGTGGGGGACCGAAGTGATATATGCATGTGTTTATGTGTGTGTGTGTTTATGTGTGTGTGTGCATGTTTACACAGTGTATACCTCAACCCATTTTTGTGTAACTCATGGGGGACAGAGGGGGAGCAGTGGTGGGAAATGAATTTGTTTACAGGATACTGAATAGTGAGATGTGCTTCAAAGTGCGCAGGACTGCCAGGTTAAGAATGGAAGTGTGACGCAGCCTGGGAGAAAAATAGGGTGACATTTACGCACACAACCTGTGTGGCCAAGCCAACACACTGGAAGTCCCAGTTCCTGCTTTAGTGGAAGTCTAAGCACATGCGGTTGGATATCAATTAAAGAAACAACACTTTGTTGACTCATAGATTGTAGACTTGAAGATTGCCTGTGGGAGCTGTGCAGCATTTTATTAAATCCACTACTCAGCACAAGTGAGACTAGATTTAGACTGGAATGCTCAGCTTTGTTGTTTTGTTTTTTTCAAACTCAAGGACATGAGTAGACCTGGGAGGCATGTGTTTAGAGACAGCAAGCCAGGCTATTTTCACACCAGTGTTACTGTTGACATTTTGCAAATGTTTTTCTTGCACAACAGTGATATAAATCTGTACTATTTGACTGCACTTGTATAAATGCTCAGCCACTAAGCAGAGGTAAAGAGCCAGCAGGTGATGCGCCTGGCAGCTCAAAAGGCAGATGATGTGTTGCTGTCAACAGCCCATAATAAGGCTGCGTTGCGATGGATGTATGACTGTGTGCAGCCTTTACTCCTAATTTGTGTCCGTGCTGAGGTGTTAGAGCTGGATAATGCCTGGTTCCATGCTATGCTGCTAAGGCTAAATTGCACCATGTGACAATAATGGTTGCTGAAGCTATACCTAACCAAATTGCTGCATCCATTTCCAGCCAAGTGTACGCCACAATGGGATGTGATCCAAGCAATTTCATTCAATTTAGCAGTGGGAAGAGGTTTAAAAGCCGTATGTGTGAAGTGGCCCTGAGAGCCGAAAGGATGGAGGGCGGACTCGGCTTATTGCAATTACCACAGTTTCTTCTTGTTACTGGATGACAATGCACACGAGATTATCAGTGATTGGGCCAAGTGTAATAACAGCAAGCATGGGGCATGGACATAGAACAAGAAAGCTGCACATTGATAGGAAAAACACAAAAAAGGAGCTTGATCCACGGCCCTTTATCATGTAGAGCAGAAACTGAGGATGAGCAAGAGCACTTGACCATGACTTTACACACAAACACATGCTTATAGGGTTGTATTGTGCACACACACACACACACACACACACACACACACACACAGCCTCTCTCTGTCATTCTCTTTCTTTATGGCTCTCTCACACACACAAACAAGCATACACACACACACACACACACACATCCTCCCTGCTTACAGTCCACTCACTGTCCTGGGAGTTTCGGAGCTGCGGGTCAGTAACTGCATCCAGTGAGCTCTAGTAACTGCTGCTGCTGGCGTGGGGCCAGGCTGAGCTGTGCTGCTGTGTGTCTGACTCCCAGGCTCCGTCACTGATACTCAGCACTGTGCATTGAGGCTTGCGGCGGACATTTTTCATACGTACCGAGATATGACCCCCATCTGTGGCAGTTACTGAGCAACTCAGCAACTCGCTTGCTGCCGACCAGTTGAATCAATGCTGATTCTATTTCCAGTCGACCAAAATTTTGCTTCAATCATTCACCAGAAGCAACCATAGCAAAAAAAAATAAATCTGCCTTGGATGGTATCTTAACATCAGAAATTGAAAACACATTTTAGTGTCTGGTAAAGAGAAAAATATAAAAAAAAAAGAACACCAACCAAATTAGATCTCATGGAATTTGGGCATCAAAATATAATATGTACATTTCCTGGCAGCCTCTGTAAATCACTACTAGCAACCAATGTCCAAAGGGAGTATCTGTCCCCTCCCATAGAGACTATATTCTGACAGATATTACTTTTCCTCACAGGCAGATATTAACTCCCACCTCCATCTTTCTCCGCAGGGAACAATTTCTTGGTGCTGTGGCCTGACCAAACGGCCGCATAAAGTTGAGATCTAACACCTTTTTGACTCTTTTTTTTTTTCTTCTTCACACATCATGACAAGATTATGTAAGATGGCATTGTAAGTGTCAGGACTGCTAAAGAACAAATATTGTCCTTGAAAACTTGAAATCACAGGAATCAAGGACAGCCAGGTCACTATAAACGTAAATTTTGACCAGAAAATCACATCTTTGGAGTGTAAATGTCATGTAAGTCTGAATAAATGACACATACAACACAGTTCTGTTTCATAAAAGTGGTTACTTTAATTTCCCTCCATCATGTTTGTACAGTATATCATTCTCTTAGGCAAGAAAAAAAAGATTGTTTCTGCTCATCACTGTAGTCACACATTTCTTTTTGATTATGTTGTCAGTTTTGTGATGGAAGCCACTGTATCTCCAGTGAGCGGCTCCAGAAAACACAGAAGAAGAGATTGCTGACATCAGTGGTCCCAGGTCATCACAACAACAGGAGTTTATCTACTGGATTAGGTAAGCAGCACACAACACTGAGAGTGGAGGAAAAAACACACACGTTTGAACACCAAAACCTACACGTACTTGTACTTCACACGCACACACACACACCCACCCATGTACACACACACACACACTAAACACAGTCACTCGAGCTATTTTGATTGAGAACAACCACACACTAACACCATAGAACAGACACCAAAGGTACATTACGTACAAAAATCAGAAATATTTCAAAATATACAGTTATTATTTACAGCTCAAGTATTCACCCTGTCACTCTTACTATAGATACTCATTGTGAATTTCTCAGAATGTACATCAATATATACAGATTAAATACATTGTCTTAAGTACTATAAATATAGCTATGGTTTGGTCACATAAAGACTCTATTTGCACAGTTAAATAAATACACTATAACTCTAATTTTGTTGCGTTAATCTCAGTCATTTGAAATCTGAGTTAACCTGTAGGAGTTGCTTTGTAGTACACATACAATACATATGACACATGGACAAGACAAAGAGACCCTGGAGTGGTAATATAACTTTCTTTGTTTTCAATAATAAATACCAAATATCAATACCTAATTACAATACCTAATTACTGGGTGAACTTGGTCCAATAAGAGAAGACCTTGTTCCATCGCACATTGTATTTCAGCAGTGCTTTCAAGTGTCTTTCCATTTTAGAGGCAGTTGACCTGCTGTGCCCGGTGTGTGGAACAAGGGAAACTCCTTGGCATCATGCATCTAAATGGGCAAACCGTTTAAACAAATGAGGGAAGTAGTCTGTCACGGTGACTGATGCTGTTTCCACAAGATTATAATAAACTGATGTATTGCGATTGTGCTCTCTCTCTCTTTGTACAGGATCTACTGCATCAGTGATAGCTCAAGTGTTTCATCTCAGTAAGTTGTCATGTATTTATTGATTGTGCAGATCAGCTGGTAGCGGTGCAGTATGGCCTGATGGTACAACACATTTCAGTACTTTGTTTTATCCTCCACTGACCTCTGTGGGGGTGCAGGAATCAAACCGTAACCAACATGATCCGTCAGTTACATCACACATTCAGTTCAGTGTGCTGACTCATGATATAATTATCGGGTCGACTGGTAAAATCCATTGCTCACTAAGAAACGACATGTAACTCCTTTGTGCTTCCTTTCATGTGCTTCCGCTATGTGCTTTTCCAGGTGTGTGCCTTCATCTTAGGTCATGTACCATTTGTGTGTGGTTGTTTTGTGCCTTTCATAGACATTCAACTCTCTCTCTCTCTCTATAAATATTGCTGATCAAGACACATTCAGTGACAGTGCTGCTATGACCGATGCTAAAACTCCAGACAAGCTCTTTCAAATCTGTGCTCAACGGACAACTCCAGGGTCTCTACTTAATTAAAGTGCTCAAGTGAATAAGACGAGACATTGGTCCAAACTCTGCGTGCCAACACTGCATGATCGACGACGGTAAAAAAGGACAAAAGCATAAGGCGAACAGACAACAGAGATGCTGTTCAGGCACCAACAATGTGACTGACTGTGCTTCACACAACATCTGTTCAGTCTCAAGAAGAATTGCAGTGTCGTCTCAGGGAGGGGCAAGAAGACAGAGGATGTCACTGGCTCCTCCGCTGGCCAGCAGAGACACCCAGTGGCGAAAACTGTGTATTACCGCTTCCCCAAAACATTTATATCACGTTACATTTTCCACATTATACCCCTAAACATACATTGTCATACAAGATTCTACATTGAAAATAAAAAAAGGCTTTAGTTTTCACACCTCAGTTCACAAAAAGACATAAAGTGTAGATTGTAGTGCTTATGGGATGATCATGTCTGTAGTGGTCACAATTTGAGGAATGTACAACGATTAACCCTAAACATCGATGTCATCCTCTGTGGGATGAGATATGAATAATCCACAGCGTGGCATGGCAGTGAACTTTGTTGAAAGCCACCATCCACTAAGTCAATGCCCTGTAACAACATCAGAGATACACTGTTAGGACACTGTTGACAGTAAATTGTCTCATCACTGTATTTCTGAAAGGACAGCATGTGCCATGCAGGTGGAGCAGACAAAGCAAGGCAACGCTGCTCTCCTCCTCCACCACCTCCTCCTCCTCCTCCTCCACCTCCCCCTCCACCACATCGCAGGAGGATTCGTCTCTATGGTGCGTTGCCACGGCTTCCCCTGGGTAACGCAGCTCTATTTTTAAACATGCAGGGTCACCGGCAGCACTCATTCAGAAGCAGACACAGAGGAACAAACGCACACGCACTCACACACACACACACACACACACAGAAACATGCACATGCACACTTGCCCACATAGTCAAATGCACATGCACACTAACACACACTCCCTTCTCTCTCTGTCTCTTTGGCACACTCACAAACACACACAGACTCAAATACGCACACACACACACAAACACACAATTCCTTCTCTCTCTGTCTCTAACACTCTCTCTCTCTCCCTCTCACACACACAGACACTCAGACAGAGACGAGCGCGAAGCTGCCTGCTGATCAAACACGAGCTGCTCTGCTTATCTTTGCCCATGCAAAGCCTCCTCTGCCTTCTAAGGCATTGATTAAAATGGGAAAGCTTTGTCTAGGCCAGCTGCGGCTGGAATGGCGGAGAGACAAGAGCAGCGCTGCTGGCAGCAGCTAACTGCTCCGGAGCCTTGTTTGTTCAGGAGAGGGAAAGGTTGCTTTCATGAGAAGTGCTGCTCTGTGTTAAGGCTCAGAGATGCTCTAAAGATACTGGGGCTCTGTGCTTCTGTGTCGCAGGTTCAGGGAGAATAAATGAGCAGGCTAAAACTTTCCCCCAGTTTGTACTACTGGAGTGTATATACATGATTTACGGTGACATCCTAGACTTTGACTATTGCACAACACATATGTACAGTATTCTACATCAATGGGGAAAATAGGGATAGAAGGAGATCCACAGTTTCATAAGGACTCTACTTTGACTGGTCGTTATTGCTGACGCATGATAAGGACAGTGAACGCATACCTAAACATTAAGCTATAATCTCTTCATAACACTTCATAACACTGTTTACACACTGTATTACACCAGCGTTGGTTATGACATACTGTTATGGATGAATTTGTCATCATTTTGTACACTAAATGAGAAATGTTCTCTTTGCAGAAGTACAGGACCGAGTAAGATCAGGTCATTTCATAGAGAAAGCCAAAGTAAATCTTCCATGAGATAGGATGAGGTGAAATTTCACAGCAGTAGAGGTGAAAAAAAAAACATGTTTTTTTTCTGAGTCTCCTTCCACCCTATCCCCATGAAGAACAATCCTCTAAAATTGAACCAGAATATCATGAAGCGCTCCGAGAGCAAGTAACACCCTCCTGTCTCAAAAATAACCTTCTCCAAACTAGTGAACACATGGGATTATGGTTCAGTACAACGTAAAGTATTGCAGCGTTGCGGACACCTTAACCTCAGCGAGAGCTTATTAACTGAAAGACTTGTATCTGAGCCCAGAGGGAACCTTTCTAAGCTGCTTTCCTCTCTCTCTGCTGCCCCTTTAATGCCTTGATAGATAGAAAAAGGGGCATCATATCTGTTCGGACTCACTTTCCCATGATCCTTTCATCAAAGCTGGGACTGCCAGGCAATCAGCAGCATGGATAAGGAGTGATGGAGCAGGGAAGGGGGGATAGAGGGATTCAGCTCTTGGGGTTAAGGTGTGATGAACGCTGCAACAACCGGCAGTGCTCTTGCTCTTTCTCTTTCTCTCTCTCTTGACCTCACTGTCTCTATCTCTCTCTCTCTCTCTATCTCCCTTTCTTTCTCTGTCTCCCTCTCTCTAAGCAGGGCTGGGGTTTAGTGGGCGGGAGTATCTACGAGCTCGGCGGATCATAGCTCGGACTCGGGCGAGCCGATGTTCTGGTAGCCCGTCTTGGTGCTCGTGCCGTAGTTGGTGTTGGTCATCTCCTGGGTGCCGCCGGGGCCCAGGTAGGCGCGGTGAGCCGGCATGGGGGACGGCGCCTCGCTGGGGTTCTTGCTGAGGATGAAGCGCTGCTCGTCCTGCTCCTCCAGGTTGGAGATGTCCTTCATCATGCCTTTGCGGTAGGAGACGGACAGCTTGTTGGAGCCGTCCGACACCAGGTTGAAGTGGCGGACGATGAAGACGAGGGGCAGAGGCAGCATGGCCACGGCGATGAGGGCGTAGGCCATGCCTAAAGCCCAGGGCGGGTAGCTCATGAAACGCTCTGAGCCCTAACAGAGAGAGAGAGAGAGCAGGGGGGAGGAGGGAGAGAAAGACAAAAAAATGGGAAAAGGAGAAGAAGGTTGAAAGGGAAAAGGTTCAGGGGAGTCGGTGGAAAAAGGAGACAAGAAGCAGAAAGGAGATAGGAGGAGAGATAATGTGGTAGAGAAAGAGGAGAGAAGAGGAACAGAAGTGAGTAACACTGCAAACCATTGGACAGGAGCCATGTTTGAAAGGCCAAGCAGATGCATGGATGAATATTGATGACAAGATGCTCCGAGGTGGAACACGGGGTTGGCCAGCATTTATGGAAAAACATTAAAGTCTGGTAGTGCCTTCTCTCTCTCTCTCTGTCTCTCTCTCTCTTTCTCTCCTTTACCACTGCCTCTTTCTTTCTCTCTCTCTCACACACACATAAACAAACACAAACACACACATAGCCTGGATGGCCTGAGCCTGAGCCACTGACCTCCGCCTCCACCCAGGCGTTGTAGCCTGCAGGGCTAATGGCCATCTCAATGACGGTGGCGATGATGAGCACCACCAAAACAGCCGGGGACACGTACTTCCACATGTAGAAGTAGAAGGAGTACGGCCTGAAACCCAGCATGTCCTCTAGGTCCTGCATGAACCTGGGAGGAGAGAAAGAGAGAAAGAAACAAACAAACAAACAAAGAAAGAGATGATGGACAGAAAAAAGCACAGAATGAAAGACAGCACATTGTGTGTTCACCCTGAAGCCATATTCAAATGGGATCAGGCAACAGGATGATGTAAGATAATGTAATCATTACCTGAGCATGTCTGTTATTTTATCTGTCTGTAGAATCTAATGTTTACAGACAGCATGCAACTGCGTCAATAAAGATTTTGTCCTCCTTCACCTATGGCCTGCCCTTTAAAAATTACATCAGGTAAAACTAGTCCAGTCCCTGAATTTTTTTGCGATTTTGTTGGCATTTTATAGCGAGAGAGTTCTGGATTTTCATCAACATGTAGAGATATACATGAGGAAATTTTTGCCTCTCATCTTGGCTCAACTTCAACCCTGTGACCAACATTAAGTAGGCCCACACCAATTAGAAGACAACAAAAATAAAATCAAGAAGAATAAAAAGATCAAGAGTATTAGTTAAGTGTGTGATGAGTAATTTAGAGCCTGACTACAGAGCTCTTATCCCTTGCAAACTGGTCAAAAACATTACAGATGTCTTAAGCTAACAATTACATCAGACTCTTTCCTGAAAACTAATCCTATCCAAACAGGGCTTAGGTCTACATATCAGAAAACCTGATCCAGACAGTTTGACCTGACATGGTTTCTCATTCCAGTCCATTCTCCTCCGGCCTGGTGCTGTTACCTCTTAGTGCCGTAGATCCAGGCTACAGAGATGTTCTCCAGGATCACCACCACAGTGAGAGGCAAACCGGCGGAGTAGTCATCAAACATGGTGACAAAGTAGTTCCCTGAGCGCTGCACAAACAGCAGGCCTAAGAAGAAGGCTATGATGCAGCAAGCCACTGAGGGGGGAAAGGGGGGAAACATCAGAATCAGAATCAGAAATGCTTTAATTCGTCAAGTACGAGGGACGCACAAGGAATTTGACCTGGTTAACTGGTGCTTACACATTACAAGAAAGTTACACAATACATGTTAGGAGCTTCGAACACCAACATCAACCTGTGATATACACAATATATACAGTATATATAATATATAATATAATATACACAATGATATACCTCTTTACCTCTTTAATTACACAAAAAATGTAATGCGTTATAAGTACTTTGGATGAAAAATCCAAAATAATACATGTGTTTACTTTGGAGAGGCGGCTACATGTGCAGCATTTCTTGTATGATATCTAGTCCATCGTCTTTTTGACTATGCATTCTGTAACAATAAGTATTGTAATAATAATTGTGATGTACTATACTAAGATTTTGGGTGGAGGGTGCAATGTATGGGCTTAGTGCAATATGGGGGTAATCTAGGGTCCCTGTGCTATTCTGATGCTAATGTGTAATTGAGTGTAGTGTGATTATGTGTTTTATGTGCAGTGTGATTGTGTGTTCGCCCTGTGTATGATGTGTGTTTCTTTTTTTTTTAAAACGGAGCTGTTATGATGCATAACATTTTTCATAGAAATCTGACATTAAAGGTCTATCGTATCACATCGTATCGTATCAAATCATCCCTCTCACCACATAGGATCTCCTTGCGTATCTTGAAGGCGTCCAGGATGGGCGTGGTGATGCCGGTCATGGTGCCGATCATGCTGCCCAGGCCCAGGTTGATCAGCATGAAGAAGAACATGACAGACCAGAAAGGACTGGCGGGGAAATGGGTCATGGCCTCGGTGAAGGCGATGAAGGCCAAGCCTGTTCCCTGCACCGCCTGGAGGAGACAGAAGCAGGGGTCAGGAGGGCTGCACAGCTGAAAGCGGTGCCGGACGTATCGCTTTTGGTGCTGACAGGGAGACGAATGCTTCGATGTGGAGAAGCACTCGCACTATGCAATTTATATTTTAATGTTTACATTTTACAGTACAGTCATTTAAAGTGACGCTCTCATCCAGAGTGATTTACAATGAGTGCAACAGTGGATTAAGCTTCAATTCTTAGATCACCAACATAACAGGCAACCAACAGTAAGGACAATATTCCTGTGACTTTTGAATGATCTTGTAAGAGAGAAGTGCTCGGAAAAGAAATAAGGAAAATAAAAGCTAAAGAGATAGGTAGAGAGGATTTTTTTTTTACTTCAAGATAAGAGCATATTGGAATAAACTGAGGAGTAAGATAAGAAACAGGAGATATTATCCAGTTGGGAGAGCATGCCATAAGATACTTATTGATTTTCCTATTATTCCCCTATTTATACACGGAAATATACATGAAACATATTGTCATTACAGCCTGTGGAGTCTCTGTTGCCGACCTTGTTGAGTTCATCTTGATTTCGAAACCATTATTCACACGTTTCTAAATATAGAGAAATACACATGAAACATATTCTCATTACAGTCTTTGAGTCTCTCCTGGAGTCTGACCTTGTTGAGTTCGTCCTCCAGCAAGCAGGCGTCCAGGCCCAGCTGGTCGAAGCTGTCCTCCTTCACCGTCTTGATGACGCCGTACATCTCGGCGTAGTCCTGGGTGGACAGGTGGGAGAAGTTGATGTGAGGAGGGATGAGCTCTCTGCTCAGAACACCGGTGTTCAGGTAGCCCAGGATCTTCTCTGCGTTCCTGCACACGGAGAGGTGGAGAAGATGAAGAAGGATGTGTTAATGTCGAACAGTTATAGTACAAACAGCTGCCTTTTCATCCAATGGAAGAGAGACTGCTAGAAACTTGGATGAGTATTGCAATTGCTGAATTCCAATAAAGAAGGCAAAATCAAAAAAAAAAAAAAGGAAAAGCGTTATATCAAGATCCTGTTCCGTCTGATTCCAATTCTGTTGCATCTCACCAGAGGTGGGGACTTGAGTCACATGACTTGGACTCAAGTCAGATTTGACTTGTCACAATTTCACTTGCTTGAGACTTGACTTGACTTGGATTCTGGTGACTTGGGACTTGACTTTGACTTGTACTTTGATGACTTGAAAAGGTTTCTAAAGTCTTGACAAAAGATTTGAGATTGAAAGTTATTTGTTCCACCAGATGACTGAATTTAAATTCTGTTTTCTGAATTTGTATGGAATGATTGAATTTATTGAAGCTGAAACTGATTATAGAAATGAAACTCATGATGCTCTTACCAAGTTTTTATCCTATTAAAACCATATTGCATTGAAAAGTCCTAGATATTTAGTTTTCTTTAAGATATTAAATTGATACTGGACTCTTGACTTGTTCTGACTTGGTGTTCTACATTTAGACTTGAGACTTGACATTAATGACATGGACTTGACTTGGACTTGACTTGAGACTTGTGCCTCAAGACTTGCGACTGACATGGGACTTGAAGTTGACTTGGTCACACCTTTGCGTCTTACAGTAAAATGCTAGCCAGGTGACATATTTTACACGATGACACACTCACTCGACGACACACTTCTCGTTCATGACGTTCGCCTTGAAGCCCAGCACGGCGAACACCACCAGCGTGGCCAGGATGGAGGTAACGAAGTTGATGATGGAGACCAGCGCGGCGTCAAAGTGACAGTTGTTGTCTCGCTTGTTGTAGCTGGAGAAAGCGATGACGCCTCCGAATCCCAGGCCGAGGGCGAAGAAGACCTGGGTGGCTGCTTCCCTCCACACCTGCGGCTCCAACATCTTTTCCAGCTGGAGAGAGGGAAGGGGGTGAACCGGTCAGTCAAGGGTTGGGTTTCAGATTTGTTATGAAGTTTCTTTGATATGTATCTTTACTTAGTCTTTTTTCTCCTTGTCCCACCTCGCCTTGCCATCTAAATCGCTCAAATAATTGAAATGCTCTTCCTTATTTGTTTGTCTTATTTGTCTTTTTTGGCCTGTTAATTATTTTTTCTGTTTCTCTTTTATCTACATTATTGTTATTTTATTCTCAATCATTTTCATGTATTAATTTCATTATTTTGGATGTCCATGTGATTAACAATAGGGGGAAATCATCAGTATAAGCATAAATAAATAAATTCATTACAGCGGTAACAATATTTAAAAGTACACATTTGTGCATTATTCCTGCATCTATCCTGCAATAGTACTGCAGACAACACTATGTTACACAGTAAAAACAAATTAGTATATTGTATTATAAAACACAATTTCTTATTCTATTAGTTACTAGATCATGCCTTGTAAAATCTCTGCTGAACAAAACTTGATTTTACCAAGTAATTCCTCATGGGAATAAACCCCAAGTACAGCAGTATAGAATAATGCTATTCATTGCCTGCAGTTCAGAGTCCATTATATATACAAATACACCGATCCACCATGAGAGGGAGACATCAACCAAACTTTCATTATAGAGCCTGGATATTACAGTAATGGCACTACATTTTCCAATGAGCGGATCTAAATGGCCTGTGTGGTGCAGCAGCTGAAACCATCAATCACTCACAGCTGAACACCTTGCATAGACTAAATGTCACTTACAGATGTCAAATATCTATCTGGTCAACAATCCATGAATGAATGATCGGCACCAAAGACTGCAGCAGGGCTTTAAGACTAAATTTTCCACCCAGTATACCAAGATTTCATATAGGAGAGCCATTGTGAACTGTTAAGATTTTCCTGGCTGAATGCAAATGCTGCCTTTTGTTTAAGATCCCACAGGAGACCGCTGGTGTGTTTCGCTCTCTCTCACCTTAGGGGTGAACATGTGAGCGATGCCGTCCACCGCTCCCTTCAGCAGCAAACCTCGCACCAGGAAACAGAAGAGCACCACGTACGGGAAGAGAGAGCTGAAGTACATCACCTGAGGGAGAGACAGGGAGAGAGAGAGAGAGAGAGAGAGAGAGAGAGAGAGAGAGAGAGAGAGAGGGAGGGAGAGAGAGAGAGAGAGAGAGACAGAGAGACAGAGAGTCAAGCACGCAATACAGTGTTACCATGGTCACCGCGCTTCTGAAGCCTCACACATGGAGTAGGACCAAACTGCAACCACACGCACACACACACACACACACACACACACACACACACACACACACACACACACACACACACACCCACACACATACATACACAACATACACAAAGCCCCACACAGACATACAGTACATAAACATGCCATTCACACACGGCCCTAGTCTTACACACACTTACAAACACAATGAATCAATCACAGGACTGCTTTGTTTTTTTACTTGGCAGTGAGGAATCTGTGAAATTTTACCAAATGTGGAGAGGAATCCTAGAGGTTTGGAGAGATGACTCAAAAATCCTTCCTACGGCATTTCAGGGAATTATTGCGGCATTGCTATAATAATTGGATTACTAAGTTTGGTGTTTAAAAAACTGTGTCAGACCTTGGCAACCCCCTCTCTCGGTTGTGTATTTCCTATTGAAAATGCGGGCTGGATGTTGTGCTGTGGTACATGACTCATTCTCTGGATCCAGATCACAGGACGTTGTTGCAGATGTTGCCAACCAAAGCATTTTCCATCTGCATCCTGAACCAGTCTTTGCTTGGTTCAGTTTAAGCTTATTAATGTTGCATGTCTCTCTCTTCCATAACATAGATGAGATCCAAAAATAGAATAGCGATGATGATAGGCTTTAGCATCTCACCTCTGACCAACAAGCATTAGCAAAGTAAAAAAAAAAAAAACCCTCAATGAAATCCACTGATTAAAATGAATTCATGGATTATATATAACATTTTAGAACCTTAGTTGCAGTGTATTACTGTCCATAGATAAATGGCAAAGCAGTAATCTCTGTATTTTTATTCCCCGGCCCCTGCTGTGAAGCCAGGGAGACCCTGTACCTTCCCCGAGGACTGGATGCCCTTGATGACAGCCAGGCAGACGATGATCCAAGCACCCAGCAGGGAGAGGGTCATCCTCCAGTTCAACCCGCCGGTGTCGTCGATGCTGCTGGTGATGTTGAGGGTCTGCCGGTACCAGAAGTAAGTGGTGGCCGAGCTCTTCTCGCACTCCGGCTCCACGACTACGAGGGGAAATGGGAAAGACATGATGAGCATCCAATTTGGTAATGAGTTTTATAGGAATCCTTTAAATTTTCTGTATGGTGCATCAATTAATTTTCTAAAGATAAGTGAATTGGCGATGGTCAAGCTTAATCCCCTGCTCTATAGGATGCACCACAGCTTCCCAGCTCTGTTCATAATCATAAGTACAGCAGACACCGAGGCATGTAATGCTAATGGGAGCTGATGTCCTTTACTCTGTCAGGACCTGTGTGTGCCTCCGCCACTCACCGCAGGCGACCAGCTGCCAGCCATTCGAGGTACTCAGGCTGTTGGCTAGGTCATTCCTTCTGAAAGACCCCGCTAACAGAGCCGCCCTGTCAGATGAGGCGCGGGGCCGTCCGAGCTCTGGAGTCAGCACAAACACTGTCTGCTGTAAAGCCTGCAGAGCGACTGCTGCTTGACTGTGGAGCCACAGCAAGGCAAGCTGCTTCGATGCAAAGAAGAGTTCTGTGCAGAATCAGGCTGCCTGTGTGTCTGCGTCTGCCCGACCACTTTGCTGAATATGTAATTGTCTTGCAGAAGTCACTGCGCTGTTATTTTTTGCTCTACTTGGTGGTTGAGTGCTTTACATTATTATGCTCTTCTGTATGAGTAATTGTGTTGCGCTGCACTATTCTAAACTAGTTTCAGTATATGAATTTTTGCTGTGCTCACTGCTCACTGTTGTGCTGAACAACACTGAGTTGTGGACTCACTTGCTTGGCTTCCATTTCTCCGGATGGGACATTCAGCCCAAGGTAGCGGGTACTGGAAAGACTGGAAGAAATAGAAGATACTCCAGCCGATAATGACGTTATAATAGAGGCCCACAAAACCGCAAACCTGCAAGGGAAAGGAGAAATAACAGTAGTGTTTATCACTCCTAAAAACCATCACTGTGTCACCACACAGATGGATACACAAACACAAAGCAACACAGGGGCGAGGGCAAACACTCTGCAATTTGTTGATGTGAACCTCCCTCCTCGAGTCGGGGCTCAGACGCTGAGCACACAGCTTAAGTCAGGGTGCGTATGAATTATTGAGCTGTGTTCTCTCAGCAGCCAAGGCCGGGGTCCTCTATGACGATGTATTTATAGCTGCTGAATCTCTCTATGCCACATCCTAGCTGCCGCACGCCTCACTGCCCTGGGTCAGTTCCTCTGACTCCTCCTCCTTACACTACATCACTGATTGATGAGATTACTGACAGACTGACTAAGGCTCGGAAAACACCAGAAGACTTTTACTGTAAAATCCTAACTGATTTGAAAACGCACTCCATCACACACAAAACAGCGGATTTCACAGATTATTTTGTCTCTCTAGATCACTGACTGACTGACTAAATCACTGACTGACAGACTAAATCACTGACTAAATGACTGAATGACTAGATCACTGATTGACTGACTAGATCACTGACTGACTGAATGACTAGATCACTGACTGACTGACTGAATGACTAGATCACTGACTGACTGAATGACTAGATCACTGACTGACTGACTGAATGACTAGATCACTGATTGACTGACTGACTAGATCACTGACTCACTGACTGACTGAATGACTGACTAGATCACTGACTGACTGACTGACTAGATCACTGACTGACTGACTAGATCACTGACAGACTAAGTCACTGACTAACTGTGTTTTAGGCTGATGACACTGCATCTGGGCAGCAGATGGGAGGGGACAGGATGGGTCGTGATTTGCACAGATGACAGGGACAGATTATGACAGTAATTGGTGCTGGTCTTTGTATGCCGCTTGCTGTAAAGCATCAGAGGGAACTGATATAAGCGGGCAGAAGGAGTCCAATAGAATGATTTGCACAGCATGCCTCTTGTCTCTGCATTTAGCTTGTTTAACTCTCAGACAAAATGTGAAAGTGAGAGAAATTGGCATCTGAATCCTACATCCCACACCCATCATGTAAAATGGAATTGGCGTTTCAGGCCTTTGATCCTGAGCACACACTGCATGTCTTCCAAGGGTGTTGTTATCATGATGTACAATGTGATGAAGTGATTATAGGTCATGTTAAGGAGCTGATGACAGCACTTACCATCAGACTGGAAACCCCGATGCCTCCTAGCTGCGGGTAAACGTAGTTCCACACCCCGATGCTGCCGCGCCTGATCCTCTGACCCACCGCCAGCTCCAGGAAGAACAAGGGGATGCCAATGAGGAGAAGCAGAATGGAGTAGGGCACCAGGTACGCACCTGAGACAGAGGGTGGAGGGAGGGAAAAGGCATTATGAGTGCTGCTGGAGAACGTACAGCTGCTTTGGTTACCAGAATGTGTATAACGCAGTTTGTTTGAAATTCATATTTAGTGAAGTACAAAAGCTCACTGTAAAAAAGCAGGAACACCATCAAATGCTCTCTGTCAGTGTCTATTTTTGGGATCAATTCTCTCTATCCTCCTCCACTCTAATTTTTGTCGCTTCCGCTTTCCCTCTCTCTCTCTCTCTCTCTCTCTCTCTCTCTCTCTCTTTCTCCTCAGTTCCTCTCTCTACTATCTCCCATCCACCATTTTGCCAGATTTGCCCCTCTCCGCCTTTTTTTTTTTTTGCACAAGTGAGGAGGGAGAGAGCAGCAGGCTCTCAAAGACAGCATGTCACGTCCAGGCCCGCTTACGTCAAGACATGAAGGGGCACCATGGTGACAAAAAGATCCAAAGCCAGAGAGGAAGGGTTCATGTGGTGGACAGCTCTCTCACCTGCTGCTATTTCCAGACCGATCCAAACAAATCACTCTAATAACACACTAGGGAGGTCTGACGTTTGACCGGATCAAAAATACTGAGAAGCTTGTGGGTAGCTATTACAGCTAACAGCAGACAAAGGAGGCAAAGAAGGGAACACAGCTCCATATTACACACAAGTATTATTATTTTGACTGGATGGTTAAGAGTGAATGCTGTACGGCCTTTGTTCAGTGTTACTTCCATGGGCCTTTGATGAAGAAAGGTAACTGCATGTGTACTTTTGAATAGCAAACACACAGGGCAAAAAAGGGAGAGAGAGAGAGAGAGAGAGAGAGAGAGAGAGAGATGGGACAATGATGGACAAGGAGGTAGAAACAGAGAGCAGATTGTCAAGCTGAAATCGACATCCTCATCACTGGGACAAGCCCAGACTGGAGGATGTGGCACCTACCATGGTGTCAAGATTCACTGGGGGATACACACTACATGCATACACAATGTGCAAATATACACAATTTTACACAAGGCCATGCGCACACACCTGCACCCACACGCAGAGCGCACACACACATTGTGCGGCTCTGCGCATCATTTATTCAGCTTTGTTATATCATGCATTTCATACACCGTAGTTACGCACGCCTCCCACACAAAGTAAACCGACAATAAACGTTTGGAAACCCAGGAAATCAGTGTTGACTCTTCCATTTGCTCCATCTCGGTCAGCACCACCCACACATCTGAGCCACCGCAGTGTACACCGCCACAGATAATACCAGGGAGATAAGCCTGAGAAACCTTGCAAGCAACGCAAATAAAAAATGTAACTGGGAGCTCTGAGTCCGCGATGCATAACCAACGCTATTGTACTCAGCCTCTCGGTGTTCCCTTATCTGGCTGAGAGAAGCCGCATTGTCTCTGAAGCTGCTGATGGCACAAGTCCACTCAGCTTTGAGAAATGTTCAAGACGCTGCGGCCCTCTAGCTGACATGAGCAGTTGGTTAATTGGTTGACAGGACCCAATTTGTCAAGGAGGAGGAGACTACAGCAGTGTCATCAGGTGTACTGTGCAGGACAATTATATGAGAATAATGAGAATAGCGTACAGCCCATTATTATGCACTTGTATGAAAGTGAAGGTAGAAACAGAGGATAGATGCCCGGTGTAGTACACATGCAGAGATGCAATATAATCAAATCACGGTGTAATAAAATCCGCTGGGTATACACTTTATCTCTATCCACGGCCGCCAAATGAAATCAGGTATTCACACAATATGAAGTGAACAAACATAACAGCAAAGTTTATGAGAGATTTTGTTGTCACATCATGGATTATTTCAGAAAAAGTCATTTTGCAGAGTAGCTATGTGCCCATTTTCTTTTTACCACACTGATGCCTCTGGTCGTCTACAAAGCAGATGGTAAATGGTTCAGAATAATGGGTAAAGTGCATTTGTACGCAGCCGAGATGTTGTTGTGGCAGCTTGGATGGGTGTGAAATTTTAGGTGGTTGGAACTGTCACCACAGGCTGTCCAGGCTGGTTTGGCCCTGGGCGTATTGTTTACATGCTGGGAGAAGCACTACATGTGTCATTGACTCAGAGAGAGAGAGAGAGAAAGAGAGAGAGAGGTGTTGTCTGTGTGTCAGGTGCAACACTAGACGAAAAGCACAGTACAGTACTTAGCGTATAAAGTGACTGCACTTGGCATTAGGGAAATAAGAGCCGAATTAGTTGAAATTGCTGGAGCAAATGCAATTTTTATGAGACAAAGCGATACAGTGTTAAATATCACGGCAATCACCAAGACCGGTGGGCATTCCCAATCAAATCACTTTCTAGCAAATAGTTGCCTGGCACAAAGCAATATTCTGGATTGTATTCGTCCATCAGCCTCTTCTAAACAGGCTGGGACAGGAAAATGCTAATCCCATACTCAAACAAAAGGCTTTTAAAATCCAAATCATTACACAATATTAAGATAACTACTCTCTGATGACCACAGCCATTTGGCCACTGCTTTCGGTCTCCATTTTACAGAACTAATAAAAAAGGTCACATTAAAAGCCTTGACTCAGCATAACATTCCACATTACTCAGCACTCTGAGGGTGCACATGTTCACTATGGGTGGCCCAAATGGGAATTGATTGCCTAACCCTGGAAGCATTTACTGCTATGCTTTAACCACACACTGAGATGTCAAAATGCAGCAAGATCATCTACAGACATCCACATATCCCTGCTAGCCTTTGCCCATGCACTATTTCCCCTGATCACCTACCTCCACCATTCTTCTGGCACAGGTAGGGGAACCTCCAGACGTTGCCCAGGCCGACAGAGAAGCCCACCTGGGCCAGGATGTACTCCAGCTTGTTGTTCCAGGCCGGTCGGCCGTCCTCGCCGTCTGGGTCAGGGGAAGGCAGCAGGCCCTTTCCTGGGGCGATGGCTCCAGGACTCAGGCCCATACTCATCTGACTGCTCTTATAGTCCATGGGCTGCTCCAGGGCCAGCAGGTCAGCCACCGACTCGGTGACCGGCTCATTGCTGTGCTCCCGCTGGGTCACCTTGCTGTTCTTCGGCATGGTTGCTCCTCAGGAGGGTGGAGGTGATAGAGGGAAGGAGAGGGGAGCCAGACTATAGAGAGGGAAGAGGAGGCGAGCTGGAGGGAGATCAGCAGGAATATGAGGAGATGCCAGGGGGAGGAAGTTGTGCTTTTTTCCTAAACCTGTGAAGAGAAACATTTGGAGAGAGTCAGGGAAGTTAGGCGTTTAAAATGTCCTGGTTTATGAACTACTTTAGTTGGACACTGTTTCTGCCTTAACTAGTTATGTTGTTATAACAACACTTATAAATAGTCAAGCTTTGTTGTAAAAAAAAAAAAAAAACATCACGGAAGGAATGAAAGGAAGGAAGTTTAGGAGCATGGTCTGTGACAATAATTGAATATGTCCATCTCTGAATCATGTGTGCTCCTTTGTCTGCTTGCTAGGTAGCATGAATATACTGTATTTGTAGGAGTGGTAACAAAATAATAGGACTGTGGAGCCCTGAGTGAGGTATTTCAGTAATCCACTTCATTATAATGAATGAGAGAGAGAGACAGAGAGAGAGAGAGAGAGAGAGAGAGAGAGAGAGATTGTGTTACAATCCATTTCACAGCAGAACCCATTATTCTAAGTTGAGTCATGTGAATAGCATTGCAGAACACATGAACAGCAGCGAGCGTGGAGATCAGTAGTCCGTTTGTGTGACTACTGGTCTCAAGAGAATTCAGTGCAATAAAAGTAGAATCTGTATTAAGCCAAGGCTTCCTTGGTTATTGGTGTCTGTATTTTGCTCTTATCTTGAAAAGCCCATCCCAGCTGCAGCAACCTCTGTGCAGGTTGATTTAAAATTTCAGTTTTAAAGGCCAGAGCTCCTGCATTAATTGGCTTCTTGTTAAAGAGAACTCTTGTCTGGAAAGTCTCTCCAAGCCTCTCCAAGTTCACTGACGTGTAATCGTGCGTGAGTATATAACTTTCTTTTGGAGTCCCACTGCAAAATCCTCTGATAATCCCACAGCACTACACAAGAGAGAGACCATACTAGGCATTGTAGAAGCTCTGGGTCTGCTGCATTCACTGTCTACAACATGAATAACAGAGACCCAGTTGTTTTCAATTATTTGATTTTGTAGCTGCCAGCATGCAGCACCCCAAATGACAAGACCTCTGCACCCCAAAGATGATGTTTGACAATAACTAGATTAAAATATTGTTAAACAGATAAAAGTAAATTTAACTCTTAATTTTTAGGGTTTTTTGGGGCATTTTTGTCTTTATTCGACAATTCAAAGAAGAGATAAACAGGAAAGATTGGGAGAGAAAGAGGGACGACACGCGGCACAGGTCTTGAGCCAGATTCAATCCCAGGACATCGTGTTTACATGGTACACGCCTTCGCCCACTGAGCCACCAGGACACCCCAAGGACAAACATGGTTAAATGCCAAACAACAGCTAGAGGAGCAGATGACTGAAAGAGAGGTCAAATGACTGAGAACGGGACTTTGAAGACAGATTTCTGATGTGCGCTGCGTGGGGACTGGCGGCAGATCTGACTCGTCACTCTGGCAGCTGAAGGGCGGGACGGGAGCCAGAGGTGTTTGATCTGGAAAGAGAAGGCCTCTGATATGAATTTGGAGGCGGCAGACTGAGCACAGAGCCGGGTTCTCATATGCAGTGACTTCTCAAGAGCGGGTGCCGGCCGGACGGACTCTCAGCCCACCCAGAGGCCACTCCAGCAGCACGCACATCACATTCCTCAACAGTGGCAAGGCCCTGCAGTCACGACATGCAGCAGCTCCGAGGCTGAGCGCTCAACCCAGTCCTACAACACCAATGACCTTTCCCACAGCAATCTACAACTGCATAATACTGTGAATCATCGCCAAGCGGTCTATGAACGAGGTGTGAAGCGATGACGTGCATGTGTTTGCAAACAAAAAATATTTTTTGCCAACTTGAGAAGGTTGTTTTGATTTTAAGCACCGTAGAGTGACAAGATGAGATTGCACAACATTGTTTTTGTCCTACTTTTTTGAATGCGTGGAAATCATGGTATAGTTAGAAACAAATTGTCCTAATTACTATGTAAGACGATGGTGGCTCATTAGACAGAAATAGCTGATGTGATTCACACTGTCTAACCATGTACAATTAAAGTATAGGAGTTTGCCTTAGTGACAGTGATGCAGAGATATATTGACAACTTGCAGAGTTTCACAGTACATGCTGACACACATGGTACAGTGCAAAGACAGCAGGACCTCACATACAGTGCACAAGACATGTTATAGAGAGTATACATATCTTTCTATATTCATTCAACATTCAATATCCGTTTGAACAGCATAGCACACAGTATGCATGCAGCTGGGAGAAGTATAGTAAATCAAATCTATTTATATATCCCTTTATCACAAGCATGTCTCAAAGGGCTTAACATACCATATCATACATGTCATATACATACTACATCACCATATACCATACTACATCATATACATACTACATATACATCATATACATCATATATCATACTACACAGAAACACCTATGGGCAATTTAGAGTCTTCAATTCAAACCATCTTTCCACTGTGGGAGGAAACCGGAGCACCCAGAGGAAACCCACGCGAACACGAGGAGAACATGCAAACTCCACACCGCACCACAGTGTACCACAGGGTTAAAGCACACAGACATCATAGTAGTAGATTTTTTCATCATTTTCACTTATTTCTAAAAGTAACTTCTATCTGAGCGGATGTAAAAGCTGCATGACAAACTCAGGATCCCCCTAAGTGCCGGATCTGTTCCCTCCTGGGAGGCAGAGCTGTGTACCTGTATCCTCCTGTGTGTTCCTGACTATATATTACCAATTCTCCACAGACAGCTTGGTGTTGATGATATAACAGTACAGGTTCCTGGTTTCTGCTACAAAGATATGCTCCACTTTTATCTAGTCTGGTTGCTAAGCAATGGCTCTTCCTGCGAAATTGAAATCCCATCCCTGCAGCATCAGTGGTACCCTATCTCTCCTCTCACCATCTCAAATGGACAGACGTGATATCCCCCGAAGGACCGCTGCAAATAACAAGGAGTTGCTGTGACAAGACAGAGGTGGACTAGATTGTGGCACAAGTGGAGGTGATGGGCTGCTGTAGGATGTACTGCATTGTCAGTCAGGCAGCCATCAGTGATTGTCTCATTTCCTCCTTTTCAATTTAAGACATCCTTGACATGAAAACGGTAACCTGGTAACATACAAGGTTTGGACAACAGCCAATCAGCAAACATGAATTAGGCTACGCTGCTTCCAGGGATTTGAGCATTTGAACAACACAGTGAATCTGACAGGTCCAAAATGGCACCTTCCTGGCCCTGTTAAGGCACCCTTGCATGTTCAGTCACCGTCGCCAACATTACATACAGGCCTGCCATAGCTTGAGGACCCATATGTGGATAACCTCGGATGCCTTGTCAAGGTCAAATGACACACGTAATGATAATAATGCGGAGATCCAAACAATAGTAATATAAGACAACCGATGATTTGTAGCCGTGCAGGAGATGTCATATTCGAGCCAAATTTGGGGACACATGGCGCGACATCGTCAACCAGGGAGGATTAATGAACGACGCGCATCCTGCATGTGGCGGCGAAATCATCATTTGACAAGTGATAACTACAAGGTGAAAGATGACGTTCAATTCTCACGACCGATTTAAAGTAGATTTAGAAACAGAAAATATTGCTATTTAGGGGAGAAATAAGCGAGAATACGATGCAATTTATTCAAAAAGAAACGCACATGATTAGATTGATCAAATGATGTAAGGTACAAAAATATCCGTCTTACCTTAATCTGTGTGCGGGACGAGGTATAACGTCGGACTCGGCGTGACTGTATGAATCCAAAGTAAGTATATCTTCATTCAGGCACTGTCTCCGTATGCAGCATCTCTGCGCGCAAAGAGATGCGAAATCACAGAGCTTCCAGTCTGCCAGGGCGCATGGTGCGTAAAGTCTGACGCAGGATCTCAACGCCTGACACAAGTTTGGTTGTTAATTATTTAAACTTTTACCCAGATAGACTAATCGTTTATTGCAGCCGTATATTTCACTGCAGCGCTGTGACCGATCTTTGCTGTCTGGAAAGTCTGCTCACCCCTCTGGGTTCCACGTGGTTATGGTTGTGTTGTGGGATAAATCAGCTCCCCATAGGGTGAAGAAATTACTATGGCAAAGTCACGACGAAGTCTGACGCAGGTTTGACTCACCCACTCTTTCGCACGTCAGCAGTTGATACTCGTTCTAAAAACATCTGCAGTGTTCCCAGGACAATACTAATAGCCCAATACAGGTATCAGGTGCATCAGACGACTTGTTTCAATTACCTCTCGCCCAGTTTGTTCATATATGGTGAATATAACGTTTGGATTAGTAAAGCTGCTTTCCAGCGTCTGTGGGATCTTGAAAAAAATGTCTCAAACCCAAACAAGGCATGCTCTAATGAAAAACATGATGATTATGATGATGATGATGATGATGATGATGATGATAATGATTATTATTATCATTATTATTTGAAGCAGGATATTTTCTGTGCTGATAACCCAAAACAGAGAACTATCAGTTATTCATCATATTATCCTGCAACATTATATGCTTGTATTGATGGCATGCTCCCCTGACACAATTTACCTCCATTAGACAAGTGCTGCTTGACTTTAATACCTAATAGATCTGTCAGAATTTGCTGTTATACCCCCGGTGATGTAGACTAAAACAGGTTTTGTGAAGAATAAAGGACAGGGCTTCGTAATGGCCGTTTCTCTAGTGTAGATCATTTGTGGCAAAGTCATTTTTCTTTGTGACAACAGCAATTTATTCTGTCCTTGGCTCTATCTCCTGCTGCTCCACACTGCATGTTTTTCTTACAGCACACTGGGTGGTTTGTTTTTTCACAAAGTTGTCAGCTTGTCCATGAACATCAAGAGAGGTTTGAATAACCTTTTTGTTATCTTGCATAGTCATTGCTACTATTGTGATTGTCTTCTCAATTTACAGTATACACTTCAATTTTCAGTTGAAGTATAAGTGAGGTGAGGATTATCATAAATATTTGGGACACGAGTGAAAAGGCTGTAAGCAAAAGAAGACAGAGATTATGATACGATGGGTGCAGTCTTGTTTACTCCTCCAGGTAATATATTACTCCGTTGGACATCCTAGTTAGCCCCTTTGTCACCAGAACAAGTTTAGAAAGAGAAAATGGAGCTGTCAGACGGTGCGAGTCAAACAAGGACACAGATACTGTTGGGGAGATTAGGAGTATTAAGAGTTGGAATGTGCTGCTAGTATATCAGATGCTGAAGGATATCCTGCAGGACTGACAGATTACTTTTCCACTGATACATTTCCCTATTCAATTTATCACGGCTTAAAATGTTTGCCCAAAGTTTGTTTCTTATATTCACACAATATCAGTGTCACTTTGTATGTTGGAGGTGTTGCATGATTGTTTCCAAAATGCCTCTCTCTTCTCTTCCTAGATACGTTTTGTGAAAATGAAGATTCTGGTAAAGACTTTTCTTACTGGAAGTCTTGTTCAGTGTATGATGAATAACTTTTTATATCTAATTTATTCCCTCTTCTTCTCACACTAACTATATAAGGAGACAAGGTAGAGGACATTCAAACCCTGGTGTTTGTGCTCACACTGGGCTGTTCTCTGCTTCCATCACGAGACATTAATAACCCCCCCCAAACACACACACACACACACACACACTCACGCCACACACGCAAGCTCTCCATCAACTAACAACATGCATACACAGTATGCTTCCTGTCTCCTTCAATTCGCTCATGTGACTCACTTTCCAAGGGCCGACTGCTGGGATCAGTTGCTATGGCAACCAGAGATCATATGATGGTTACTCAGCCTGTGAGTGATTTTTTTTTCTTTTTAGCACCTACTGGCATTCTGCAGCATTGCTGTGAATGGGCCACTGAGGTAGTACGTCCTTCCTTACAAACCAACTTATCACGGGCTGGTATGGCTGGCCGGCTCCAGGACAAGGCTGCTGTGGTTCATCATTCCTGATTTGTGCCTCGACTTGTAAACGTCTTGTTTATCGCACCTTTAAATTATGCAACGAGAGACAAATTGTCCCCTGTTGCTTCCCATCATAGCCAGAAGTCTGCTGCAGTATTACTCACCTGATACAGACAAGCTTGTGTTTCACGAATAACCACAGTTCATAATTCCTGGAGTGACAGCAGGGATCATCGCACGAGCCAGGGGGAAAAATAGATGAGAATCCCAGACGCTGTGGAGGGAAACAGTATTTTACCCCCCCAAAAAAATCACATCTCACATGCTACAATCGGATAAATCGTGTCACAGCAGATATTTGATTCTGTTCGCTTTACTACACCCAGTGCACCATCAACACAGCACTCCATCAGTCTCACGGCTCTGTCCTGGACCGTCTTGACCTTAAGCTGGATGATCATAAGTGGTTATTTTATTCAGCTAAGATGGTAGTAGAGGGAAAAGCTGCAATAAGGGCCACTGGATGCAGCATTAATATTTCACATGTTAAATAGGAGAGAGTGGAAGGGTAATGAGCCATCAGACTCGGATTTACTGAGCTTTATAAGACCCTATAGTGCTGTGGAGCCAGACTGTTAAAGACCCAGGAAATAGAGAGGAGAGAGACAGCACCCCGACACTGATAGCAGTCTCATGCATTTCCAATAACGTAATCCTACCCTGCGCTATCAGGTATTGATTGTATCCTGATTGTGAAAGCTGGCATTAGAGAACAGGTGAGCAATAACGCTTTGCCACACACAATGCTTAATGGGATGCAGTGCTATTCTTCAGCATGAGAGCATATTGTGAATGGCGGTGATGTTTATATATTCGATAATCTTGTGAGAACTCCCATTCACCATCAGTGAAGCACCAGCCCTTATCTCTAACCTCAGGAGAGCCAGGTTGCCAGGTCACAAATTAAACATGGTGACGAACACCGGCGGGCTAAAACCCATCCTGGTCTCAGGTGGTGTTTTTGTGCAGCTGCGCCAAGCCGCCATTGAGGATTCAACTCTCTCCCTCTGTTCCCCCCTCCTAACTGAAATGGTGCAGTCCCGACTCCGTCAATGCGCTGACACCTACTCTACTCCCCTCCGGGTATGATGCAGCCGTTGAAAAGAGATGGGGAGATGAGGAAGGAGGGATACCTCAGCCAGTCCCTTGGCTACCTCCTTTTCTGTCTATGAACAGGGAGAGGGAGAGAGTCAAGGGCAAACGTAAACATGCTGGAACAGACACGACTCCCACACTAAATCACTGACAGAATAGACAGACAGTGCTCCTTCCTTCCTTTTTCCCTTCTTTGCAGAAATATAGAGAGTACTATGCTACTGATACATGAGCAGTTAAAGGCTAGTGTTTTGCATCTGCAATGAGGTACACAATCTGCACACTGTTATTCCTTAATACTGCCTGGTGTTAGTATACCATTATGTTCCAGGAGAGATAACCCATTTAGTATTCAGCTCCTGCCCTTTGCCTACTCCCCTTTAATTGCCTATCCCTGCTGTTCAAGTGACAGGAGCCTCATTAATACTCTGATAAAGACTTTTTCCTCTTCCCTAGATAGGGAAACAAACACAAAAGTCATGACCGCAAGAGGAGAAGCATGAGTATTGACACCAGTGATGAATGCGCAATGGTAAAATCAATGTCAAAGGTTTAGCTGCTCGCCCATCTACTAAACACAAAATCAAGGTGACGCATTATGTGGCCCGACCCAAGACACATCAGGAGATCAATGGACAGACAACATTTAGGTTTGGTTAAACAGAGTCTATTCTGAATTGCAATGGAGGCCTCAGACCTGTGTGGTAAGAGACTGTGATTGTGTTGGGGGAACATGGCAATACAAACAAATGTGGCCTTCTCCCAGGAGAGGAATACAAGCCTTAATTAAAAAGCGACTTCACACGGAGAGCGAATTTACTACTTAGGTAAGTTTGTACAAGCTCAAAGAGGTGACAGCTGGCCTGTATCACCAGAAGCAAAAATAGAGCTCCTTTAATATCCTGTCATCACACTGCGTCATTTCATCATTCAGCATCACAGAAGTCAGCAGAAACCTCAGCTCTATGAAGAATTATTTTCTCTCATCCTCCCACTGACTTTTACATCCCCTCTTCATCTTGTCATCTTTTACAAGTGACAGTAATTTTCTCTCATGCCAATCTAGAAAGATAAAGACACATCAAGATCTAGGGATCATATCAAAATAGCATTCGATAATCATTTTTCACGTTCTGAGGACTCACTAATGCAAAAGCAG
Source organism: Centroberyx gerrardi (assembly GCF_048128805.1). Taxonomy (NCBI): domain Eukaryota; kingdom Metazoa; phylum Chordata; class Actinopteri; order Beryciformes; family Berycidae; genus Centroberyx; species Centroberyx gerrardi. Next base: position 10,277,708 of record NC_136010.1, read on the forward strand.
AATAAATACTATACTGTAGACCGCTAATGCAATATTCCTTTATTACTAACACAGCCTTGTGGCCTGCAGTTGCCCACAGTATGTGTGTGTGGGCGTGTGAGGAGAGGGGGCTGCTGGGAATGGGAACAGACAGATTATCGTGTCGCCAGAATTACCACATCACTGATCAGTCTGTTCCCTGAAGAATATTCTAAGCAAATATTGCATGAACGCAGCAGATTTGTCAGTACTGAATAGCTTAATCATGTAATAGTTTAGTATATGAGTCCGAACAGAAACCAATCTGAGTGCTCATGCCCTGGGGGAAAAACCAACGGCTTGTGAAATGAAACAAATGTTACATCTCTTGTTTTTTTGGGTGGCAGTAATTTCAGCAGCTGCTACAACAAATTTTGTGTTAATTGTTCTTTTCCATACGTTTCAACAGGATCTCAAGGTTGTAGCCATGACCGGGTTAGAGTCACGTGGCTGATGGTACGTTTTGGTAATAACAGTGTGAATGCTTAGAACTAGACCCTTGTCCTGCTTAGTGTTATCTCTCACCAATAGGCCAGATGGCCAGTCGAAGCCCTGCTGTTCAAGGCTCTACAGTAAAAGAAATACGCAAATAACTAAGGACTGCCTGCCCAGTGCATAGATCAACGCGCATCCAACCTTATCACGCATAATGAAAACTTATTGGTCCATGTTTATATTAATGGGCATGAGTCAGTGCGCCCTGATAGAAACGGCAAAACAATTAAGTGGTAGCTGTTGTTCCCAAGGTTTATGCAAATGGTTTATGCAAATCCTGTAAATTGCTTAATGGGAACAGACCAGCTACGGTAAGAATATTTCCGTAAGTTATTGGTATTGTTTCAGCTTATTGTGTCATTTATTTGGGTTAAGTATGGAGCTTTTAGCTAGTTAGTACATCAACAGTGTAGTGATATGTGCCACCCTGACCTGAGGACCATTTGTAAACAGAGTGATAGGATATACCAAAACCCCACAGACCCAGTCAGCGGCCTGTGAAAAGTCCATCCCAAACTGTAAGGGCCACTTCTCTGCCACCTCAGGATGACTAACACACAGTGACTGGTGTCAGGAGGCCACTACGATGTTTAAAGAACCAGAGCGTGCACCGTCTTTTATGTAACAGCATAAAAGACTGCGAACAAAATGTTTGCACCCCGGCTGCTGCAACCCTGTCAACTGCATACTTGTCAAAATTTGTATTCCCCGGGGACGATGGGAGTGTGCGTTCATGTGTTGTGGATGTGCATGCATGTTGCGTGTGCATGTGTGCCTGTGTGTGTGTGTGTGTGTGTGTGATGGTACTTTGTACAGCTGTATTAACTCAACTCCCTGTGTTGTTGTAGCCTCTACATCTTGGTTAACCAGCCTTGACCACAGCAGACGGCTGCAGTGCGATCAAGAGAAAGAGAGAAATATGTTACCAGTTAATTGTGATAAGATGAGATTATTCTTTGTCCGATTTCTCTAAAATACATGTTGCACCAAAACAGTTCTATTTCACATTATGTTAGTCAAATTTCCATAATCATCCAGTAGCTACAATGGATGATTACTAAAATTTAAATAACATGACATGCCATACATATATTTTTTGCTGTCAGGTGAAAACCTTGTACCTCCAAAATGTCATATTTTCAGGAACTAAGAAAAACAGCCTTGACAATGCATTTTTGACATTATCCAATGGATTTTGAAAGGGTTTCATAAGCCCAAGGGTTCTGAGCATTTTCTCAACCCATAGAGGAGCATGTAATCCTTAAATTGAAATGAAAAAATTAACATCACCAAAAAATGGAGTTACAAGGTTTTCACACAACAGCAGCGATTTGCAAATCCAGCCTTAGGGGAATGTTCATTCACCCTGCTTCTTGAGACTATAGAAAAACTAAGCGGTAGGTTTATTTATGAGTATATATAGAAGCACATGGATGAACACCTAATGGACCTATGCACTATAAAGGCCGCTCCTCAGAAATAGGGCATAGGGTGAGTCATGTCTTCCCCCTCCTAATACCTCAACCGACAGACTGCAGGGACTTCAGTCCTGAGGCTAATTTTCCCTACATAAGAAAAAGGCAGTAAGTTCAATTTTTATTAAAAAAAAATGGGATTCTGTCTTTTTCTCTTAGTCAGCGTTTGGGCAGAGGAGGATAAAGTCAAAGAATAAACTCTTTGTAAATCAGCAAATCACATTTTCCAAAATCTTGAAAGTCTTTTGGCTGAGCAGCAAAAAAAACTTTCTGAAGCTATTTTTCTCAGCTTCACACTCCTAGCAGTTAATGTATTTTGCCTTTGTAAAGTATAATGCAGTGTGGTCTTTGTGGAAGTCCACTAATCAGAAAGGTAATATCAAGCTTTGAACTGCAAAGCTGATTTAGTTTTAAAATAAACTGATGTAAGTGTGAATAAGCAACCTATCTCCATATTATCACTTATATAATATGACTGATTGTGATTCTATGCAGCACTAAAGGTACCAAATTTTCACTAACATTCATCCATCCATCCATTGCTGGTTATATTATTCACTTCTAATTACAGTCCAGTCTGTGCATCATTTAGGTATTCTTTAGGCCAGAAAGCGTAAGAAACATTAAACAAGCAGAAGATTTCTGATATGCACAGAAAAACACATACGTATATGATTCTGAACGATGCATGAAACACATAGAGTGTGATATTGTTGTGCCCTCTACTGGTTGGAATTGTAGCAACACCATGAAATACTAAACCAAACATTGCTGACAGGAGATCATTTGAATACATTTGACATCCTCTATATACCTGAGTATGACATGTTAATGGCTGTAATGACAGTAATCTTACAAAACCTGCCCCACATTGTAGCTATATTATGAAAAGGTGTTTACCTTCTAACACTGTTCTATTTACAATGGTGCATTTTGTCATGCATCTACTGAGATCTGCAAATGACAAATATTGAAAAGCCATTTTCCACAGGTTTGCGCGTTCAGTCTCATGTGTCTGAATGATTAGCATGGTAATCCTCTCTCCTCCCTCCATATCCACCCCGGCTGTTGAGGCAGGCTGCTGAGACCTCTGCTGCGGAGGGACGACTTCACTGCCATCTGGGCTGCAGCAGGGAGTGGCAACCAGGACACCGCACACACTGAAAGGTCACACACATGCACATATATACAAGGTATGTGCATACATGTGTGTAGGCCTATATACAAAGCATTCATGCACATATACACACGGTCGGAGAAAGCACACACATGTGTGCAGACACAAACACACAATCACGCACCTATCTGAAGACTCAATAAATGTGCATTTGTCAATTCAAATGTTGTTTTTCTGATTTATTTTGTGAATGAATGAAGGTTTGGAGGCATAAGCTCAGGACATGGCTGCCATACCTGGCCTCAGTCTGGCCCCACCTCCCCTCCCTGCTCAGATTCATGTCTTCATCAGTAACAAGGCCGGCAGCCACGGTGATAAATTCTACTGTTGTTCAGACGCCCTCATACAGAGTCTGGCCCGCTGCCAGCTCCATCAGCAGACAGCTCTGTCTGTCTGCCTCCTCTCCGCTTTCTCTCTCTCTCTCTCTCTCTGTCCCTCCCTCCCTCTCTCTCTCTCTCTCTCCCTCTCTCTCTCCTGGAGATAAACGACCTAGTCTCTGCCGTGGCACTGTGGCCGCCATCGATTATCACTGCTCTCCGTCTCATTCCCCTCTTGCCTCAGCCCCCCTTCTGTCTCTCTCTCATTTAATTTCTTGATTTTTTCACACCCCGTTTCACTATCGACTGAAATGTAGGGCGACAAGAGCATGATGTCTATTTTGCAGTGTGCTGCTTTCTCTTATAGCAACAGCATCCCCCCCAGGCTGGACGCGAAGAGGATAATTGCAGGACACGTACCCTATATTTTAGCATACTTCTCACAGACTGTCCCTTTAACGTGACAGTTCAAGTGATTAAGGAAGATTGTCAGTCCATATACAGGCGCTAGACTTTGGGGTCAGCAGCATCTTGCCTGAGTTAAAATCAGCCACCACAGCCATGAAAAGTGGCAACAGTCTGCCATTACAACCATAAACAACACAGTGCAGAGTGAAATGACCTGGCCATAAAAAGCTGGCTGGTCTGAGGGTTTGACGTACAGTTCTGGGCTCTATAAAAACTGCCTTTGCTCTGAGCTCCGTGGCCATTAGTGGGAATGATTGTCGCCATATATTTCAACCTGTATTCGCCTACTGAAGTTTTAAGTAATAGTAACTCCAAGGTCTTGGTCCTGACAGTAGGGAAAACAAATGATTATTATAAGAAGCTAAAGGTAATGGGCCGTATTTCACAAGCCGCACGAAAGAGTTTCTGGTGGTAATCAAAGCTGGTTTCCATGCGCTGAAGGTGCATGTCTGACAGGCCGTTTATCTCACTGCACCAAGTTGTTACACACTCCCGGCTCCCAATATGTGCCAGCCTTGAGAGGAAAATGATTTTGAATTGCATGATTTCAATGATATTATTTCACCAATCACAACAGTATCTCACAGTTCAGCCAGGCTGTGAGACATTTATAAGTTAGATGACGTTTATATACACATTTACAGTATAAAAGCTGGGGAATGCCTAATGCCTGATGAACTTTACCAGTGATGTTGATAATGAGATAATATCGGGTTAGACTTTCACCCTTCATATGTAATCAGATAAGCATTAATCATATATCTGTATTAGCTGTTCATAAATCAAAAGCACAGGATGAGAATGCAGTTCACAGTTCAAGACATAAGATTTCAGCTGACATGACCACTGATCACCACTAGATGGTATCATGAATTTCACTGTGGTTTAGAGTGTGATTCTCTTAATAGACATGGTGATGGTGGCCAACTGGTTTGAAGTTAATAGTCCTACCACACAGTGCAAAAAATTCAATTGTCACCATCTGCTGCCATCTGCTTGTTCAGGACAATTCAGAAACACTGGCGGCACTGGAGGACTGGATCACTTCAAACCATCTTTACGCACGCGATATATTTGTCCGTGTACCTTAATTGATGCTTTTGCTTCATCATACAGGTAGATTACAGGATTCTAGTCACATTTTGTGTTTCATTACAATGCAAATAGATAGAAAAATACACTAAATTCTTCATGGGGTGACTCACTGAGCCTACAGTATGCAACACTTGCACTAAGATTGTAACTAGTATCCCAGCACTGAAGTAAGCAGGCCAGACAAAACAAACACTGGTTTCTGGCTGTAACAATAGATGCCATAAAATTAATTTAGGATTAGATGTCATATTACTTTGGTGTGTGGGAAATATTCTCGGGCTCTTGAAAATACCCTTCCTAATAGAACAGCAAGAAAATGCGAGTCGCGAGTCATAACACAAAAGTAAATGAAAAAATGAAGAAAGTGTCTTTTTAAAAATCAGGCTTACTTTGTCCAAACACATAGAGACACACAGACTTCAATAAGCACAGACGCCTGTTTGATGCACAAAGGCTATTGCTCTCTAGTCTTTTTGCTTGGGGTCAAAGGTAAAGCCCTGACCTGGTGAGGCCAACATGCCCTTGTTAATAAAACAATAAACAGCAGTCTTCTCTCAATAAAACCCCCCAGCCTGCACACTCACCAGCAGGGTTGGCTTTCTGAAACCCTCACTTTCATCCCCTTATCCTGCACCCAAACTATACCCAACACACGAACACGCAAGGGCACACGCACATGCATCATTTTGTTATCATCATCCCAAACAAAGGAATATAAGATTCACAACCAAGATCCCAAATCCTGTTTACACATGGATGCTAAAAAGGAGTTTAATAAGACTTTATTTACTCTTTGCCCACCACATGTGATGTTCCTGAGTGTTTGAAATCTAAGATCAGTCACAGAGGGGGGGCCCCGTGGCTCCCAGGACACCTAATACTCTGCGTGCTCCAGGGCCGGTGAGAAGAAAAAGAGCACAATTGGATTAGATACCAAAATAGGGTCAGTGTTTGTTTTAATCAGTCTGGTGACACAGGGAGCTCTTGAAAGCGCTGGCTAAAGAGAGCCTGGAGAGAGAGAAAACGAGAGAAAGAGGAAGGGAGAGGGAGAGAGAGAAAGAGAGAGAGAGAGAGACAGAGAGAGAGAGAGGGCAGCCAGGGTGATTGGTCCCCAGGCTATATGGCTGGCTAATGGAGACTCGGCCTGAGGGGAAGCTGTCTGGGGGGCGGCTGGCCTTTCGGAGTTCACTGTCAGGTCTTCAAACCAAGACGACAGCGGTCACTTCTACTAGCCAACATTTTGTCAGAATGAGCGTGAATACTGACAAATATGTGGCGCTGTTGGTTTGTTATACTATTTTCCACATAACACAAACAAATCAATTGACAAAGAGCTCTTCTGAAGAGACAACTCTGCCATGAAATTGACGGTTTATCTGTAAAAGATGATTTAGATCAACAACAACCATCGCTTTGTTTGTTTTATGCATTTACAGATTAAATAATCTCAGTGAAAGGGGTTTCAGATAAAGTTGTGAACACATCTGAAATCCTAGTCTGGGAATGTCAACTGTCTTGTCTTAGTCCGGGCTATCTGATTACCAAACGTTTTTCTAATCTCAGGCACTGGATCAGGAGTTTAGATAATGAGAGTACTGAAGCTTATGATTGAGGAGGATAGCATACACCATCAAGGATAAAGTGATCAAGTGTAAATACAAGGCTGTGGCTCGTGCTTTTCTGAGCGATTGCAATGATTACATTCCCTGGCCAGAATTTAAATTGTGGCTTATGGGGAAAGTATTGTGGTGGTAGCTGACTAGACTCTCCAGGCCAGGACTCAAAATCCTTACAGGGGAATACCGCTAAATTTCAGATGTCAAATATGATTTTCCAATGCCCTGGGACGGTTCAGCCTGTATTGAGGAACAGTAACTATTGTCTCCCATGGCCAGAAACTAGAGGGTAGTTTCCTCGTTCCTAATCTGTGATGTCACATCGATACACAGCTCCCAAAAGAATTAACAGGAAAGGACAGAAAGGTGAGTGGAAGAGTGCCCAGGGTGAGTTTTGATCATATGGATACATTTGCTGGTTCACAACAAACCTCAAAGTCAGTCTTCAATTTATGGCCAATGGAGCAGCTCCAGACTGTAGATCTTAATGCTTTTACAGATTAATGTTTAAGTTGTCTGGCTTTGGGAGAAAGTTGTTCAGTTCCATAAATACTCATTGAACTGTCATAAGCCGTGACTTATGTAAATTCTTAACATGAGTGGTATTCCCCTTTAAATGCCACCCATGTACAGTCTATACTGACTTAAGGGTTTAAGCATAGGTAAAGTAAAAACAAGAAGACCACTTAGATCAATATAGTGGGAAAATCTGAATTTTCCTATCATACTCTCACACACTGTATCTTTGTTTTTGGTCTAGAATGACACTGTTTTTACTGCTGTGTGAGCATGTGCATGTTTGTGTGTGTCTGTATATGTGTGTGTGTGTGTGTGTGAGAGAGAGAGAGAGAGAGAGAGAGAGAGATAGAGAGAGAGAGAGCGAGAGGGGAGAAAGTGTCTAAACTCCTGCATATCCATCAGCCTTCTCCATGGTGTTTGGTAACGGTATCCCCTGGTCGGAAGTGCAAATCCAGCTGCTGCGAAGTGGCCATAAATTAGATTTTCTGGAACCTGGTGCAGACGTCGTCTCCGGTGTGCCGTTTACTGGAGCGCTCAGGCCTCGCTAGCCCACTGCAGCTTTCATTATCATTACCTAAATCCCTAAAACCTAGCTGATCAGTTGTCATGTCTCTCAAATTACCTCAGTTGTGCATCAAATCTTTTGTCTGGAGGGGGGCTACTTCCCTAACAGTCAATGCAAGAAGTTGGTTTCAGTTTTACTTGAAGCTCCAGCAGAGTCTATACATAATTTATCTCCTTTAAATAACGGAGACATGTTGAAAACATTACACACTCATGCTTTTGCACTGCGAGCCTAGAGGTTAGTGTGATGTGCCTGCTGAAAGCTTTTCCAAATCACAGAGAAATCAACTAAGTAAGTTCAGATTTTTGCAGCTGCTTTCTATTCCTCAATGTGCAGAGTAATTCCAAACAGTTTATTTTCTATCCAGCCACTTCAACCCCCAAGGTCATTTACTTTTTCTCTCTCTAAACAGGCAGAAATCTCACATGTCCTTTCTTTGTAGAACTCCACTCTTTCTGATTCGATATGCTAGTCTGTTCTTCCCCAGCTGAGTTGTGACAGTCCCACTCGGATGTGTCAGAGCCCAGAGTTCCTCTAAAAAACTGATAGCAGACTGTTTCCCCCCATCTTCTGCCTGAGATCTTCTGATAACCAAATGACAAGGCCGGCTTCAGCTGCCTGAGGCCCTTTACCCGGATCACAGACTGCTAGTATACAGTGCTTTGATGGAAAAAGACGCACTCTTAATGTGTGTTTTATTATCTTCAGTTCAGCGACTGCACAAACAGCACAGTAAAAGAATGTGTGTGGATCTGTATCTGTGTGTGTGTGTGTGTGTAAGTGGTTCATGTTCATATCAACATCTGTATGTGAGTGTTTGCAGCGCAGCTATTCCCTCTATCATAGAAAGAAATTTAAGAAAAGTAAGTAAAGTTAATTTATATAGGACCTTTCACAGAGCAAAGCCACAAAAGTATAGTTAAAATAAGACCAGAAAATAGTACAAAACAGTAAGCCATAAAAGCAATAAGACAAAACAAAACAAAGGCCAGTCTGAACAGATGAGTCTTCAGCTGCTTTTTGAAAGTGTCAACAGAGTCCGCAGATCTTAAGTCCAATGGAAGATGCGACAGAGCCAAGACAAAACGCCGGCCGCCATGCTAGCAAACAGACGGCTATGGTGGGTGAAGCGGGGCATTATGGCCAGCGTCTGGGTGGCTGTTTGGGGGGTCACGCTCCGTGCCCGGGCCCTCGGGGCACCAGTAGCAGGATGGGCCCGAGCATCCGCTGGGAAGGATGACCCCAGCTATCCCCGCCGAGCTTGGCTTGTACAGCTGTATCTGATTGGACAGGAACAAAGGGCTGCGCTGCACCAGGGGGTTTGGCATTCAGCACATACACCGACCACTCCTCTAACACTAGAATCACACTTTCGCCAATATTTTCCGCTTGTGCATCTTTCTTTCCTACACTGAGAATGATGGGGGACATTTGGGGGTTCAAAGACTGATCCAAAATTTCTCTTTTGTGGCTCAATAGACTGTAGACTTGATGCTCTACAGTACTTGAGGCCCCTAAAAATTAAAAGTTAGTATGAGGAGTTGGTTTTGTTGTGATAGGAGCAACCTACCTTTTTGTATCAAGCAATATGGCAATTTGTTTCTGTTGAACTCTCCGACTTTGTCTCAGTTCAAGTTATTCACCAAACAATTAGTCACAAAGTTCAATTATTAGGCGGAATTCAACTGGGCAAATTAATACACCCAGTCCCTCTTTTCAAGACATTGTGAGGTCTATGATGATGGTGTAGACCTAATTATTGGATATCCAGTCAGAGGGTGGTATCACTGCCAGACTCTCATTAGAGAGTAATAAAAAATGGAAGCATTATGAGTCCTCCCTCTGGGCCTCAGTCATACTGAACTGTTTTCCTGTACTTGGGTTCACTTCTGCAGAGAGGGAAATATGATGACCCCCACCACACACACACACACACACACACACACACACACACCACACACACATTCACCCTTCACTGCCTAACTGTACAAGAACCAGACTCCAAAAGGTCAAGACTTTTTAATAAGCCACTTATTTTAATTTTTATCACGTTTATTATAATTCTAATTGGAAAATCCGTTAAATTAAATAAAAGCAAGCTGTTTGAATCCACGTCAGAATGAGGTTTCCTCGACACAGTTAAATGGGAATTTGTAAAATCTATTAGGCATCAAACTCCAACAAATCCCATACTGATAGCAACACTGTCAGAGAAATATGAGCACTTAAAATTCCCTGCGTCGTTTTTTATTTTACTGTTTTTATTTTGTTTTTATTATTATTATTTTTTCGGTTTCTCTGTGCTCATTGCCATCCTTTCCCTCAACTGAACTCGCAAAAAACCGACTGATTTATTGTGAGGCGCTGCGGACAGAAAAAAAAAACTGTTTTTGCTCATAAGTATTTATCCAGAATATAGCTGACAGGTTTCTCCCAAAAAAGTGAGAAACTTGGTCGGCTACCGGAGATCTCCTGTGCGTCAGGAGTTTTCTCATTTGATGCGCTGCAGACGGAGGCCGCTGCCAAAGCCGCAGGTCCTCCTCTCTGCTGCTGCTGTCTGCTGCACGACCATAAAGCTGTGTGTGTTTCTGTCCTGCATCCTGATGCCGGTGTCATGATGCCCGAGTCTAATACACACTGACACACACGAATCTTTATGGTTTATCCAAATTACAAGCGGTGGTAAAAAAAAAAAAAAAAAAGGAGGGCAAACTATGACCTCCAGTTAAGGGATCATCCTGAGGAAAAACTCACCACTGTCAACAAAAATCAATGATATTTTCAGAAAAGCACACATTTATGTTTTTTTCCTTAAAAGATCTTGTTTTCATATAATTTGGATCAGTTTTATGCCACTTACTGTGAATTTAGGTCAAAGGTTTATGTCAGCCTAAAAAGGTGGTACAATTCCGCAAAGAAAAACGTGGGCAAACTGTGTTTAGGTGAGTTTATACTACATTCCTGCTTGTAAACAGAAAGAAGCTATTTCATGCGATGTTGTATGCAGCCTACAAGGAACCAACAGTAGCCTAAAACATAACGGGTGCAACTGGACTAAAGTGAATAAATTGATAGGCTATTGTAGGCTAGATTAGTTCTTCTGACCTGCAGTCTGACTGGATAATACTGACTGTGAACACAGAGTAGCTATAATCAGTCCGATTTAACTCATTTGGCATTTCACTATTTAACTTATTTGGCCCTATTTGTCTATGTAATTTCTCTCGCTCCAAGCAATGTCTTAGCATTTCAAGACGTATATCACCATTCGCAATATAGCCTCAATGTGTGCAGCTATTAGATGAATGTTCTTATCTTTTTTTCTGCTGTGAAATTATCAGATACAAAATTGTAAATGTCAAAACTGTTGCCAAAGAATGCTATAGGCTACCAGAATGAAGGACATATTTTTAATAGTGCCCATAGTTAGTTTATTCCTTTTATTTTTTTCGTTTTAATTAATGGTGATAAGATATTGAATTCATTTGGCGGCATAAAACTGGCAGAAGATGTGGGGAAGCCCCCTTACCCGCTCATTCATCCTTCAGTCAAAAATCAGAAGAGACACCCTCAATCACGAGTGAAAAATGCCTTATTTTATCTCTGGAAAAGAATGCACCATTGTGTTGCAAGTATCTGGAAGGCAAATAGTGGGGAGATTATACCAAAAGGCTCTCTATAGCCTATGGATAGGCCTATATGATTTTTTTAGTAGGCCTACTTCTTGTACTTCTTCTAGTAGGCCTATGTTCTTGTTCATAGGCTAGCCTACTTGCATAGAGACCATGGCAAAATAGTCTATTTTGATAAGCATAATTGGCCAAATTGCTATAAATGGAGAATTTAACTGTTTGCTGAGTTTTAGGAGACATTATAGCATGTTTGCATTAATTAGCCCCTCTGTAATGCGTTCCATTAGAAACCAAATTTTTATAAATAGCCTTGCATTTTCTAATATTAACTGCTATGTCACACTGATAAGCCTATGCACTACAAATAACTTTTGTGATTGGCAAATAGCCTACTTAACCACACTGTTTAAGTTTAGCCTAAAGGATGAAATAGGTCAATATCTCATATTTCAAAATAGACTAATTATCTCACAAAAAATCTACATTGATTAGGCTGTGAAAAACTTGACGGGACAGCCACATTTCAGTTCAATGAAGCCATCAGCAGTCACACAGTAATTTTAACGGGTGTTTGTAGCCTATGTTTTAAGGTCAAATGTTTAGTGGCCTATGACATCTGTGTATCAAATCTTAAACGGCTTACTTCACGTAAACTTTTTACTGGGGCATCTCCGGTAATTTAAACCGGCGTGCTTAGATGAATGCTGGAACATGAACAACAAACCTTGCAGGTGCTATCTTGATCCCATGTGTGATGTCTTAAGCCGGAACCTGGGGTCCGGGAAGGGGTTAAGCGGGACACCGAGCCAAGTGTCTGCAGGATGGGAGGACCTGAGAGGAGGTTCCTGTCCTCTGGCTCCGGATAATGAAAATCCCATGGTTTTGCATCCGTGCCTCATGGTCACTGCTCGACCACCTCTAATTCGATCAGGGCCCCGGGGTCACAGGCTGTTTTGGGCTCGTTACTAAAAAAAAAAAACAACCAAACAAAAAACAAACAATGTATTAGGCTACTCATTATTCATTGCCTATTTCAAAAGTTATAACCTGTGTTGTTACTTTACTTATCACTCCCAATGATCAGTAATTCGTTACTCGTTACATTAGACTACTTTTCCGTTATACCACCACTAAATTTGCGGTTGCACCCTCTCTTACCTTCAGAAATGAGGCTAACTTAATAACCTCGGTTGTAAATGGTCAGGGGAACCAAATTAGCGTTGATGTCCAGTGTTTTTGTCGTCTTTTTGCTCGATACAATCAAAGTAGTGGTAACAGGCAACTTCCACCCCAAGAAGTAAACTTTTCTGTCATTTTTCGTCTAAATTAATCTAAATTAGCTTGGGGTATCGCGTCAACTGAGAGGATGACGTAGGCTACTAGCTTAAATGTGATGACAATGAATCTGAGGAAGGGGTGGGATGTTTTTGGATAATTCAACTAAAACCTTATATTTAAAGAGGCTGACAATGAAAGGAACTACTTTTTTTTTATTGGCAGCTGTATTTTAACTATACTATTTACTGGGAAAAGTAATACTATTGTAACGCGTTACTAACGCGTCACCACCCAACCGTAGTCACCGGGTCCAGGACGCTTCGCCAACGGTTCCCCGTCCACTCTAAACACATTTAGGGATTATTTATTTTTAGCGCTGGCGTGCGTCCACTGCATCGGGGCCTAGCTGCATATCCAGATGGTTTTTGCTAAGGTGCATGTTTACGGATTCCTGGAGATTGTGAGTAAGGAGCGAGGTTGTACCGGCCTGTCCTTCATTAGGAGCCAGTCAGAGCAGAGAGACATTCATCACGATAGACAGAGCTTTCATAACCCGGTGTTCCTGCACACACACACAGCGTTTCTCTCACTGGGCTACTGTTCCGTGGTCTGGAGAGAGAAAAGCCTCTCCCTAACCGTCGTTACACACACTGTGAATTCACTAAGCTCTTATTCAGCTTCCAGGAACCAATATAAAGAGGTTTAGTGGTCATAAAACTGCTAAAATATCACAAAACTGGCACCTGTGTGGGTTCTCCAGCTTGTCACTATGGCAACATCAGAAGTGCAATGTAGAACCTTTTTGATAGAACTCTTTCTAGGCCTGCAACAATTTTTCAGAGGTCTCACATTTGTGGGTTGTATCTACAGTACTTCATGCTCAAGAAGTAAAATTGGAAAATAAAAACAGGATTTGAGTGTATGTTGGCCTTTGCAACTTATCTATTTTGAGCCTAGACCTAATCCCTTCTATATTATACAGTTCCAGTTTTATGGTTGTTCTGTCTTGGATTTAACATAAGTGCTTTTGATTGCCAAAACTAGGAGAGCCACGCAGTATGTGTTGTAGCAGCAAATCTTTTGTGATAAATCAACCATGATAGGAAACAAATTCCATGTTGTGATGAACTAAGGCTGCAAGATTTTAATGACATTAATAATCTGTGAGACTGCACTGTCACACATCAATGTTATTTTGAATCACTAAAATAAAGCAGAAGATTAACAGAGGGTTAAATGACTGGCTTGCTATGTCATAATCTTTCCAACTGTGAATCTCATAAAGAAAAGAATGGAAAATGTTTCCTTTTCAAACTTTTATGCTCCTGTGTGGAAAAGAACATTTTCAGACAATAAAAAGTCTAAGCAAAACAATACCACCAAAGAACAAGCCTGTTGGAGGCTTTATTTTGAGTATCTTTTGTCAGGATAGGGCAGTGTCAGTTTGTTCGCTACTGACAGAAACACACACACTCATCTCTTGTATGTCGCGGCTGTGGATTGTGATTTGCTGCTAACATTCACTGGACTTCAGTGTGTTAGATGACGCCTCATACGAGGTCAGACAGAGGACAGCGACCCCACTTCCCATTCCCCCGCCGAACCTCCACCCCCCCAGCGCTCGCAGACCAGCTCACGCTTCCCAGAATGCACCTCTCCAGCCGGCTGACCCCGGGGTCGGCAGCTGTCAATCACGGCCTCAGCTGGCTGTGCAGCTTCTGGACACAGATCGGAGGATGTGAGGGAGGCCTCTGAGAGGAACCCGGCCTCTGCATATGGGATCATCTCTGTGCATTCATGGCGGGTAATTCAATTATCTATCCCTTCTCCTATTCTAATGCAAACCTCAGGTTGAATCGCCACCCTGTACGTGAGAGGAAAGGCCTCGGGCGGTGATGGCCAGACAAAGACAGCCGCATGTGCCGACAATGTGTATATGTTCAGTCCAGACAGAGTTGTGCTTCATACTGGCTGGCTGTCTATGTTGGTGTTCATCTCACAGGTCTATTCTAATGACTTCTCCATCTACATGCTGTTGGAGGATCACACAGGTTGTCGGTGGAGGAGGTCAGCTCTTTGTTTTCTCTCCATACACATAACAGGCTTGCCATTATAGCATCGTCAATATATTCTATTACCGCTTTTTTGCTAAGTTTTGATGATCTTATTCACAGTCTGACGTTACGTAATAAAGCAAGTCAGTGTCTCATTACTTGAATAATTTGATTACAAATGTGTGTGTGTGTGTATGTGTGTGTGTGTGTGTGTGTGTGAGGATGTAAGGTGTAGCAGGGTGTGACAAAGCCCTGCAGGCCGATGACCAGGCCAGGAGGATGTAGCGGAGGGAGGTTGGTGACGGTGTTGGTGGAAGCAGCCGGCAGCCCCGGGGCCCCAGGGCGCACGGTGAGAGTGTTCAGGGGCTCAGAGGGGTCGCCTTTATCCAGGCCGTCTGTGCCCAGAGCCGGGAGACTCCCGGCAGGCTGAACTGATTTCCTGTGCGGGGTCATGCCAGGGACAGGTTCAGAGGACGAGGGTTTAGGACCCCGGGGTGCTCGCAGAGGAGCGGCGAGCGGAGCTGCATGGTCACGGTAAAGACGGTGAGCTGGTGCTGTTTTCTGCCATTCCCCCGCTTTTCTCCACTGGCGAGTGTGTGAAGACAAAATGGACACATCTCTGGCTGAGGTAGGATTCAGTCAAAATTTGTCAGTGATAGTTTCTTTCACATAACGTGTGTATTCTTAAGGGACAGGTGGTCTGTTTGGTTTGATGTGGCTCAGATTTCAATGTCATATTTTGCCCTGAAAGTTGGGGTTTTCAGTGTTTGAGCTTGTGCATGAATGGACTTATCCCCCTCCCTCCCCCCTCCACCATAATTAAGCAAGCCATGGTAAACACAGCACACAGACGTCTACACAGACTCGTAGGAGACTCCGGTTCCTCCGCAAATAACATACCCATAATCCTCTACATCTTATGCTCTCTTGACGCAGGATTCATATAAACACTGGTACCTGGGGCGGCTCGGAGATCATAGCGCAGACGTTCTTCCTCTTACCCACAATTCTGGAATGCATTTACTCAGCTGGGCTCTCGAATTCAAGAGCGCTCCGCCGCCTCGGGCTACAGAGGACATACTTGTCACGAGATTTGGGAAACATAACCCTGTCCCCACTGTGTACATCTTAAAACTTACGCTC
This sequence comes from Centroberyx gerrardi, assembly GCF_048128805.1. Lineage (NCBI taxonomy): Eukaryota > Metazoa > Chordata > Actinopteri > Beryciformes > Berycidae > Centroberyx > Centroberyx gerrardi. The sequence goes on from NC_136010.1 coordinate 10,293,560, forward strand.
CTCTAACAGAATTATGAGGTTTTTAATGGTGGCCGGCCAGAGAGTTTGATAAATGCTGGCAACTACCGAGGCTTAAGTTCTCGGGGAGGAGTACGCTCAGAGTGAGGGAGTGTAAAAGGTGGCACTGTGGTTGTAATTAACATGACAGCACAGTCACTTTTAGCCCCTACACTCCCCTGACCCAAACATGCTAATCTAAGTCATGTTACACATAAATGTCATTATTCCTTATGTCAAAGGACACAAATCATTTTAAGCTTAAAGAAGCTTTTCCTTTCCATGTAAGCAGCCATGTCTTTGGAATTTGTGTCCAACATGCTGATGAAGACTTGAATTTTAATTTTGTTCACAATTACCTTTTTTGAGTAATTTGGTAAAAACGTGAACTTAGTTTGAGAGTAGTTTGAGCACACTGTAGTATAACCAGATAGTCATTAAACTGCATTAGAAAATGTTTTTCTGTTGAGTTATTAGTGTCAATTGTTTGAACACACACAGCTTGATAGCAACTTTTTTCTATTGTTTATTGAACATGTATGTCCTGATATCAGGCATAATTTGTAAAAATCAATGCAAGTCAGTATTTGAGGTCACAGGAGCCATCATTCAAATGCAGCGTTAACAACTCTACATTTCTGGTTGCACAGTCTCTTTTGCTACTTGGATCTGTTACAGTGATATGTGCACCGTCGACACTTTGAGATTTCAGAACCCAAAATGGAATCAAATGGGCCTTATTGCCCCTCTCCGCCCAAATGGACCTCATGTTTACACACTTGTCCATCAGCTGGGCAGCAGGCGGCCTCAGGTATCCAGACAGATTGTGAGATGTCCTCAAAACCAGTGTTACCGTCTCTGAACTTGGTAAGTGCACTGTGTTTAGACGTGGTTTGGCCAGATTGGAGATAACATGTCAATATCAACAGCCTTCAGAGGCAGCCTTTAATCATACACTGCTGAGTCCCACTCTGCATTATAGGATGAGAATATTCACTCAGTTTTCAGCTACATGTCAATGCTAGCAATAGACCTATTATTTTGTTTAAAAAATGAATAACACATTCTGTGCTCTGTGCCATAGAGAACACATGATTTCACTGTTTTTACTTTAAATATTGTAGTTTTTTATATTTAACGACTAGAATGAAAACAAATGTCAGTTAAATTAAAGGAAAATGTGCACAAAGATTTAAGAAGGAAGTTATTTATTGAAACTATATTTTAGTGGAATAAGCAGGGAAATGTTATGACCATCTTGACTAAGGATTGTTTTGCTATGTTTCCATCATTTCTGAAAGATATATTATTCAGTGTTCAGGGCTTCAGCGCCTCAGTTCACAGTTAAACGACAAAGAATAGACGAAGTGACATAAATAAATATGAACTAGGCTATAGGCTATCGGCCTTTGTGCGACAGACGCATCAGTAATGTAGGCTAACGAAACGAAAATTTTGTATTTAATTGGTTTGCAATATGAATGATATATCTAGCTTTCTTTATTCTGTCAAGTTTGCTTTTGCATTATTCTGAAGTTTACACGATCGAATAATCAGTTTGTTTAGATTAATAATTTTAAAAGTAAAAAACAAAAATCATTATAGGCTATTATAGATAATAACTAATCTACAATTAAAAAAAAACTATAGCTACTATAATTATGCCATTTATTTTTTGCATGAGTAATGCCAAACTATTTTAAGCGAAAATTAAGGCCTATAATTGTGATCAATAAAATAATACAAACGTCAATCACAGTAGACAGCAACTAAATTAATTTATTAATAGTTAATTATGACATTGTCCTTTTACGGGGGATTTCTTTGAATGTTTGGCGTGATTATTATTCAGTTTAGGCCCATATATCGTTGTAGCTTTGCATCCTGTTTGCGTCGGGATTTGAGTCTCATTTATGAACGAGCTTCGGCTGTTTGAGCTCGACCACAGCCGCTTTTTGAACTTAGAACTTTTATTTGTTTGCTAAATGTCATTTTCTCTCTCCACATTTGTTTAATGTAAGATGATGTGCTAGAATTAGATTAGTCTTTTGGTTAAAATACTCAAAGATGTTATTGGCTTTTCTTCTTTTTTTTGTTGGTCTATCCAGTTTCCATTTGAGTTGTTATGGAGCATTGTTTATCAGTGCCTACCTCCCTGTATGTGTTTTCAAAATTAAATGGAAACACTTTTTAGACCGTGGCTTTATCAACAATGTAGGCTAGTAATTCATCTAAATTATAGGAAAAAAATGAATACATGGGCTTTTTATTATGTTAAACACTCTCAATTGTGCATGCAGACATTTTAAGAAAATGCAAGAAAAAGTCTGAAAATCCTTTCTAATTTTACAAAGTATAACCAAAAATGAAAAAATATTTAAAACCATTATGCCTGAATGTATCCAGATTTAAAAAATCTTAACAGAAAGGCGCATCGTGTCCATCAGTGAAAGTTTGGCGTGTTTTCATTCGCTCAGTTTTCCGTGCCTAAAATGTCCTGCCTGCTGTCGGGTTCTCCCTGTCCTGTTTGTTTTTGGTGACTGTAACAATATATGAAAAAGGAATTAAATGGTTAATTGGAGGGACAGAAACCACACGTGATTGAATTTTTGGCGGATTATATCAGACTGCTGGACTGCTGTCACCCCCCCCCCCCCCCCTCCCTCCAACACACACACACACACACACACACACACACACACACACACACACACACACTTCCCATCCATCCTCCACTCTCCACTCTCCACAGACACACACACACACACACACACACACACACACACACACACACACTCACTCCACTCCCGGTTTCACGGGTCTTTGTTTCTGATCTGCTAAATCCCACCCACTTGACATGAACAGAAGGGAAAAAAAGTCTCCGTTGCGCTCTCACTCAGGCGCCCACACTATAGGCGCCCAGTCATTACTGCGTGCTGGACCCGTAAGATGGAGACGGAAAGTTGTTTGTCTTTCTCTTCGCAGACAAGCAGGACCACGCCAGAAGACTCTCCGGGACTCGAACATGGCTCTAGCTCCTTTCTGCCTTGCGACGAACTGCAGAAGTGCTCGCACCTTCCTCTCCCGCACCGCCTCAGCCTGCGCGGGGATTTCTACACTTCCACCATGGGAAGGTTTGGAGATGCTCCGGCGGACTTTACGCACGGCGCTGCCGCGGCGAACCCCCCCGCCTCACCGGCCAAACACAACAAGTACTTGGACAATATAAACCAGGATCAAAAGGGGAGAGCAATAACCGGGAAGCCGGCGTTTTATGAGAGCAACTCGGAAGGTAAGCCAAGGAAAATATATACAGGAAAAACACAGCTAACAAATAAATAGAAACAGAATGACCTTAGCAGCAGGAGCAACAGCAATATCAATATAATAATAACAATAACAACAATAATATTGATAATAATAATTATGATTATTATTTTTGTTTGCTTGTTAATTTATTCCTCTGAGCTAGATTTGTGTTTTTATTGAAAATAACACACATATTTGCCTGGCAAATATGCAGATTTTATTTGGAGTTATTTATGAGCCATAACTTACTTTTCAAAGATAAAAATAAAATTAACAAAAAAAAATATTTTGTTATGAAGTCAATCCTGGACTCAGAAAGAACTTTAAAATTTCCTCATTTAGTCCTTACAGAAATAAAAATATGGATTTTGTGTGAGAAAAATTCAAAGGGCCAGAATTTTAATATTTCGTGAGAAAGTTTGTATAAGCGACACAAATTTGGCGGATCAATTTTCCAAATATTTTCCAGAAGGCCTAACATGATACAGCCAGGCATTTTACATGTTTTGTAAACTCTTTTCAACTAATAATTAGACCTACGGAAACACATAGCAATACAATTTTACTGACTAAGTTGTGATAAAAATGTCAGCAAGTTTTCTCTGCACTTGACACTCTTCATGTCAATTAGGCTTGATGTAGAGTGAGAGAGGTTAAAGGTCAGCCTGGCAGCAAGTTGGGTGTGTCATTAGTTAGCTGTAAGCCTTTTAGGCCAAATCCGCCATTGGCCGACACTCTACAGACATGAAGACATATTTCAACCTGTAGGCCATCTCTACTCATTGTTTCTTATTTTCTTCATTTGCAAAATTTTTTTTTTTTTCATATACAATAAGACAGATATTACATATTTATGAATTCTGTGATAGCTGGCTTATACTCCAAGGCTGTCAGACATAATAACCAACAAATTCTCCTCTTGTGAAGAAAACTAACAACTGTGTATGTTGAACCGAAGCCTGAAGCAATGATGTGGTCTTTAATTTTATTTATTGGTGTTGATCATCCTGCAGAGCAACAGAGGAAGGGATATGAGTGCTGATACGGTCTTTGTGATATCTGTGTCCAGAATAATATACAGCAGCTTGATTCATGTTCCTGCCAAAGTCAGCCAATAGCCATTTTTTTATACAATTAGTTACGATAACGATATGAGCTATCTTATTTGAAAATGGCCTTTTCTTGACTTTTCTTTGAAACTCTGTTTAAATAAGAAAAAAGGCATGTGATGGCTCCCCCATCCTCTCTGTCTCTCTTTCTCTTTCTCACACACACACACACACACACACACACAGAGACACATGCATGCTCGTGCACACACAATTGTTCAGTGTCTATTTAGTTTTACTGAATTAATTATTGGCTGAAATATATACTGTTGTATAGGGCTTTGTGTGTATACATGCATATATATAAATGTATACATAGGCTATATACTGTATATATGTATATACGTATACACACACATAGTCATACCTACATATATATACGTATGAGTGTGTGGGTGTGTGTGTGTGTGTGTGTCCACACTTGGTCCTTCAATAGTGAACCGTTTTAGCGCTCGGGACTCGGGCACCTTCAATCAGACAACATGTCTTCCTGTTTTGTCTATAGTGAGAGGAAGGTTAAGAGATGGCAGGACAGCCGTGAGAAACCCTTCAACCTTCTTCACATTTTCATTACATTTTATTTTCATTTTGCAGTCGACTTTCATATAGCTTTTACAACTTGCAATATAATATCTACAATTTTATACAACTCTTTCACAGTGAATTACTTATTTTTTTATATTGTACATTTTTCCAATAAGAAATGCCCAAAACTATGTCAGTGCCGCACTATCTCTAAGAATAAAAGGGGCTTAATAGGTCAAAATAGTGTCTCTTTTTCTTGTAATTATATAGGGGACTTTTGACACTTGAATGTCTTTATTAAGGTGCTACATAAATGCTACATATACATAGAAACATGCTACAAACAAAAATATTATTCTTATTTCTCCAAAATATAAAAATCATTCCACAACTATTTAAACCCTGTGATGGAAACAACAGGTAAATTCAAGTGAAGTTCAAACTTCTGGTTACCAAAATTAGAGGCTTAAACTACGTCACCATTATTAGCATTATTAGTTTGGAGATAACAACTATAGCAGATAAATTATGCACTGCCACTCAAGAACTTTAGCAGATAAATGTAGAACCAATAACATCCAGTAGAGAGCCAAGAAGAAACACTTGTTCTTCATTGTCTAAAGCTCCATTTTGCCCACAAACTAACTCTGAAAATCCCTTTTTTATAGTGTAGAACTTCATATACAGAACAAGAGGTCAGGAAAAGAGCAGCTCAAATTTCTACCATGACGATGTATATTAAAATTGCTCCATACTTTCATGATATTCCTGGCTAGTTTTGTACATTTTGAATTTATCCTCTATATGTCCTGCCCTGCATTTCACATAGCTCTCCAGTTACATTGCAGTGGGGGGAGAGCGGATGTGGGTTCTTGACAGGGTAAAAGCTATACGATGTCCTGTGGCCCCATAGTTTGCAATCTTGACGGAGAATATTTTCAGCATGAACTGTGGTGTGAGGTTGGATCTAATGGACACGAGGAAATTAATGTTGCAATGAAAAGTGCTCTCGGTTGGGCCCAATATTGAATTAAGAGAATAGCAAAGTAGTGTCTCAACTCTCCCCTGCGAGCGCCTGCAGATAGATGGAGGGAGATTTTATTTTGGAGCCCAGGCTTAGACATAATGAACATGGACAACAACATCCAAACACTGCAGGAGGGGAGCAGCGCTTTTCATGGTCTGTCAGAATGAAGGAAAATAATGGCGTTAGATTTCCTCTTGCTGCCGTGCATACTACAAGAATTAAAGCGCAAAATGTGACTAATTAATTAAACCAATCAGATGCATTGTCAGATATAGCTGTATTATCTTTCAGTGCTATATCCTTTTTCATGTGGATATTTTGATATGGTCCAAGCATTTTCACTGAATAACTTTTAAAAATTACAATAACATACACATAAAAGAAATGGATGTATCTGTCTCAAAGGTGAACATTTAATCTCTGTGAACCTAAAACTCCTTAGTCTACTTATTGGTTTGTGGCTTTAATTCAAGCCAATTTAGGAGAGCTATGAAGGCAAACACCAACCAGACCCACTCAGTGTATGGTGTGCCTGGGCAAATCTAATTAAAACGCAGCTCAGCTAAAGGCAAAGGAGACCGGTGGAGTTCAGAGTTGTATATTGCTTCTCTCAGGCTTCTCACAGTTCAGCCTCATCTCTTGGCGTCTCTTGTTTTGGGATCAAATGGGGAAGCACAGAAACAATATGGGAAAGATTGCTATTTTCTAACAAAACTTCCCCTGCCAGACCATTTAATGATACCTCCTCAGTCAAGCTGAACCTTTGATGTGATACCCTGTGTATTATTCACAATACAGTTATAGACTGCTTTTTTTTTGCAATGTATAGCATTGATATGCATCGGTCTTAAAAATCTGACTGCTGTGTGACGGTAGTAGACTTTATTTTTGATACAGACTTCAAATAGCAATATTGACAGTGAAAAGGGGGCGGCACGGTGGATCAGTGGTTAGCGCTGGTGCCTCACAGCAAGAAGGATCTGGGTTTGATTCCCGGCCCTGGCCTTCTCTGCATGGAGATTTTATGTTCTCCCCCGTGTTCGTGTGTGTCTCCTCTGGGTGCTCTGGTTTCCTCCCAGATTCAAAAGACATGTTGGAGACCTAAATTACTTATACGTATGAATGCATTTGTGTTTCCCTGCCTCCCACTCAATATATCCTGGGGTTTGACTCTAGCTAATCAATGAATGAACAATGAAAAATGCTCAGATTTACACATACAGATTTATACATTTATACTAATCTTTGTATATCTTTATAAATGTCTGCCTCTGCTTTCTGTGTGCCCTGCATGCCTCAGTCAGAGAGAAAGCGGCTCCAAAAACCATGGGCTATCCTGTGATTGGCTCAGACTGTTGTGCCAAGCTGAAAGAGCCAACCGGCGGCATACAGGGGGATTCTATCGCCGACTCTATCGACCTGTCGGGCAAGAACAAGAAGCGGCGCAATCGCACCACCTTCAGCACCTTTCAGCTGGAGGAGCTGGAGAAAGTGTTTCAGAAGACACACTATCCTGACGTGTACGCCCGGGAGCAGCTGGCCCTCAGGACCGAGCTGACTGAGGCGCGGGTTCAGGTGTGTGTCGGGCCAACTGCTGTACACTGCACTTCACATCATCTTCCTTTACACCCTTTCATTTCACAACTATTATCAAAAGAGAATTTATGATAACCTCAATAAGGCAACGTGTGTCGTCTTCCAAAAGTCTTCCAAAATAGGCCATTACATTTCTAGACTTATGTACATTTTCTGCCTTTCAATGTCATGTTTTTATTCGTTAGGTTTGGTTCCAGAATCGCAGAGCCAAGTGGAGGAAACGGGAACGCTATGGGAAGATCCAGGAGGTGCGCAACCACTTTGCTGCTACATATGATATCTCTCTTCTCCCTCGGCATGATACATACCAGGTAGGCCACCGCAGTCTGATCACAAATAACATCATTCGTGTTGTAGTAGTAGTAGGACTTTATTGCCCCCACTGTGAGGAATTGCTTTATCACTGAAATGCCACAATTGACACAGAGCAAGCTCAATCAGGAAGTTGCCTGCATAGACAGAAACACAGAAATACAGTAGTTGTCCAGTGTTATAACTATTTGTCAGAGTATGTGTTCATAACAAAGTAGGAAACAGTTGCATATCCCTTCCATGGAAATCCAAAGGCCTTTTCCTCACAGTTTCTCACCCTAATCCCCTCCCTGTCTAGATGCAGGGCAACCTGTGGCCGGGGGCGGCTTCAGGAGGAGGCGGTGCTTCAGGCGGGGGTTGCGTCCTGGGTGCCGACTCCATCCCCTCGTCCTGCATGAGTCCCTACTCCCACCCCCACAGCAACCTGCCCGGCTTCATGGGCATGCCCGCGTCTCCCAGCCACCCGCACCACCACCACCCGCCGCACCATCCGGGCATTAACGGCCTCTACTCGCTCCACGGCTTCCCGGGAAGCCTCGGGCCGCCGTCCCTCGAGGGGCCCGAAACTGAATACAAGCCGACGGGCCTGGTGGCGCTGCGGATGAAAGCCAAGGAGCCGGGCAGCCTCCTCTCCTGGCCTACATGACCACCACAGTGCCAGCTCCCTTTTATGCACTGACTGAGCCAAAGCATATTACATTCCTGACCCATACACACATTCATACACAATCCCAAATGTACACACCCACCTCAGCATATGAGTCAAATGTTTCCTCTCCATTATAACATTTATGTAAGCCAACTTGCAGACTTTTAACGATCATGTCCCAAAAGCTCTTGGATTAGAGACTTCATGAACATGAAGGGCGACTTGAGCCTCTTGCACGAAAACCCAACATATTAATAGGAATCTTCTTGTTTCCAGTTTTAGTTTAATATTACATTGCTGAGACCAAAGAAGTGAAAAACGGTGTTATTTAAGCATGTAAAAAATGTAATTATCATATTAATCATTGTTTTATGTCTGTTGTGCTTTATAGTGTGACCAATAATAAAGACGTCCATCTATATCATCTCTCTTATTCAGTAAGAAAATATTTTTGGAAATGAGGTTCAGTGGTGGACAGATTAGAATGTCCTACTCAAGTACAAGTACTGTTACTTTGCTGATATTTTACTAAAGTAGAAGTAAAAGTACTGATGTAAAATCTACTCAAGTAAATCTAAAAAGTAGCTAATTTAAAATGTATTCAGAGTAAAAGTTACTGAGTTACTTTTTTAGAGAAGATAACATTGTTAGATGTGATCTTTTCCATGGAATTCTAAAAGGATGAAACTAGATTCTTTTAATTGGAGAATTTGGAAATTACAAAAAAAGTGCACAAACAAAGTAAAGCCAGATTACTCTTCTCTTCTCAGCTGACTGCCTGTTCACTGCAAATGGCTCCACAATTGGCCAATTTGCATCCATGGAGAGCCACAAAATGTGTGCTCTGTAATGGATGCGATTTAAAATGTGGAAGTACAATACTTCAGTAATAACAGTACACAAAAAAGCAACTCAATTACAGTAACGAGAGTAAATGTAATTAGTTACTTCCACCCTTGAAGAGGTTCAATATATGCAACAAAACAATCTGAGCCAGCTGAATTATTTTAGTCTTCACATGACTTTTTTACATGATGATGACCAACAGAGCTAACCAAAAGTCTGTGTCATATATCTGAGTGTGACTGGGGATGCAGTTGTGAGGTAAAAATGTTTTACAGGCTGTGGTTGCCATAAACATAAAGTTCTGTGCAGTGAGGGCAGCGAGCCTCTTGGTGCTGGGGAGCGCACAGAGGGACCGTACATGTGCAGCCGAGCTGGCTTCACTTCAAGACGCCTTCGGGTGGCACCTCATGCATCAGGAGCAAGTGGCAGGTCCATTAATGAAAAACTAACTGAGCGACCACACTTCACTATTGATGATAAAGTAGAGGGCCTCCCACAACAGTCTGGCTTAACATTGAGGCGGGCATTCCCTATGCACATCTGGCAGCAGTGGTAAACCCTGACTAAATGAATGATGAGCTACAGTCTGATAGAACAACCTGGGGTTACCAGGGCCCAGGCCGTACTTTGTTTGGTGATATTATTTTTCACTGCATCCATTCAGTCTCTAATCCATTACTCAGTTCTGATTGACTTGCAACATTATATCAGTTCACTCCTTTTATTTATAAATTGATGCCTATATGTGTTTATGTGTTGTTGTTTAAAAAGACATGACATGAATAAGTTGTTCTTTTTCAAGAAATGTCCTTGTTGTGCTGCTCCCAAAGCAATTTACTCGATTGTCAAGGAAACACTGAATTGCATGGCACCATCCCATCTGGTCTACATTACTATGTGCCCACATATTCATGTCAGATGTGCAAACATTACAATCTGTGTGAGATTGATAATGCAACTTGAATTGGGCAAAAAGGGAGTTCCACTAGTGGGCAAAACCCTCCCAAGCTGCACTTACTCCCCAGGAGTGTAAATGGCTTACGGGGGAATATTTGGTTCTCCCTTCCCTTTGGTTGCTTCACTGTGACAGCCATGCTGGGGCAGATTAGCTGCCAGTCCCTTTAGTCTGTGCCGGGGTTTTGTGCGAGCCGCTAACATGTGGTTCCAATAGAAGAGCGCACAAACCCATCAGAAACACTTTCCACACCCACAGCTTCAAATTCCAGCCAGGCCCTGGGAGACGGCAGCCCTCGCTGCAGTTACATAGTCCCTCTGATTAAATCCCAGATTAAGTGGAGAAGATAAGAAGACCCGTCAGTAGGGATAAGGAATTGAGGAGATGGCCATCTTGAGGAAAGCTGAGGAAATAGTAGATGGGGGATCAGTGCTCAATTATAACATGTATTTTTAGATAGAGGTGGGTTATTCAATTCTTTCTGTCCATAAACAAAAGAAACATCAGGCTTAGTGAAACTGATATGTTAACTCTTATACACTGTAAGCACTTACAATATTGTAAATGTAACATGGTTCATTCCACTTAAAACAAAATACTGAAAATAATTACCCTCAACTTGCCATAGAGGCAATCAGTTCTCACAGAGTTGTCATCAAAGTGGCAATGCTGTGGCACAAGCTTTAATCTGTCTAGACTCAATATATCAGGCTACAAAGGCCCTAGATTATTTGTCATAAATAATCATTAATCAAAAATGTTTAAAACAGCATGATGCTGGGGGCAATCATTAATTTAGCATCACTTCACTCTCTCTCTGTCAGGGTCGTTGGGTGAAGACTGTCACTGGAGTCTGTAAATTACTATATCATTAGCCTCATTATGGACACAAAATATGATTTAATGCTCATTAAAATCTGTAAAGCTGTCTGCTGACCACAGTCCCAAGCTTTGATCTCAGGAAGATTTATCTTGGCCTTGCAGTGCAACTATTTTAACCCCACATCCATGTATTTGAAGCAGTTGAAGGGCATTAACAATTTTACTCCAGTAAGCTAAATAACTGGTAGCATACAGTGTGGCCAGCTCACTAACACTGTCAGTCAAAGCTTTAATGGAATTAGGCAAGCTCAGAAAAGTATGCCACATTGTATTTGGTTACATTCAGAAAAGACATGAAGAAGCAGAACTTCATTTGGCAGTTCATCACCTAGAAGAAAATAACTTCAAATTAGGAGGTGCCACATTCAATTTGCATGTATAGCATGTACAAAAACATTTTGACAAATATCCAGAGGTGGAAACAGTAGACTACAGAAATATTTAACTCAACTACAAGTGTTGTTATTTCAGTTAAATTGTATTCAAGCCAGAGTAAGAGTGCTTGTCGAGAAAATAACTCAAGTAAAAGTCAAAGAGCAGCCAAATAAAAACAAGTCCACAGTAAATGTGTTTTAATGTGTTTTAATGTAAATGACAAACGCCATTACTTAAGTAGTAATACCAAAAATAATTACTCAAGTAGAAGTTAAAGTACACTTTTAAAGTATTCAAAAGTAGCTTACTTAAAAGTACTAAAAAATACAGTTGCTGAAAAACCTCCCTAAATACAGTAAATAGAGCAGGTGTACATTACTTACAATTAATTAGGGTGTATTAATTACTTTGTTACTTTCACCTTTACAAAATAAAATTAGGGTAATATTATAGTGTGAAGAAGGGATGACAGGTGAGAGACGTGAGAACAAATATTAGTAGCTTGCCTTTCCATTTGCAAGGTCATTTTTAAGGATTAGGTGCTCAAACCTTCTGCGTTACTGAACAAACACTGCCACCTTCTGGCAATGTGTCGACTTGTTCTGTTGAAATGGAAATATTTCACTATCCTTTCCCCCAGGAAGTATTATATTGTCTTAATATATCTTTAAATTGTCTTTTCCACATTCTCTCAACAATTTCCATTTTTGTCTTCCCTCTTGTGAAACTGCAGATTCACTTTTTAACGTTTCAAAATTCCATTGTTTCATCTGTTCAATAGATCTATAGTCCACAAAGGTCACAGTCAAAAATCGTGTAGTTCAATCCAAAACAAAGTGTAAAACAGAGACTATAAATAGCTAATTTTGGTTTTCTTTACACAAATGTCAGCATAGTCAAACTGGCGTACAGTAGTCAGCTAGATGATTGACGTGCACTGCAAAGTTTTCCACCCACTTTTTCTTCCAATCAGATCGAAGAGGCGGGCCTTCGCATTATTCTTGACAAAATGGCGAATGTTGTTGTTTTGCCGCAGGGTCAGTGAATAAATCTATTCTTCTTTTCTGATCTTTTCTGCAATAATCTGCAGAAATAACACTAAGAAACCCCTAAGCGTCGCCAGGGTCGGTTCCGTGTGGACTGAAATGAAAGGTAAAGAGCGGTCGCCGATTAAAAAACGCTCCCGGGCCTTGGACGATATCCGAGACAGGGGAGGATGCCACCCGACCAGCAAGAAAATGGGGGCTATCTCGGTTTCCAGTGGGAGTAATAATGGAAATAGCTCGACTAAAAGTGACGGCGGCTCAACGAGAAGGAGTTTGCTCGGTGAAAAGAGAGACAGAGATTTCGATGGACACAGCCGAGCCGGGAATAATCATAGCTATCAGGCTGCCGCCGCTAGCTCAATCGGTAAAAACCACAACCTAAGCCTGACATTAGATTTAGCCACGCCGCGGACCAATTCACGGGGGGACCAGCGGGCTCAGCCGCCTAATGCCGAAAGTGAGTACAAAACTCTCAAAATCAGCGAACTGGGTACTCAGTTGAGCGACGAAGACATAGAAGACGGACTTTTTCATGAATTTAAAAAATTTGGAGACGTGAGCGTCAAAATTAGCCGCAGCAACGACGAACGGATAGCCTTTGTGAACTTCAGGAAGCCGGAGGACGCCCGAGCCGCCAAGCACGCCAGGGGGAGGTTAGTGCTGTACGACCGTCCGCTGAAAATCGAGGCCGTGTACATCAACAGGAGGAGAAGTCGTTCCCCCGTGGAGAGAGATCCGTACGGTGCGGCTCAAGGCCACAGACATTTGCACACCCAGAGACCCCTCTCGCCCACCGGGCTGGGATATAGAGACTACCGGCTGCAGCAGCTGGCCTTGGGGCGGCTCCCTCCTCCTCCACCGCCCCCCCTGCCCAGAGACCTGGAGCGGGACAGGGAGTTCGCCCTCTTTGAGGCCAGGGCGCGTCCAGCTTTCATTGCAGAGCGAGCAGCTTTTCGTGAGGAGGATTTTATATCTCCAGAAGATGACCAAAGAGCCAATAGGACGTTGTTTTTGGGCAACCTGGACATAACGGTTACAGAGGCGGACCTGAGGAGGGCTTTTGACAGGTTTGGGGTTATAACAGAAGTGGACATCAAGAGACCCACGCGGGGACAAACCAGCACATATGGATTTCTTAAATTTGAGAACCTTGACATGGCCCATCGTGCCAAGCTTAGTATGTCTGGCAAAATAGTGGGCCGCAACCCCATAAAGATAGGCTACGGTAAAGCGACTCCCACCACACGCCTGTGGGTGGGTGGACTTGGACTCTGGGTCCCTTTAGCTGCACTGGCAAGAGAGTTTGATCGCTTTGGCACTATAAGGACCATTGACTACAGAAAGGGGGACACTTGGGCCTACATCCAGTATGAAAGCTTGGACGCAGCACAGGCAGCATGCACACACATGCGTGGCTTCCCGCTGGGAGGTCCGGAGAGGAGACTGCGAGTGGACTTTGCAGACACTGAGCACCGCTACCAGCAGCAGTTCTTGCAGCCTCTCCCACTGCCACCGTTTGACATGGTGGCAGAGTCATTTGTCCACCGTGCAACACCTGAACCTCTGAGGGTCAGGGAAAGGACTCCACCGCCGCTTCACTTCAGAGAGAGAGAGCTCTTTCCTGGAGCAGAGTGGACCAGCCCTGCTATTCGTGACCGGGTACGTGCCTCACCGTTTGAGCCTCTGGAGCACTTGGAGCGTGAGCGGCGGCCACGGGAACCCTGGTCTCTGGAGCGAGAGCTGCAGGGCAGAGAACCTGTGCGCAAGCGGCGTGTAATGGAGGACGGACGCCATCTAGAGTGCTCCCCTGACAGCACTGAGAGGACAGTCAGGCGTAGACGCGCCTCCCCAGATGGCAGTCCTGGGGGGAGCAGCAGAGAAGGAGGGCGCTTCAGTGACTCGGAGCGCCCTCTGCGGGGCGAGAGACCCTCTCCAGCACGAGAACGTCACAGCAGCCTGGAGCGAGGCGGGGTCGAACGGAGACTCAAAAGCCAGAGTCTCTCTGAAAGGGGGCCCTCGAGCAGCGGGGTTTCCGCAGCGGGAGAGCGTAAGCGCAAGGCAGCCGACGGCAGCAAAGGCCCGACCAAGAGAGAGCGCTCCGAGAGCAGTTCTAAAGGAAACCAGTCGTCCAAGCCGGACGGCGCCAAGCTGGGCCTGGCCTGGCACGGTATGCTGCTGCTGAAGAACAGCAACTTCCCAGCCAACATGCACCTGCTGGAGGGCGACCACAGCGTAGCCAGCGACCTGCTCATTGACGGCCCGACGGGGAGGCAGGTGAGCGAGCTGAAGATCACCCAGCGCCTCCGCCTGGACCAGCCCAAGCTCGACGAGGTCTCCCGGCGCATCAAGGTGGCCGGCCCCGGAGGCTACGCCATCCTGCTGGCAGTTCCCGGCAGCACAGAGGAGGTGTCGTCGTCGGACCCCGCAGCCTCGACTCAGCGGCCGCTTCGTAACCTGGTGTCCTACCTAAAGCAAAAACAAGCGGCTGGAGTCATCAGCCTGCCTGTGGGAGGGAGCAGAGATAAAGACAACACGGGGGTTCTTCATGCTTTCCCTCCCTGTGATTTCTCCCAGCAGTTCCTCGACTCCTCTGCCAAAGCTCTGGCGAAAACTGAGGAGGACTATCTGGTCATGATTGTAGTTCGTGGAGCATCTTAAAAAAAAAAAAAAAGTCAGAACACACTAACATCAAACGGTGTAAAAAAAATCTGCTCTATGTCAGTAACTATTGCATGCTGTGTGTTCTGCATTATGGGGTACACTAGTATGGTTCTTTGGGTGTTTGTGTGTTGCCATGTAATCCACTAAAAGGAAAAACAGTGCCCTCTCACAAAAGTAACAGGATGTGTGTTTTTAAAACCTTTTTTTTTTAAAGGGTGTATGAATTGCTCACCAAGAGTCATAAACCTGCAGTAATTGGTTCTGAATATTTTAAAGCAGTGAAGTACGAGGGACATTTAAGGAATAAAATTCAAATTGATACGTCAACATCAGATGTATCGTATAGAAGGCACTCTTTTTTTTTCATTTACAAAAACTACTTCAAACATTCTTAGAGATTCAGCTCTACTACAAAAAATCTACAAAAGTTAGGCAGTTTGGTCTTATAAGAAACGAGAAATTCTGCTCTATACAATCAGCAATCCTTTAGAAATATCTTCAGGGGAACCAAAAATCCCCTTGTAAAAGCTTTGAATTACAGAGCAATAATATTACCGTTATAGTCACATTTTTAGATGGGATACAGCAGGCATGACATCTTTGAATTTTGCCATTTTAATGTGAAGGTGTTTTAGTGGATGATTTGGTACTGCAGTTACACAGCTAATCTCTCTGGAGAAAGAAACCTGATAATATTTGGAAGGCCACAATGCTGAAAAATTCTAGATATAGTTCCTATACATTTCAGTTACCTATGTTGTGAATTCTGTTGAAGAAATTGTTGACTTATGTTCAGCTTCACGGTTTGGATTTGAGTGAAACTTTATGAAGGCGTTCCTGGGTATTGGAACACTGAATTATGTCAACTTTATGTGGAATGCTGAATACTAATAGATATGAGAACACTGCCCAGTAAACAGCCCATAACACAATACATATAGTATAGTAAAGGAAATACTAACATGTTTTTTCCAATTGTCATATTTTTTACTTTGTATTTTATTTCGTGCATCCCTACCCTAGCAATGGCTGTGTATTGTGATATATAAAAAAAATTGCAATAGTAATGGATAAAAAGGCTTAGACTAAGAATTTTGTGTTGATATTTGCCGGTCTGTTTCATTTCTTGCTTTGAAACCAGTAGGTCTACCAAGAATACCCTTCAGTATCTGCATATTAGTGAAATGTTCGTACTAAGTAATGAATACTTGCTATTTGTTCAGTAAGTAGGTCTGTGTAATTTAAAATTTTTTAAACGACTTTAACAATTTATGTTTGAATCGAAATTTTAGATGTCTAAATTGGACATTATTTTACTCATGCCTCCCAACATATTCTGAAGGCCTACTTACAGTATTTTGTTGATGCCATTGTATGTTTGTCATGCAATAGTAACCCACACTGAATTATAATTTGCTTAGTTTGGTTTTAATATGTATTGAAAAAAATCAATATGTGGAAAATGGTTGTATGTGTGAACTTCACACCCACCTCAACGTTGGACTCCTGAGGAGACAAGAGTGCAGGGCTCAAAACCTCTGCAGAGAAGGCAACTAGTGTTTGTGAGTCTTCACTGATGAGGCAGCTGTTAAGTTGTGTAGCCCATCTGCACCTGTGATGACTTCTGTTTTAAATGGAAAATTGAGCAATGTACACTTGATGTCATGGGAAAGGAAAAGCCGTAGAGCCCATGCGAAGCTGTTCACATACCTGCAAGTGCATTTGTGCACTTATGTGACCGAATATCAATAAATTGTTTCATTTGAAGGGAAACCTGTTTCTTCGGTGGAAGTAAATTGAAGAAACAAGCTGCCGTGCCTTATTGTGTTTCGAAGGAGTTGTCACTTGAAATGTTGTTTCTGCACGCGAGAAGGGAGACATCTGTTTGCAATTTGTTTAGAACCAGTAAGGAGAGACCCCTGGTTCGTGTGAGGATCGCTGTTTGCTTACAGGCCTTTTCTGACCTCCTGAGTTGCCCATCATAAATTACTCCCCCATGAATCCCCATTTACCCCCAACTGTTCCTCTTGGCACAATGTGAACACCTGGGCAGGACCGAGGAGCCTCCGCTGCCCCGTGTTTACAACCAGTGTCCAGTTTGCAGTGTGAAACAGTGGCAGAGGCACGCAGCGTTGCAGTTTGGGAGGCCAGGGCCGGAGCAAACAACAGCACATGCCACTATCCTGTTGTCTTGTCATCACAGGCCCCCCACCATTACTCTAAAGGTTTGATGTGCATTGTTCCTGGTTCTGAATAGGAGCTGAGGGAATCCCATCACCGGCCGTCACACGCTCCACTTGGGAGATTGTGGGTGACATCACTGAAGTTTCCATAGCATCTACAGCTTGAAGCTGTTTCACTGCAGAGGCCGAGTTGAACCTTTGGCCTCATTTGTCTTTGTCTTTAGAATACTTTGCCCAGTTATGATTTGATTTGACTAAATGTTTGGCTCAGGGAAGAGGATTGGCCCAAGTCTCAGCTAGGAATATTGTTTGCCCAATCATTGTGTTTTGCGTCGTCGTGTTGTCCTCTGACCGAACCTTCTCCGAGGAGATGAGGGAAGATGTTTACTCTGCTCAAGCTGCATGAAAACCTTCAGAATTTGTTCCAGCATCGCCGGAGGTCTGCGCCAACATGGAAATGAAACCCGAAAAGGCAAAAAAATTGAACCTTTTTGATGCCGCTGGAAGGAATCCACACTGCTGATCCCCTCCCCCAGTGTCCCCCAATTCTTCTTCAAGACCTGTTTATTTTGACGTTAATATGCCCTTTTATCAGTTAAGCCCCTTTTACACAGGAAAAAAAGTTTTCCATCTCCTACTACCATCCCTCTTAGTCATATTAGTGTGAAAACAAATGTCCTGTGCTGAAAAGGACGCCTCGCCTTGCCTCGCTGGAGAAACATTGCCATCTTGAGGACCAGGGAGCACCTGCTTTCCCCTCACACAGTCAACCACCTGACACATCACACTCACGCACACCCGAAATCCTGGATGGAGCTGATATCACTGTACTAGTGCTGTAAAAAGAGCATGATGGTGAGTAAGGAGCAGAAGTGCTGCCTGCCTGCCTGCCAGGTCTGTATCGGTGGCTTAGGCAGCAAAGGTAAGTATACAGTGTCAACACCACATGTTTTGCCATAGTAAATGCAAGATGCCATTCTCTAGTCTTCAGCTATCTTATCACCAAGGCTATTTCCGCTGATAAAAATCTGCAAAAAACCCCAAACCCAAAAGATAACAGCACAATTCACTGCCTACAATCACTTGTAGTTGCTTTAGTCACTGCCAGCTCAATAAGAATCAACACAACATTCAAATAGTGATAAATGAACCTTTGTTAATGAACATTTTTAAGTGCCTTCTAATTGTGTAATTCATTTGATAATATACCGCTGCAGAGGCTTTGTTCTTAAAACTAGGCAAATGTTTACCTATATTGCGATATTGCTGTAAAATGATATATAGAATGCTTGAAGGGCTTTTCACTCACACAGGCTTGTGGCCAGTAGTATAGATGGAGAGGAACATGTATTCAGACTGTGCATATTGTCAGACAATCAAAATTCGGCATCTTAGTACAATTGAACTGTATTAGATACATTTTGGCAAGGTACTGTGTGCTCAGTTGTTTTTTGCAGCCTCATTGGGGATAGTAATCTTAAAGGGGGGTACCACTCACTTTAAGGTTTAACATGTTACTAATGGCCTAGGGCACTAATTCAATAGTTAACAACTCTCCTCCAAAGCTAGAAACTAAAGAGGTAAAACTGTGATGCCATGTACAGTCTGGAGCTGCCTGACTTTGTAGACTCTGTACTGCTGTACTGTACCTACAGCTGGATGAGGAGACAGAACATCTCTCCTGTTCCTGGCTGTGGGAGACAGTCCAGTAGTATAGACTGGACTGGTCTCGGCCATAGGAAGAACATTTCACAGCTGAAAGTCATTGGTATTCCCTTGTAAGAGTCACATTCCTTTATATTATAGCCAATTTTGTCATAGATTAAGTGGGTTATAGATGAAACACAACTAAAAGCCAGATATAGATTATTTCCTGTTATTGCACCAAGCATCACTATGTGAAGCATTAGAAAAATTGAGTGAAATATCCTAAACTCTATTATATGAAGGTGAGTAGAAACAGGAGAAAATGACATCCTTAGCTTGTGGCACTAATGTCTCTTTTGCAGTAGGTGATGTTAAAGACCACACATGATAACCACAGTTAATGAAATGGCTCCATCTGAGAAATTTAATCCGAGATTTACAGAAGCCCCAGTCCTGGACCCTATAAATCCATCACATGACAGCAGTTAGCTGTTCAAACATAGCTTGTGTAAATGAATGAAACAGACAGCCTGGACCTCACTGATGCCAGTATGCCTTTCAGCCTGGTCCCAGTGTAGTCAGGCTGTATGTGCTGCACACTACTGTAGCATACACATGCCATTTGAAATAAAGCCACAGTTTCTGTTATTTGACGATTACAGAGAGTTAATCTAAAGCAGTAAGGTGTGCAGCAAATATTCTCTTTCACTCTTCAGTCTAACAACTAAGCCTGAGTATTATCAAGCCCTTTTGGAGCAGCTGTATGTTCCTTGGTAATGTGCATTTAAAGTGTTTAGTTCCAAAATGAGATATCCACCATGTCAGAAAATAACAACCAAATCAGACACCTACTCTTACAAAACAACATATAGCATGAAAAGAGAACTTCTAAGAAATAGTAGGTAACATAAGTTCTTGTTTGACAAAGTGAAAACACTTTTACAGACTGGATTCTCTATATCTTTGAAATATTGAGTTAATTATATACAGTATGTTAGATGTTTTTTCCCCACAAAATTGACACAGTGGTTTGGAAATGAACTCACTTCAACCTCTTTGTATTAAAACAAGGAATTTTGCAATTTCACAAAACTATACTGTATATTAGACAGGTTTATTTCCAAAGTGCATGTATCCAAATTTGGAAAAATCATTACCTGAAGTTCATCATTAAATATCTCTAAAATATAGAGAATCCCGTCTGTAAAAGTGTCACCATTCTATCAACCAAGGGCTTAGTTACCTATAACCTTTTCTAAAGGTACCATGATTTATTCTAATTTAATTTTGTGCTTTTTGTGCAATTTCTGTAAGAGTAAGTGGATATCTCATTTTGGAGCAAAACTCTTCATTTGTAGATTATTCCCGTGGATGATCATCCCAGTTTGACAGATATTTGATGTCATTGTGTATTTGCCTCCACATTACTGTTAGAAGGATCATTCAGTTTGACTCAGATGATTGGTGAAGGTAAGCTACAAAAGGTACAAATTTGTATCAGTAAAAAAAAAATCACAATTGACTAATAGTACCTACCGGATAATTGCAGCGCAGTTAATTGAAATATAAAGCAGTTATTTTAATATTCTTTACCCTTTGTTGATTGTGATTGATGATTTGTTGATTCTCCTTTTTAGTTGCACAAAACAAATTTTAATCTCCCAAACAAGCCTTTTCTTTTCTCTCACTTGCACAACATACACAGTATTGTAAGTGAATGAACATTTAATATTGTTAACTGCTGCCAAGATTAAAGATTAAGACATATTTGTATGTTTCCCATACAGAGTTTCACTGGAAAGCAGTTGGCACATCAGTTTCTGTTCCCAGGCCGCCCAGCACACCATCAGGTGTCATCTACTGTGAGTAGCCTGTTGCTTTCATGTACAGTACATTGACAGTCTGAAATGATGTTTGAGTAACTACTGATGGATTGTATTTTTTTTTTTTTAATCGTAATCATTATGCCAAGTATTTGTTGGGTTTACATTTGAATTTGAGATGAAAATCAATGAAAATGAAAATTATTTTGTGTTTATTCACATCAGTATGTCTGAAAGGTTTTTGATGAGTGTGTCAATAAAATGTGTTAAAGATGTTGCGACCTGTGTTTCTTTGAGAAGAGATAAAACTTTGTCTGGTATCAGTGCATTTATTGCTGAGCTGTCAGAATCACAGAAGGACAGACTGACCAAGTCACACGTCAGTTTATTGCAGCTGATTGCGCACTCTGTTACAAGGCTTACAAATGAACTACATCGGCTTTGAGCATGATGTCTATGATTGGTTAAGCATATTTTCTAAACTCAATCAAGAAACAAAATCCAGGAGCCACATCAGTGAAAAAAGAATACTTCCACAACAACTGCATTTGCTGCAATTACAATGTAATATTAAATGTCATCAAATACATGAGTAACTTTAGTAACTCAGCACCATATCAGTGGTGTTTGAGACATTACCCAAGGGACATAAAAATTCATCAAGATATTGCTTAAACATACTGTTCCTTAAAATACCCAACATTAACTGTAAAGAGTATAATAATCCAAAAACAAAATCTACTTTTAAAGCATTAAATATCTTTCATACATGATTTATGGTACAAAACATTCAGTGGCCCTCAATCACAGAAGTAGACTAGTGGTGAATGCAACTCACGAGCCAAAAGAGCCTTTGTGCATGACTGTAGTTATTGAAACAATACAAAGAGCCTTGCTGAGCATTGTGAAAGTGAGTTGAGGGGGAATAATTTGGTACTAATTGAGGCAGCATTCTTTGAGTATAAACCTTTTAGTGCCACAAGAGGGCAGCGTAACAAAACAAATGTCCATCGCTGGATTTTGGGCCGTTCTCAAGTAGAGACTTGGAAATGGCTGTGAATTATGGGTGGTCATAGTGGTTTAAATTGTATACACACTGTCCAGTCTAGCATTTCTAGAAATAAAGTTCAAGTTGTAGGTAGGTTTCTAATGTGTCTTTGGCTCACATTACAGGAAAGTTAGTAAAGATACAATACCTTATAAGGCAAACAGTGGTGATAAACAAGGAATCCACTGAAAACACAATAAAAACCTCTATTACATAAAAAAAAGATTCAACAACCAATAAGACTCCCATATATAATACAATATAATTAGAAGTTGCATCGCCTGCAGGCACTGTAGAAGTAGGGCAACATCATAATCCTACCAGCCCAGTTGGGGTACTGTGGGTAGTATTATTAGCAGGTAAAGGCATTGATTTGTTTATATGGGCAAAGTCGGCAAAACATCTCGGAAACACAGTTGGTCAGAGGTTTACACAGAAACATACAGATAACAAAATGCACCATAAACAAAGAAAACCCTGCTATTTCAGTGGAGCTGGTCAGCTCCTTCGCCCCCATCTGTCCAACTACGATCAAAATATTCAGGCATCACAGTCACTTTAAGTCACTTTAACCTCAGCTGAACAAGTTACTTCTTTCAGGAGCTTTAAACTTTCTTCTTTCAGGAGCTGGTGTCATTGCTACAGTCAAAAGGAAAGTGAGTGCAAGCGATCGTTCTCTGTGTGCGTTTGCATAGAACAGCAGCTCGGCCTGGGTTTTGCCTAATGTACAGATGCTGCATGTACTGGTTACAAAAAGTCCTTAAAATGTGTATTTGCATTAGGCTACTGTGCCTTAAAGACAAATGACAGTAACTACTGTTTGTGTGTGTGTTAAAAGTCAAAGGTCATGACTACAGTTAGGATTTAATATCAACAAAAATTATACCTATAAATGCTATTAAATGATATACAACCCAGTTCTGTGCCAACAATGCTTCTGTTGAGGCATGAGATGAAGTCATTTTTCTCTGTTTCACTGCTCAGTTACTGCTTTTTGGCTTTGAAGGGCAGATTATACATTGTGTTTTCGAAGCAGGTTACACTGAGCTGATTGCTCAGAGTCTGAACTATCTGGCAGCAGAAGGTCAATGAGACGATGTCATGCAACATGATCTTAATGTGGTCCAAAGTGCATGTGTGTGAGTACAGGTATAAATATAGAGGTTTACAAAGAAATCAGTTGAACAGTATTTCTTAACGGATATGCCTTTTTCATGAATAAGAATTCAGTCACAGAAAAACTAGTTGTTTAAAAAGCTGTAGTTGTAGTATCTTCAAGCTCAACAACACAGTCTAGCTTACATATCAGGCAACGTTATATGCGATGAAAGTCAATACCTCACCTACACAGCTCTAAACATTTTGGAGACATGTCGTCATCACTGGAGTCAGGCGTTAACCGTCAAATCATTAAATTTCATTTCCCATATTTCCTTGTTTGTGAAGAGGCAGAGGTAACAGACAGAACGTAATTAGTTTTGTAGTGTTTGCGTTGGAGAACAAAGTTAGATTATTTTTAAGTTATGGTTACAAAGTTGCTAATATTAGCACAGTGTGGATGTCTTGTGCAGGGGATGTTGTGGATGTCTTCAGTTTTTGTTTACAGTTCACAGAGTGATGCATGCACTTCTGTTGAGAACACAGGGATCAAATATATGGCAGAAAATTAAGTGAAATTTTGGCTTTCAAAGGTTACAAAACATGATCATCTATTCACTAATGTCCCCGCTATCTCCTTGGACTTCATGTAACTGTAGTCATAATCATCTTCTCCTCGCACTGTCTTCTGTCTTGTGCCCCTGCGAAAATCTAGAGCTCAATTAGGTCCTGACCATGAGCCGGGGTCACATTCAGGTCCGTGGTATGCAGGCCCATGCAAGACACGAGCGTGCTGGTTCAAGATAGAAGGCTTTCCCTGCTTTTTTCCCTCTACACAGTGCCATTGTGCAGCGGGTCGGGGGTGAAGCAGCCGTTGGTCTTCCAGCTGCTCTCTGCTCTCTTGGCCAGGGCCAGTTTCTTCCTGGTCTGCCAGCGCTGAGCGAGGGGCTCCATGAAGAGGGAGACGGAGGAGAGCAGATAGCAAACCCCAGCCAGGTAGAAAGAACAGTCATAGGTCTGGGTGTAGTCGTATAGGAATCCTGCAACACAGGAGTAGGAATTAGCAATAAACATCATGCATGAATGCAAGGTGTGTACATTGTAACAAGCAGCAATTCTCTTATTTAAAATATATGCCATTTAGCGTACACTTTCATACCAGACAATTCGTACTACACATTTTTAGCATGCGTGACCCCAGTGGGAATTCACCCGCTAATGCTGATTGGTGTCGGTGCCACACTAACAACTTTGCCAGTCTTGTGTTCTTATTCGTTGTTTTATAAAGCCACTTTGATATTCCACTTCACACAGGTGATTCAGACTGCGCTAAGTGGCCAGAGAACCGATGAAAAGCATGTGTGGCAGCATTAAAGCTGCTGTCGAGACAGCTGAAAGGCATCCTGAGGGCAGGGCTGGTCAACAGGAAAGTTAACACGACCTGTGGTCGGATCTCAGGGAGGGATCCTGGTTTGCCTAACGTCAATTCTTTCCTACATGAGCAGCAGGGACTGTAAACAGAGCTACATGCTATTTCCGTACCACCCTAAAGGGGGTCATTAGTCACGTTTCGACCCCGAAATCCATAAGCTCCTCTCAGGGATTGCCTAACAAAGAGGGCAGGGACCATGTCAGTGAGTTCAAGGGGAACCCCCCCCCCCCGATTGAGGCCAAATGTTACCAGCAAGGGCAAGAAGAGTTATTTTTCCTGGAAATACATCAGAATGTTCACAGAAAAAGATCAATATAATAAGGTCAATATGTGTTTATGAGGATCTTAGTGAAACACTGTGGAGAAGATCAGTGTAGGCCTCAGTATAGATGAAAAATGATTTGCTTCATTCGCCAGTTCATCTGTCCAGCAGATGATTAATTTGGAGCGATATTTGTTTAGCCGTCTAAGAAAAGGCGTGCTCACTACAAGGAATCGGTAACAACCCGAGACGTCAATGGAACCTTGAAAACACTGGAAGTATAAAACCTGTTCCCGAGATTAAAAACAGCTTTCTAAGACAAACAAAGACAATCTGTCACCACTTAAAACAATGTGACTCAAACCCAGCCATGAACACAACACTGTTATTCCAAGGCTCTGACTTGCCTGTGGGCAGGATGAAATCTGACCCAGTCACCCCTCTATGCATTTCTGTCAAAGCAACCCCAAAAACCCCTGTCTGTGTTGAGGGCTGGACTAACTATAGGTTGTTTTTCTCTTGTGCATTTCGGTTTACTGACACATGCATGTGCTCACACACTGACAGACACACGCATACACACACACTGACAGACACAAGTGTACACACACCCACACACACACACACACTCACACATATGCACACTCTGGGGTGTTGCTAGGAATTCGGGGCCCCATAAAAAGATATGCTGCGAGGCCCCTCAAAATATATGTTCTTAACAAAGGCTTATCAACCCCGCTGACTGATCCCCCACTCACCAATATGAAGCCCTTGTGGGTAGGCATGCACACACACACACACACACACACACACACACACACAGACATACACACACACACACAGACATACACGCAAAGACAAACACACACACTTACAAAAACACGTGCACAAACTTCATCTTTCTATATCACAAATCACTTCAAAATATAGGTCATGGCTACAATCCCATGCACATGCAGTGAGAGTATGGGTGTGTGTGGGTGTGTGTGTGTGTGTGTGTGGGTGTGTGACTCCATGAAGGTTTTCCATGACGTGATGCACTCACCTGCCAAAGGAGGCCCTGTGAGACAACCCAGGCCAACGAAAAACATGGAGAAGCCCATGGAGTTGTTGAGTTTCTCCGACCCAACCAGGTCTACCTGCATAGGGGAACAGGGCATTAAACCTCAAGCACTTCACCATCTGGCCTAGAGTCAGTGTCTGTTAGATCAAGCATGGGTTTGTAATTGTCAAATGTTTTTTGGGGGATTTTGTAAGATTGAGAGAGAATATAGATGCTATTCCTGAAACCATAGCTCATCAGAGGCTGCCATCATTTCAATTTGATCTCAATGTACACTAGGTTATGTATTGATATTAATAGATACAAATCTGCCTGATCATTGAAAGGTTATGTATTGAGATGGGGAATGGGCAACGGTTGGCTGTTGTATGCAGTGTAGTTGAACTTACTTTATACTTTGCAGGGGGCAACTTACAGATTCATTTTTGCAATTTATTTTTCTTGCAAGCCCTTTCTACCTGTGTCAATACAATTTTAATGAGATGCAGCTTAAGAGATAGCGTCCGACAGCCTGGGGTGATATTTTCCTGTTCAAGCCAGCTGAGGTGACTGCAGCTTTATGAAGTGCAAACTGGAGTCTGTTCTCCTGCTCAACCTGGCCACCCAACAGGCCTGTCCTGTGAAAACCGCAGGACACTCCTTGACATCCATCAGCAGGCAGCAACTAGCTTTATGACAAGCTTATATCCCTTTCTTAGTGAAGGGTAAAACTCGTCCGACTGGTCCTCCCGCTCTCTTCAGCAAAACCAGATCACGCTGGTCATCCTTCCGGCCCAGAGGCGCAGCACCGCCTATCTGACTGCAGTGTCCGGAACGGAAATGTCTCCGATTGAAATGTCACCACATTTTGCACTGACGCTTTTGTTTTCAGGTGAGATGACCTCAAGATATTGGATACTGGGTGACTGTATAGTACCACCCATAACGACGGTTACTGACTAACAGTGTTGGATGACACACACACAAGAGTTTGTTTCAAGGATACTTCTCTCTTGTGTGCTTGAGATAGAATGATGTAATGAAGACATTTCACCGTTTACGTAGTACAAAAAGTCCCCTCCCCAACACAAACATACTGTGAATGCACTAGATTAGAGTGGCAGCTAGGGTCCTAAAAGGTAAATGAACTACAGACTGATAATATAGTACGATGGAGTGGTGGGACTATATGAAAAGTCAAGGGGTATAATAGAGACACCAAGTCCTGGATTATATTTTATGGGTCAAAGATGCTGCAACACATGAACGCCTACGTTTTTTTTTTAATCAATTTCCTCAACAGATTTGTTCTGCATTCCTTTCACTCTTAACTCTCTTACCACACACAAACAATTTAGTGTTTTTTTCTGGTAATATTTCTAGTTTCAATTGTCAATGAAAATGAACCCCAGCTGAATTAGTGATTGATATGAATCTGACTGAAGAGTGAACACAGGCACAGGTTGGGTGGTCTCCTTACCAGGACGGGCAGCAGCAGGGCCATGTAGCCGCCGCAGAAGATGGCAAAGAAGATGGCATACACCATGAGCAGGATGTAGGAGGTCGCCATAGGGGAGAGCAGGTTGACAAGGCCGCACAGGATAAGGTAGGCCTTGTGGTAGTGGTACTTATGGAACAGGTTCCTGTCTGTCACCCAGCCTGAGGCCAGCTGGGCGATGGTCTCTGTGATACCTGGCAGAGACAGGGAAACAGGTGAGGAGGGAGAAATGGGGGCAGAGAACAACAGTGAACAAAAAATGGTCAAAAAGAGGTAAAGAGAGGGGGAACGGTGGGAGCAAAAAGTTCATAAAATGTGAAGGAAACGGGAAGATGAGGGTGAGGCAAACAGATAAGGGAACAAGGAGAGAGACAAAAGAGGGAGGGTGAGAAATAAGGCAAGAAAAAAAGACAGGAACAACACAGCAGACTGAAATTCAGTAAAAGTACAAACTTTCAGCTTCCAAAGCACAATGACTTGTGATGGGTCACTCATTTTGGGTCACTTTAAAACACAACATAATAAAAAACAATAATAGATCATCACAGAATGTTGATAGCACCCCTAATCAGTATTAAACATGTGGAGAAACACCCTGAGGTGTGTGTAACACCCCGTTACACACACCTCAGGGTGTTTCTAAGAAGCTGAACACCTGAGCGTGTTCTTGAGTCTCTCAAAGGAAAGAAGAAGAGAAGAGAGAGCTACTGGGAAACACACACAATAAAATATTCAGGTAATAACCAGATGCTGCTCTTTGGTTATAGGAGTTTTTGATGGAATCCAAAAAAAAAGGAGCATCACTGCACTCTTCACTTGTGCCTTTAAAGATGAAGCAGCTTTACATTTAACATTTAGAAAGACTGATCTGTTCCAGCCATGTGCGTTCATCAGGTAGTGTGAGTAACAAGCAGTCTCAAGCAAACTGTATACATATTGTTTGTCTCGGATGTCAAAAATAAGCAATGTCATGACCTGCAAAGTTAAAGAACAGTAACTGCAAAAATGCATTAATGTTTTGCTGGTACAGAACAGGACAGTATATCATTTAGTTCCATTTAATAGTGTCAGTTTTGTTGATATAAATTCTAAACCCAAGAGTGGAGCTTTAACCTGTAAAATACACAAAAAGTAGTTACTTGTGTTTTCGTTTGTAGGGCAAATGTAGTTAAAGCTGCACCTAAACCTACACTGAACCGTCGTATTCGTATCTCATTACTCCCTGGAGCCTTCACCTCCATCTCACCCCCATCCCACCTCCAGCACTCACCATTCCCTCTGGTCACTAAGATAATTACATGCAGACATGCTATGTTAAGCTGAACTATGCTACGTAGGCACAGAGTTATGATATTAATGTCATAAAACACTACAGTAAATTCGTTAATTTGGAGTTTAGATAATGTACCTGGTGGGACTTTAAAGTTTAAAAACAGCTATAGCGGAGCAGCGTGGAATACAGTGGTCAGAGGCTGAGATTACTGAGTTTATGTTGAACTGATGCTCGGTTATATAGAGAGAGTTAAATGTCAAAGTCAGCCATAAAACTCTGTGTCAGCCCACGTTGCACTGTAGTGTGTATTTGAAATGCAGGCATCTAGCCAGGTTCTATGCAGGGACCTGTCAACGTGCCACATCCAGTCCCATCAAAATGATCCAGTTAATCGATGCTAAACCAAGCTGTACTGGGTGGGAGTATGTGAGCGCTCGCACGTGGGTGTTTGTGTAAGAGAAAGAGACAGGGGAGGGTGTGCGTGTGTGTGAGTGTGTGAGAGAGAGTGTGGGGTGGGGGTGGGTGGGGTAGAGTAAGCGAGGAAGGAGGAGGCGCTGCAGCACAACTGCACAGGTCTCTGCACTAGCATCAAACGTGATGTCTGGCCATGTGGACACGAAGCCAGAAAACAGCGGGTGACAACACATCCGCACACCTATCATCTGTTTTACGCAGGCAACAGCAGATAACACCCAGCAAACAACTCATTATGCACTAAATCCCATCCTATTGATCTGCGTTCTGGTGTGCTAGCTCCAGCAGGTATGATGACTGGGCAGATATCTGCTGCTCTCTGCTGAGGTCAACTGGAATGCGATAGGCGGTGCGGCAACTGCAGTGGTGTATTGACCGTCGCAGGAATAGCAACAAGCAGCCAGCACCAAGCCATTGATCAATGAAACAAACTGGTCCCATGCAGATCAGAGTTGCCCATCCCTTGCTCAGCCACTGCACCACAACTACTACAGGCTGTAGCCATTAACACACTCAGCCTGAGCCCAGAAGCTCGCAGTTGTTGCTGATGTAAATATGGATGAGTTTGCATCTATTCGTAGAGATGTTCACTCAAATGTGAGTGGTATATATTAGATGAAATAATACAAAAGGAATTAACATGTTGCTGGCAATTAACATCAATTACACCTTCACCAGATCAAGCTTACTACAAGGCTATGAATGAAGACAAAAGGAATGAATAATGAAACGCCTTGTCACTGAACACCTCTGCTTTTGTTACATAATAGAACCTAGTGCATTTCTCCCCAC
Source organism: Centroberyx gerrardi (assembly GCF_048128805.1). Taxonomy (NCBI): domain Eukaryota; kingdom Metazoa; phylum Chordata; class Actinopteri; order Beryciformes; family Berycidae; genus Centroberyx; species Centroberyx gerrardi. The sequence goes on from NC_136010.1 coordinate 10,323,421, forward strand.
CAAGGTTAGAGAGATGACATGAGACAGCTGTGCTGTGTTTATGTGTCCTCCTCTAGTGACCAGAGAAGATGTCCTGGGGCGTCCCCTGCTTGCATACAGACAAGTTGTGAGCTTGTTTGTGTGTTTTAAACTCAGCAGGTTAGTCCAGGTCTGCAGCTGTTCCTGTTCAAACTCAGCACAGTTCTGTTTGAATATGGCCTCTCTAAGTGGCAATTTGGGCCAAATGCCTCGGGGACATTATTAATTCTACTTAACATGAAGCTCTCTCCTCGGTGCAGATACACAGGTGTTTGTGCATGCCTCCGGGCTTTAACAGACCATAGGGGGGTACAAGGCATGGACAGATTGCCACTCACTTTGCTTCAAAGGGGGACATTGAGTCACTAAATAAAAGCAAGGGGTATAAAAGGCATGTTGGTTTTCCCAGCCGTTGGTTTTCTCATTATTGAGAGGTCGCTGTTGGCTCCTCTTGCCTCCTCTTTTGTACACATTGCCGCCTCAGTGCTCCTCGGCAAAATATCAGCCACTTCAGAATTGGAACCGAAAAAAATTGGGAGCCCCTCTTGTCGCCACGGCAGCAACTTTACTCAGTTCGCTGTTGCCTAGCGACTCCAGTCCAGTCAGTTCCAGTGTTAGTGATTGTGGGCTGACACATGGACACGGCCCGGACGATAGTGGCCTCCCTCCCCGGGCCAACTCAATGGGCCTCTGTGACAGGCGCTGGGCCGGGGGAGAGAGTGGGACAGCGGGACAGCAGGACACTGGGACGGTGGCTTTGTGGTGTGGGTGGCACCCAGTCTCCCTGGTGCTCTCTCTCTCTCTCTTTCTGCCTCTCTCCCTCTCTCTCGCTTTCTCATTACACTGCACATGACCAGAGAATGTGACAGAGCAAACGTGTCTGTGTCCAAAGAATCTGTGTCTGTCTCCCTGGCTCACTGGCACTAACTGTTGGCACGCTGCTCATTTGAGTAGACCCACGGACCACCAGGGGAAATTGAGACATCTATATCCTCTGGTTTGTGCCTGGCTTCCATAGAAACAATGACAAATAGGCTTTAAGGTCCCTTTACTCTCTCTGTAGAATATATTTTAGTGTATCCTCTGTAATTCTATGAAGCAGTGTTGCTTGAGCTTAGTTTTGGTTCAATATGTTTTCATCCCAATTGTATTTCTAGTGCAGACAACAGTGTTACAAACATTTTTTCTTAGGATCTTTTTCTTTTAATGTGCCCATTTTCTCTAGCAGTGGTGGTCGTGTTCTTCTTGTTGTGGCACACCAATGCTGAATGAACAAAAAGGAAACCCTGCATTTATCCTGACAATAATCTACATAGTTTGCAATGACTTATTCAGGCTGACCACTTAAAAAGCATTAGCTAAATGGTCCTTGAGGTAACCTCAAACCCTACGGATATGGCATCAATAGACAAGCATCATGACAAACAGACAGAGGGTGTTTTACATTAAGATGCACGCTACAACCATTAGAATTCTTTAGATTATTAAGTGATAAGAGACGCAAGGATTATTAAATAAAAGAACTGGCTGTTGTACTGTGATGATAGCCTCTGTCACGGCCTCTCCTTTTATTACATCCATAAAATTGTGGTAACAGATGCCGTGTTTCAAACCATTTAGCCGGCATTAGCCTTATCTACAGACATCTTTCAACTAAGGTCACACAATCTCGCTCTACTCAGAAGTAATTACCATGGGATAAATTACAAAACAGAAGCTTGTAACTTACAAACGCACTAACCCAACCCAGTCTGTAGTGTTTCAATTATTCACTAAGCCAGACCAAGCACTCGTACAAGATTTATATGCACGTGTGTGGTTGGTGAACAAAATGTTAATGCTGTTTTTTTTCATATGTAGTGGCCTCATCAATGGCATACTGCTGAACCCACCAGCCCTGGCCAGTGGACCAAAGTTCAGCTTTTATGTAAGCACATTCATTACATAAGACTGCAGAGTCTGAGCAGCTCACAAATAATTAATGCCTAGAAGTTGACTGAGGACTTTTGTGCATCACTTCTTAAACCCAGACGTAAAGGAAACCTGGACCTCCCTCTTCTCAATCACAGTGAACATCCCCGCTAGAAGCTACATTCAAAGACAAATAGCAGCAACCTGCAACTTCCCAGACTTATATATAATAGCGTGAAGAATGGATCCATGTTTGACCTTGTGCTTTTTCCACTCTTGGGACATAGTCAAATGCATGTCTGGTACACAAAAATGATGTAGGAATTGTCATCACAATTATCTAATTCATTGATTTTGGAGCAGGGAGAGCCTAATCTAATAATATCATTTTCTTTGTTAGAATGGATCCTAATTAGAGATGTGACCGATGTGACCCTCACCTGCCACAGAGATGATGAAGGAGGCATCCATGGCATCGATGCCGAGTGTCCTGGCTCGGGCAGACAGGTGGAAATAGGGGATGAAGTAGGCCAGCTGGCTGAAGACCAGGGACCAGGTGTAGATGCAGAAGAACGGGTTCCTCAGCAAGGAGAAATCCAATACTTTGGTTTTTCTTACGGACACCTCAGCAGGCGTGCTGGCGTGGGACGAGAACCCAACAATGGCGGACCCGTTCATGCTGCCATTGAGTTCCGTGGAGCTGTCTGGGCTTCTGGGTTTACCTGGACTCAAGTCATGGTGGGGCTCATGGCCATTTACACCATTGAGGACCAGCTTGGTCAGTTCAGGGTTTACTGAGTGGTCCTGGGGGCCCAGGGCGCACTGGCCCCCTGGGTTCTCAGTGTCCCAGTGAGGCAGAGGAGGAGGAGGGGATGGAAATGAGTCTGATCTGGAGATGCCATTGGTTAGGTGAGAGGAGCCATTCCCATTCAAGCAGCTCTTAGAGTATTCCTTATCAGAGGAACTCTTGAGGGAGGCAGCGGGGCTCTTTTGGAGGGGGGAGGAGGTAGGGGTTGATGCAGTGGAAGGCTTCACGTGGATGGGTCTCAGCAGCATCCCAGAGGCCACCAGGTTCAGCATGAGACCCCCGAGGATCAGCATGGCTCCTGTGGAGGACAAACAGAACATCCTGAGCCTTCCCTCGGGTCCCAAACCTGTCACCCGTCATATTATTGTATTCTTATAGCAACCCATACAAAATGGAAGCACACCGGAAAACATTCTATATGTTGTACAGTGTGCAACAATGAAATAAATGCATTAGGGACTGCCACCACCTCCTAAATAAAAGACCAGTCCCACCCACCTTGCCAAGCATATTGGTCCAGGAGCAGTTGAGTGAATGGAGCAAGGGCGAAGGTCAAACCCATCCCAGATCGCCCAATCGCGTACGCCGTTGCTAACCTCTTCCGGAAGTACAACGCTGTGACAACTGAGAAGCCTTGGTATAGAAGTGCAAAGCCCATTCCTGAAGGGGGTAAAGAGGGTTACATTCATCATCAAACACCATGCAAGTCATTGGGATGAGGACAGAGAGGCAATTTCTTTATGTTCACAACCAATGACCTTATATACATGTAAATGGCAGATTTGTATGCCTTGTAGTTTGCAGTGTAGAGTTTTGCTTACCACATATTTCCACTTACCAACTATCACTCCCATGCTAATGTACAGGAACACCACGTTGGTGGCAAAAATACTCATGAGGAAGCCTCCACTGACCAGCACCGCCCCGGCGATGGAGGTCACCCTGGTTCCCAGCTTGGCACAGGCCACAGAGGCAATGGGTGCTGCAGAGAATACAGGAAAAGAACCACAATGAAATGTGATCGCAAAAGCTTTTCCTGTTTTTCAACATTCAACATCCAACAGTATGTGTCAACACACACTGGAGGACACACACACTTTGCTCTCCTCTTTCAACTATTTTTGGGATTGGAAGCAAGGACAGAGGACACAATTATTTGAGGAAAGACTTGTGAGACTCAAGCCGGGTGATGCAGACAGAGCGGTGTGGTGCTGAGCCGAACCTCCAGACAGACGCAGACTGGACATGATGGACCCGATCCAGCTGATGCTCTCCGCTGAGCCTCCGAACTCGTCTTGGAATGCCACAAAGAAGATCCCAAAGCTCTTCAGCGTTCCCATCACCAAGACATTTACCTGCAGTCATTCACAGAAACACACACAATAAACACACACCGGCATGTACAGATAGGCCCACGTACACACACACACACACACACACACACACACAGGCTCAAACACATGGACACACACAGACACACGCGGTTACAAATGGTCAAGGGAAGGGAGTCAAGTCAAGGGAGCAAACTATGGAAAGAGATTATATTTTAGTTAAATTTTAAATTTGTCTTCTCTCAATTCAAATTCAGTTTTCCCAATTCAGATTCAATTCAGCTCTCTGAGATACATACAGGGATTTAGGAAAAAGCAAAACGCAAAGCAGATATTCAATCCAACATTGCTGGAGACGGAACTACTACTATTTTTTAAAGTTTTGTCCTTGTCTCATTTCTGCACTTTCACTAGCTAGCGTTTGGTTGGGAACTCAACAAAAAAACTGCACCATAAGACCAGAATAAACCATAAACCACGTCAGAGAGTGTACATTCAGACTTGGCCTTTAGTAGTAGTAGTACCAGTATGACCTTCAACATTGGTAGATTGAATCTTTGCTCGTTTGCTTTTCCTTAATCCCCGGATGTGTCGCAGAGATCTCAATCTGGATTGAGAAAACTGAATTTGAAAGTAGAGTAAAAAGGTAAATCAATAATCATCACATTCAAATTTAAGCCACTGCATTCAACTTCAAATTGTGTCTTAAAAATTGTATTTTTGTTTGCTCTGTTGTATTCTTATGCAGCTGTATAGATACATTACATCTATTTAAATGTGAAACAAGTCTGAAGTCTTTCTGTGTGTGGTGGAATACTTTAATCTTGGTAAGAGAACCGAGCCGGACATACCAGGAAGCAATGCAGCACCACCATCCAGCCCCATCCCCCATCTGGAGGGTCCACATACTGGATCTCTTTCTCCTTCTCCTTCTTAGTGGTCACTGCATCCCTCCTGAACAGGCTGAGCATGGCTGCCTTGGTTTCACTGGAAACAAATGCAGTGACTTCAAAGTAAGTCGCACAGGCTGCCTAGCCACAAGCATTCTTCTGATCATAAGCCACAAATCTCCTCTAAAATGCATGGAATAAAATGAGAAAAAAATCCTTTATCAAAATGCATAATGTAGGTTTTGAGCTGTTGTTAATACAGCAGTGATTACTGTAGGGAAAACTTTAAAGTTTGCATGTATATGATTTGTTGTAAACAGTGCTTAATACAGTCTTAACTCAGTATACATGTTACAAAAAGGGTGGTGGTAGGTTTCACACTTTTCAGTTTCAGTCACTTTATTGAATGGGGGCTTTAAATGGAAGATTTGCTAATCCATGTGTCAGACATCTAAAACCTCGAGGTAAAATATGACTGTTCTCAAACCTCTACAGGCTCTTGACCTAGCTGTCTCACTTTTAACCCCGTTTCTACCTGCAGCTACTCTGGGTCTGCTGATACATGTCATAACTTGGCTGTTATTACTCTGTTACCACTTTACCAAAATACCTATTCAAAGATTACTTTAAGCACCATAACACACAACTCTAACCTCATCATATACACTCATCACTTCTATAACCTGAAAAATGAAGGAAATATAGTACATATTTCAAATTTGCAGCAGACATATTCATCTAAGGGTCAAACAATCTCAATTATGCTTTAAATGTACCTTACAAAGGATCCATTATCATTACTTAGAATTTGCATTACTCACATTTGTGGTAAATGTGAATCAATTTCACTTAAACAAAGGTCAGCAACTAATTATTTACAAGGAACTGTAGACAAGTCTATCAGAAATCCATCATAACATTGACATTTATTTGTGATCATGATGTCATGGGAGATGTATGATCCTACACCGGGTAATTTTATCATATTTATCGTAAAATCGTAGAATCGTAAAAAAAAAAAAACAATCTTTGAACTGTCCCAAATACCACACAGTATATTATAAACAGTAGCTAGTGATGCTGCAATAACTTGGTAGTCACTGATTTGTGAAACAGGCGAGTTACAGTGTAGCCAAACCTGGTTACTCCTCCACCTCTTTTGCTCGTATTACAGCTACCGGCCTGGACTGAGAGTCTCATCAGTGTTTACATCAAGTGTCTCCGTGTCGCAGCATGTGTAAATATTTAATTACTTGAATCTCTAAACTCTATCCCTGTCAGCAACTTTTGTTCTCTCACTCTCACATAACCTCACATCTCCTCCGCATGAGAGGCTAAAGTTAACTTTTTGATGATTCTACTTACATTAATTCAAGGTGACAACACATATTAGATATTAATTAATAGGAGATTTCTGACTTGCCAAAGCCTGAACAACATGAGACCACACATTCTACAAAACAGCTCGCACCATTCTGAATGCAACATTTGTTTCTTTTGATCTACAAAGCAGTGCAATTTGATGTCTGCACTGGCACATGGCAAAAGGGGTCAGTGAGGTTGATAGTGCACTGAAAATAATTACATCTAATGTCTTTTAATGAGAGTGTGTGTGTGCGTGTGTGTGTGTGCGTGCGTGCGTGTGTGTATAGGTGTGTGTCTGTACAGTATGTGTGTGTGTGGGTGGGTGTGTGCATGCATGTACTGTATGTGTGCGCATGTGTGTATGGATGTGTGTTTGTGGGTGAGTGCACGTGTGTATGCATGGATGTGTACTGTATGTGTGTGTGTGTACACGTGTGTGCATACATGTGTATTTTATGGAGTTATGACTAAAGTCATAAGCTTGGAAGCAGCTTTGTGAAGTTGAGTCTGAGCACTTGTTGTGAGGTGATGCAGGCGAGTCACTTGTCGTGCCTCTGTAAGCCAACTGTGCTGCAGTTTGACTTGGCACCCCATAAACGGCCAAAGTGTGCCTCTGAATTTCTTTGAAACCTTTTTCTGGGAAAACTTTTCCCAGGGATCCTCCTCCCAAGACTTTGACTCTTGTCTGCAGATTTTTAAGCAGCCTTGTTAAACATAAACATAAAATACATTCTGTGCATTCATCCGTGAGCCACATACTGTCTTATCCAACAGCAACAAGGCAGAAAGGCTTGGGGCACAGGGGATCAATTATGTTTGAACAGAGGATGAATCACATTTCAGTCAGACAACCCACATATTGAATATGAATATTTTAATTGAGAATAAATGTAAATCTAGATTTTATTTTAGTGTCAAGGCTCGTTTAATCTAAAGCCAGTCAAAAGCGAGAGCAGGGAGAGATCAGCTACAACCCCCTCATGGGGGAACCACGAAGACACAGATCCCACAGGTGGATGCGGGGGTGGTGGGTGGTGGGTGGGGGTGATGCAGGCTGCAGCAACAGTGGCAGCGGGGTGAATAGCAGCAGAGAACAAGGAAGTGAGTTTAACAACGTAAATAGACCATTGGCACAATGTGCGAGTTTAGCTAACACATCAGCTGAACCGCAGCTGTAGTGAAACTTGTCTGTCAGAACTAGTTTAGCGGGCTTTGCTTCATTTTTCGTGGCTTCTTCATGCTTCACGTTCATGAACAGAGAAGCTGACCAATGTGCTGTAATGAAAACACCAAGCGGCGACTGAATGAAAATATCCTGAAAACTGACACTTAACACTTTGGTGAACAAATTCAATATCTCGCTTTTAAGACAACAAAGCAGTCATTGGTCCGTCGTCATTTTGCATTTCTATTCTGGGTTTACACTAAAATTAGTATTTAAAAATAAAAGTAGATCCGGTTTCCCAAAATTATGTTCTAAAACGTTGGACCCACAGTCAGTTGAAAATCACAGTAGCAGGATCTGTTGTTGAATGATGTGAGTTTTCATGGCAGGTCAAGTGCCGAATAATCCTCATGTTAAAACTAAGTGGAATGTTGCTTTAATGATAGCTATGAAGGAAATAATAACCAGAAAGATGTTACTGGCAACCATGGACTTTAATAATTAATAGTATCATATCTGGTTGTAACAAGTTCTCAGGATTAGAGAGAGGCATCTCCTAACATGTCACATACCTCAAACTCTGCCCGTTTAAACCACACCCAATACCAACATGTCAACCGCTCTCAGATGCTGAAAAGCAAAATAACTGACTTCTGACAGGAGTCCAGGTAAGTGGAAAGGGCGTACAGCCTTTTGCAGCCTTTTGCTGCATCACTGACTCAATCTGACTTAGACATGTATAAGAAGCCAAGACCAAATTAGGCAGAGAGCGCAGAGCGGATTAAAAGGGGAATGAATTGGGCCAGTGTACTGCAAGGAAAGCATTTCCTCCCATGTGCTGTTCACAAGTTGTCCCCAGAGTGCATGTTTGTGAATGTGGTTCTGAGGGTTTGGGCGGAGGGGGATTGGAGATCAGCACCTTGTAGTGAGGTATTAGCTCCATATTATTGCAAACCTCCACCAAGACGTTCCCTCGCTCTTTCCGTCTCTTTTACATTTCACATCCTCTTTAAGGTTGGATTTCAAAAAATGAGTCTACTCGGCATATAATGCTCTCTAAAACACACGTCCTGATTTGACCCACAGACAACTTAAAGTGGTATGACACTTGACAAGAACACTTAAAAAGCATTTCCTTTGAAAAAAAAAAAAAAAAAGCACACGCCACATTCTGGGAGATACCATTTACAGGTCCTTCTCTCCTAACCCAGTTTGAAAGCCAGATTTATGTGTGTGTGTGTGTGTGTGTGTGTGTGTGTGTGTGGAGCGAGTCTGGACGGAGCTAATTCAAAACAGAAGAGGAACCAAAGATTTTAGGAAAAAAAAAAAAAAAAAACACAACTGCCCTGAACAGGAACCCCAAGACTTGGAAAAACATATGTATGTTGTAAAAAAAAAAAAAGCCCAATTTCCCACCTTGTAGTTTGCTTTAAAGTCTAGGCCAATAAAACAAATAAAAGCACTTTGTGGGGTGACATGTAAAGGGCTCTTGTTTGACTGTTTTAGAAGTCGACAAAATGCTGCATGTTTACAATACGGAGCCTCAGACTCGACAGAGGCAACTACAGTTACAGCACTGCAGAGTGGAAATCTGATGAGTGTCACGGTAGTAATGCGCATTATTACAGCATAACAAATTCACTTTTGAGTGAAATCTCCCTACACAAACTAAACCTAAACACTCACCTAGCGCCAAATATATTCACATCAGTTGAACATGTTCAGCTAGATTTGCGCCACCGTTGCGTAAGATTACTTTTAAGGATACATAATCTCAGACAGAGTTGCATCAGTGTTGCAAATGAATCACTCAAAGTTTGAGAGGTTGAAGGAGGGAGAGAGGGACGGTCATATGAAAGCAGGTAGGCCAGGTCATCAGTGAGCCAATGGGTTTGTTGGAAGAGATCAGATCTTACACAACCATGATGGCAGCCCCATATCATTAAGGGGAATATCACTCAATTTGAGAATTTAGGTTATTAATATGGTCTTCGACAACCCAATCGTTATTTCTAAACACAAACTCTCTCTTTGTGTTCGATATACACCAGAAAACCGAGCCTCTGATCTCTGCTATAATATCAATATCAAACTAATTCCTTTTGGGAACGAAAGGGAGACTAACTTAATGGATTAATAGTAAATTTGTCTGAACTTAAAAAATCCAAATGATCTTACCCTGTTCTCTTGTTTCTAGCTCTGGGAGACAATAATGCTCCCTCATACTTCAAGTAAGCCAAACTTTAGTAAGGCAGAGGAATGACATATCTTAACGTTTTAATTATAATTAAATGTATAAATTAATTTAATTTAATTCCCCTTTAAGGTAATGAATCTCCTGAATTATCCACTGCAGCATTTTAAGTCAGATCAAAGCCCACCTTTTTCAGAGCGCATGTGAGAGACTAGTGAAAGTTTGCTCTGTGGTTGCCATTTCCTGTGACCCCACTATCCCACCACACACACACAAACCACATACACACACACACACACACACGCACACATTCTTTTCAATTGTGACTGCAAATTGACTGCACTAAGCTTCGGAGATCAGGGTCAGCCTGTTATGGATTTAGTCAGCAAAAACTCTGAGTAGAGCTTGTCCTTGTCCAGTGAGTTCTTTTGATTATTGTTTTTTTTTTTTCTAACGTGAAATTTAAATTCATTTCAATAATCAGAAATCACAAAAGCTTGTCAAAATGCCTCATAACTAAATGGTGATTAATTATTATGTTGGATTCAGCAGAGTATACATGTTTTCTCTATAGAAGGAGACATGGAATCGATCTAATCTAATTTGTAATTTAGCATCAAAATAAACGTGAAATGCGGGGAAATTGCAGGTACAGTGAGAGAATGAAACATACATGTGACCTCTACATGAATGGTGAGAGGATCCAGGTTAGTCAATGACCCAAAGAGTCAACAGCACAAGAGATACTCTGACAAAACCAGCTGCACACTTGAAGAGGGTTTTACCTGTTATGCTCTTTTGGTAGCATGGTTGACGCTTCTGGAGGTGGAAGAGAAAATTCAGAAGTCCTATTCTCTGAGTGTCATTCTCAGGCTCGTCGACTGGGACTTGAATCTATATGGCTGCCTCAAGATTAGCCTTACACCTGCAACAAGAAACGCACAATGTACATAAAGTAAACCAGTTTGTGATGTATGAAAACTGAGTTTATTTAAAAAACTTCTGATCCACGCCCCTCCACAGATGGGGAACAGTTATGTGTGTGTGTGTGTGTGTGCGTCTATGGCCATGTGGATACCTACATGCCTCCCTAGATTAATTTAATTGAGGGCATTACAGGTATATTGGATGAACAGTTAGAGAACCACAGCTCTTTTGTAAAGTCCCACATTTTGGCGTGTCAAAAGTGTTTGGAAGGATTACGAATATAGTCAATAAAGTAGTCATTTTTAATTTGTAGTCAAAAATCCATAGTAGAGTAAGGACTTCAAAAGATTTGAAAACCACAAACAGCACTAAACCATCACTTCAAATCAGTTCTTAAATTGACCTCTCGCGGTGTCACTGCGCTGCAGTTAGAAACAAGTCTCCTCAGGTGATTTCCTCAGATTGATGACTTAAACCAAACAGTGGACGGTACAAAGTGTGTTACAACTTCCTTCTCCAAAAATGGGTTGTCAACAAAGGCCTAGGGCCAAGTAGACATGTAAATCAGCTTCAAGGCAGAGTAGGGAAAGCGTACAGAAAGTAGGTCAAACAAACGAGATCCCATTTACCAAATAGTTAGGAATTCCTCTCTGATGCTGGAAAATGCTCAATTTTACATCGCGAGTAAAATTATGAAATCAGAAGTTAGTTTCTTGAAAACACACTCTGCTGACTTCAGTGTAATACAAGAGCCATTACATACAGTAAGCAACCAGAGAGCAATGTTTGGTAAAATGATACATCCTCTAGCATTATTGACATTTAATATGGCCTGTAAAAAAAGAAGAAGAAATGGTCTCATAATCTAACATGCCAGCACAAAGAATAGTTTACCTGCTCTTCGCTGTGTGAGATGCAAAGTCCTGTTCACACGCTTCAGGTGAGAAGCAGAGGTGGAAAGCAAACTACGAAATTATATGCATTTTTATATCTAGGCTTGCTTTGCATTTCTGCCCTGACTCCTACTCCTTTTCTCCAATCAACTCACAGGTTAGTGTGTAACTCACTGCCTTCTGTGCTGTTTCATGTAGGTTAGAGTCTTTTTGAAATGCACACTTTCTGTATGCTGTTTTGTTTCGAGTTGGGTTCACTGTCAGCTGCAGTCGGAGCTGTGTCAGCAGTGTCCAGGCCAAACTTCTCTATTAGTGCACCTGAGCCCAATGCTAAGCTTAATTCAGGGTTATTTACGCAGTATTCATCTATATGTTTTATTTATTTGTAGTATACGCATAGGACATTTCAGACTCATATATTATATTTGTTCACAATGTAGTTTGGAAGCGAGTTGAACTACTTTTTTTATTGGCAGGATTGCTGTTTCTTTCATTGTGAAGCAGTATAAGTTTCCCCGGGACTGATAGTAATAGTGTAGAAAAGTTGCATTTATCTAAAAATATACTGTATACTAAGTACAGTTACTAGAGAAATTGTAACTACCTATTTTCTATATAACATGTAAGGTTATGAAGAGCCTGTCATGTACTTCTACATTGTATTCCCCTGCCTGACTCTTTCAAAGTCGAGCCTGTGAGACACCAACCCAACCCACTAACCCTAACCCTAACCCCATCAGGATACCGCCCCAAAAAATTCACAACCTCAACCCTGTAACTATTCACATCCTTGCATCAGCTCGGGTACTGGGGCATTAGTCCTGAGGAATTGTGAGATTATGTAGTAAAGTACTTGAAATCTTGGCTTAGACCATTATCCCTGGAAGGCGAACGGGGTAAACAGACAGCCCAGTATTGTGAGCAGAGGAGGGAAGTCTTACTGTGTGTGTCTGTGAGTCGGTTGGTACCTTCAGTTCACTGGCCTGTTGCACTGCGCCCCTCACTCAGCATGCTGGCAGGGGAGAAAATGTTGGAAATCGGTTATTCAGCGTACTGACACTATAGCGGTGAATTTCAAGAAGATGCTTTGGGGGCAAAATCTGCAATCTGACAAGGAAAGCACAAAAACTGCATTGACGCAATTTTGGTGAAAAGTTTTCAGTCCCAATAATAACTTTAAAATGTCACAAAGTAATAGAGTAACAGTTTGAGGTATATGACTTTTGCATGACTGATTAACACTCATCCAACTATAAAACAACTATAACTAACTATAAAACACTCATCCAAATATAAAACAACTATAACTAACTATAAAACACTCATCCAACTGTAGTTTGATGAAACACAAAATAGTCAATCGCCAATAAGAGAAATACACATTTAAACCCCTTCGTTCTTTGTCATTGTTTCTTAAATGTATACTGATTCCTGTAAATTTATGTTAAAAAACAAGTGAAATAGTCCATACCTGAAATCGCCTCCAGTCCTTGACTCACTTTTGCCCCAAATTCAATTAATTAAAATTAGACAGGTATTTCGCGGGTTGTGCGTCCTAGAAAGGTGTGCGCGTCATCCCTCTCAGGGTGCGGGAGGATGCTATGCGGGGATGTCTTGCACAAGAAAGTTGCAGTGGGACGCTTTTCTCCGAGGATGCCCGTGCCATAACTTTGCCTCTATGAGTGAATTCCTCTCAGTTGCGTCTCGGATCTCAGCCACAACATCGCTGGTTGAGGATCGCAGAAAACCAAAGGCTTCACAGGGGGAAAACCACGTGACTTGAGACGTAGCTCAAAACCTCATCTAAGGGCTGAGAGGGGGAAAAAAAACCCTCTGCGGTCAAAACATCAATGAAACCCCTCCTCGGTATGCGCGCAGAAATGTATTCAGATGTTATACACGGATAAGTCCTGGTGAACGGCGGTGCGCTCATTTACGCAGCTTACGACAGACTGCATTTTTACATATTTCATTATCCGTTTGTGCTCCAAATCTACGATATAGCCTATCACAGGCAGTCTACATAACCCGCTGTATGTTTGAGATATACAAGACGACCCATTATTACTACAGCAAATAGGACTTTAGTGGGATAAAGTTATTACTAATGATGGAGAACTGTGAAACCTCATTTTTAATTCCATGGAAGAATGTCGTGTAGGCCTACCTGCCAACAAGAAACACTCTTTAACCAGACACACTGAGCAAAGGAGAAAATAATGAATACTTAACACGGATGAGAGCAGCTTAACACCAACTCAAGTTAAAGTTTATTAAGGGGTCGTTATGTGCATGACTGCCTTGGACGGGTGGATATGAATGTTTGGATACTACAGTGTGTGTGTGTGTGTGTGTGTGTGTGTGTGTGTGTGGGGTAATGTCAAGAAGAAAAAGAAAAAACAAACAAACAGAAAAAAGACTGTAAACTGAGAGCAAGATTGGAAATACCTGATATCTGATACAGGGCGGATTCTGTACATCAGATCAATCCAATGACGACAGATTGGTCCATGTTACATTTTTTATTATGAAATCACACACAGATTTTCAGTATTAGAAAGTTAGCAACATTGGCAAAGCTCACAGGGTTTAGATTTTATTCACACTTGACAGGAGAATTGTCATTGATCTCTAATCACGGGTTCAGACATGGAGTTGAAAATACACAAAGCAAAGCAGACCGGTTTGATAACTCAAGATTTATCTGATGACAGACAGACGGCAAACCTGACCTGATTCTCAAACTTCATTTAGTTTGTGGGTGAGCGCGCGTTTACATAAATTACTGTACAAGACCTCACACCTCAGTGAGTCATGCTGTCTTCAGGATGCCATCTTGTGAACAGCCACTGTGATGCTTCCATGTGTTCTCACTAGAATGTTTCTGTGAAAACCAAAATAAACAGAAAGTTAGTGTAATGATGCCAAACGATGCACACAATGTTGAATTGATAAAAATCAACCATATGGACAGTGACAGTGACTGCTTAGTCAAAAATAGGGTGTGACGAATATATTGGTTTGCTGATATATCAGGACAGAGTGTATTGATCTTTTATTAAAAACAAACCATATCAGTCTGTCAGTGTCGGCCACTCCAATATGATGTATATGATGCAGTTTGATTATATGTTTATTGTATGATTGATCACGGTTGTCTATAGAAAGCCCATTATCTGACTTGACGAGTATGAGTATGCATTAATATGTTTTATTCTGATCGTTATTATGGTGATCATCATCATCATCATCATGGGTTTCAATGGAGTTTTATTGTCCTGTGGTCTAAATGCTATTAAATTACCTGACAATATTTGTTGAGCCATTTCTAATAGTTTTCCATTACTAATAATTGAGAATCTAATAAACACCTCACTGTTAAGCTTTAATGGGCAGCTACATTTTGTTTTGGAAATTTGATGTTTGCCCCAGATTGCCCCAGTTGTCAGAATGCCATCAAGTCATTTATTTACAGCTTGTTGACATATTATAGCATTATCATAAAGCATTTAGAAAGCTGCCAGCCAGTCTTTATAAACCAATGGTACAAGGCAGCAGGTTCATTTCTCTATACAATCAGTATTAAATTACTTTTAAATGACTTCTTTCTAATAATCAGAGGTGTGCAGAGTTGAAGACACTGATGATCATGAACCAGATGATGCTTTGCAGCGTCCACAAGGTGGCAGC
This sequence comes from Centroberyx gerrardi, assembly GCF_048128805.1. Lineage (NCBI taxonomy): Eukaryota > Metazoa > Chordata > Actinopteri > Beryciformes > Berycidae > Centroberyx > Centroberyx gerrardi. The sequence continues at coordinate 10,338,613 of NC_136010.1, forward strand.
ATAACCAAGCAGATGACAGCTACATTCATCTGCCAAGGCTTGACCCCAGTCTGAGGTAGAAATAATGGATGTTCGATCTTTGATACTGGATCTCTTTCAACAGCTTTTTCCCGGCTGCATCAGTCTCACCTCTCTCATACATTGGAGGTGTTAATCATAACCGTTACAGGCGAACCTGAGGTGCACCGAGACGGAGTCAAGCGAGGTAAGATGTGAATCAAGTGAAGGAAGACAAAGGCTGCATTTGGATCGATGTTACCATGCTGTCTTCCCTTGATGTGACAAAATGTCTGACGTACAACAAGTAAACCTTCTGGTTCTCAGCAAGGGAAGAAAGGCGAGGAATCAGCACGAGTCAACACTGAACAGCCACAAAATAAAAAATGTTTGAAATCAAATCACTGCAGCTAAAATAGCTTAGTCTCTATAAATGATGTAAAGCCTTTTTGAGGATATTGGGTTATTGAAATACTTAAAATGCTGCTGCATTTTGACAACCTGCCCACTTTTGGATGGTGCAGTATTATGAAAAATTCAAACACAGAAACTATATCAAAACTAGAAGTTGCCAAGTCAGCATACATTTATAGAATATACACGATTTCTATTATCCATTGTTCTGTTATATTCAGCAGGGATTCAGCAAACGGAGCAGAGAGGTGGATTGTGGGATACACTTCACGCTGAAAGCATTTTTTACCCTTTGTGGAAGGGAGGAAAAACGAGGGAACGAGGGAGAATAAATGCTCCCTTGTTTAGCAGAAGTTGGAACCGAATTCCACTTTATTCGTCAGCCATTTCTCATCCTGGCATTTTGGGGATTCCCCCCTCCATTCGAGGGAAGAGAACATCCAGAAGAAAGCATTTTACGTGGAACCGAATGCAGCCAAAGATTCAAACCACACCGAAGTGAAAGCCCTCTTCCCTTCTCTACTCACCCTGAGTCAGACTCCAGGCAGACGGTGGGAGTGTCTGTTGGGTCTCTGGTGAGAGCTGCAGCTTGTTTGGCCAGAACCGACACGACGCCTCCGTGCTCGTCAGACAGGGAGCCGCGGCCTGGTAGTTATAGGAAATAAACAAGCATTATTGTTCAGTACTTGGAGAAACATTGAAACAAGTGCTAACTGAATTTCCCTCTGGGATAAATAAAGTACCTCTATCTATCTATCTATCTATCTATCTATCTATCTATCTATAGTATCTATCTACAGTATCTATCTATCTATCTATAGTATCTATCTACAGTATCTATCTATCTATCTATCTATCTATCTATCTATCTATCTATCTATCTATCTGTCTATCTATTGCGGATTATTTAGCTGGATAACATTTACAGTTGACATTGAAATGCATCTCTGGCATACACAATGATATTGGATTTGTCTTTCTTGAGTAAAGTGTAAATTGCCGCGCTTTTCATTACTTTTCACAATATTTATATGCCCGAAATTGAAACACCTTGTCTTGCTTGTTCACCATCGAGTGTCCTGACAATCCATTTTTGGCAAGTACGTTACTACACGAGCTGCCTGCCACCTGCTTGATTTGAATGGGTGGTGCATGAAATGTTCAAAAATGTATTTCCCTTTACACAGATGTTAGATGTGGACTGGAGATGGAATGCATTTCTTCTTTGTTGTTAATGTGGCCAAATGCCTCTCTGGTAGTTTGGGTGATCAGATCTTCAAGGCATATTGGGTGCATTTACACCTGAATTTAATCTGATCACAGATAGTGCCAGGAGTAAAGGGGTCTACAGCTATTTTGGTTTAGTAAAATAATAGATCGGATTGGTATTCAATATTGGACAATACTTAAAGTTTAGTACCCAGAATCATTACTGGCAGTGAAAAGAAGGAAAGTTACTTTTACAAAACAAAGTTCATTTGGGTGTGAAAAGTCAGACAAACCTTCTGATCCACACTGTCAGTCTCCTCCTAAGACATAACGGATGCAAATACATAGCTGGAATGTTTATCATTAACTTCGGGAGAGAGTCGTTCATGTCCACAAACTCATTGAACTCATCTCAGCAAGCCAGGGGAACAGCAAGACATTTCTTAAGTGGTATTCCTGTTTAAATGTCATCTGGCCACACCACAGATGGAAAATAACTAATTAGAACTACTCTAGATACTACACTTGAGTGACTTTGTAAAGTGTACACTTTTACATCATGGCCATTTTCAAGCATTTGTACATATTTGCACGATTATTTGCTGTAATTTGCAGTAAAAGTAATTTTGAACTAGTAGCTTTGTTAATAAGATTAAAAAGGGACCATCGGCAAATATTGGGCTGATGATGATGCGTTATACTGCTTCAGAAAGGTGCACAAAACTGTACTTGAGTTTTGGGTGCTTTTAAGGGAACTAGTTTACTTTAAGGCAGAGGTGGGGAGCGAGTCACATGACTTGGACTCGTGTCAGACTCAAGTCACAATTTGAATAGCTTGATAGATTTTTAATAGCTTGAATAGCTTAAATATTCAACCAGTTGATACATACTGAAACATTTCAGTTTCCTTCTCTTTCCACCTGAGGTCGTTAGCATCAGGAACAACCAGCTGCACTTAAACCAGTCAACCAGTTTCCTACCGGCTTCCCATTAAAACAAGCTGGACAAGGTTATGGACAAGAAGGTATTATATAGACAAAGACAGGGATGTGTTGTCTTACAGCCCAGGTTGTGTCCTTGTTGATCCGTACACAGCACTCCCACAATTGCTGGATTCTTCATGCTGCCAAAAAAAAACAAAAAAACAAGACAAGGAACGAAAATCGTCTTTAACGTTCAAAGATTTAAAATATAAGTTAAATCAGAGTCGGGTAAGGACTTACGTATCATCGAGATGCTGTTCGAGTGTCGACTCCATGATTAACAATCGTATATAAGTGTCAATTTCAAGTTTTGTAAGGTTATTTGTTGTTATGATTTTCTGCTTCCTCAAATCTTCCTGGGCCAGAGTCAGCTGACTGTCACGTGCGCTAACGGTCCGCGTAAGGGACAAAACACACGAAGCTCTGTTTTTTACAGTCTATGTTTTTGTCTATGTTTTTTTTGTGTGTGTTTTTTTGCGATTGGGGAGCAGCTTTACTGTTATTACTTGTGTCAAACCTGTCTTTTTTGGATGTGACTTATGCTTATGTATGCTTTCATACACGTTTAACTAAAAGGATTAACATAATATAATATATATTTTAATAGTACTATAATTAGGCCTACGTATATTTTGCAAATCCCTTTATTCAAGAATAACAGTTGTTCTGACCATATCTCCATCCCCAACCTTTCAGTCAAGGTTTGTGATGTTTTCAGATTCTTTGATTTACTTTTTTTTTTTAAATCCAATTTTTAAATTATATGCTTTTGAGTATGAGAGAGCAATCAATCAATCATGAGACTGAGATCTCAGCAGGAGGCAGCCCCTGAAGAGTTTGTGACCCATAACATCACTTCTACAGGTAACATGACTGACAAATGCTTAAGGTAGTTGAAATGTGAAACTGAAAGGCAATTGACACACAGCACTACATGTAGCCTAGGTAACAAAGATGTGACATGCTGACTCCCATCTGCAGTCTTCACCCAGCAGGCCGAGCCGCAGCAGCAGCTCTGGGGAAACAGCTGAACTGTTTCTTATGCAACAGACTTGGCTCTCTTATTAGCCACTGAACTGCCATTCTCTTTATTCAGGCAGACATAAAGAGGTGAAAAGGTAGCGTTTTTCAATAAGGTGCTCAGAAAAAATGATGAAGCCTATTTCTGAATATCCATCCTGTAATTTGCAAATAGCGTTACTGTATGTTCTGCACTATATCACCTACTGAAAGCTGGCAAATTACAGTAAGTTTGTTCCATATAAAGAAATGCAGCCTATGTGAAAGCTTTGCCCCCTTAACATGAACTGTATTTAACTCATTGGATAGTTTTTATATGTCCAAGGCAGATGTCATATTCTGCTATCAGAATTTGATATATATGTTTAATATATATGCAATGATTATGCCGGGCTTCTTCTAGGCCTATGTGGTTATGACCCCAGTCACTACAGTCAAATGGAGTTATTTTCTAAACTGAATCAGTCACATAATGAAACCCTGCCAGGGTGAAAAAGTGATTTTGATATTCAGAACTGCATGATTATAAACTACATTAACTTAGGCTATGATTTCTTTTTCCTCCTCAATATATAATCTGTTTTGGCAAGCCGGTTCCCTTTCCTTGCCCAGGTCACAAGGATGAAACTCAAAACTCCAGCTGAAGCAGTTGCTCTGCAGCAGCAGTCACCTAAAGAAACTACAGTAGGTCACATGCTCTTCCATCATGAATCATTGAGTCAACAGAGATGTGAAGTGTTGACGCCCACTCGGACCTCATCAATATGAATTGAAATCATGCCCAGAAAGAAACTCATGACCAGCTTCACTACCATCACAGTAATCATTGCAGAGTTGAACATCAGTACATCAGTGACAATGGAACCATGACAAACACGTGAAACATTTACCAACATAATGATTAACTTCCCTGATTTCCACATGCTCTCTTTTACTGAACATAAAATATAGTATTAATATCATGAGTACAAAGTAGGAGTGTTGTTGCTCCCAGCCTGGTGCTGATGGATTTTGTTGATGTGTTTCTCCTGCAGGTGGCTGAAGGCCACTGCCAGGTCTCACCTCCCTGTATGATTTCTGCTGCCTGTCCCAAGACGGTGAGGCTTCAGTACTTCTGCTGACAGGGCAGAAATGGGTGAATGTAATTATGTGGCCGGGGCATCGGAGGAATCCATCACCTGCAGAGCAGCAGCCTAATGTCCTGCTGACTAACCCATGGGGTATCCTGCCCCTCCTCTCCTCTAATTCTTCTATCTTTTCACTCGTCCTCTCCTCTTCTCTCACTCATATTTCTCTCCTCACCGCTTAAATCAGAGTCTGGCTGCTCCCACTGACACCTTGCTGCCCATCACTGTGCGAGCGTACACGCACACAAGCACACATGCACAAACACACATACAAATGCAAATGCGTGCACATGCATATACAATACTCAACCTCTCTCTCTTTGCCTCTTGCACACACATACACACACATGCACACGCACACGCAAAAAAACATTCTTCAATCTAGTGCCAAAGGGGGGTTTGGCATAAATTCTGGATCCCACCATTTGCTGCTTATAGCCACTTTACAACTAATGGCACCACAGTAAATCAGCAAATGAGTTGGACCCTGAATAGAGATGTGACTCAGAGTCAGTGTATCACCACCCTGCCATATATCACGGCTGCCCATTTTTCATGTACATGACCATTATTTATGTAATTTTGCAAAAAATAAGGCTCATTGTTCATATTCTGCTATCCATTCAGTCTGCTTCACCCTGTAGCCGAACAAGTTAGGCCAGTAAGGTCTAGTGAGGAGGAATTTGACCTATCCTCTCTCCAAAAGTATTTTGCTCAAAGTTTGAAAATTGGGACAAATTTGTTTGTAAAAATGTAAATGCAAATAGTCAATCAAAGAGAGAGTAATCAAAGGAAGCTCCCTTTAAGGCCTGACAAAAAGGGGACCAAGTTATTTTCTCCCACAGCAGAAAAAAGACATTTTTCAGACTTCAGCAAAAACACAAAAGATAAAAAACAAGTTTTATTGTCAAATTATAAATTACAGTTACGCCATACATGCACACCATACAAGTCATGAAGCTCATACACCTCACACTGATTTTGGAGGAACCTATGTGGCAAAGCAGGTTAGTTCAGTTTTTAACCTTAGGCCTTATTGTCTCTGGTGGATAGATGGGTGACTTGCAAACTCAGAACATCCCACTTCAACTCTGGACAGACAAAGTTTATGACAGCTATTACATTACATGGCATCATGGAATACATGTCCCATAATAAGATCAAAAATATCACTTTCCAACCTATAAATACCTTATATGAAGCCCCTGTCCATCAGTCAGCCGGTGGTAATTCCAATAAACCACTTAGATTGTTTTGACGTTGATTTGTCTTGTCCTGGCTGCCCTCACAATTTCAATTATTCCCTGGCACCTGTGCTCAGCCCCCGTTGTGTCGGTTATATCAGCCCTTTTACTCACAAGCTGGTGTCATTTTAGTTATTTTATGAAATACAATCTATGGCAGAATATCAGTTTTATATTGTTTGTGTTTGTGTTTGAACCCACTTGGGTCATGGTAACCCTGTCAGCAAATATACGGTGTCTGGTTGGACGTTACGTAACAGGCAAAGATCTATAAGTAGAGGGAACTACTGCGAGCCTCCGTCAGCCCTCATCCGGATGAATAAGATGACGAAGATCCTGAGGAGACAGGAGGAGAGAGGGCGTGGGGAGGCTTTAGACATGGGGAGGGAGGGAGGGAGGGAAGGGGGGGGTCGGCAGAGGATAAAGAGAGGGAGAGTGTGTGGCTCCCCCCTCTGAGGAGTCCTGGGAACCTACATGACTTGAGGTGCCGGAGAAAGTGCGAACAGTAGTAGTTGAACACGGTGTTGAGGAGAGAGTCCAGTTCTCCTGTTGCTGCCATGGGCTCCAGGGCGGTGCTGCTGTCCATCCTCCTGGTGGCTCTCGGCGGGACCAGAGGAGCCGTCATCACAGGGGTGAGTGGGAGGTCTCACTCTTACTTTGACACTGTATTTGGCAAAAAAACAAAAACAAATTGTTATCTATGTATTTGTTATCTATCAGCTTTTAGGTTCATATCTAATCAATATTTGTGATTAGTTGTCTGAATGCAATAACCGATGGGTTGTCTTGTGTACAAGCAGAATTTCATTATGTAATATTGTAGCCATAACTACATAATAGGAAGCTTTCTGTACATACATTCAAAGTTCTCTATATACATTCAAATCGTTACTATCCCTTGACTTTTCATGTCTGGTTTGTTTTCCTCATTCCACTGATATGCGAACTGTATATATGCAAATAACACGATTCTCTCTGGCTGTTCATTTGTGTGATTTAATTACAAATGACTGATGGGAGACCACATCCTTCGCCCCTTCAAACACACTGGACAAACAAGAGGAAATTATTCGGTCCGCTGATTGAAATTCAGTTCTAAATGGATTAGGGAGATGACAGGCAATGGATAAAATGGCTTTCACTGCACAAGCATAAGAGCATATTAGCATAAATAAAAATGAAATAGATTCAATCCAGCATCAAAAGAACACTCTTCTGACTCTCTCTCTCAATTTGTCTGTCTTCCTTTCTGTCTACCTCTCTCTTCTCTCTTCTCTCTCTCTCTCTCTCTCTCTCTCTCTCTCTCTCTCTCTCTCTCTCTCTCTCTCTTCCAGGCCTGTGAAAGAGACGTACAGTGTGGTTTTGGACAGTGCTGTGCTGTCAGTCTATGGCTGAGGGGTCTGAGGATGTGTGTCCCAAGAGGTGTGGAAGGGGACGAATGCCACCCCTTTAGCCACAAGGTGAGGAGAAATATGTTGTCACTAATCTTGCTGCATCTCACTCTCTGCTACACCACACAGACACACACACATACTCTTTCTCTCTCGCTCTCTTTCTCTCTCTCACCCACACTTGTTTTCTGTATTAGCAGAAATTAAGATGATATCAACTGCTGGCAGGTTGGCAGGGGCTTTAGAAAAGCTGCTGATAACTGCAGAGTCTATTGATCTACTCTACCGTGAATCAAGTAATCGGAGCCATACATCACTTTGATCGTCTGGAGATGGCAACAATTAGTTCTGCTAACACAATGTCTGTCTCTGAATGCTGATCTTTAAAGAACAGCTTTCTGAGACCTGCAGCTGCACTTGCCAGCAAGTTGATGAAGGATTGAAAACGTCAGACAAAATCCTACATGTCTCAGATTATCCCCATCTTATTCCCACTTTCAGGTGCCCTATCCAGGAAAAAGGCAACATCACACCTGCCCTTGTCTTTCCCATTTGGTGTGCACCAGGTATGCTGATAGCAGATACAGATGTACTGACGACTTCAAAAATTTGGACTTTTAATGGACGCCCAAAATCCAAATGAAGAAGAGCACAGCAGAGGCAGCATCTCAACGTGAAGACTTGAACAATAATTTATGAGAGAGCACAAATACGTATCCCATCTTTACTGACTATATTCTTCATTTGTGTACACTATGCACTATTGTTTGTCTGGATTCTATTAATGCACCTCAAGGCCCAAAAAGGAATGCTAAGACAATGTACTTGCTACACAGTGCCACAGTAGACATCAGCCATCATTAACTTTTTACTTGATAGAAAACAAGGGCCCTGGCAGGCTATTTGTGAATCATTAAAACACTACGCTATTTAATTTTCATTTTGTGTTTATCAACGGAAATGTATAAATATTTGCAAATAAAAGTATGATAACAAGATTATAATTTGATATGTACTCGTGTAGGGTTCAGTTCATGCTGCTTGAATAAACATAATGTCGCACAGTGCTTGTTGTGCAATGAAGTGTCAAGTGGTTGTAATCGTGATCTTGAAGGTCATGATCAGAGTCTCACTGCCTTTACGTTCATGAACAAATTCATGACCTTTCTATACAACTGAATGTATATTAAAAGGCATCTGACACGTGTCTAACATCTGATTACTGCAGATATCACTTAAAGGGCAATTCCACCGAAACTGACTTTTAGGTTTTGGTTTAGATTTTTGTTTACTGACTTTATGAATTTAATGAGCTCTCAAAATTAGCGAAAAAGTAATCTTCTTTGATATCTTCAAATTGCGTCACTTGGGATGGTTAAAAGAAAACAGACAGAAAGAAAGAAAGACACATTCCTGTGCCTATACATGTGACTGTACATAAATTGCTGTGCAACAATTTCAGGCATTGCAATTTGATGATATCAAAGATATGTATTTTATTTTATTTTGTGAGCAAACAGAGCAGCAGGGTGGTGTCGTGCGAAGGCAGGTTCAAGCACCTATGTTGGCAAGAATCCGCCCTGCTTTAAGTATTCTTGAGCAACACATTGAATCCTCACCCTCTCTGTTGTGTAGCTGAGCCTGGACTCTGACCTCCCTTTCCCTACAAGGATCAAAGCATATTCATATTAATGAATGAAAACAACTGAAGAAAAAAATGTGAAAGAACCTATGAGAATAGAAATCTTCAGTGGAATTTCTCTTAAATGACAAATACCAAAAGATCACCAGAAATATAATAATAATAATATAATAATAAACTTGATCTATATAACACTTTTCAAAAAGCAGAGTTTACAAAGTGCTTTACAGAGAAAAAAGACAGACAGAAAAGCGAAACCGTAAAAATGTGTTTTGAGACGTGATTTAAAAATAGTAACAGATTCAGCCAATCTAATAGTGAGAGGCAGTTTATTCCACAGTCTAGGTGTCATTACTGCAAACCCGTTGACTTCAGTCTAGATGTTGGAACAGCCAACAGTCCTTGGTTTGAAAACCTAAAGGGCTTTGTGGTAATAATGATGCAGCAGTTCAGCAGTGTACTCAAGTGCCTGGTCATGCCTAAATAAATAAAAACTCAACTTTACTGGAAGCCAGTGAAAGGATGCCAAGATGGGTGTAATGTGTGACTCTTAGTCTCGGTCAACAATCTTGCTGCAGAGTTTTGAGCTAATTGGAGCCGACCCAAGGCAGACTGACTCAGACAGGTAGACAAAGCATTACAATAGTCTAAACACAGCGTCACAAAAGGCATGAATAATCCATTCAGTGTTGTGAAAAGACAAAAAGGGACTGATTTCGGCAATATTCCTCAATTGAAAAAAGCAGGACTGTACCAGTTTCTTGACATGTTGCTCAAAATTTAAGTTTGGATAAAAGATGACAGCTTGACACAGGCTTAACATTGCTTGTAAAAGAGCCTGGGGACTGCTGAATTTGTTTGGAAAGAGTTTAGGACCAATTATAAGAACTTTGAGAGATACAAATGAGTATTGTCCGCATAAAAGTACTAGCAATAACATGCTGATGAATAATTTGCATCAAGGGTATCATATAAATAGAGAAAAATATTGACCCAAGAATTGAGCCCTGGGGCACACATGTCATTTTCGAGGCTGATGATGTAAAGCTGCCAATCAACACTATCAAATTCCTGTTGAACGAATTTCCAAAGTGTACAATGTGATACAGAACATATATTCCCCTACGTGGGACAACACAAAGGCTGCTTGGGAATCAGACATAGGAGAGGAAATCTCAGATGAACTATGGGACTCCATTATTTCACAGATTCACTCTTTATCTTTCTGTGTAAGACTCAATCTGATACAATTTAAAATATTTTTTCGCCTGCATTTTTCCAATGATAAATTGTCCAAAATTGCCCAGAATGTCCTAGGTGCCATCATACGCCGGTCTCTCTAGGGCATATGTTCTGGTCCTGCCAATCTCTAAGCAGCTTCTGGTCCTCAATCTTTGAATGTTTTTCATCTCTATGCAATACAACACTGAATCCTAACCCCCTTACTGCCATTTTTTGGGATAGTCCAGTCAGAGGGGGGCCTCCTTGGTCACCAAAGAAATGCAATTGCATTTGCCTCTCTGCTGGCCCATCGACTTATTTTGTTTAATTGGAAGGCAAAAAAGCCACCATCCTTATGCAGTGGATTCAGGAGGTGATGTCAATGTTGAAATTAGAGAAGGTCAGATATACTGTACATGGATCATGCCAAAAGTTTGATGAAACCTGGTCTCCTTATATTAGTTATTTTGAAATTCTATCCTTTGACTGATCTGTAGCTGTCATATATGTAAACTGGTTAATTTACGTACCAAAAATGTAAAGGACAAGGCTGGTAACATTTTTTTTTCTTTTTTTTTTTTTTCTCCTTGGTTGTTTGTGTGACCCTGAATGGGAGGATGTGGGTGGGGGTGGGTGTTTATGTTAGAGTGGGGTGGGGGTGATAAGTCAGTATGTACATGTAACCATGTTCCAACTTGAATATATTTTGTATTGTGAAAATGTAAATAAAGTTGTTCCAAAAAAACGATAGGACGATGTTGAACGATAGGATATAAACCAGTTTAGGGCAGTTCCAGAGACACCAGCACACTGCCTTATGATGTGTGACCTCCAGCACAGTATACTTGAGTTGATCATTTTGAAATAAATTCAAGGCAAAATATATTTAATAAATATATTTTACATTTAAATTATTTATTTTCAACTGGGATTTTGTAACCCCTTTATGAAATAAAATTTCATGGCAAAGCTAGACTACAGTATGTTTAATGCTTGATGAATGGATTTCCAAACAACTTTACAAATGTCAGTGTTCAATTGATTGTTCTCTATAATATATATTTTGTGTATGTTACATTGGTATCAAATAACGCTGACAAGTAGTCTGGGTCCATATCTTTTTATGTGGAAAGTGTGGATATCAACATTAAACAAAACTCTGAACATCAAATCTCCTGATCTGAACGTCAACATATTAATAGCCTGCCAAATCTATGAAAAACTTATCTTGTACCAACTTTGTATAAATGATTTACTTAATTTTAAAGTCAGATAATAAAGGTCAGTCCTCTGCCACCTTACGTCAATACGATTCATATTGCTAAACCAATTAGTTCTTGAGCTATGGAAACCAAAATTGACAATTTTTATGGTATTTCCTACTTATTTTGAATGAAGGTTTCTCATAGAGGACTGTAGTAGGCAAAACACCCAAATCTTTCAACGAATGGATTGTCACACATCATTAAGCATCTTTTACAAATTTCAGTCTGGTTTCCGTCAGCAGCACTCCAGTGAAACAGTCCCCCTGTGAGTTTTAAATTACCTTCTTATGCTTGCTGACGAGAGTGAAGTTGCCATCTTAGTGTGTTACTTTAGACACCACTGATCATCATGATTGATAGACTTAAGGACTGAGTTGGTATATCTGGTTGTGCCCTTGACTGGTTCTCCTCTTGTCTGGGATCATGTCTCTTTCTATGCTCCACTGACATGTGGGGCACCCCAGGGGTCAATTCTCGGGCCTATTTTGTTTTCTCCTTTTGTACACTTGACTTTGTACCCCTGGGGCACATTATCTGCAGCTTTGGTTGAATTTTTTATCATTGTTATGCAGATGACACAAAACTTTATATTTGGGTTAAATCCAACACATTTTCCAAAGTTGCTACCTTGCATGACTGCCTGACTATGGTACAGCCTCCCTCAGAGTGTGAGATCAGCCAACACAGTTGATTGTTATAAACGGCGTCTCAAAACTCACCTTCATATATTGATTTGTCTTGTCAGTATTTGTTTTATCTGTGGCTCTGATTTTATTGTCTGCCTTTCCATTATTTCTTTATTTCTATTAAGTTTCTTTTACATATCTGTTGCACCATTTGTTGTGAATCACTTTGTAGCCCTGGTTTTGAAAGGTGCTATATAAATACACATTATTTACTTACTTACTTAAGCAGAATTCTCTCAATTGTAATTCTCTTAATTTTTAATTAACATACCAAAACAAGTAAAATATTAGTTTTGCTCTATAGTGCAACAAGTTGGTCCTACAAGTTGTTCCTACAGAAGAATTTTACATAAAATTTTTATAGCAAAAAATAAAATCACTATGATTGTTTAATGGGATATTTGCTTATAGATAAGAGGCTATTTATCACCATATCACATATTTCTTATCTCCATTTCTCACAATATTGAATTAGGCGGAAGGGCATTTTGGGCCCCACCTTGGGAGCAACCTTGACATGCTGTATATAAGGGACGGAGTCTGTGACTGCGACCTCACTCACTCAGTGCAACAGCAAAGTAACCAACCATGATGAAGTGGCTTGTCGTCCTCACTGCCCTCGTGGCTCTCTCTGAATGTCTTCACAAGTAAGTGTGACTTGCCTGAAAAGCAACCTCTACCTTAATTTGTTAAACATTATTTTACACTTGACTTGATTGAATTGTTGTAAGAAAATCGTTCTATCTATCCTGAGGGAAAACCACAGGCCGTCTTGCTTTAATCTATCGAGCCTTTTCAAACTTGCACAACCCTGCAAGTAGGAGACGAGAGTTAACTTCCTGGTCTCCTCAGCTTGGAATTGACGGACAGCCTTGCATTTTGCTGATCCTTTGTCCTCTGTGCTGTATGCAGGATTCCTCTGATCAAGGGAAAGACTGCTAGGGAATACCTGCACGAGAAAGGGCTGTGGGATGAGTACAGGAAGCAGTACCCATACAGCCCAATGGCCAAGTTCTACCAGTCTGGCAGTGAGCCTATGACCAACGATGCTGATGTAAGTCCAGACCAGAGAGTTGACATTTTGTAGATTTTGATCTTCTGATTGAATTGTAAGTCTAATAATGCATAAGCAGCTGGCAGATGATAATATTGAGTAAAGTGAAATGTACATCCACCTCTTTCACTGTTGCTGGACAAGGATTAAACTGTAAAACACAAAATGGATCCACATACAAACTTTTTAGTTTGGTCAAAGTTGGTCTTTGTCATGTGTTTAATGTTAATGTGCACCTCTGTTACATATGTTCTAGTTGTCCTACTATGGGGTGATCTCCATTGGCACCCCTCCCCAGTCCTTCAGCGTTATCTTTGACACTGGATCCTCTAACCTCTGGATTCCTTCAGTCTACTGCAACAGCCAGGCCTGCCGTGAGTAGCCTACCACTGAGACTAGCATTGCAGCCCACATTCACTTCAGTTACTCCACAAATAAGTCCAAGTTGCTTGACATTGTCTCAAATGCACAGTTGAAAAATACACAATTCCTTTGCAGAGAACCACAAGAAATTCAACCCATCGCAGTCCTCCACCTTCCACTGGGGTAACCAGCCTCTGTCCATCCAGTATGGCACCGGCAGTATGACTGGATATCTGGCCAGTGACACTGTTGAGGTAACCAAAACACCCAGAACAAAATGCATACTTCTCTTTAGACTTATTTTTCAAACAGGCATGTCGCTATGGTCTGTTGAATTGTGAGTGACAGCTGCCTTGTGTGTCCAGGTGGGTGGCATCTCTGTGCAGAACCAGGTGTTTGGACTCAGCCAGACAGAGGCTGCCTTCATGGCTAACATGAAGGCTGATGGTATCCTGGGATTGGCCTTCCAGTCCATTGCCTCCGACAATGTCGTGACTGTCTTTGACAATATGGTCAAGGAGAATCTGGTGTCCCAGCAGCTCTTCTCTGTCTACCTGAGCAGGTACTGAAATAGTATGGAGTGTTTGGCGTGTGCTATTTTCTGTGATAGTAAAGTGTATATATGACATCTATCATTCCTGCTCCCCCAGCAACCAGCAGCAGGGCAGTGAGGTGATCTTCGGTGGTATTGATGCCAGCCACTACACTGGACAGGTCACCTGGATCCCCCTGACCTCAGCCACCTACTGGCAGATCAAAATGGACAGGTGCAAAGAAAAAAGTGACTCTTGGCATAAAGTTGAGTAACTTAGCAAACGTAAGTCGTAAGAGGCGTCCTGGCCTGATCTGCTTTCTGCTATTCTTTCTTACAGTGTTACCATCAATGGACAGAGTGTGGCTTGCACTGGTGGCTGCCAGGCCATCATTGACACTGGTACCTCCCTCATTGTTGGCCCAACCAGTGACATCAAGAACATGAACTCCTGGGTTGGAGCCTCTACAAACCAATACGGAGAGGTGAGTCACACCATGCATTTGACTTTACCTTAAACTTTCCCAATTTTTCAATCCATAGTGGATACAATGTATGACACTGTATTAAAACACTGACACTATTAAAAACCCTCAAATCTCCTGCCTGCCAAAATAATTAAACTGTCACCCCTCATAAGCCATTATGTTGTGTAAAAGTTGCTGTTCATAATTCCATCAGTAGGACTACAAAACACCAATGAATACTGCTAGGGCTGCCTCACAAATGTCTACTCTGTGATATTCTGCACACAGGCTACAGTCAACTGCCAGAACATCCAGAGCATGCCTGACGTCACCTTCACTCTCAACGGAAACGCCTTCACCATCCCTGCATCTGCATATGTCTCTCAGGTCAGAACCCCCGCCCCCCCCCCCACACCCCCAAACCACCTTCTCCCTCCTCTACGCACACACACACACACACACACACACACACACACACACACACACACCACCATCATACGTGCAAACAGTGCTGAATGGCATTATTGTCTGTAAGTTAACAAGTCATGAACATTTTGGAAGTTAAATCCATTTTCTCCTGTCTCTCTGTAGAGCTACTATGGCTGCAACACTGGCTTTGGCCAGGGTGGCAACGACCAGCTCTGGATCCTGGGAGATGTCTTCATCAGGCAGTACTACGCCATCTTTGACACCCAGTCTCAATACATTGGTCTGGCCAAGTCTGTGTAATCAAGCAAGACACCTGATGGATCATCTATAGATCAGTAATTTTCTATAGGTGCTGTATGATTAAAGAATGGCTGTAAAGTATTGATGAAAATGTGAAACTAAGATGTAGAAGTTAACATGTTGTAGCTGGTTTTGCAATAAATAGATTATAAGCAATTAAAACAACTCTGCGTGCGTTCTTGTGTGAGTCTGACTGTGGTAACTACAACCGAACTGAAGTGGATTATATTCATAGAGCAAAAACCATAGGAATATCTTTAGTTACCTTAGTTTTGTCCTGTTGCACTGAAATGTCACAGGAATAAGAATGAATGCCGAGACTGTTCATTTCCGCTCTCTTTGGAGAAACACTACCCTTTACAGAGGATACACAAAGGATGGCCACTACCCTTTCTGTGTAAAGGAAGAACGGACCAAGAATAGAATATCGAGCGGTACTCAGAATAGCGGAGGGCCAGGTTCCCTCCGAGGTTGTAATCTAGAAGAAGCTGATAAGGACACACATGGATATGCCACAAGATAACCTGATGACCAGATCTCACCACTCTGGCACTATCTCAGCCTGTGAATAGGACCAGCTTGTTGAAAGGTGGACAAGTTTCAAACTGAGAGGAAACCATGGGGAAATCAACACAAATATTTTAATTTCACAGGATCATGTACACAGTATCATAACAGTGTTCGTTTCTTTATACCATTATCAGAATCACCTTTAATCACTTTTGCAGATGACACTTGAAACTCAGAGTTCAAAGCAATTAACATGTTTTTAGTTTTCTTGAATTAAGTGACATTTTGCGCAAGTAGGGATCACAAGTATTTAAAGATATTGTCACCAGTTTCAAGAAAATTCGATTCAATCTTATTATAAAATGGGTAGAAACTTCTGACAACAAAATTTAATTCATTCAAATGTGGGCATTTATGACAATATTTTTAAATTTGTTATGCTATGTTAAAGCACTGTGGTATATGAAATGAAATGGGCCATACATTCAAATTTATTCAGGAACTTCATTTGAAATTGCATAATTCACTGGTTGATTGCCAGTGTGGAGTACTCCACTGTCCCAGCATGCTCTATGCTCCAGGCAGGGTCAGGGGCTCTTGGTCTGGGGCTGTGCATCCACAGGTTAGCATACAGCTCTGTGGGTTTCTGGTGAGGTGTAAAGTCCACTGTGGTGTAGACTATGGCACTCGTTTCCTGGGGGAGACAAGACCGTGTCAAGTCACATCCGTATAGAGGAAGTCTGAAGTAAAAACACAAGTCTGCCACTCAGTCTCCTTTAAAAACAAGTGACACTGAGTCACAGAGGCTTTATGTCCTATTTTAGCACTTACTGGGGCCTTCTGCTTCGATGAGTCATCTAGAGTTTCTCCACACTGGTCTATGGACAAAGAAAAACAATATTACATCAGTTATTTTTGACCATTCAAAGAATAGTACAGCATGTGCCAGTCATGCTAAATTAAACTAAAAAAAATCATGAAATATCTCTAAATATCTATTTGAGCATAAACTTTAAGGAAACTTTTAAATATGTTTGACTGCTTACTTTTTGTCTTGACTCTGCAGCAAACAACACTAATCACAGAACTGATGATAATCATAATTGCGATGGACACAATGGCAGCCAGTGGCAGGCCAAAGCTCCAGGGAACTCTGGCAAAGAGACAGAACACTGCATTTAGGTTAACAATTATATTTCCTCAATTAGAAAGCACCGTTTGACCTGTGAGCAACAGAAAAGGAGTAATTTGCAGAGTGCATACCTGGGACTGTCGCTGTGGTCCTTGGCCAGACTGGGCCCAGTAGGGCCAGTAGGGCCAGTAGGGAGCGTCTCAGAGGTGTTGAGGGGTTTGATGGTTGTTGTCAGTGGAGGCTGAGGAAGGCTGTGGCGACCTGAAGCTTCTGCAAAGTGCAGGAATATCATGCAAGTTTCCTGTCTAGAATTACATTAGAATTGCTCCTTTACAACCTAAGGAAAAAACCCTAAACTAAAATACGATTGTGCAAGTAAACAATTAACTATTGTAATGCAGTTTTGCAGTAGCATCATTTTATATAGAGGCTATTATATTGTATAATACACAATTAAAACATTACATTAGTAGGCATTATATGATTGCTTACCAGACACTTCCACATAGTAGTCACTGTAGATGTGGTTTTGGGTTCCCAGCACGATACATCTGTAATAGCCTGTATCCCGTAACTGTGCATTTACTATTTTGAATTCAATCCAGCCATCTTTTTCAACTTTCGTAACTCTACCTTCCAGAAGGTCGCAGGTAAACCCCTTACTGTCTACCACCTTGTAACATTCCCCTGGATAGAGTCTACAACAGGACTTGTTGTAACTATTGTAGAATGAAGGGAATTCAAGTCTAAGCAAAATTTGTTCAGACTCCTCAATCTTCTGCTGTCCTTTCGAATGAGGGACATCTGGAAAACAAACATTTCTCATCAACATTTCCTTACAGGCACTGGCAAACACAGAAAATGGTAAAACTTGCCACAAAGTCTTCCCACCGTACCTAATAGAAGAAGCAAGACAAAGGGAAACTTCATCTTCAATCAAATACTCACTGAGGCTCAGCACTTTTTGCCATTAGAGTTTTGCACTCTTTTCAAAAGGTATATGGCCCCTCCTAGCCAAGGAAGAAAGGGGAAGTTGTCGGTTCATCAGCTGGAGGGCTGCAGAGAGACATGTTACTCAAACAGCTGACTAGTCCTTTGAGAAATGTTGCAGAACAGTTCTGATGTAAGAGTTCATTTTCAACGTCTTTTTCAGTTTGTCTGACACTGCATGTGTGAGGTAACTGTATCCAAATTGCAGGTATATTGTTTTATTGCAAAAAATGTTGACACATGATTTAATCATATTGTCATTTAAAAAAATATTACTTTTCTTAACACATTAAGGATTCCATCAGTGGGGTATGATCATTCAAACAGTATCATTCAAAAAGCAATTATGTTTTTAGTTTTCTTGAAATAAGTGACATTTTTGCACAAGTAGGGGGGATCACTGTTGCTTTTTATTACTATTATTTATTCTCCTTCTTCAATACTTGTACAGCACTTTGGTCAACCCTGGTTGTTTTAAATGTGCTCTATAAATAAACCTGACTTAAAGATATTGTCACCAGTTTCAAGAAAATTCTATTCAATCTTATTATAAAATGGGCAGAAACTTCTGAGAACAAAATCTAATTGATTAAAATGTGGGCATTTACCACCACATATATCTGCAATATCATGGCAATCAATCAAAGAATCCTATCATATTTAGGGACACATAAAAGAATACAGACAAAAAAAAGAATATAGACAAAGTAATAGCGATTTATTTGGTGTCAGCTTTTAGCTTATTAAACACTTCTCATTCACCAAATAAAACACATCGTCCATCATGGAACAGAAGACAACTGCAAAAGTTATGTACAAATTACTCAATTAATATTCAGTTAACACAATGTTGTGGCATTCTGACAATAAACATATCTTTTTACAGATAAAAAATAAACACTCCCTTCACATTTCACTCCATTTGAAAACTAAAATGTCCATTTGAAAGCTCAGTATATTTTCTAAAACATGATTTAAGCCAATCTTCTCATCTTCTTTGATAACATTGTCTTGCAAATCAAAGCAGTTGAGGCACATGAACACCAATCAGTTTAAATAATTACATAAAAGACCAACCTTGTTTAACTTAACTCTTAAATGCACAGCCCCTATGATTAAATTAGAAGCAATGGGTGCAATATTCTAAATTTACAAAAAGCTGTTGATCTCTTTAAACAGTGCAACCACCCCAAAACGGATGATACCGTGCAGGAGTTTATCCTTTAGTTCACAGCCCAGGTAGCTGAATGCAAAAGCTGAGGTCGCTCATAGTGGTTCGTAGGGTCCGATTGGTCCTGCTGTGCACAGGTTTGGACCCCGGCAGTCAAAAGTGGACAGGATCAGTGAGCAGTCTATTCGTCGGTGAAGGTAATGACATCGTAGTGGATGCCCTGCTGCTGCAGCTGCTCCAGCTGTTCAGGTGTAGCTTCAGTATAGACCGTCTGGGCCTGTGCCATGGCTGCGTCCGCTACTGCTGGAAGACGGCAAAGATCGGACCATGTCAGTCAACTATGGGGGAAGCTAGATTTTCTACACCAGCGCAGTGGTTGTTCTTTACAACAGCTATTATCCACTTAATTTGATTTGTTACATCAATTGTCAGGCATTGACACTTCTTACTATGGGTTGCTTACAATGATGGTGATCTAGAAATTTAAACCTATTCCAATATTGCACTCATAGCAAGTCATTATATAATAATATATAATAAACATTATTTATATAGCACTTTTCAAAACCAAAGTTACAAAGTGCTTCACAACAAGTGGACAAGTGCAAGGAATAAAACATGTAGCGCAAAAATAAAAACTGAAGGTACACAGCAAAGAGTTACAGTTACATAGCAAAGAGATAAAAAGACAACAGCATTATGGATAAAATCATCAGCTAGATGGTTAAAATATAAATATAAATATAAATCAATTCAAATCAGTTCATTGAATGTAATCAGTCCATCAAGAGAGCCAACCTGTGACAGCAGAGTGTGCAGCCGCCTCCAGATCTTCAGGATTCACTATCTGCTGTTCTGAGCTGATGGGTAAATACTGGATCTGACCGTCATGGCTGACAGCAATCTGGATACAAGAATGACACGGAGCAGCAAAGCAGTCAGCCTTTTGCAAAACAGTTCTGCACAGTTCATTCTGTAACTGTAGAGTGCTTTATGTTAGCTGCCTCACCTGCTGCTCCTGCAGAAAGGCCCCGTCATGCTCGTACTGGATGATTTGTCCATCTGGCATCTGGGGGACAGAAGGACAGTTACAACAAGAAATTGTCACCTTCAAATACACGCCTCTATCAGGTAAGGTGGCTTCTTATACTTGCCTGTATGTGGTTGCCATCTGCTAACACCACATACTCCTGAGGGAGTAAGTGAGGCACCCCGTCCTGCGAGATGATATACTGGACCTGGGAGAGGACAAATGTCACAAATAGGTTGAGATGACGATTGAAGAATAAGGAGGTCTTTGTGTTTTTATTTTTTTACTTACTCAAGAACTCTTTGAACCCCAACCTTCCAGCTGAAGGATTGTCTCCCTACTCAATTTGCCACCCAGCTGCCCTAAATGTCCTATGTACATTCAACAGTGAAGTGGTACCATCTACAAAATGGCCTGTACCTCAGTCACCTGGTTGTCCCCCGTCATCAGGTGCTGAACCGTCTGTCCATCTATGGTGGTAATCTGCTGGATGTATGTGCCCTCCTCCTGATCAAACCAATGTTCAAATTAATGCATTTGGATATGAAACGAAATGCACAATGGCTATATATGCCAAACTGGTTTTAGATAAGGAAGTTAGTTTACAAGTATGTCCAATATGCTGTGCAAGCTGGTACCTGGTCTGATAGTGCCTGTTCTTGGGCGACAATGATGTGCTCCTGTCCGAGGGCCTGAAGCCGCTCTGGAGAGATCACCGCCTGGCGAGCCTGCAGGGCTGTTAGGCACACAGAAAGAACACACTCACATTAAGTTCAAATAGCAATGTTTCTGCTGAGCATAAGTGGTAGTATGCTCAAACTACTGGTGACAATGTGACCAACTGCATCACGGCCCTCACGCTGCCTCAGACTGTCCACTGGTCTCAGGTTTCAAAGCACAGACTACTCAACATATTCTACTGATGAGTGGAAGTGGACCAGTGGACTGTTCTTTGCAGCGGTGTGGTGGGTAGACAGCAACAAGGCTGCAGATGCAGACAGGATAAACAAACTGGTTGGCTCTATCTTAGACATCTCCCACCCCAGCATCTTCAGCCTCCTCCACGCCTCCACCCCCCCCCCCCCCAGGAAGCCTGCACCACACTGTGTTTCTGAACCATCCTGTACATACAGTAACTCCATCTGGAGTATTGGAAAGGGGACAGCTAGTAATCTATATATCCAATTCAGCACATTCTGTACGTTAGCTGCATCTGTAAGTGAATATATTGACAAGGTGTTTGTCTATACGATGCACATTTGCACATCATGTATATTGCTGTCAATTCACATATCCACTTTCTTTAGATTCACATATCCCTCATTGTTACATACTGCATATTGATATTGTATATTTTTTTATAATATTATATTTACATCTACATATATTTATAGATATGGAAAATATTTCATATTTTAGTATGATTTTCCTATCATCATAAATATTGTGCACTCATTTCTTCTTTGCCTCAAGTCATACACACACCAATTTGCTGTACTTTATTTATAATTTACAATTTCCCATTTGGCAGACGCTTTTATCCAAAGCGACGTACATATGAGATTTTAATACATTCTCTACTCTTTTCCTGCCGCAACCAAATTATCCTGCTCTTAAAAAAAATGTGTGTCTGTGTCTCCAGATTGATTTGGATTTTTAAGTAATTTTAGTTGGATAAACAGAAACTGAAAGCATTATTTTATGTTTGTGGTTACTTGTTGTGTTGTGACTATGCTCCTTACACTGCAGCGTGGCCAGGGCCTCCTCATCATTGTTGACTATGATGGTCTGCTGGGAGGCGGCGGCACGGCTCTTGCGGGTGGGGTGATCCTGGTTGTGGAGTCGCTCCATGTGGAACTTCAGATGGCCGTTACGATTAAACCTTAGATAGTGGACGGAAAACCATCAGCATAGTATCATTGATGGCTATTCATAGCCACCTTGTGGTCTAATGTAGATTTTGCATAAGGGCTCATGAAGTTTAGTAATGAATTTTAAGGCTTGTGGCAATGCAAATGACATTCAGTCCCACCTTTGTCCACACAGCTTGCAAGAAAAGGGTTTCTCATTGGTGTGGGTCATCATGTGTCGACGCAGGTCTTTCTTGTTTTTGGAGGCAAAACTGCAGCTGGGACACTTGTGAGGGCGTAGGTAGGAATGTAGCCCCATGTGGGTCTAAAACAAAACGGGACACAATCAGGGTCAGAAATGAACAGTGTGTTCGGGTCAAAACCAAGCGACTGCATCAAAAAAACAAAAACAAGCAATATTGTAAGGTTTGCTGTGAGTTTCCAGCAGTGGGAAATTAGGATTCACAGTGAAACAAATATTAATGGTACCAATTGTGTGTTTATTTGCTAATATGCAAGGCAAATGTATTATTTCACAGTTAAAATAAAATTTCCCCAGAAATGCCCTTTAAAAACAAAACAAAAAACATAAAATCAAAGTTCATTAGTTAATTTTTTATACTCATCAACAAATGCATTAGGGCTTGTTAGACTTGTGTGGTTACAGAGAGTGATGCTAATCAAATGCTGGATGTGTGTTTGAGTGGGACGCTGCTGGAGAGTATTAGAGAGACTCACCTTGACGTCGGGCCAGGAGGCAGCGGTGAAGTCACAGTCAGGACACTTGAAGGTGTTGGGGTCCACGTGCGCCCTCTTGTGGTTCTCCATGTCGGAGCGGCCGTGGAAAGACTCCATGCAGATGCGGCAGGAGAACCTCTTGGAGCCGGGACCCGGGGAGCCCACCACCGAGGGAGAGGCTGGAGCTTCACTGCTCAGCTGAAAGTAGACAGACAACACAGTCAGAGGGGAGAGATACTGGAGAGAGACCTTTACATGCCAACTCTTAAAAACTTATGAACTCCCACAGTTACCTCCACCTGCTGTAAAACACCATCCGCCAGTGCCGAGGTAAGGTAGTACTTGTCACTTTTCAGGCTCTCTGATCCAGAGACTTCAACAGCCTGGGAAGGGCTGCTCTCACCATTGCTGCAAACACAACAATGATATGACATTGGAGACTGTTGAGACGTCATAACTGTGAAAAACTGGTGGTCAGAAAGCTGATACTAGTCACATCACTGTGTTTTTCATTCCAAGTGTTGAGGAAGAAATGGAAAAGTACCTATACTAAGCAACATTCCTGTATGCTCACTTGATATGTAACCTTTGACCCATATTTATAACTTAAGTGCCTAAAACTCAAGAATACTGAATCTGCTTCACCATTATGAGATTAAACTCTAAAAGTAACACCTTGTGTGTTTCTCACAGAACTGTGAACCTGGAATGTGCAAATGCCCAAATCTCACAGATAACATTGACCAAGTGGCCTTGACAAAATAATAACTTGTTGTCTTCTAGAAGAAGGTGGTCACCTCTTATTACGCATCTCTTTAAAGTGCTAGAACTCTTCCACACATGTATCTTCCATACTGTCCTAACTGGATGGGGATCGGACTGTGTTACCTGTACCCAGGGCCGTGGATCTCTTCAGCGGCCTGCTCCACCACACTGAAGTCCCCTCCTCCCTCGTAGGCCTCGATGGCGATCTGGGTGAGCTCTCCTGCTTCAGAGGTGGCCGCCTCGTAGGCCTCCTGGACCACCGTCTCGCCGTTCTCCGACACGTGGAAGGTCACCACCTTTTGGGACTGGCCCGGTGCTGAGGTCACCCCACTCCACGTGCCGCCCTCCAGAGCCTTGCCGTCTGACTTCAGCACTGCCACCTGAGGAGAACACTTAGGCCATGTTCAGACTATTTAGCTTTTATTCAAACTGCAAGCACCTTTTTTTCCCACATTAAAGTCAATGGGGAGCAGTGGAAATAAGTGCTGCCCCTGGCCGCTTTGTAGATAGAGCAGAAGTTTTTGAGGAGCAATTGCACCTACCTGTAAGGAGTTTCCAACCAATTCCCGGGCGTTGCTCATATTCAACAGCAGGTCAAGAGCATTCTGGGCTGACAGGTCAGTGGATTCAGCTGAGGAGGACATGGAGAAAAGGTCAAGTGACAGAAGTTACAAGACATAACAATGTCTTTTGTGGAGGCGTCACTGACCTTGTTCGTAGATAATGGTGGTGTTTCCCAAAGCATCCTGGGAGACTGCGGCATTCTCCATACCGTGCATGGCTTGTAGTGTCACAGGATCCACTGCAACCTAATGCACAAGTGCAAAAACATAGTTTCCCAACACCACAAACTATAACACATAAGTGTAACTGGTCTTAATCTTTATCAGCCTTGAGATAAATAACACAGACTGTATTACTGTAACACATAATCCTCTGATAGACTCACAATGGTGTTCTGCAGGTCCTGTGTGTCGTCGTGTTGCTGTTTGAGCTCCTCTATCTGCTGCAGGGTGAAGAAGGGTCTGCGGTGCCTCCTGACCGGCTCCTCGGGGTGCACCACGCTCCACTCCTCAAAGGCCTCCGGGTGGCGACACTGCACATGCAGACGCAGGTTCTTCCTGTGCTTGGTCATGAAGTGGCACATATCACAGGAGAAGGGCTTCTCTCCTGTGGCGGACACAAGCGTATAACACAGTGTCAGTTTTGTGAGATATTAGAATATTGACGATCATGAGGTGAACATGAAAGTGTGATCAATTTAAATAAACTTCATGAAAGCCATTCTAGCACACTCACCAGTGTGCTTGATGGCCAGATGGGAGACCAGGAACTCCTCCTTGGAAGTGGAGTATTTACAGTAGTCACACTTGAAGGGCCTGTCGTTGGTATGGGACAGCTGATGGTTAAGCAGCAGCTTCTTGTTGTCACAGGTATAGTCGCAGAACTCACACTTGAACCTGGCACATGCACATTCGGGAGTGATTCATTATGACAATAGAATACTAACACCAAACTGAATGACCAACATTGACTCATTGATGCATATTCTACTCTACATTTCTAATATGGACATTAAAGCTGGTTTGACTGTATTGATAATGGTACATGACAACCTTTCTAAAAGAGGTGGAGAAGGAACGTTTTGAATACTGACTTGCTGTCTCCAAGACTTTGGATGTGGGTCAGCAGGTGCATTTTGAATGTGTAGCGCTTCTTGAAGGATTTGCCGCACTGTGAAGACAGAAAAGCAGCAGCAAGAGATAAGGAGACAGGACAGGAACTACAAACTAGAGCCACCCACAAGAATAATTTGTGCAATCACAGTCCTGTACAGTAATTTGGATAAAGCCATCCACCAAATGTCATGTATAACACTGTCTATTAAAAATACATGTAGTTTTTTCAGGATTTTTACATCAATATATTGCTGTGAAATTAGTTGTAATAACACAATGCCAGCAAAATCATGAAACATAGCCTCGATTATCTGCTTTATACATTCATTTGCACCAGTTTGGTAGTTTATTGGCTCAGTTACCCAAGACATTTAAGAAAGCCCTTCTGGTAGACTGGTAAATTATGTATCCAAAGACCCAGGAAGAGGAAATAATACAAGCATCTTCTAGGGGTAATAGAACGTAGCCCCAAAAATTATTATAAAAACTGATTTTCACAAGGATGTTCTTAAAGAAAATTCTAAATTGGTTACCTGTAACCAACCATTCTGTGCACTAGAACTGATATTACAGTGCAAAAGTGCACAATATGGACCTGGCATGTCATTACAGGGGTTTACACAGCCATGACACTATACTGGAAGAGTGACAGAAAAAATTAGAGATTGTAACATTATCGCCTCCTCCTCCCTGACACCCCCCTCTATTGTATAATTTGAGCACCCTATCCCCACAGAAACTAGGCACTCTCTTTGTTTTGTTTTTATCAGGGAGAAACAGGTGATAACATTACAGTCTCTCCTTTTGTTGTCACTCCTCCAATTCCTCCAGCATGTACCTCATAACTGTCAGTAACCATTCTGTGAATGGCCTCTATACATTTTGTCCTCTCACATTTAAAGAAGTGCTCCTGATTTGTATAAGCTTTGTCATCTGACCTTATCACACATGTGTGGTTTCTCTGCGCTGTGGGTCTTCATGTGCTGGGTCAGTCTCTTCTGCATGGGGTAAACCCTGTGGCAGACGGGGCAAGGGAACTGGGAGACCTTGGGTGCCTGCAAGAGACAGAATGAAAGGCTAGCTGACTACTCCATTCACCCAGAGGAGAGCGGCAGCCAACCCAAACAGAAATTAATGGACTGCAGTGCTTCTGCTACAGCATGAAAGATGCACAACTCAGTACTTTACATGCGTGTTCAGGTGAAAAGGAAAAATTTGCACTTTTTGATCATTTTGAGACTATAGTATGAAATGGCAATCAAAATACGGAAAGGCTGTAAATCTTACCAACTCTGTTTTTCTTTTCCTGGGGGATGGAGAAAAAATGAATTAGTAACAATATCTTAAGACTTGTAAGGCACAACACATTTTGCATTGGGAGTCAGACAGCTGGTGTACATGTTGCTCGAGGCACTTACTTCTCTTTGTTGTGGACTGCTGAGTGACGAATGACATCCTTCCTGTAGACACTGCTGTAATCACACTCCTCACACTTGAATGGCTTGGTGCCCTCGTGATTGAACATGTGCTCCTGCAATACATCACCCAAGACGTTTAAGACACTGCAGGAACATGTGAGTGTAAGTAAATGGAGGTAATCTGAATGTCGGGACCTGTTTTGCTGTAACTGACCTTGAGTGAGGACCAGCGTTTGCAGCGGTAGTTGCACTGGAGGCACTTGAAAAGCTCTGGGTCGTTTCCCTCATGGGAGTCCACATGGAAGCGCAAGTCTTCTTGAGAGAGGAAGCGCGAGCCACAGATCCAGCAGTTGTGAGGCCTCAGGAGCGGTTTGATGGATTTATAGTATCGACTGGAGGATAATGAACAGGAGGCAGCAATGAGCTTGTTGTGAAAGCTATTAGATAATATTTATAACGCAATTGTGTTGAATAACTGGATCCTTACTTGCGATTTATATACTTCTTATATTTCTTGCGAAGGAACCGCTTGGAGGGTCGGCCTCGTTTCCTCGGGAAGAACTCCTCCTCTGGCGCTGTATTTGATGAAGGGTCTTTGTTTTCAGAGTCTGATTGGGTTATTGCTGCCTCAGCGGTGTCTCCATTGGGCAAGGAAGCAGGACCGTTGCCTAACCCAGAAGAGCTTGCCTCCTCAGATACACTGGCTTCCACACTCACCCTGGGCTTCTTAGCAGCACTCTCTGCCTCTGTAACAAACAAATATGAAAAAAGAAGGCTTTATAAAGATGCAAATACCAGCAATTTTACAGTTACGGTTAAGTGCCAGACTGGCTATTGTTTTGCTCAGTCTAAACCAACCTTTGCTGCTGTAGCCTTCCTCCATGAGGCTGTACTTCCTGGGGCGGCCAACCTTGCGGCGAGGACGCCCCTGAGAGGAGGAGGAGATGGGAGGAGGGGGCTTCCTCAGAATGGCTGGTGGTCTTCCCCTGCAATCCTCATCTGCTGGGTTATAGTCACTGTCCTCTGGGTATAAGCAGAAGAGAGAGCAATATGTGAAGAGAGGATATAGTATATGAATGTTTATGAAAAGTTTGTTTGTTTTGACTGAATCCTCCACTGACCTTCTGGGTCATCAATAGCCCCAGCATCCACAACATCGTCATCCTCCTCCTCTGCTTGATGGGGCTCTTCAGCCTTCACCTTTGAGGCCTTCCTCTCCTCTGCTGCCTTCAGCTCTGTCTGGCGACGGGCCAGCGTCTCGCTTTTAGGGGGCCGTCCGCGCCCACGCTTCCTCTGAGAATCCCCTAAACACCCAACATTGTAAAACAAACAATAAGCAGACTGCTTACACTGGCAAAATGATATGTCACTCTGATAATCCACCGTAGTACCTTACCTGCGGGTTTGAAGTGTCTATCTCTCATGTGGTTAATGAGCGTGTCTTTAGAGGCACTCTTGTATGGACACATCTTGCACTTGAACTGCTGTACAATCACTACCTCCATCATCTCTTCCAATTCAGCCAGGTTAGGCGGTCGGTCTCCACAGCCTTCTGCCACCGTTGACATCTCCGACTCCCCCACCAGCTCAGCCTCATCCTGAGGCCCCTGGGACCCCTGGGGCTCCTCTTGGCTGGGAGAGCAGTGTGGGGCCAGCTCAGGCTCTGGATTGGAGGTGTACGTCCCACTGCTGCTGATGTAGGGCCCAGACTGGCTCTCGCTGCACTCCAAGGCCTCAGGCAGCCCAGCTGAACCTGCTGTGTCCGCCAGAGGATGGTCTGACGAGGAGCTTTCGTCAGCATAGAGAGACGCCTCGGGGCCGTTGCTGCTCTCCATGTAACAGGAGTGCTGCGGCTGCTGCTGGGAGTGCTGCGGCTGGTCTGGGTCCTGGTTCTGCTCATCATCTTCATCATCGTCGTCCCTAGCCTGGTACTGAGAACAACCCGGCTGTTCAGAGTCTGCAGCCGCCACACAGTCCCCACCATACTCAGCCCCATACTGCCGACTTGTCTGGGAACGGTGGTCTGCACTACTGTCGATGTAGCTGCGCGAATGATGCGGCTGCTCTCCATCGTCCACTGCACACTCGAGGTACCCGGCACTGCACTCCACCACATAGTGACCTCGGCTGGTGGGGTTTGAGTCGGCCCCACTGCACTCCACATATCCAGGCAGGTCCTGGTCACTGTTGTCCCCACTGTAGTCAGGGAAGCCGGACTGGGAGCGTGTCTGGTCGGGCTCCTCTCCAGAACACTCCACGTAGGAAGACGAGGACTCCCCCGTCTGGTCTGGACCATCTGCACTGCAGTCCATGTACTGGGAGGGGTGGGAGTGCTGGGGCTGGTCGGGCTGACTGCTGCTGTCCTCTGGGTAACCCGAGTGTCCCGGCTGATCGTCGGGTTGGTCGGGGTCCAGGCTGCCCTGCAGGTCTCCCTGGTCCAGACAGGTGGATGTAGGGCCTTCTCCAAGAGCTTCTATGGCTATACGACTGGACAGGGCTGAAGATGACATCTGGGCTACCATAGGAGCACCTACAGCAGACACAAACATATAGCTGGGTAATACACAATTAATTAAAAAAGGGTTCCCATACTTACTTGTGTGTTATCAACTTCAGCAGCTTTTAAATGACTTTCAAATCCTTGTTTGGTCAATATCAAGGCCCCTACAGGGAGCTGAATCATCATTTTAAAGCTGTAATCTAGAGCCTTCTGTTTCATATAATGTTCATTGCAACTGAATGCCAAATAATGATTTTGGATGCAAAACTTGGCTGTAAATTCAAACAATTTCAAAGTCTTCCAATGATTTTCGAAACATGGTGCTAATTTTCTCAAAGTCATTAACTTTAGAAAGATTTTCAAAGGCCATCGTATCTATGATGAAAGAAATGGATTGAAGAAACAATCAGTGTGCAGCAACCACAAGGAAGCTTACCGTCATCCGGTCCTTGTAATATCAGATACTGGGTTGTTTCTGCACCCCCATCTTCTGCACTGGTAACAGCTATGCAACCTAAAGGACAGACAGTAGAGAGGATAAATACTCAGCCGCTACTCTATGGCAAACTAATCAAAATGACAGAAGCTTAAAGCTCTGCAGTATATGACAATAGAGAAAGTGGAATATCCATGGAACACTACACTTCTCAGCTCTCTCTCTTCTCCTGTACCATTCATGATGTCCGGGCCGATGGTGGACTCGATGATCTTGTCTATGGCAGAGCCCAGGTCTGAGGAGGTAGAGGCGGTTGAGTCAGACACCATCATGGCTCCTTCAGACACGGCACTGGAGTGGACCAGCACTTGGGCCGACTCGGACACCAGCACCGACTGAGTCACTGTGGAGACGCTGGACACACTGGTGGACTGGGCCACCGAGGAGGAGTCTGGGAGGTGGACCGACGAAACTCTGACGTCTGTACTGGAGCTGGTCTCTGGGATGAACACCTGGGGGGAAGGAAAGCACATGAAATGATGGTGATATCAAAGGATGGAAGTAACTAATTACATTTACTCACGTTACTGTAATTGAGTAGCTTTGTTGTGTACATGTACTTTCTTTAGTATTTTTGTCAGTAAATTTACACCAGTACTTATACTTAAGTAAAATATCAGCAAAGTACTTATTTTAGTAC
The DNA here is from genome assembly GCF_048128805.1 of Centroberyx gerrardi. Classification (NCBI taxonomy): domain Eukaryota; kingdom Metazoa; phylum Chordata; class Actinopteri; order Beryciformes; family Berycidae; genus Centroberyx; species Centroberyx gerrardi. The sequence continues at coordinate 10,368,876 of NC_136010.1, forward strand.
TCTTTCCATCACTGGTGATATCAACAAACTACTGCTATGACACAAGCCTAACTGCTATATCAGTTGTTGCTGTAATGTAATAGACTTTAGTGTATTGTCGTTTT